>NC_057347.1:4822500-5427500 GCF_016509475.1 Prionailurus bengalensis
ACATCATCGACTTGCTGCTCCAATTTGCTCTTGATTTTGCTCAGAGAGTTGACTTTGTCCTCTTCGGCTTGGAGGTCATCCAGGGTCTGCTGGTGGGCCTCTTGGAGGGCCTTCTTCTCCCTGGTCAGCTTTGCAATGGTTTCATCCAACCCAGCAAGTTCTTCAGTAAGGTTTTTAACCTAAGAAGAGGCCACAAGCAATTAGAAGAAGAAATAAAGTCTGGTTCGCAAGGACTACACGAAGCTGGAAAGACCCACGGAGAGAGAGTACCTTGTTCTCTGTGGCATGCTTCTCCTTTTCAACCTTGGCCAGGGTCAGCTCAAGGTCATCGATGTCTTTCTTGAGCTCTGAACACTCGTCCTCCAGTTTCCTCTTCTTGGCCGTCAGCTCGGCGTTGATCTCCTCCTCATCCTCAGCTCTCTCAGTCACCTCCTTGATCTTGGCCTCCAGCTGGAATTTGGCTTTGATCAGCTGGTCACACCTTTCCTCTGCATCCAACAAGTTTTCACTTTCCTTAAAAAAAAAAAAAAAAAAAAGAATCATGACTTCCTTTGATGAGATAAGGTTTGTGACATTTCCAGCACCTTGGTATACATGAAGTCCTTTATGAAGCACCCCAACTAAAAATCAAAAATCCCAAGTCCAGTTTTTCTAAATAATCAAATCTACAAGAAAAGTTAAAAATTCTAGACACTCACAGCTTGCACTTGGAGCTGTAGGTCATTCTTCTCTTGTACTAGAGTCACCAATTTTTCCTCCAGTTCCTTCCTCTTCGCCTCTGACTTGGCAAGTTCATCTTTGGTTTTCTGAAACTCCTCCTTCATGGTGGCCATCTCCTTCTCGGTCTCTGCACTCTTGAGGAGGGGCTTGATCTTGAAGAAGAGTTTCATCCAGGGCCAGTGCTTGACGTTCATGAAGGCGCGGACGTTGTACTGGATACAGAAGATGGACTCCCTGAAAAGAAAACATTGATTATTTTCAGGAGAGACCCGCCCCCCCCCCACCGCCGCCTTCCCCAAAGGGCTCATGCTTGAACAGAGACCCTCCTCGACCTTCTCTGCACCATCTTCTGGAATTCCACACGCATGAGAAACCCCCTGCACACCGCTTGTGTCCGGGTGATCAGTTTGGCCAGGCGGTCATCCCGCATTTCTTCCAGCGTTCCCAGTAAGCCAGCCTTGAAGAACACCTTCCGGGGGAGAAGGATGATATGAGTCTGTGTGCTGGAGAAGTCTAAAAGGGACTATGGGCCAGCATCTGTCAGAACCAAGGCATTACCTTGGTATGCCCAAATTTGTACTGAGTGTGGTCAATATCGATGGATGCCAGCAGCTTCTCACAAGCCTTCTTGCTGTCGATGAATTGTCCCTCAGGGATTGCGCTGGCATTCAGCACTCGGTATCTGCCATTGTAGATACAGGGACAATCATAGACCATCAGCAAAGACGTAAACCTTGGAGACCAACTAGTTTGGGCCTCTCTCCTAATAGGCAAGAAGGCCAAGGTCCAGAGAGGGAAAGAAACTCGCACACAGTCACACTGCTGGGTGATGGCCTTTAATCCAAGCCTCCTGATTCTCAGGGAAGGTCTTTTTCTGCCATATTGGATATCAGACAAGCTCTTGAGAAAACATGGAAGAAAGAAGTGCATACATACTTGGCCAGGAGGTACGTCAATCATTTTACCTGAAACTCTGTACCTGCTCCGTTGAAACGGGCCTTTTCATACCAGTATTTCTCCCTCTCAAATCCCAGCATCTACACACCTCAGCAAGAAGCGTATATGACATTTTATCACACACCTTTGCTTAAAATCTCCATACAGAATCCTATTTGGGAATCCCTTCCTGCAAATGCGGATGCCCTCCAGGACACCATTACACCGCAGCTGGTGCAGGACAAGGCTGTGTTCCATGGCCCCTGAGAAGAGAGGTGAGAAACATCAGCTTCATGCAGGATCTCCTGGAAACTGGGCACCATGTACAGCGCCAGCGGGTGTCTTACCTGGAGTTTTGGTTTCATTGGGGATTATACAGCGCACAAAGTGAGGATGAGTCGTTCTTAAATTTGACATCAACTTGTTGAGGTTTTCCTAAAAGAAAAAGACTACATTTGACAGGCTGCTGTAGGCTTTTACAGAGACAGAGATATATCGTAATGAAAAATGAGGCATCTATTTTGAACTTACCATGAATTGTAAAGGACGAAATCTTTTAACTCTTTCTTTGAATACCCCAATGGCTAGAGGTGCAGGCAAGTAACCGATAACAATAGCCTTTTGCTTCACAGTGAGCTGGAGACTAACCATTTACAAAATGCTCTCTGAAATCAATTCCAGAAATGCATCTGGCTCCACAGGGAGCTTGGGATGCTATTGCCTGTGTCCTTTTGGCAACTTGGAAGGTTTGTGCTGAGGACTCACCCCCTAGGCCATCTAGCCCAACTCCTTGCTGTACAGAGTGATAATGAAATTCTGGACCCACATTTGTTACACCTCATTTACATATTTGTACATTTATATAATTATTATATTATTATAGGTTCATATTTTATCAAACTGCCACTCAGCTCCCCGAGTAACAGCAATCAGATTGAGACCACATTACTATTCTTGAATAAACCAAGGTTGTCTCCATTGCTCATTTTGCAATCGCTTAAACCAACTGCAAGCAAATAAACTTGTATTTTTCTTACCCTGAAGAGGGCAGACACAGTTTGGAAAGAAGAACCCTTCTTTTTGGCAACTTTCTTCTTTCCGCTGTCAGCTGAAAGACATAAAAGATGGCGCACACTCTTATCAGATCTACAGGGATCTTTTGGGCCTGTGAACTGAGGCACAGGAGATAGCACGGACACAAGGCACTCTGTGGAGTCTGTTACCATCTGCCGTAGCAAAGGTGGCGTAGAGGTGTGCCAGGAGCCTGTTGGAGGACTTCTGGTATAAGCCGACCACGGTCTCGTTCAGCGGGTCCTTGTTCTTCTCCAGCCAGCCCGAGACACTGTAGTCCACAGTGCCCGCATAGTGGATCAGCGAGAAGTGGGCCTCAGCCCTGCCCTTGACCACCTTGGGCTTCTGGAAGTTGCTGGACTTGCCCAGGTGCTGGTCGTACAGCTTGTTCTTGAAAGAGGTGTCTGTGGCCTTGGGGAACATGCACTCCTCCTCCAGGATGGAGAAGATGCCCATAGGCTGGATTAAAGCAAAGCAAAATGCGTGTAAGGTACACGTGAGCTGCAGCAGTGAGCCACAGAGTAGACAAGACGAGGTTACTGAGTGGACAGATCAGGACACCTTCTCGATGAGCTCGATGCAGGCAGCCAGGTCCATCCCGAAGTCAATGAACGTCCACTCGATGCCCTCCTTCTTGTATTCCTCCTGCTCCAGCACGAACATGTGGTGGTTGAAGAACTGTTGCAGCTTCTCGTTGGTGAAGTTGATGCACAGCTGCTCCAGGCTGTTGTACTGATGCCAAAATACAGAGTTCACATGCAAAGTTAGACTTCGAAAACCAAAGACCCATCAGCCTCCCTCTTCACTGCCTCAGGCTCTGCCAACTCATTCATCCCCCGCCCCCCCACCCCCGACACAGGCATGTTCTTCAGGGTCTAGCCCAGATCTCATCTCCTCCTTGGAGACTTCTCTTAACTTCTAGCTAGAAGGTGTTTCTCAGTCCCCCGAGTCCCCATGGTCGGGATCTCTCCTGTGCACCAAGCACGGTCTGCTTATTTTGTAGTTACTCTTAGGTGCACAGTACATACCTTCTGTTTTCCTCTACAAACTACAAGCTCATCTTTCATTTGCCAGCATGTCTTGTGTCTCTTGTAGACACAAAATATATGCTCTCATGGATGGCTATATGAGAACCTAGAACAGCAGGGTATTTATGTGAAAATCCCGTGACTGGCTTATCAACTTCTCTATGTGGCTGGCTCTTCCTATGCCAATAATTGCATTTGAGTTCTTTCTTTTATCCACTTCACAATGTCTTTTATAAAATTCCACTTACCACGCATCTCCTCCTCTCTTGAAATTATACAGCCCCCTCCACCCCACAAAGTACTTCTCTTCTACCTGATCCACCCTACGGTGCCCTACAGGGTGTGCTGCTCTGACAGGTTGCTCACCTCAACCTGTTCCCTCTAGGATCATCATGACCAGTCCCTCCACACACAGCCATGTGAAGACATGAGCACTGGGAACACAGACCTCAAAGATCTCAAAGCCCGCAATGTCCAAAACACCAATGAAGTGTTGTCTTGGCAGCTTTGTGTCCAGTTGTTGGTTGATGCGAGTGACCATCCACAAGAACAGCTTTTCATAAACTGATTTGGAAAGGGCATTCACAGCATGGTGGACCTGTTAGAGGAAAGGTCACTGGGGTTGGAAGGTGATGGCCGTCGGGTGCCTGTGTCTCTCCCAGCCTCTAAGCAGCCACTTACCTGATCCACGGTTTGACCTTTGGTAACATACTCATTCCCAACTTTCACTCTGGGGAAGCACAAAGCCTTCAGGAGGTCAGAAGAGTTCAGGCCCATCAGATAGGCTGTTTTGTCGGCCACTGCCAGGAAAAGAAAGACAGAGGGACACCCGTCAAGCTTGGCAAAGTAGAGGAACCACTCTGAAAATCATCCAGATGTTTCAAAGCTTGGTGAAGGTTGTCTTGTTTTACGTTCCATATCTTTATATTTTTAAAAAAACGTTTATTTATTTTTGAGAGACAGAGCATGAGTCGGGGAGGGGCAGAGAGAGAAAGACACACACACAGAATCCGAGCAGACTCCAGGCTCTGAGCTGTCAGCACAGAGCCCGATATGGGGCTCGAACCCACATACTATGAGATCATGACCTGAGCCAAAGTCGGATGCTCAAATAACTGAGTCACCCAGGCACCCATGTTCCATATCTTTAAACTGCTGGTATGTGGCCAACGGAAGCCAAGTCACTCAGAGGATATGATAGCTTTTATGAAAAGGTAGGACTGGGTTCCAGAAAGCCCTGGTCATGTCTCATTGCCTCGGAAACAAGCCCATTCCAGTGATTCAGCAGATGGGGATGGTAACACTAGGCATCAGAGCCCCAGAGAGGTCCACCTCTCCAGGTGGAAGAAGGATTAATTGCTTTCAAATGAGGCACCAAATAATCTCCACGGACTCCCCCCCCCCCCCCCCCCCCCCCCCCCCCCCCCCAGCTCGGGCTTATGTCCTGTTGTGGTGATTTTGTACCTTCGGTGCCGTCAGGCTCTGCCTGCTCTTCCCGCTGCTTCTGCTTGAACTTCATGTTCCCATAGTGCATCACAGCACCCGTCAGCTTGTAGAGTCCAGACTTCTCTTCTGGGGTGAAGCCCAGGATGTCGATGGCGCTCTGGCATTCAAAGAACAGCATGTTAGTCCGCGGACCCCCGTGATGGAGGAGGGGCACCCCACACGTATTGCCTCTGTTCTACTTACGTCGGTAGCCAACAGCTCCTCCGCGTCATCAATGCTGGCCACCAGGATTTCACCCTGGCTGATGAACGGGTAGTCATAAGGGTTGGTTGTAATAAGGAGCAGCTCTGAAATGACAGATTCAAAATCAAGAGGTCCCCCAGGTGCAAAGAAAACATCCACCCAGTGGATTTGAGCTCCTGGATTCTGGGCTGAGGTTCTCACTGCTGGAGCCCAAATTGAGCTTAGAGTTAGAAATCTCTTCAACAGCTTCCCACCACTCAGGCTGTGGCTGACCATTTAAAGTCCAGGGAAGACTTTGCAGCCTGCCCAGGCAACGTAGATTAGGAGCCCGAGAGAGCATTAGAGTTCTCTTGCCTTGCACATGAATGGTGCATATCAGTGTAGGTTGGGAAAATTTAATACAGAAAACTGGCTTAGTGGGGGTCAGGAGAGGAGCCCCCATGGAGGGGAAGCACAGGTGGTTTTCCAAACCCCTTGAAAGGCTGCAGCGTGTTTCCAGGCTTGGGACCGGAAGGTGGGCCGAGTACAGCCAATGAGCAAAGAGCCTGCTCACCTAAGCCTCTGTTGGAACAAGGGGCCAGGTGAATATCCGGTCCTGGTGCCTCGCGGTATTTGGGGAGAGGTTGGGTCCTACGTCAGAACACTAGGGGGCGCAGAAGGACAATTAAATGCCTAGTTGTTGAGAAGGTGATTTTGGAACCAGCGCTAAATCCAGTCATGGTTTCATCTTGTTCCTGTCCACTGGATTCTGGTTTTTTGTTTTCTGTTTTTTCCAAATTGACCCATCACTGTCAAAATAGCCACATCTATTCCTAAAACAGACTTCTTCCGTTGGCTACCTAGTCCCCTATATACAGGTGCAACTTTCCTTGGTCCGGTGACGCCAGAGCCCGGACGCCTCACCTATGAGCTCAGGCTTCTTGTTTGAAAGAATCTGGTAGAAGATGTGGTAGCTTCTCTCAGCCTTCAGCTGGAAGGTCACTCTTGATTTTTCCAGCAGATCTATGAACACAAACATGGCACTGTTTTCCAAACTGGCCCCACCACCCCAAGCCGCCATCCTGTCCGTTATCTACTTACAAGTTTCAATATCTGCAGAGGCCAGCTTCCCGGTGGTTCCAAAATGGATTCGGATGAACTTGCCCTATGGGAGGTGGGGCGAGGAAGAGACACCAATGTCTAAGCGGTTCCAAATGTTCCCGCTAGTCTCTTGGGCAGTGTGAACAGGAGCTTTATTTCCCTACCTAAAATTGAGTATGTCTCCTTCTCCCTTCTCTGTCCATTTTGAGGGCCCCCCTTTCTTCCATGCCCTTTGCTCCACATTTCCTCCAAACGGCCCCCACCCCATCCAGTCATAAGGTAACAGAGTGATTTTTTTTCAAGATGCAAATCAAACCATATCACTTCCCTGCTTACAGAATCCCTCAGTAGCTTCCTGAATAAAATCCAACCCCCTTCTTGTGGCCTCCACGTGACCAGACCTCTGTCTTCCTCTTCACCCACCTCTTGGGACCTACCTCCTGCCCACCTTGCTGCCACCATGAGAACTCTCTCGGGTCCCTTGACTATATAAGGTCTCCCCCCACCCCAGAGTGTGCTTGCTTTTCCCTTTGTCCTTCCTCATCCTGCAGATCTTGGGGTTCATGGGCCAGTACCCCCCCCCCCAGATCCCTTTTCTACCATTCCTGTCTTAAGGAGATCCTGCCCCCAGTCACTCCATCACATGCCCCATTTGTGGAGCTTTTCATGAAGGCATCATTATCTGAAATGGTCTGGTTGCTGTGTTCCATTCCATCATTGCCTGTCTCCCCGCCCCCCCCAACACACATAGCCTGTTGCCTCTGAGAGGACAGGAAGATTGCCTGTCCTGAGGGCCCCAGAGAAAACCCCAGCTGAACCGAACTCAGACTCACAAAGCGAGATGAGTTGTCGTTCCTCACGGTTTTGGCATTCCCAAAAGCCTCCAGCAACGGGTTGGCGCTGATGATTTGGTCTTCCAGTGTCCCCTAATGCAAGGAATCGTGGGGAGGAAGAAGCCGCAAGGGACAGGGGGAACCACTCCCTGGCCCTGTCACTCCCACCCACCCTTCCTGTCCAGGGCAGAGCCCATCCCTTCCTCCTTGACTTTTCCAGTTCAAGTACCGACAAATCCTCAACATGGCCCACTTCACACCCTCTTGCTGTTTTGTAATACAGTGAAACCTTGGATTGCGAGTAACTTGTTTTGTGAGTGTTCCGAAAGACAAGCAAACACTTCTAATAAATTTTAACTTGATAAATGAGCAGTGTCTTGCAATACGAGTAGTACATGATGCCCAATGTCACATGATCCCAACTGAGCCAATAGTTCTCGAAACTCACTTTGATAACATGAGTGCTTTGGATTACAAGCCTGTTTCTCCAACGAACTCTGCTCGCAAACCAAGGTTTTACCGTCCTTGGGTACACTTGGGTGTCTTGATGTAAAATTCCCATAATGCTTCATTCAGTCCCTCGGTTCTTCAGTTAGTTGGGTCATCTGCATTCATTTTGTACTGTTGTCATCTGTTTGTTTGGAAAAGCACGTGTGGCTACAGTTTTCCTCAACTGGTGCATGTGATTCTGCCATAAAAAGAAAAAGCTCTCCGGGCACCTGGGTGGCTCAGTCAGTTAAACCTACTTTGGCTCAGGTCATGATCTTGCGGTCTGTGAGTTCACGGTCTGTGAGTTCGAGCCCCGTGTCGGGCTCTGTGCTGACAGCTCAGAGCCTGGAGGCTGCTTTGGATTCTGTGTCTCCCTCTCTCTCTGTCCTCCCCCGCTTGTTTTCTCTCTCTCTCAAAAAGAAATAAACATTTAAAAGATCAAAAAAGAAAAAAAGAAAAAGCTCTCTGAGCTGCTCCCCAAATGATCTTCCTTAGTTAAGCCTTACATCCCTGTTTCGTAGGAAATCACAGGATCTGGTCGTGTAAGCTCGACCCCACACTGGGTTGTCTGCAGTCACGGGCTCTCTGAGGACTTCAAGTCTGAGCCTGCCCTCCTTGCCTTGAAGAGAGGGGAATGTGGCCTCCTCACACCCCTCACTGTGAGGCTGAGACCACGGTCACAAGCAGAAGCATGGCAAACCCCTCCCTTCCCTATACCTTCATCTTGGAGTCCTTCTTCTTGGCCAGGTCTCCAGTAGCCGCAATTGTTGCAAAGTACTGGATGACCCTCTTGGTGTTCACAGTCTTCCCTGCCCCGGATTCTCCGCTATTTGTTGTGACCCAAAGAGAGAGAGAAAGAAACACGTCCTGTAGGTATCAACTGCCTCCCCAAGATGTCACACAGAGGCCTGGACATACCCCTGAGCCACAGCGGACACACACCTACTAGACCAATGTGAGAAACTACTCAGAGAGGCAGAGGCCCCAGGGAAGCCTCATCACTTCTGAGCTGCCCCAGCGGCGGGCGATCCCAGTTTCCTGAGACCTTGCACATACCCTCTTGCCCATCACCATCTCCATCTTTTTATCACAGACTCTGCTTTAGGTACTTTCTATTTAAAAAAAATTTGTTTAGGCTTCTTTACTTATTTTGAGAGAGACAGAATGTGCAGGGAAGGGACATAGGGAGAGGGAGAGAGAGAATCCCAAGCAGGCTCCGCACTGTCAGTGCAGAGCCCGATGCAGGGCTCGAACCCTTGAACCGTGAGATCATGACCTGAGCTGAAATCAAGAGTCAGACACTTAACCGACTGAGCCATCCAGGAGCCCCCTTTCTAATCCACAGAGTAAACAGCACCTTTGCCTCCTGCATTGGAGACAAAGAGCCACAGCTATGACACTTACGTGATCAGAATGGACTGGTTTTCACGGTCTGCAGGAGGAGAAAATAAAATAGAGTTGATGGCGGCAGAAAGAACTTCCCCATTTTGTCAGGCAGTCCAGGTTCACTACGCCGGTCCTCTTGCCTGTAGCATTCTGTGTGGTCCCAGGGGTGGCTCCAAGAGCCTCCTCTTTGACAGTAAGACTCAGAGGGTAAGGCTCTGCTTCAAACCAGCCAGTGGCTTCTCATCTAACCAGGCTGGACCACATGACATTGGCAATCTTTATTTTCACCCCGTAAACCTGTCGGTTTCATAGGCTTTACGCAACGCTTGCATTCAACCCAAACTCTCTAGCAGGGCCCCTGCAAGGCCCTAAAAGATCTGGACCCTTTCAGCCTAAGTCCCTCTACCCTCCTCTCTTCGTGCTGGAGGCTACAGGCTGGCCCTCCATTCCAGCGCCCCCCCCATCCCCCCCTCCAGAGACGCACCTGTCAACATGAACTGATAGGCGTTGTCAGAGATGGAGAAGATGTGGGGCGGGGCTTCCTGGCGCTTCTTGCCTCGGTAGCCCTCCACCACCTCGGGGTTATACACCGGCAGCCACTTGTAGGGGTTGACGGTGACGCAGAAGAGGCCCGAGTAGGTCTGTGGGAGTGTAAAAACGGGGTGTGTGTGTGTGTGTGTGTGTGAAAGCCTTTGCTTTTATTATTATCTCACTTTCCTTATGCTAAACTTGTAAAGGAGAGATTGATTTCTCTTCAGCGATGGGGCAGATGACTGAGAGAGGGGAGCCGCTGGCCCTCTGGCAAGTGACCCTGCCCAGACCCGGAGCTCAGCCTGGCTTTCCTGCCCCTGCCTTCCCTCCCTGCTTCCAGCCTGTCTTCCCAGTCCCCTCTTCCTCTGTCACCTGCTGTCTGTCTCTAACCCCTTCCCTCATCCTCTCCTCCCATTTCCCCTCTTTTGTTGGACAGCTGAGTCAAACACTAGGCTTTCTGATGCTGTTATCCACACAAATGTCCCCACCTGCCCCCACCCCCAGCACCATCAGATGCCCCAGGAAGTGTGGGCACTCACATAGATCATCCAGGAGGTGTACCGGTCCTTGAGGTTGTACAGCACGGCTGGCTCGTTCAGGTGCGTCAGCATGGCCATGTCCTCGATCCGGTCGAACTTGGGGGGGTTCATTGCATACACGTCCTCGGGTTTGACCACCAGGGTCTGCGTGGGAAGAGGTACAAGGACTACCTGGGGTCCGCTGTGTGTTTTCCCCCCTGTAGGTATCTGTCTGGATCCCACAAAGAGCCTGGATCCCAAGGGGCAAGCCCTGGGGAAAAGGCCCCTCTGATGGCGGGAGAAGTTGGGGCAGTGACAGCACATGATTGTTTCTGTCACTCGGGGATTGTGCCTTTTGCTCTCTGCAATGGTCCCATCTCTGGGCAAGGCTGGCGGGCGGGCAACCTGCCTTCTGCTGGCCTCAAGCAGGGATCTACTTAAAGCACCCCATGCAACTAGCCCTCCTTGGGACGGGTCCAGACCATCTTGCTTATGTCTGGCTTTCACCTTCCCTGCTGCCTCGCAGACCCACTCTCAGCTTCGCCACCTGCCACATCCCAAGAGCCACCCTCCCGGAGCCCCGGTGCATGGTGGCATCGAAGGACAATTCTCACTGCCTGTTTTCCTCACCCCGACCCACTGACACTATTTCCTCTTCTCTTTCAGATTTTCTTGTTCTTCTTTTAATTTTCTTTGAAACTTTTCTCGGAACATTTCCAGATGCTTCTGGTCTCGATTCCAGAAAGTAGTGAAGTCCAGAATTTCTCCAAGCACCCCCAACAATGTTCTGGGCCGGAATGTAATAGGCCACATGGAGGGAGGCTGCCTTTTCACATGGCGCCTGTGTGGTCCACTAGGACCCCCTACCCGTTTCCCATACTTCATACTTTCCATGCTTCCTCAGGTGGCTACCACTAGAAGGAAATAGGGAAGCCCAGGCTACCAAGCGAGAGTGTTTTACCAAAGGAGATCTTCTCGCAGTTGGATTCCCAACCCCACACCCCTGCGCTGCCCCTAGAGTGCTGTGAAGGTCAGCAAAGCTCCTGAACGCGAATCGCTTTAACCAGCCACAACCGGGATCTTCGCCCATCCTGCAGCCTGAGGCCAGCGTTACTAGGCTTTCTCCGAGGACACCAGGGAAGCCGTGTGGGCGCGGGCAGGGGCACAGACGCTGGGACCCCAGGGACGGACAGAAGGCCCAGCGGCCTGCAGGGGGCGTGCGCAAGGCTTACCCGGTTGTCTTCGGTTTCCACCGTGACCTTCCCATCCTGCGTACTCTTAATTCTCCCCTTGGCGTATTCCTCCTTTGAGTCGACCACAAAGCAGTAGGTTTTGGCATCAAAGGGCTGGTTCTGAGCCTCGATCCTCTCCTTTTCCGACTTCCGGAGGAAAGGAGCGGCGATGCCGAACACTTCCATCTCAGTGTCACTGCTCATGGTGTCACTGGAAGGCGGACCAGCAGGTGAGCCCTGGAGGGGACCCCACCCCGTTCCAGGCCCGAGTCCCTGCGGCTCTACCTGAGCCGCCCTTCACTCCCCGGGGCTCCACCCACGGGACCCCAGGGCTGCGAAAATCAAATGTGCACATATTTGCCCGGTGGGTTCTCTGCACAAAATGCACAGAGCACAGGAAATCCAGGCTCCTGACTAGTTTAGGCTTGGATGGGAAGGGGCCCCAGGGCCGAGTGCAGCTCTCTGCACCTCACTTTCCTCTTCTGCGAAGCCCAGGTGGTGCCGAGGGAAACTTGACAAATAAACGCCATTTTTCAAAGGCAGGGTGCTAAGTGGCAGATCGCTAAGGAATTTGGGGGCCGTTTGGATTCAAGGTGCTCTCTCCTCACACAAGGAAGCCTCTGCTTCCTTCGGTTGCTAAGACTACAAGTGGCGTCAGATGCCAGCATCCGTCTGGAAGTTTCCTCTCCAGCCTAAGTTGTGCTTGTCTGAGCCCTCTTGGCTCTGAGCCCTCAAGGCCACTGGGAGGCAGGAGAAACTGGTAACCTTGAATTACCTGGAGACTTCCAACCGCAGAGGGACTGGACCTTTCTTACCTGGAGAGTCACACCCACAGGAAGGCAGCAGGAAGCAGCAGCCGTGGAAAACCTGACCTGCAATAAATACGCAAAAGGCAAAGTCAGGGCACGTGGGAGCATCCGGTTCAGCTTTGAAACGGCTCTCTGTGGGATAACCAAGTAAGACTACCAGACGAATGACTTAGGAAGGGCCTTGGCCCAGAGGCAGCTGGAGGAGCAGGTGGGACGTGACCCACAAGTAATCCATTAAGGCAGTAAAAACCCAGGCTGCCCCCGAATCTGGCTGCTATCAGCAGGGCCTGCCCTTTAACTGGGCAGGAAGGTCGTAATCCCTGTTAGGAAGCTTGTGGTTCCCACAGGGGCAGGTCTCCTAGATTTTGATGAGCAGAGAAGATTCCCTGACATTGGCTCCCGGCCGCACAGCCAGCGGGGGTTTGAGGGGACAGGGCACGGGACAGACACACAGCCCAGGTGGGCAAGGTGAGGGCAGGGAAGGCGCTGTGTCCCGCCGGCCGTCTGCACGGATCAGAGACGCCAGGGGAGTACAGTAAGCCATGACGGACAGGCCACGGTCCACGGCGTGTGCAGCGGGTTCCTGCCCAAGAGGGCGCTCGACGACGAGGTCAAGGGGAGAGTGCGGAGGTGGAAGGAGGGCCTGAAGGCCCCCTGCTTCGGTGGCTTGCTGGTGGCAGAGGCGGATGGCCACTTGGCCCAGAGAGATCCAGCTCCACATCTAACTGATTTCTTACCAAAGCCAGGCAGGGCCCGCACCAGCGCCCAGCCACTCGGAGTCTGTGTCCCCGGGGACGCAGAGATGAAAAGGGCCCCCAAGAGGGGCGCTGTGACTTACCTCCGCCCGGGAGAGAGGGAGCTACAGAGGGGCTGCTGTCTCCTGGGCTTTTATAGGCCCCCCGCCAAGCCCACGGCTCAGCCCTTCTCTATATTTGGAAAGAGAGTGACCGACACCACAGGCCGAGAACCAGCTCCTTCCTCACGTTTTTTTTGGTCGTTGCCAAGGGACAGGTATATATAGAAATGAGCGGGATCCGTCACCATTTTCCAGCTGTGGAGGTTGGAAGTTTGAGATGCCTTTCTCTGAGCTTGGGGCTGGCACGGCCTCACCCGCGGGGATGTAAGTGGCCGTCTGGCTGCAGAGGGCCCGGTCCACAGGCGGCTGGTGCTTGGCGGTCAGGGCGAGCCGGACCCTGAGGCCAGAGTGCAGCCCATCCCACCGCGTGGCAAAGGGGACGAAAACTTAAATCCTCTGGGAATTGTGAGCAAGACTTTTGTCACAACACAGGGCTGGGACAAGGCTGTGCGATGGTAGAGTTTGTGCCGGGAACAATACCAACAACAACACCCATAATAGTAACTCCTCCGTCACCTCCCCCCTGCTGCTTTCACCGTGTAACTTTCTGCCTTATTAGGATCATTTTTAACTTAATCCTTTTTGAAACCCCAGTAGGACCACCAAGTACATGAATTCCAGGGAGCTATTCTGGCCCCAGTATTCTCAGCAACAGCTGCTTAAGGACCCGCTGTTATTAAGATATATTACTAATCAGGGAGGACCAGCTGCTGGCCTGGGTGGGGGGCATGGGGGAGCAGTGGGGCCTGCAGAGAGGGGGGGCGCAGGGGGCTGTCTGACACATGCTGGTGTTTCCAAATTGAGATTGGAAAAATAAAACCTCGGGACAAGAGTAAGGGTGTATTTGGGGCACCTGGACGGCTCAGTTGGTTGAGCGTCCGACTCTTGACTTCGGCTCAGGTCCTGATCTCATGGTTTGTGAGTTTGAGCCCCACGTCGGGCTCTGTGCTGACAGTGAGGAACCTTCTTGGGATTCTCTCTCTGACAGTCCCCCCCCCCCCCCCCCTCAAAATAAATAAACTTGAAAAGAAAAAAAGAGTAAGGGTATATTTGAAACTTTCACCCATTCTCCTTCTATTTTTGTTTGTTTGTTCCTTCACCCCACCCACTTCCCCCCCCTCCCCGGCCAAACCCTTGGGAGGGTGGCCAGGTGGGCATCCTGTGGTTAATTGTAGCCAGAACTGGGTGTTCCCACTTGAGAACAGGAACTGCCACCTAACGACCCTCCCATCCTGAGCCCAGACAAGAGGCTGCGCAGAGAGGCGTGCAGTAGGGAAGGGGGAGCTGGGCCACGGTCCCCGTGATGAAGGGACAATAATTAAACACCCCCTGTATGCTGGTCCTTGTATGGGTCACATCAGGAAGATTCAGAGGAAATGGCAAATGGAGGCTTACGCTGAGTGGTTTCTATTCTACGTGATGAGTCGTTGTTTTCAAGATTTGGGCAATTTCAGATCATAGCAATACATTTGAAAATGGCTGCTACGCCAGAGAGCTGCTAACCCCCCTGCCTGCTGCACCAGCCAGCTGGGACGGCTGGGTTTCACTGCCCCTTCTCCTCCAGTTTGGACTGGGACCCCCGTCCCTAGAGCCCCACTTCCTCCGGGGAGAGAACACTGGCCTCCCAGTCTCTGGGCGTGCCCCGAAGGTCTGTGGTCTCCTTGGGGCTCGTCCTGCCTATTCGGTGACACCCTTTGATATCTGCTGGGCATCTCGGGAGGCCGGATTAGGATTAGGACCATCCCCTGTGAGACCAGGGATGTTAGGAAGCTTGGGGGTGCTGAGCACCTGTGACAGGGGCCTGGCGCCTCTGGGTGGTGGGCGGGCAGGGTGGGCCATGCTATTCCTTCTCAAGCACCCACGGTGCCTGGGAGGGACTTCATGGGACTTGAGGGTTTCCTTTTTGTAGCCACCCATGTACTCATCTCTCTGTCCGACCATGTCCGTACCCACCTCTGGAAACCGAGGGGCTGTGTTCTGTGCAGGATTCCTTCGAGTGCCCTGTAAACGAGCACCCGTCACGTGGCCAAGCTCAGCACCCGCTCTGAAATGTCAGTGGCCTCCAACCCCAGCTTTTCTGGAATCACCCAGCCTTTCTCCCTTCTCCCCATCACGTTTGTGGTCATAGGATCTGAAGCGTCAGCTGAAAGACTGGACAGGCCGTTTGCTAAACAAGCCCCTCTGCATGTGAGGACATGGAATGAGGGGGCGGGGGGCTTGCCCGAGGCCATGAGGAAGAGGACTCGAGTCCAGGATGGACTCAGCTCTCCAGGAGGAGCTCCCAGGAAGGCAGAAGTGACAGCACAGAAAACAGTGCCAGTGCAGAAAACAGGTTAAAAATTAGACATTAGAGAGGCACCCGGGTGGCTCAGTCGGTGGAGCGTCTGACTTGATTTCGGCTCAGGTCGTGGTCCCAGCCTGTGCTAGGCATGGAGCCTGCTTGGGATTCTCTCTCTCTCCCTCTGCCCCTCTCTCCCACTTGTGCTCTTTCTCTAAAAATAAATAAAATGAAAATAAAATCTGTTTAAATAAAAAAAAATTATGAAAAACTCTAGACATTAAGAATTAAAAGATCTGGTACTCTGGAAAAGTGTCTTTAGGAGAGGGAAGAGCCACGTGTGTGCGTATGTGACGTCGGCAGGCTACGGTGGTAACAGGCCACCTTGTAAAGTGCAGGCCTTGGGCCTCACTTCCCTGAGCCTCTGTGTCCTCCTCTGTAAAACGGGGGTGAGGCCGCTGCCTCACAGACTGCGTGTGTCCATTCAGTAGGATCTCGAACTATCAGACAGGCCGTGCCACGTGTTGGGCACATGGTAGACGTTTACACTCGCCCCTGTATCTGAAGGCTTCCAAGTAGTTGATACAGCAAGACTGGTTTTCTTGATGACCCTGAGTAGACCATATTGAACATTTGTTTATTGAGATGAGGGGGAAAAGGACATATATAGTATGAATATCCTCTTGAAAGATGTCCATCCAAAGAGAGCGAAATCTTAAAGGGGAGAACCTCTCCCCGCATGAAGGGAACGGCTTTCAGGGGCTAAGCTAATGGTCTGCAGGCATGGAGTCTCTCCTCTGACCGGGGAAGGGGGGAATCAGATGGCTCATTAGTATATTATTAGCCGGCTTTTTGGGAACAGGAGGAACCCTTGTTTCTTCAGCACTCACTCAGCTAGAGCTAATCCCCTCAGCCAGGGCAGAGAGCCACATTTATTCCTGGATGAGTTAGAAACCAAGTGCATTGTGTCTCAAGAATGCTTGGGAGGCAGTAATGAGGGCGGCTGGACTCCCCTTCCGCGAGCCTGGCCGTCTCCTCCTGAACCCTTGTCCTCTGCTGCTGTTTGATGCCCGCCGTGCAAGGGGACCCAGGGCTCTAGCTTCACGGTGCAGTGCCGTTGAGGCCACTCTCTGCCAGAGCATGAAGTCAGCGTTTAGAGCAGATGCCTCCTAGATCAAGTGCTTTCTCCGTGTCCCGCTGTGGTGGGGATTAGGTGTCACTTCAAGCAAGGCACTCTGTCATGCTGAGCCAAGGCCGGTCCTGGCACTTGGAGGGAAGGATGGGGGTCCTGAGCCCATGCCCAGAGCCCCAGGTTGAAATTCAAGTGGGGGAGCGGGGGGCCCATAACTGTTCTTAAATCTAATTCAGCCAACACCCACTCTTCCTAGCTTTCTGGTAGGAAAATCTCCGAATGTACAGCTAAGTTCAAAGCCTCGTAAATGAACACCCGGGACTATAATGCTGCTGGGTTTGAAGCCAAATCCACGCTCCGAACTGCCTCACTGTGCACGTGGGAGGAGTTCAGGGACATGGATGGTTGGGGAGTTAGGACCTGAGTCAGGAGGAGGTTGTGAAGTGAACCCGAGCAAACTGCTTGAAAAGGTCAAACCTGAATCTATAAGTGAAGGGGGGGAGGTGTTAAAATCTGAGCAGATCAGGAGATAACTCCCACCCCGGAAAGCATAAGGAAAGAACCCACAGAGCACAGAGATGAGCAAGCAAGCCAGCCAGGGCAGGATTGGAAGTGGCCCGGCCGGCCAAGAGGGGATGATGAGCCCCATACCTGCGGTGCTGCTGTCACAAGCGTGCTCTAGATTCAGGTGATTGATGGGCCCTTGTGGTTGGGAGCACGGAGCATGACTGAAGCCGGGAAGAATGTCTTGAGCTGATGGGGAGAAGATGGGCATTCCAGCGGAAGGCACAGGCATGGCCCAGGGCCTTGCCAAGGGATTTGGGGATAGGAATAGAGAGTAATGCAGGGGTCAGAACAATGCCGTAGAGAGGGAAGCAAGTCAACTCGGCCATGGGCTGCCTGTCAGGCGTGGAAGGCAAAATTCAAAGACCACCCAGAGCTTACCGATGGGATGCCAGGGAGAAAAAGTGGCGCGGTGGGAACAGAGAATCTGGAAGAAAGGTGGCTGGTTTGGGCCGTGGCAGTTGGTGAAGACTTAAGGAGTAGCCTTTAAATCGAAGGATAACACTGAATTTTTTCACTTTAAATTGTGGTTTTCTTTTTTTTTTTTTAATTTTTTTTTCAACGTTTATTTATTTTTGGGACAGAGAGAGACAGAGCATGAACGGGGGAGGGGCAGAGAGAGAGGGAGACACAGAATCGGAAACAGGCTCCAGGCTCTGAGCCATCAGCCCAGAGCCTGACGCGGGGCTCGAACTCACGGACCGCGAGATCGTGACCTGGCTGAAGTCGGACGCTTAACCGACTGCGCCACCCAGGCGCCCCTAAATTGTGGTTTTCAAGTTTAGCCGTACCTTAGAGTCACCTGGGGAGCTGTTAAAAAGAAAAAAAAAAACAAAAAAAAACAAAACCTTGCCATAAGCAATTGGAAGACCTGACCTCATATTGCAGAAAAGGCTCCGTGGCAAAAGAGAAAAGAAAATGCTAACACGTAAACTTAATGCGATATGCGCCAAAGCCTCACCATAGTAGTGAAAGACACACAAATGGATTTTCCTTGCTACCGGGTAGGATGACGGAACATCACAAAGATGCCGATTATGCCCAAGTTATTATAGAAGTTCATTGCCATTCCAATAAAAATAGCAACATTTTTTTCTTTTCTGGAGCAGGATAGTTAATTCTAGATTCCTTACATGCACAGTAGAGAAAACCCTGAGAAAAGAAGCCACAGGCAGGACATTCCCCCAGAAACCAAAACATACACCATCAAGTCTACATATTGAAAAGTGTCATTCTGGGGTGCCTGGGCGGCTCAGCCGGTTAAACGTCTGACTCTTGATTTGGGCTCAGGTCATAATCTAACAGTTCGTGAGTTCAAGCCCCACATCAGGCTCTGTGTTGGCAGTGGGGAACCTCTTGGGATTCTCTCTCTCTCTCTCTCTCTGCCCCTCTCCCACTCACACTGTCTCTGTCTCTCTGAAAGTAAATAAACTTAAAAAAAAAGAAAGAAAGAAAAAGAAAAGTGTCTTCCTGTGGTGTCTGGGGTGGCTCAGCTGGTTAAGCATCTGACTCTTGATTTCGGCTCAGGTCATGATGGTGTGGTTCGTGGGTTTGAGCCCCACAGCAGGCTCTGTCTGTACCGACATTGTGGAGCCTGCTTGGGATTCTGTCTCCCTCTCTTTCTGCCCCTCCCCTGCTCATGCTCTCTCTCTTTCAAAATAAATAAAAATAAACTTAAAAAAAAATAGAAAGCTGTTTCCTGGTGCCTGAAGAGGCAGACAGAACACAGAAACATAGTAGAAAGGCCAGAGAAAGGCCCACATATATATGAAAATATGATTTAGGATGAAGGTGACATTTCAAGTCAGTGGAGCAAAGATAGAGTCTCTCTAATGAGTGTTGGAGGGACAACTGGATGGCCATTTGGGAAAAGAAAAATTCGGATCCATACCCCATAGCACACACCAGATAAAATAACAAATGTATCAGATCCACATGTAAAGAAATGAAGCAAGCACTAAGAAAACATGAGTGGAATCCTTTATACTCTGGGAATGGGGAAGGCCTACCACGCCTTAAAATTCAGAGCGGTAAAATAGAAAAACAACAACAACAACAACAACAACCAGAAATTCAGCATCATAATAATTAAACCTTCACAAGTCAAAGAGCATCTGGGTGGCTCAGTCAGTTGAGTGTCTAACTCTTGATCTAAGCTTAGGTCTTGATCTTATGGTCGTAAGTTTAAGCCCCACATTGGGCTCCATGCTGGGCATGGGACCTTCTTGAAAAAAACCAAAAAAAACAAAACACCTCACAAGTCAAAAGAAAAAAGTTAGCAGAGTCAAAAGACAAATGACAAATAAACAATAAAAAAAAAAAAAGGAAAAATAGGGGCACCTGGGTGGCTCAGTCGGTTCAGCATCCGACTTTGGCTTAGGTTTTGACCTCACAGTTCATGGGTTCAAGCCCCATGTTGGGCTCTGTGCTGACAGCTCATGCTCTGTCTCTCTCTCTCTCTCTCTCTCTCTCTCTCTCTCAATAATGAACATTTTTTTTAAAAAAGGAGAAAGTGACAAACTGTAAGAAAATATTTGCAATTTAAATGGCAAAGGGCTATAACCTCCTTAATATATCAAAAATTTCTTCAAGTTGAGAAGAAAAAAAAAACCCTCAGAAACAAATAACAAACAAACAAGGAGACAATGCACAGAGAAAGATACACAGGTGGCATTTAAAGATAGGAAAAAAACACCCGTCCCGTCCTTATTTTAAGAGAAGCCTATATTGAAATTTCACTTTCTCGTCAGTGGGAGTGGAGAAAATCCAAATGCTGGACAACAGCGTCTCTTGAGGAGCTATGATAAAACACGCACTCTCATGCTTTTCTGGAGGGTGAAAAAGCATGCACTTGCTATGGAGGAGAATTTTTACACATTCACTGCATTGAATATGCAGTTTCTCTTTGGCCCAGCAGAACCACAGCTAAGAATCCACCCCGAAGATAGGAGTCCACAAATAGCAAACCATCGTAAGCACCAGATTATTTATTGTGAACTGTTGATAACAGTAAAAGATTGAAAGTAGACCAAGGATTTATCTATGGGATGCTTATCGAGGAGGATGATTCAGCATCACAAAGATGCTGATTACACACACACACACAAAAAGAGGATCCACCAGGAACCAATAAAAATGGCTACTTTTGAGGGGGAATAGGGTCATGAGAACTTTGCCTTCTAATGTGGTTTTTGACTCTTGAACCCTGTCAGTGGCTCATGTATTCAAAAACAATATTTTTTTTAAAAAGGAAGGAAAAAAAAAACCATTCCCAAAATTGAACACGAACAAAACGAATAAACCTAAAGTGTATCAAATTCGTAACATACCCACACACAGAAAAGACTTCATTCCTGTCAATTCTGAAAAATACTCTGGATATTCTTAGGGAGATGTGTTCAAAGCATAAAAACAATCAATAGGCTTCTCCATAGGTTTATGGCAAGTTGTAACACCGGGTTAGAATATGGAACAGTTTAGATGTTTTTGGATAATGCAAATAACAAGATTTTCATAAAAAACAAGCATTGCATGGGGAACCAAGATTTCACTCTCTATGAGAAAAACGGCACAAGTGTAAAATTAAAAGAAGGCGAGAAGAACCCAGGAATGTTCATTTGAATTGGACCTGTTAGTGTGAATCAGTCGGAGTGTCTGGAAGAATACTGACTGCGTTTGAATATCAACAGATTGTATAGGAGATAGTCAGTGAGTGCTAAAGTAAGAGAAGACTAGGTTGAGGAGTGAAGGGATTCCTCTTCCCAGAAGAATGCCACTAGCAGACCAGACAGAATGAGAAAATGAGCGGTATCATTTTGCTACCTCCGTCGTAAGTGGTCAGAGCGGGGGTCATCAATGACACTAAAACCACTGGGTCAAAGCGTTAGGGAGAAGGATATTTACCACCCTAACTGGGTGATGAAACGGGGCACCACAACCTGACATCCTCCCACGGGTGGTGCAGGATATCCTCCTTGAGACAGCCCTGCCGGGATGTCTAACCTGAACCTGACCAGGCCTCTGGACACAGCGTCATGCCTTCAGAAAGTAGAGCGAGGAACAGAGGAGTGACCCCGTGAAGAAGAAATCACCAGTCAAATCCAGAATGTGACATTCCACAAGAAAAAAACTGGCCAAGAGTTCAAAATGTGTCATTACTTTTTTAAAAGTTTATTTATTCATTTTGAGAGAGAGAGAGAGAGAGAGAGAGAGCCAACATGGGAGGGGCAGAGAGAGAGAATCCCCAGCAGGGTCTGCACAATCAGCTCGGAGCCTGACATGGGCCTCAATCCCACCACCCTGGGATCATGACCTGAGCTGAAATCAAGAGTCTGGCACTCAACCAACTGAGCCACCCAGGCACGTCCCAGGTCAACATTGTTATTTAAAAAAAAATCTGCTTGAGGTTAAAAGAGACCACAGAAATAGAACCAGATCCAATACATGAACCTTGGTGGGATCCTAGACTGAAAAAAAGAAATGAAGGTGGGGAGAGAGGGAAGAAAGAACAGTCTGGAACAATTTGAAATGGCATTTGGGGACAAGCTGAGGAAATCTGAGCTCAACTGGCTATTAGATAGGAATTATTGTGAATTTTCTTAGGTGTAAAAATGGGATTGTCCTTCTATAAGGGGCTCCAGCCAGAAACATGAGTCCTCTAGGATACAGACCATCTCTCTAGTGGAATAATTCATTCTAGAAAAGCAGATTCCGGGGTTCTCAGGAAACAGAGTTATAATGAGTGAAGAGTACATTTAGAAATGATGTAGCAACCAGACCTTGTGGGAAAATGTTCCTTTCGTCCATATTTTTTTTCTGATAATAAAATTAACATTCATATAAAAATCTTTATTTTATAAGAAAATATAAGATGATGAAGATAAATTATAATTTCCCCCACTGAGAATAATATCTGCTAGTATTATATATTACTTCCAAGTATTTTTATATGCCTATCCATATTTGTCTTTTCAAAATAAAAAGGGGAGATGGTACATATTTTCTACTAAAGCAGCACATACTTACTGTAAAAATCAAATGATACTGTGCAAAAATGTATTTGTAATCAACTTTGCATTTACATGATGTTATTGTGGACATCCTTCCAGGTCAGGAAGTTTAATTTTTTTTAATTTATTTCTATTTTTTGAGAGAGAGCACACGGACGTGAGGGAGGGGCAGAGGGAGAGGGAGGGACAGAATCCCATGCAGGCTGCACCCTCAGTATGGAGCCCACCACAGAGTTCAATCTCACAAACCGTGAGATCATGACCTGAGCTGAAATCAAGAGTCGGACTTTCAACTGACTGAGCCTCCCAAGTGCCCCCAATTTGTGCCAGGTTTACAGGTGAAAAATGTAACTTCCTGAGGTTTTCCCTTGCTTTTCCTCTGTTATGAGTGAGGCTGAACCTCCTCTACTTCTGGTCATTTGTAATTCTACTATAAATAGTTTTCATGCCCTGTGTCTTTTTTCTCTGTAGATGCTAATATTCTTTTATTTTAAGAACTTTCATATGTCAAGGATTTTGGTAATCTCTTGTGTATATTACCAATAACTTCCTCATTTGCTCCTTATCTCATCTGAGCCTCCCAGCAATCCCAGAGCAGGTGGAATTATCCCCACTTAATTGTTGTGGAAACTATGAGTCGGTGGCCATGTTTGGGTTTCCTTGCTCGGAGTGTGGTGCACCCAGCTGTCCTACTGCTCCAACAGGGTCCTGATGGCAAGTGACGTTTATCCCTGACATGTCAAAATGTCTTAAACACATGGTCCTCAGTTTCCTCTTCTGTAAAAAGAAAAACATGGAGTTGGATCAAATGATCCCTTACATTCCCTTTAGCTCTGCTCTCTTTCGGTTCTGTGATTCAGAGCACAGGAGAGATCCACTGGGACGAAAGGCGTTGTCTGCATCCTCAAATCGTGTGTGGCATGTGGGAGGCAGCTGGGTTGTCTTTCTCCACGTACGAAGTGCAGGGTGAGTGTTCGTGACGGTGTGTTACCAAGAGCGTTTCCTTCCTGGACCTTTCCTGGGGCTGGAAGTGGGAATGTGACTCTGGCCCTGTCTCTCCCCAGTCAAAAGCAATTCAAAAACAGACGGCAACATCGATAAACTCCCGCATTTCTGTGTCATGGCGGGAGGGTACTAGGTCAAGGTAGCTACTTCCTCTTCTCACGATCCCAGCAGACATCATCAGTGGATCACCACACACCATCTGGGCCAGGTCACAGCTTCGTAACCCTTAGAATTGTCTTACAGGAAGCAGCAACTATTTGCTTAAAATTGACACAGGGATAAACTAGTTGTCTTCCTGATACTAGGGTGTTTTCCCTCAAGATCTCTTTCTCTTTTTTTGTAATTTTTTTTTGTTTATTTATTTTTGAGAGAGAGACAGAGTGCGGGGGTTGGGGGGGGGCAGAGAGAGAGGGAGACACAGAATCCAAAGCAGGCTCCAGGCTCTGGGCTGTTAGGCCGGAGCCGGACACAGGGCTCAAACCGATGGATGTGAGATCATGACTTGAGCTGAAGTCACTCAACCGACTGAGCCACCTAGGCATCACAAAATTAAAACATGTTCGTTTAGGTGGGTGTAGAAAATACATCCTCAAAAGTAAGAAAATAAAAAAAAAATCCATACACATATCATCATTGTTAATATCACTTTGGTATGTATTTGGGGGGTTTATACAAAAAATGAGATCAGACTTTTGCCCCTTACTTACCCGCCTGAAGTATATATGGGATATCTTTCATATCATTAAACATTAGTCAACCATTCCCTTTCAAGGGTCCGTGGTGCTCCCCTTAAGAATGTATGATGGTTTATCCCCTGTAGCTGGGTACCTTACAGATTCCCCCTAGGCTGGGGCACCTGCTTTTTGTGGTTTACAATTTCTATTATCTGCTGTTACAAAAATGTTGCAATGAACAGATCTTTGTGCATATCTATGGTTCTTTTCGTGGGTAAATGCATAAAGATGAAATTGCAGGCTTGCTTTAGAATGACAAATTGCTGGGGGTGCCTGGGTGGTTCAGTCGGTTAAGCATCCTACTTCGGCTCAGGTCATGATCTTGTGGTTTGTGAGTTCGAGCCCCGCCTCTGGCTCTGTGCTGACAGCTCAGAGCCTGGAGCCTGCTTGGGATTCTGTGTCTCCCTCTCTCTCTCTCTCTCTGCCCCTTCCCCGCTTGCACTCTGTCTCCTCTCTCAAAAATAAATAAACATTAAAAAATATTATCAGAATGACAAATTGCCATCCGGAGAGACTGCCACACTTTTATAACCCACCAGTTCCATGAGACAGTCCACTTCTCCCTCACGCTCAGTGAGTAACGTTCTTTTTAGCATTTTGTCGAAATTGGCAAATCTGTCAAAAATTCTTCTTGTTAAATTTTCATTGTTTGATCACTAGTGATGCTTTTCTTTTTTTAAATGGCTGTTAACTATTTGATATTCTCCTTTTCTGAGCTGCCTCTTTATATCCTTCGCTCAGCTTTTCGGTGGGTGTTTATCTTCTATTGCCTAACGGGTTTGTAAACATGTCTTATGTACTAGTGTTGGTAACTCTTTGTTACTTACGTTTTTTGATCAAGCCTAGCAGTGACTTACTCTATGCTTTCTGCCTTCAGAGCCATGTTTTACAAAGTCTTCCTCTACCATTTTAGGTAGCCTTTTATGCCGGCAAGTAACAGGGGCTCATTCAGAAGCTCCAGAAAAAGAAGATGGGATGGGGAGGGTGGGCACTGTAAGAGCGGGTGGAGGTGAGATCTAAACCAGGAATCCCCAGGCACGCTGAAGCACTCTGGAAGTCTCCAGGGTCAGTTTGAACGGGGGAAGAAAATGTCAGCCCCTCTGCTTAGCTGCATATATGTTTCAAATTTGCATAGGGAAATAGAGCAAACATACGTAAGATACACACAACTATACACATTCAGTTTGTAGAACAATAACACAAATTCCCATGTACACATCACCCAGGCTAAAAATATCATTTATTTGCTACCTCAGCCTTTCAAATTTCCCGTTTTTGTCTTTTTTTCCCCCACGTGTTAGCTCTGGCAACCATTGACAGGTGTATTCATGGAGTAGTATGTGCATATAATTTATAAATAGGTAAGGGTCATATGTTGGAGGATGCATTTTTTATTTAAAAAACTGTTACTCCAAGAGCTTTGAGATGGCTGCTCAAGGAACGGTCTCTCTTTTGGGGTTCCTGCTTGTCTCTGTCTGCCTGCCCCCTACTCTGCCCACAGGGCCCCTTTGCTCACTGCCTTGCGTGCACGAAGCTGACCGGCTTAGTTACCTTCCTCTGTTCGAGTACCCAAGGGACGAGCTGAGCGGTCCAGCCTGTGAACTGGCCGCTCCCGGGCTGTAGCGCGTGTGACCGTGTGGTACCGCAGACCATCCACTGCCACCCTTAGGCGTGTGGGCAGGACGTGCACCTTGTCACCTGGGGTAAACTTACCTCCAGTGGGATAGCTAACTACTCACAGGTATTGCCTCCGAGAGCCTTTATTATTAGTCTTTATTCCTGAATTCTTAATCTACCCACGCCCATTTTAATCGATTCCATGTAAGAATCTAACATTTTTCATTTCACTAAGTTCATTGAGTTCTGATACTAATTGTTAGGAATCGTCACCCATTTCCACGTTTGTTACAAAGTTTTATAAAAGCATGTATCTGTTTCCATATTTCTACTTGTGATTTGATCTATCTGGTGAATGCCGTTTACATCCTGCACTTTTAAAATTTGATGGCTTGGTAATAGGTCATAATATTGGGAAGGCAAGTCTTTTTCTTCTCTTTGCCATTATTTTGACCACCTTCTTGTACTTTCCTGTATAGCTTTTCCATAGCTATTTTCCATATTTATTTTTCCAGATTAATTTCAGAATCTTTCTTGTTGAGCTTCCCAAAAATGCCATTGGAACTTTTTAAAGTAAGGTTTATCGAGGCGTATGCGTGAGATCTATGTTGTGGATATGCCTAAATTATACGCTAACTGCCAGGCCCTTTTGAGGAAGGAAGGTGATCCTCTGCGGGGCTCCGTGGCCCCACTCTCAGTCTTACCAGAGCCCGAGCTGCCCGGGAGACAGGCAAGTTCAGCCTCTCCCAGACCTACTTCATTACTTCAGCTATTCTCATCAGCCCCGGACGACTGGAGGGCAACGTTCCTCAATCTTGTTTCAATTCAATTCTCTAAAATGCCCAAGGGGAAATACTGCATTTAGCCCTGATAAGGCCTCACAGGCTAACCAAACAGCGTATCTTTTTGCTTTTTGCTGTAATTACATCAACAGAGAAACCCTTGGCATCCTCTGTTGCAGAGAGGTTCTGACAGGGAGTGATCTATGTGTTTGATTAAAATTTGAAAAATGGAGCGATCCAACCATTATCAGAAAATGGAATTTGTTTACTTGAGAGACTCTTTCAAATTATGTGTTTGATGGAAGGAAAATTAATTACAGAGAGGGCTTCCTGGTTGTGGGAAGATGAATTACTTTATTAGTTTTTACTTTCCCTCTTCCTCCTGGGGAGAAACGAGGGGGCTCTGCGGTCTAGAGGGGGCGGAGGTCAACGCGTCGTGGAGCCGTGGTTCTCAAACCTTCATGTGAGTTACGAATCACCTGGAGGTCTCGTTAAATGCAGGCTTTTGATTCAGGAGCTCTGGAGGGCAGGCTGAGACCCTGTGTTTTCTAGTTAAGCCCCGGGGTGCCACGACACTGCTGGCCCAGGGCCACGCTTGGGTGAAAGGGCTGGGAGGTGGTTCTTGTATTGGTTTTACCACAAACCTGCAGAGGAGTCCCCACTCGGGCCTTTCCTCCCCCACACGACGAGGACCTGCTGGAAGGTCTGCGACACGTCCCATAGCCAGCTGGCATAAAGGCCTCAAGGCCATCGTGGAGACCTTGCGGCCCAGAGGACACAGCCCAGGGCTCTTGGTAGGACTGCTTGAGACCGGAAGGCCCGCACACATCCACAAGGTTCAGCTTTGGCATCATCTTCATGGAAAACGGCCCTTCAGCCGTTGGCCCTTCTGCCAACTGCAGACCCGCCCAGGAATACTTCAGATGGCTCGACTACATGGCCGCGTCCCTGGGTGCGTCCCCTAAAAAGGGCCTTGACCGGCGCGGGAATCATCAGAGCGGCCCCCAGCTTGACTGACAACGGCCAGCTGCTGCTCATGGCGGCGGCCAGCGAGGAACATGCCTGCTCCCTCCTTCCGCTGGCGGCCCGCGGTGTCCCGGGCCCAGGAAGCCTCCAGGAGCCTCTGAGCAAGCTTCTGTGCCTCATGCAGCCGGGCCGTCTCTGTGCAGTCCACTCCCCCCACCGCTTAACCAGCTGAGCCACCCAGGCGCCCCATAGAGCTGAATACGTTTCAGATGTGCGTGTCATTGCCAGGCTCACGCTGTCCCTTTGAGCTTTGCCATCAGTAAGCACCCAGCTCCTGCCGGGATGGGAGCGCCAGACGGACTGTGCCTGTCTTCCCTGTCCTCGCGGCGCTTGGCTTTGTGCTCAGTTATTCCTGCTGCGCAAAGAAAACAACTAAGAGCAGGGTGGGGGGGCAGTCTTTCCCATGTGGTCCAGCCCAAACACCGCCACTCCCGAGGGGGAATGCAGGGAGGCTTGTGGGGGCCGTGCCACTCGAAACCCCGCGTGTCCTGGGCTGAGTGCAGACACGGACGCAGTCCACGTGCAACCTGGACACAGCGCACCTCTGTGACCAACGGTGTCGAGACCCCCCCCTTGCAAGGAAAGCACCCAATTGTAAACTTGACTTTTCACTGACTGCCTATTTGCTGATATTAAACAAAACACCCAAGCTTCTTTGTTTTGGTTTGTTTTTAAATTTTTTTTTTTTCAACGTTTATTTATTTTTGGGACAGAGAGAGACAGAGCATGAACGGGGGAGGGTCAGAGAGAGAGGGAGACACAGAATCGGAAACAGGCTCCAGGCTCTGAGCCATCAGCCCAGAGCCTGACGCGGGGCTCGAACTCACGGACCGCGAGATCGTGACCTGGTTGAAGTCGGACGCTTAACCGACTGCGCCACCCAGGCGCCCCTGTTTTGGTTTGTTTTTTAATTAATTTTTTAATGTTTATTTTTAAGAGAGAAAGACAGAGCACGAGCGGGGGAGGGGCAGACAGAGAGGGAGACACAGAATTCAAAGCGGGCTCCAGGCTCCGAGCTGTCAGCACATAGCCCGATGAGGGGCTCGAACTCACAGACCGTGAGATCATGACCTGAGCCGAAGTCAGATGCTTAACTGATTGAGCCACGCAGCCCCCCCCACCCCCCGCCCCTGCCCCAAACTTCTTTGGATGTGATGATGGCACTGTGGCTATGTTCTGCAAAGACAGAGTTGGCATCTTCCAGAGAGTCGCACCCATGGGGCACTGGGTGGGTGGGGGTGGGTGCATGTCGCTGAAACCAGATCAGCTCTGCGGCGATAATGAAAGCAGCTTGGTGATGGGTGTTACCAAGTCCACTGAACTATTCCACGCTTGGATTGGCTTTTAAAACTCCCACCATAAAAGGAAAAAAGAAAATTCGTTTTCTTTCGATTAGACAGCCAGATATGTTCTCCTGAATTAGTACACAGGGTGCGTGACTTTTAAGACCGCCCCCCCTCCGCAATGAGGGGGTACATTAGAACCCGGACTCCTACGTGAACCAAAGCAACAATTACAGCGGGGGCTCTGTGCAGATGGGTCGGGCCAGGCTCTTGCTCTCAGCCCTTCCGTAGACCGTAGAGCCAGAGTCCCTGCCATGCACAGAATGTGACGCCAGGCCTCTTCTCCAGCCTCTACCTGCTGTCCTCCCTGACTCCCCGAGCTACTGTGACGCCAGGCCCCTTGCTATTCTTGCTTCCCAAGCACACTCAGGGGTCAGGGCCCTTTTCCTGGGAGGTTCCCCCCAGGTACTCACACAGCTCGCTCTCAAGTTTCAGATGGTCACCCCCCAAAGGACCGTCCCTGACCAGTTAATGCCGGTCCTCCCCATCACTCTTCAAACTGTTACTTCTTTCCTTCACATCACTCACTGACACCATTTAATACATCTGCTCATACTCCGTCTACTTCACTACAGATAAGGGGACTTCATGAGGCCTCCGTGCCCACCAGCTCCTTGAGAAAGGACCCCGTCACACCGCCTGCTCTTACCGTATAATCGTGCCCTGGTGTTCTTGTGTTCACCAAATGCCTCAAGTTTCTGGTTCGAGCCTTATGGGTTTTTTTTCCAAGAAACTTGTCTCTAAATCTGAATGCCATTTAAGCAAGGAGGTGTGAGCAGTTCGTTAAGGCAGGACGACCAAACAGGTCCAGGAGGTACGTGCGTGCCAGTACGGGGAGGGGGTCAGAACAGGCAGGGGCCTGTCACGAGACCACACACTTCAAGGCAGGCTCAAGTGGACCCGTGACGGAGGGAAGGCAGGACACGCTTCTAACTAACCCACTTGTGGACACCGTCTGTCAAGCGCGGCCCAGACCCCCACGCTCACCAGGGCCAGAAGGAACGGCAGCCCCCACCTAGAGGCATGTTAGGCACGTGCTGTTCTCCTCGGCTTCTCGTGACTGTCATGTTGACCCAGGGCCAGCGGTGCTGTGAGCACTCCCAGGTCACGGGCAGGAAAAGAGGTCTCCGAAGGGTTAGCTCGGCGCACACGGTCCGTGTTGAAACCAGATCTGGTTTCGGTGCCACGCGTTCCTGAGGAGCAAGACTGTGATGGTTCCGGGTGAGCTCGCAGGCTGTGTGCTCAGCGCATGCCTTCCAGCGCCTACAGGAGAGGACTCTGGACTACGTGTGTTCACGTGTGCACGTGTGCGTGACAGGGTCGGGGGAGCACGGACAGGACAGCTCAAGTTTGCCCTGAAAAGTATTTTGTCTCTGGCTAATCCACCACCTAACCTTGGCGAGAACACTGGGCTAATTTCATTATTGACCAAAGTCAGCAATCAACAAATGTACAATAATAGGGGTGCCTGGGTGGCTCAGTCAGTTAAGTGTCCAGCTCTTGATTTCCGCTCAGGTCATGATCCCACAGTTCGTGGGTTCAAGCCCCACATCAGGCTCTGTGCTGACAGCGTGGAGCCTGCTTGGGATTCTCTCTCCCTCTTTCTCCGCCCCTCCCCCACTTGCTATCTTTCTCTCAAAATAAATAAACTTTAAAAAAACCACCAAAATATATATACAATAATATAAAAAACTATAACAATTAAGAGTCACATGACAGCCAGGCATCATCTTGCTAGTCACCGTAGCAACACGCGGGGCTCGAACCCACGAACCGTGAGATCACGACCTGGGCTGAAGTCAGATGCTCAGCCTGACTGAGCCACCCAGGTGCCCCTAAGAGATTTTAAATATTGATGATTCAAGGTAAATACATCCCAATGCTGTTTCTTGGTTTGGGAATAATGGTGATTTTTAAGTTACTCCCTCCAGTTTTTGTGTATATTCCAAATTTCCTTTACTGAGAATATAGTAAAATTGTGGAAGAAGAGCCAATAGACTTTAAAATACATCTTAGCAACGAATAACGAATGATGACCGCCTGAGTTCTGGAGGTGTTAAGGAACGCTTGGCTAAAGGGGTAACTGCATCCCGTTAGCAAACAGGAGGAGCCACCCATATCATTAAGAATAATGGGACTCTTGGGGCACCTGGGTGGCTCAGTCGGTCAGGCGACTGACTTCGGCTCGGGTCATGATCTCACAGTTGATGAGTTCAAGCCCCATGTTGGGCTCTGTGCTGACAGCTCAGAACCTGGAGCCTGCTTCCGATTCTGTGTCTCCCTCTCTCTGCATCTCCCCTGCTCGTGCTCTGTCTCTGACTCTCAAGAAATAAATAAATGTTAATAAAAAAATTTTTTTTAAAGAGTAATGGGACTCATGACTATGAGTAGAAAGTATAAACTCAGTGGATGAAAAATGCTCTGCATGGGTGGCTGCTCTTTTAAAAGTAGCTCACGCAGATTTAAATTGTACTATATGAAAAAAAGATGTTGAGGGATTGTGGATGACTTCAAAAATTTAGTCTTTTTATGGACTTAAAGCAACAAAAGATATTTTAACTTTTTTATACTTTATTTTGTGACAGATAGACAGCAAGTGGGGGAGGTGAAATCAAGAGTTGGATGCTTAACTGACTGAGGCACCCGGGCGCCCCAAAAGATACTTTAAAATAACTCACCTGCAATTCCAAATCACTCTCCTGCAGGGGGTACCTGGCTGGCTCAGTGGGTAGAGCATACGACTCTTGATCTCAGGGTCATGGGTTCAAGCCCCACGTTGGACACAGAGCTTATATAAACAACAACAACATCAAATCGCTCTACTGGGTTCCCATTAGTCTCCAGCCCACGGGTGTTTTACTGTGGACTGACCAAATGGGTGTGTGTTCAGTGAATCTCGCCCCCTGGACCTCAGGTTACCAGCTGCCTCGCGGATAGCCGGGTGCACGAAGTACTTCCGTGCATGCTGCACAGGCAGGATTCTTCTACTTTTCAAATAAACAACATCGTTTCTAAAAATACGAATTCCTTTGGAGAGCCCAGCACGAGCACTTGAAGGTCTGCAAGGGATACTTTGTTGAAAGGCAGCCTTCGTTCTGATTTCCCCGAACTCACAACTGGAAAGGTTGCCCGCCCGCCACAGTGCACCCCCAGGCTTGGTTGGATTCACACGGTCACAGTCAGCACCCCATGGCAGTGGGTCACGCAGGGGCTTGACCGGACACGGAGACCCACGTTCTAACCTAGGTTCACGAGGAAGGGCAGTAGCCGCATCTCTGGGACTGTCCCCTCGCGCTTAAAACAAGATTTGACGTCATCCCTGCTTCTAACATCCTGATTCTAAGCCTTTAAACTTGACACTGGAACGAACAGCAAATGCGGTTCTTCAAAAGCCACTGTTCGCTCTCTGGATCCTCGTGCAGCTCTAACCTGTGACATCGGAGAACGAAGACTCCATTTTATCTGAGGCCAGCCTGCTGCGAAGTGACCCACACAAATGTCCTGTGGCCTAAAGCAGACCAGCTTCTCTCATGTCTGGCATGTTAGACATTTGGTATTTTCTTTGTCACATGAGACCAGTCCTTCAGCGAAGCCCCTCACCTTCTTCACAAGGTTCCTAGGAAAGTCATTCCACCTTGGCGTTTACAGAAACTCAGTCCTGTGGCTATTTCTTCTCTACCGGATACTGGAGAACGGCCAGGTGCCAGCCGGTCAGGCTGCTGGCACAAAGCCACACAGACTGGGGGCGGGGGGTGGGGGGGGGGTGCGGGGTGGGGGGCTTCAGCATGGCTCATTTTCTCACCAGGCTGGAGCCTCCGAGCCCGAGATCAAGGTGTCAGCGGGGTTAAGTTTCTCATGGAGCTGGTCTTCTGTGCCCCTGCCCTCTTCTTTAAGGACACCAGTCACACTGGGCGAGGGCCCACCCTAACGGCCTCATTTTATCTGAGTCACCTCTGCAAAGACGCCCTCTGCCAATACAGTCCCATTCTGAGGTACTGGGGATCAGCACTTCACCATCCGAATCCTGGGGGCGGTGACCATGCAGCCCATGGCCGCTTTGGAGTGTAAGGTTTTCCTTTTTCATGTACTTTGACGTATTTCTTGTAGGTTTAATGGAAGTATTGTGAATTTAAAAACCACGACAGGCCTGTATCATGTGCACGTGGAACCTAAGTGATGTGCAAGAGTGTGTCTGACTATAAACTGTATCCGTTGCATTAGGATTTACTGAAAAACTTTGGGAGTACTTGGCCCTGGGTGGCCGCTTCTGGTAGGAAAAAGGGACACTCGAGCCCAGACGCCCAGGGAAGCTGAATCCACAAAGGATTCACACCACCACTCGTTCTCCTCAACGGCTATGTGCACAGCATGCTGTTAACAGACACACCGAAGGATGGGTCAGCTTGTCACTTGTGCAGATCAAAACGCTGCTTCCCCACAAAACGGTTTCTCCAGCCTGATCCCCAGGCCACCAGCATCTGAGGCACCTACGTGTTGTTTGTGAACACAGGGGTCCAGGGTGCCTGGGTGGCTCCCTCAGTCTGACTTCGGCTCAGGTCATGATCTCGTGGTTCGTGGGCTCGAGTCCCGCATCAGGCTGTGTGCTGACAGTGTGGAGCCTGTTTTGGATTCTGTGTCTGTCTCTCTCTACACTTCCCCACTTACGCTCTAAAATAAAATAAACATTAAAAAAAAAAAAAATGAGCGTACAGGTCTGCGTCCCACCCGGAACCTGCGAATCTAACCCTGGCTGGAACCTGAGCTCTAACAAGCACCCAAGGGGCCCACCCGAGTCTGCCGGTCTCTGTGCTGCCGTGGACGCACCCACCCTTCAGCACAAGAAAGGTCACACTAGGGGCGCCTGGGTGGCGCAGTCGGTTAAGCGTCCGACTTCAGCCAGGTCACGATCTCGCGGTCCGTGAGTTCGAGCCCCGCGTCAGGCTCTGGGCTGATGGCTCAGAGCCTGGAGCCTGTTTCCGATTCTGTGTCTCCCTCTCTCTCTGCCCCTCCCCCGTTCATGCTCTATCTCTGTCCCAAAAATAAATAAACGTTGAAAAAAAAATTAAAAAAAAAAAAAAAAGAAAGGTCACACTGTCCAAGCTGCAAAACCGAGCACACCTTTATTTCACACCCACTGCAACCCAGCCAAGGCAGAGGAGAACCCTGTGTCACAGTCCCGATTCAAGATCCTCTTTTGTCCATTTGGTAGCTGCCTGAAAACCCGGCACATTTAAATGAAAATCACATAAAAGACCCCTAGAGAAACTGACCCATCTTCCCCAAACAACAGACTTCCTCGTTAGTAAAATCAGCAGGTGCCGATGGAAGCACAATACAAACTTGACCATGGTGTCTGTTCGCACGGAAGACTATACTTAAATGCTTTCAGGTCTAAAAACCCAACTGTGGATGTCCAAGAGCCCGATTTTAATTTGACTGTTATCAGCCACCAAGAACTCGAAGAGGAAAGCAAGGGCACTGTGGAAATTACTCTTCCTGGAAATTCAGCCCCACAACCCTGGTGACCAGCAGTGCTGATCCGAGGGCCCCTCTGACGTGGAGAAATGCACCTGCTGAGTCTCTCCTGAGTCCATCCCACGGCTTCACGGTAACTTGGTCCTCCGGTCTCAAGCGACTATTCGGTTGTAATCTTTACAGTTCCAAGAATCGATTTTGGCTGAACCCAAGGGTAACATAATACCTATTTGTACTGCACCCATAATGTCCACAATACAGATGTTCTTGCGGTACGAAGGCCATTCTGTCGGTTGCATATGTATATACACAGATAGATGTTGGCTCCTGTGGGAGACAAAGCTTTTCTCCTCTTTGGCAAGAGAACATCCACCCGGCGCCACCGCTCTGGCTAGCTCTTTTTCCTATGTTCCCTCATGTGCGCAGCAATGGAACCAGCTATTTCTGCATTCTTCTTGTTCTGGCCAAAATAATCTAGAAACTGGCCATCTGGTCCAATCAAGTACATTATTATTGTATGATCCACCTGCAGAGAAAAAGGTGGGGGAGGGAAAGGACAAAAAGATTACCAAAATAAGTCGCTTATTTTTCTGATTAAATGCTGCAGATGAGAACTTCACATTAATGATTAAATAACCTCTGTAACAATGTATCGTTTACAGAATGCATCTAAGCCTATTTTCATAAATTCACGGTGACAAATATCTAAAATCGTTTGCATTCCAGCACTCTGCACTGACTACTGCCTTAGACATCAGCTAGAATTTGGGATTCTTCTGGTTCTGTCCATAACACACGCATGCACTCGATCTCGGAGAATCGACTTCCAAGAAATGGCTGCTGCTTTCGGAAGAAACGGGTACCTCATTGCTCCCATATGCTGCCTACCACACTGTTATCAGAAGAACCCAGAAAAGTCACCACTACTGTAAGTGTATGATTTATACATTCTGGCATGCTATGTAGTCCTGATATTAGTGACTCACATGGAAACGTGGAAATAAGGGTTTTTCTCCCCCAGGAAGCTGGCATATACTCTGCCGAATGATCCTATCTGAGGCAGATCACCTGGGCCGTCCTCAGGAGACGTAAATGCTACCCCTCCGAGGAGTCACCTTACAGTTATCTATTTTCCAAGCAAAGTTCTGAAAACATTCCTACCTCTAACCTAAGCTTGGATTGGTCATACAGTTTTTATTTATGTGCCTCCACTTAATCCAACTTTAAATGAGCAGAAGGCTTGGCGCTTAAGGAGTCCTTGGAATTTATTGCAGGCTTGATTGCTATTTGGCAAGACAAAAAGAAAGACCGAAATGTGATCACACATACCGAACCGGAGACACCCCCAAATACACCCGCCACACATTATAGGTCTGTGAGGTTATTGCTTTTTTATATACACACATTTGTAAACACAGAGCAAATGGAAAGAGCCACTTGCCTGCGCACAGAAGGAAAGAATGTGCCCCAAGAGCTCAAACAGCTGGTGATTTCACATGTCCTGGAATAATTCGCTGAAGGAGCAGGACGGGGGATCAGCGTTTCTCCGCGTATCTGATACCGAGTCAGAACTGGGTCTCCAGCTCGCGCTTTACACCTTCCTCTGTATCTATAGCTTCCGTTTTTCTGTTTCTTTTGGTACTCGATTCTCTCACTCCCTTAAAAAACTAAAATTCCAGGGGACTTATGTTATGAGTGTTCTTACTGGAAATGACTTTCTAGTACAGAACGAAAATACTGTTCTACCCGTATCTGTCAAACTTGTCAGTGGCCGTGTCTCAACGTCCAGCTGCCTTGTGGGCAGAGCGAGAGCTGTCGTATGTATCTCACCCACAAGTTTAGAGTTCTAGTAGGTCCCAGGACAGATACAGGAAGCCAACGTTCACCGACAAGCTCTGTCACATGCTACCTTCGTCCCGAGCCAGGCATCCCACTCCTCTAGAAATAATCCAACGGGCTGGAGAGGAAGTTATAGAACAGTAAGAGCCAGACCGAAGCTGAGAACCCAGGCCTGCCCGATTTCACAGTCCGCTTCTGCTGCCACCTTGCTGCACGATCTCTGCCAGCGTTCTGTGGGGCAGTCTGTATGCTTCACAGACACGTGCATTTTTTATGTTTTGCAAAGTAAATATATGTGCATAAAAATGCGAAAAGAATATACGGTAAACTTCTACAGGGGAAGCCTGTCACTCCTTCCAGACTTCCAGGAGTCCCTCCGTTCTCCTCCAAGGGAACCACTGCCACCAGATCCTTCTGGATTCTTCCAGAGAAAACTGTCCACATCTGTTAGCGAGTGTACATACCTGCCTACTTCTTTCTATACAGAAGCAACAACGTCCTGTAGGCGCTTTCTCATTTAACAAGGTATTGGACACCGTTCTCCGCCAGTAAGTACAGGGTAGCTTTTAAAACATGGTTGCCTGGTTCTTCCCTACGAACAATACTGTAGGGTACAGGTGTAGAAAAATCTCTAAAGTAAACAGTACTCCACTTTAAACGCTGACAGATACTGACACTTTTGGCTTCCAAAGAGGGTCTCTCAGTTAAATTCCTATCATCTATGCACAGAAATGCCCACGGTTCCAAATTTCCTCCCAATAGCGTATTCCCTTTTTCCCCAAATTAGATTTCGATAATACATTTCCAACTTTTGACCTTTGCTGATCTAACAGGTACAAAATAGCATTGCATTATACAATTCACATTCTTTCATTAGGAGTGGAACTGCACATCTTTTCTTGGGTTTGAAAGCCAGTTATGTTGTTTTTCAAAATACTTCCTACTTAATACTTACATACGAATGTAATATTATATATATATATAATGTATGTATATATATATATATCAATAATATATATATACAGTTTCGAGTGGACCCTAAATGTTTGGCACACCCATTTCTTTAATTTTTTTTTTTTTTTTTAACATTTATTTATTTTTGAGAGACAGGGCATGGGCAGGGGAGGGGCAGAGAGAGAGAAGGAGACACAGAATCCGAAGCAGGCTCCGAGCACACAGCCTGATGCAGGGCTCGAACTCATGAACTGTGAGATCATGACCTGAGCCGAAGTCGGCTGATTAACTGACTGAACCCCCCAGGCGTCCCCGGCACATCCAGTTCACATGTACTATCAGTCTGAAGATTCCACGGGCACTCAAAAGCCAGAAGCTTCCCCTTTGCTACTGCTGCTTGAGATTAAGAAAACCTGATTCCCTCACTCCCTGCAGGTCCTTAAATCTTGACTGAAGTTTCCCACACCATTTTGCGGACGAAAATCTGTGACCTCAAAGGACAGAAGTCATACCAATGAAAAACCTAACAAGCTGGAGAGTGCCTCCCCCTACTGGTTGATTTAGCAAAGAACTCATTGGTTCTTTTTCATTATTATTAACTCCAGCGGAGCTAACATACAGTTCCATTAGCTTCAAAGGCACAATTCACTGGTTCTGATCAAAAGGTCAAATTCTTATGGCAGTAGACCAGTATTTCTCAAAATCGGGTCTAGGATGTATTCCAGAAGGTCCAAGAAGTCTCCATAAGACTTAGATATCTGCATTTTAATTTTTAAACTTAAAAAAGTTAATACTCGGGGCGCCTGGGTGGCGCAGTCGGTTAAGCGTCTGACTTCAGCCAGGTCACGATCTCGCGGTCCGTGAGTTCGAGCCCCGCGTCAGGCTCTGGGCTGATGGCTCGGAGCCTGGAGCCTGTTTCCGATTCTGTGTCTTCCTCTGTCTCTGCCCCTCCCCCGTTCATGCTCTGTCTCTCTCTGTCCCAAATAAATAAATAAACGTTGAAAAAAAAAAAAGTTAATACTCATATTCTGGATTATCTGCGTGACTATCTTATGACTGAATACAAATCTCCGTGGCCAAATACGTGTCTATGTCTATGATCTCGCACACACCTGCTGTCACTGCTGGTTACAGGGCAGACAGCACGAAAATGATGTGTTCTTGCTGGGTCCCAGACCAAATAGTCAAGGTAGACGACACCAACATTTCAAAGTATTTTAAAGAACACACGAAGGGCAGTTGATCGTATAGTTGGGCATCCGACCCAAACCATGTTTTGGAGACAGGCTCCTATACTTAATCACTCCGCCCGACCAATGTTACAGAGAAACCAGAGCACGACAGCTGAGGGGGAAGAACTGAACTAATACTAAACAGCAAGACCAACTATTAATGGACAGGAAAAAGTGTCCCGTTTGAGAAGAAAACCGGGTGGGTGGGGTGGTGCTGATGCCCTTTGTTGGTGCTTCGCTGTGAAAGCCCAGGTAAGAAGAGGGACCGGGTGACGTGGACACTAGGGCTCCGGGGGCAGTGCTGGAGAATGTACGAGCTGTGCAGGAATGACCGCATTTCTGGTCGCCATCATAACAAAGCAAATAGTAAACACGTAACTGTGCACATAATTCATATTTGAATTGAATATAATTGAAGTATGTAATTCATATAAAAATAAACCTGATGGAAAGTCTACCTTCTTATAGCTTTCAGTCTTTTCTCTTGATTTTCAGAACTCTGGCTCATTCCAAAAACGCAGTTCTCCATGGCCTAACACTGCTCCTTACACCTTTTCTCTGGTGACATAGAGAACCTAGACAATGGGTTATTATTATTTTATTATTATTATTTTTTTGGAGAGGGACAGAGTACGAGTTGGAGACAGGGGCAGAGAGAATCTTAAGCAGGCTCCACGCTCAGCATGGAGCCTGACGCTGGGCTCGATCCCACAACCCCGGGATCATGACCTGAGCTGAAATCAAGAGTCAGACGCTCAACCAAATGAGCCACCCAGGGCTCCTATATATATATATTTTTAATGTTTATTTATTTTTGAGAGAGAGAGACAGAGCATGAATGGGGGAGGGTCAGAGAGAGAGGGAGACACAGAATCTGAAGCAGGCTCCAGGCTCCGAGCTGTCAGCGCAGAGCCCGACACGGGGCTCGAACCCACGAACTGTGAGATCGTGACCTGAGCCGAAGTCGGATGCTTAACCGACTGGGCCACCCAGGTGCCCCAGGGCTCCTATATTTTTAAATTTAAATAAAGCTTTGTCCCCAAACGATCGGTTCTCTTTATTTCCAACATGGTATCCAAGTACCATGTTCTACTGAATCTAAAATACCACTCATCATATATTTTCCCATAATTTTCTGGGCCACTAAAAAGGAGAATGGGCAATTCAATTATAAGGACACTGAATATATATTAAATCAGTATCCTTAAAAAAATTATACTTCTATTATCCTTTCAAATATCCCTAATTCCTGAGGAATTTGTGATGATCTCAGCTTTTCTCTCATTTCTGCAGCCCACTGTCAGACCGGCACAAGTGTGCGGTCTGAGCACCGGCCTGTGGGCAACACTCGAGCGTCTACTTACGATGTAGTCCTCGTCCTCGTCCCTGGGGCCAGGACTGTAATACACCCTGTACGCTCTGGCCACTCGGTCGATCTCTTCTTTGGTGCCAGTCAAGCCAACCAGTTTGGGAGAAAATTCTAAATTAAAAAAAAAAAAAAAAAGAGAGAGAAACACAGTGAAAAATAAGAAGCGAGTGAAAGCACCCCCATCCCCTGCCTTCAGAGTCTCTGCTGCTGTTTCCTCCCCGTGTGTCCTGGTCCCCCCCTCGTGACTCACGGGAACAGACACGCACACAGAACAAACGCAAACTCTCCCTTGTAATGAAGAAGTCACGTTCACCAAGACAGGCCACATTCTGAGCCATCAAACACACCCTAACACATTTAAAAGGACAGAAACCATACGTGCGCTCTCAGATCACAGTGGAGTTGAACTCAAAGTCTGTAACAGAAAGATCGCTGGAAAATCCCAGGACACACAGGGACGAAACATACTTCTGAATAACACACGGGTCAAAGAAGAAATCTCAAGAGATATTTAAAAGTATTTTGAACTAAGTGAAAATGAAGACACAACTTATCGAAATTTGTGGGATGCAGCCAATGCAGTCCTTCGAGGGATATTCGTGGCCCTGAATTTATACAGTGGAGAGGACCTAAAGTCAGGAATCTAAATATCCCCCTAGGAAGCTAGGAAAAGAAGAGCAAATTAAATCCAAATGAGAAGAAAAGAACTGGAGCAGAAATCAATGAAACTGAAAAGAGGAAAAAAATCACTGAAACCCAAAGCTGGTTCCTTATCATATGGAAGTGAAATCCTTTCAAAGTCCTCTTGTAATGATCTGGAGGGAATATGTTCTAATCATTTAAATCACATTTCTTATTAATTTGGTTGTTTTTAAATACTCAGATACGGTTCTGAGACACGCTCAAGCTTAAAGGTACTACCACGAATTAAGCATTACAGTGTTTTGTTGTATCCTGAAAAAGAGGTTTGCTTTTTGCTTCACAATTCAGTCGACTCTGGTCCAGGGCTGTGTCTCATCTTCCAGCAAATAACCTCCCGGCATGTATTTACTGTTTGGTTTTTGGGATTTATGGAAGTGAGCTGGTGAAGTCACCAAACCACCACGGGGATGGAAGTACAACACTGAGCAGCAGTGCCTTCTTCCAAAGGCAGAGAGGAAAAAAGCCTGTTTTCATTTTTCGGACTAATCCAACCTAAATTGAAAATCTGTTCAGCTACTGAAAAAGCACAATGGCTTGTTTTTCTTTTCCACTCTGAGTAAACAGAAAGGTAAATGAAGTCTGAATTAGTTGTATATCCAAAACTTTTAAAAAATATTGCTGAAATTGCAATAATTTTCTAAATATGAACTTAAATATGTAAAAAGATTTTATTAAGTTTCTTTATTAATTTTGAGAGCAAGTGACTGAGCACACAAGCGGGGGAGGGGCAGAGAGAAGGAGAGACAGAATCCCAAGCAGGCTCCGCACCATCAGTGCAGAGCCGGATGCGGGGCCCAAACTCATGCACTGTGGGATCGTGACCTGAGCCGAGATTAAGAATCGGACGCTTAACCCACTGCACCACCCAAGTGCCCCAAACTTAAATATTTTCAAATCCCCCCACCCCATCCGGTGCAACTGGTCAAGATGACACCATCTCTGTATGTATGTGCTGGTGGAGAATATTACCGTAAGGGTTTTGCATTTCAGTTACAGGAACTCAGATGCCTACTTGTCGGGAGATATTTAGGATTTGGTTAATTTATGGTTAAAAAGAAAATAACTGCCAACGTAACACACACTTCCATCAGAGACCGTTTATCACCCCATGAGTTATACCTGCTTTTTACTGCTTTTGGAATAAACTATGCCATTGTTCAAATTTCTGCCTAACCTGCAAACAGTGAACACAAGTTCACCTTGAATATCTAATAAAAGCTCTAAAACTTTAAGAAAACACAAGCCTTTGTAACCTTGGGCTGGACAAAGATTTCTTACACATGACACTAAAAGAAGGGTCTCTAATTGTCTCTAAACCAATAAAGTGCTCTTCAAACCACACCAAGTGTGGGGAGCACGGGCAGGAGCCAGAGCTCTCATGCACGGCTGCTGGGAATGTGAAAATGTACAACCACTTTGGAATACTATCAGTTTCTTAAAAAGATGAACACACACCCACCACACGATCCAGCAATGAGGCGTTTACCAGGGAAATGAAAAGTATGTGTCTGTACAGAGGCTTGTACATGAATGGTCTTGGCAGCTGTCTCTCTCCGTATATAGCTCCAAACTGAAAGCGACTCCAGCGTCCATCATTGGAATATTACTCAGAAGATAAAAAAGAGTCAACTGATAATATGCTAAATCATGGACGGGTCTCAAAATAATTATGCGGAAAGAAGCCACTAAAAACAAGAGAGTACACTAAATAATTCTGTGGACACAGACTTCTAGGAAATGGAAACTAATCTATGTTGACAGACAGCAGATCTGGGGATGGGACGGGGGCAAGGGCACAAGAGGGTGACCGGTATATTCATTTTTTGATGGTGTCACACGTGCAGACATGACAAAAGATAACTGTGCACTTTGAATATGTACATGTTATATGTCAATTATATCTCAATAAATATGTTAAACGACAAGATACAGCAGGTCCTTCACAAAACACACTTTTAAAAAAACCTCAAAGCTTTAGACGATACACATTGCAATGTGTCATATAACAAAATTAAATGTAGAAGTACTTATTAGCTCCTTTGGCCTAAATCAATTTCACCGTAATGAGACTTAAAATTCCAATTCCTGACTTTTGAGTGCCCATGTTCCTGTCACTCCTAGAACAACAAAACAGATTCTTATTCCCATCATTTTTTCAGCTGAAGAAACTTGGATCCTAAGAAATTATGCAACTTGCCCAAGCTCCTAAGAACGTAAGCATTCATCCTTAATTCTACTGGCACTCGGTCTTTCGAATTGCTTTCTCATGGGTTTTAACCTGCATGTGATGTTTCAACTGAGAGTCTTCTAGGAAAAGTTATAAATGTGCTTCTCATAATAAATGTTCTGGATTTATAAAGTATACGGTAGGAGTTCACACTGTGCTCACATCTCATAATGTCGCTAATCTTGGGGCGCCTGGTGGCTAAGTCAGTTAAACGTCCAACTTTGGCTCAGGTCACGATCTCACAGTTCGTGAGTTTGAGCCCCGTGTCGGGCCCTGTGCTGACAGCTTGGAGCCTGCTTCGGATTCTCTGTCTCCCTCTCTCTGCCTCTCCCCTGCTCGTTCACTCTCTAAAAATAAACAAACTTAAAAAAAAAAAAATAATGTCGTTAATCTCCCAACGTCCATACTCCCAGGATGTACATCTGTCCTATTACAGAGAGAATGAGGTACAGAGGCGGAAGGAGAAGCAATGTGTTCTGCCTCTCAACTCAAGATTCTGTTAACTTAGTTGATATCTGAGGCCAAGTCCGGTCCTTCCCGTGACAAAATACAGAGAGCTGTGCATCAGGAATTGAGAAACTTGTTTCTTATTTGCTTATTCACGGTCACAACTGAGCCTCACTTTTTATTCACCTGTAAACCTGACGACGACACCATTTGTCCTCCCGTGTCCACGAGGCACGTAAGGTCGAATGAATCCATCTTTCAAGAACTCTAAGAGCTACACAAATGTAAAGCATTATTAATAGGACCTACCTTTCACATACTTGGCGATGGCTTCTTTGGTGTCCCTCTCTGGGTCGATAGTGATGAAAAGCGGAGTTAAATTTGGCAGAGTTGGAATTCCATCTGAAAGAATATTCCCACTGGTCAGTACTCACGCTCTGGGGGAAAAGATGAACGCTGGCAGTTACAGCAGAGAGAGCCGGAAGTGCTACAGCGAGGGTTAGGGAAACACAGGGACACCTAAGCGTGGAGGAGAGGACGGGGAAGGGATGGGACGGCCTGCGAGCAGGTCCCCAGAGTATCTGCGGTGGGATCAGGTAAGAATCCTACTGAACACCTTCACCGGTGCACACGCGTTACGGGGGTCCCGTCACGTGGGCATCTCGTGTTCTGATCCAACGTGATGTTTGCGGTTTTCGCCCCACCACACCTCAAGGGCAAGGTGAACTATTAGTGAGGACTGAGTCCCGGAAACAATCCAGCTTAAGGATGGAGGCCTGCCTCCTGTCTGGGACTAACCAGTGCGGCTGACGGCACATCACAGACCACACCGCCGTCTTGCTAGTCCGTCACGGGGACAACGACAGTGTCAGTGACGGATGTCTACAATCAAGGGACATAAGCAGCGCTACAGGAGACCAGACCTCACTCACATTTTTAAGCAATTTAACATTTGGCATCAGAACAAGCTCCCTCTGATAGAGAATATGGTCGTGGGAATCAAAGCAGCAAATGAGCCGGATGCTGAAATTTTATATTCTCAGAAAGCAAATAATTACAACACCTTGCCCAACGGAAATCCGAGGACGTGAAACTACGGAAAAGTAGTTTTTACAGTTAGCGGTGGCTTACCTATCTCATCCACGACTTGAATCATTTTTTCTAGTTCTTCTGGACAGATATCAGGGCAATGAGTGAAACCAAAATAAATCAGGACCCACTGACCCAGGTAGTCTTGGTCAGTGACGGGCTCTCCAGTATGAGTCGTGAGGGAAAACGGGCCCCCGAGGAGAGGCTTTCCCAAGCTCCGCTGCCGCTCCTTCTCTAGCTCTTAAAGAGACACAAACACTCACGTTAAACAAGTCAGTCTAACCACAGGCACCGAAATGCCTGATGTACGGTCAGTACTGTACTAATGACTGTGGGGGCACAAAATGTGCTAAACAGTCTGTTTTCTAGAAACTTAAAAAATATTTTAAGAAAAACAATCCTATGACAATGCAACAAAACCAAATTGAATGGAATGGTATGTAGAGGGGACTCTAAGGAAGTGGTAACGGTATTTCTTCCTCTTTTGGAATAGTTCAGTCCTGTCATCAGGTGTGGCCGTGGTGCCGGTGGGGGAGGGGCCACAGGGGCCCAGAGCGGATTGTCTGAGCCCAAGTGGGGCAGGGTGGGTGGCCTGGCACCAGGAGTCTTAACCTGAGTGTCCCAAGGGCATCTGAATGCGCTGGGGACAGCAGTGATGGGACCTCAGTTCTATACAGGGGATTAGTAACAAGTAGGTAAATTAAAGATAAGCGTTACACATGGCAAGAGGTAGAAAGATGGGGAGAAAAAACCCAAATGCAGTCTGTAGTACTGTGCAGAAACTGGAGGTGCCAGGGTCAATTTGTGGCTGCAAGATGCGTTCACACAGAAGCAAACGCAGATGTAACCACATCTGTCCACCGAGAGGACCCTGCAGTGGACACAACCCAGCAGCAACGAGCCCTGGGTTCTAAGTATCACCCTCCACTAAAAGCGAACAGGGCTTTTTGGAGACATGGCGGGTGTCAGGGCCATGGCAGAGAAGTACAAGACGAGCCTGGAACATCCTGTCACGTCAGACTGAAGGAAGAACTCCAAGAACACTGGAGACGTGTCCCAAGGAACAAGAGCTGCTCAGACTGCCAGGGACCAACAGGGGACAGTGGAGCATCAAAATAAAGAGAATATGGATTACGGTTCATTAAATACGCAGGAGAGCACGAGTCCACACGGATATAAATAAATGGAGAGTTTGATGCGGACTGGGATGAACATTTAAGTGTGTAAATGCACACCACGAAATATATATTAATTACATTTTCGGGACAGAAGCCTGACAGACACACCCTCAACCTGAGCACTATCAGTAACGGGACCAAAGGCGGCCCTGTGCCACCAGACTAGACGCAACGAGAACAGAGCACGAGTTCTGTGACATTCCTGCTGAAGGAACGTGACCCGAATCTGATCACGAGGAAACCAGACAAACCCAAACTAAGGGACACTACTGCCCTGTAATGTTTTCAAGGTCATCAAAGTCTCATAAAGATGGAGAAACTGCTACAGACTGAAGGAGCCTAAAGAGACAAGTAGGTACAAGGTCTGGTTCTGAACTGAACTCCTGCTATCAAGAAGGCCAAGTTGCAAAACTTGAATGAGGCCTGAAGACTGAATGGTAGTTAACATGTCAATGTTCATTTTCTGATTTTGGTGGCTGTATCATGATTAAATTGGAGAACGTACCTGTCTGTAAAAAGTACACAATGGAGTAGAGATGATGACGCATGTCTGCAAACACTCTCAAATGATTTAGAAATACTTGAATTTTTTAAAGTTTATTTATTCTGAGAGAAAGAGAGAGCAGGGGAGAGGCACAGAGAGAGAAAGGGAGAGAGAGAGAGAGACAGAGACAGAGAGAGAGAGAGAGAGAGAGAGAGAGAAATCCAAGCAGGCTCCACACTGTCAGCGCACAGCCCAACATGGGGCTCGAACTCACAAACTGTGAGATCACGACCTGAGCCGAAACCCAGACACTTAACCGACTGAGCCACCCATGTGCCTCTGCAGATACTTTAAATATCGTTTCATAATAGGGTTTTTAATAAAACAAATATTATCGCAGGTGAAATTCCAAACTAAAGTAAAAAGCTTGTTTATTCTAGAATGGTCTCTGCCACTACTTTTCCTGGCTTGTTTTGTTTCTTTGTGAAACTAAAGGAGCTTAATTTCTCACTAGAATATGAAAATCCCATCAATAAAATACTGGTTGTTACACAAACCAACAGGTCTGTATATCAATATGGGCCTTCTACTGCTAAGATTCTAGAAGCCTATGAATTCTCCCAGATCTAAACATATCCTTTGTATCACGGCTTCAAAACAGACTCTGAAGAACCAGAACAGATTTAAGTAATATTTTATTTTTTTTATTATTATTTAATGTTTATTTATTTTTGAGACAGAGAGAGACAGAGCATGAACGGGGGAGGGTCAGAGAGAGAGAGAGGGAGACACAGAATCTGAAACAGGCTCCAGGCTCCGAGCTGTCAGCACAGAGCCCGACGCGGGGCTCGAACTCACGGACCGTGAGATCATGACCCGAGCCGAAGTTGGCCGCTAAACTGACTGAGCCACCCAGGCGCCCCATGTGACATTTTAAAGTTTGACTAGAAACTTTTAAACCAAATCTTAAAAGCCTGGAGTAGTGACTAAAATATAAAGTTCTCGTAGCCAATTTCTGGACATTTCAAGTGCTAAGCCAGAGCAGTTCCTGGCACTCCCTGACCAGATTCTCCCTATTTCTCTCCATCATCCAAGGTCAGCCTGTGGCCCTTCCCTCTGCTGATACTTGGTGGTCTGTAGGAGGGGCTGGCCCTTCAGAGGCTGGGGAGAACCTCTTCTAGTGAAATGCTTCACTTCTGTGTCTGCTTCCCTGTCACGAGCACCTCGATGGCTGGAATGCATCTAAGTCATCCTTGGGAACCCTCTGGGCGTCATACCACCCACGATCCCATCTGTTCACAATTAAGTCTTCATACTGTTACACAGTGGCATCTGAATACAGATAAAAACACAATGAGAAACCAGGTGAATTCCAAATCCAGTTTGGAATTCAGTGAACAGTACTGAACCAATCTTAATTTCTTAGTTTTGATAAATGACCCATGGTTATATAATTTGTTAACAATAGGGAAAGCTAGGTGAAAGGTACATAGTAACTCTCTTGTGTCATCTTTATAACCATCCTGTTCATCTAAGATTATTTCAAGATAGGAGTGCCTGGGTGGCTCAGTTGGTTAAGCATCCGACTTCAGCCCAGGTCATGATCTCGAAGTCTGTGAGTTCGAGCTCCGCGTCGGGCTCTGTGCTGACAGCTCAGAGCCTGGAGCCTGCTTCGGATTCTGCATCTCCCTCTCTCTCTGCCCCTCCCCTGATCACACACTCTCTCTCTCAAAAATAAAAAAAACACTAAAAACTTTTATTGCAAGATAAAAAGTTTAAGAACAAAATAAAAGATGCTAAAAAAAGAAAAAAGAAAGGTTTTATTCAGAGCTGAGCAGAGGATATCTACTTACTCTCTGTCTTTTCTTTCTTGAAGTACTTCATTCCAGCCAATAAGGCTCCACCAATAGCAAATGTGAATGCTAAAGACTTCCAGGAAACAGGCTACTGGGGCAGAGATTTTACAAACAAAAATACTAGTCAGATGCAAACATGCAATCGTCCTACATTTATTACTATGGTAGTTTTTAACATACATAAACACACATCTTGATCTTCTTCAACATGTAGAATGTTTCATGTTGCTCTGGGATGAGAAAATACTGGGGCGCCTGGGTGGCTCAGTCAGTTAAGTGTCTGACTTTGGCTCAGGTCATGATCTCACCGTTTATGAGTTCGAGCCAGCCCCGCATCGGGCTCTGTGCTGACAGCTCGGGGCCTGGAGTCTGCTTCGGAATCTGTCTCCCTCTCTCTCTCTCTCTCTGCTCCTCCCCCACGCAAGCTCTGTCTCTCAAAAATGAATAAATGTTAAAAAAAAATAAACTGACAAAAAAAATACTTGACAGTGTCTGTGGATGCAATTCCATCTGGGCTCCCAACACAATTACAGAGGCATTCCTTTTCAAGAAGAAATTCCCTAAGTCCATTTCCTTTCATGTGAAAGAGGACCTGAAGCTCAAGTAACCAGGACTGTTAACACGTGTGACCTTGACCATAGTGGCTGATTTCAAATCCAGTTAATTATGTGTTTGTGCTGATATGGAAAATATAAATAAACCAAATAACAATTTGGGAGGTCACTCTAACTCTGGCTTCCAGAAGTAACAAAGTCAAAGTAGAAGAGATCTAAAAAATGGAGCTTCTTGCAAATTGCATCAAGTTAATTCTTTGTACTCTTTTTCAGGTCCCAAGGTAAGTAAGATGTCCACTACCTTGGTCTAACTCATCACCCTTCTTCCCCCAGATTCTAAAACCCACTTCTCTTAACCATCACTAGTGGGGAGCGGCTCTCAGGTTTTTCCAGATCAGAACTAGAACCTGAGCGAAATCAAAGAGGGCATACCCAGCACGCAACTACGACCCACATTTTGCTCAATTTCAACTTACACATCGAACATCTAAAGGGCGTTCAAGTGACAGGAATTAATATGCTTGGATTCCTCACTCCTGGTCAGTTCAAGGTTGAGACCTTCAAGAACACCCGAACTCATTTTGGGGGCAGGGGGCACAAAAGCGCGCTACGATCCAAACCCGAGAATCCAACCGCGGAGAGGCGTCGGTTCTCTCGTCCGCGCTGGGACCTCCCGCAAACCGAGGGGGTCGCGGGATGAGAGTCTGTGACCGCGTAAGGCTGAGCCGAGGACCAGGCCCGGCCGAGTGGCTTCCGAGATTGCGACCAAGCGGGATGGGGAGGTCGCGGGCCGGCGTGGAGACGCGACGGACAGAGGGAGGGCTCCGGCTGTGCACTCACCCCGGGCTTGGAGGGCCGCGTGGGGTCTCTGCGGCCCTTCGGCTCGGGACCCGACGACCCCGGTGGAGGTGGCGTCGCCGTGCAGAGGGGCCGGTCTCCCCGGCAGCTGCGAGCGAGCTCCGAGGTCCGTCGCGCCTCCTCTCGCAGCGCGCAGAGCTGCCTCATCCAGGCTCCGGCGGTCCCGTCCGCCGGGGCCCAGACCCCGAGTCCGTGGGGCAGGAGACGCCAAAGTCGGCTCCCCGGAAGCCGCATAGCGGACCCGGGTATCCGTAAGAAGCCTGCCATGGACCTAGGAGACCGCGCCTCCTCTAGCCCGCCCCCCAACTTCCGGCGCCGGCTCCACTTCCTCCGGAAGTCGCAGGGGGCCGCTCTTTCCGCTCCGCTCGTTGGTGGCGAGGTCGCCGAGCCGGTAGCCCGGGAGGACTTGGCCGCGGACCCGCCGCGCGGTAGGTGGTTCCTTGCGGCTGGAGGCGGGTCTGGCTGGGGCTGGGCGGGGGCTTCGCGGCGCGGGCGGGCGGGCGGCCGACCGACCGGGGGCGGGAGGCTGCGGCGGCGTCCGGGCCGCGCGGCGGGGGCGTGGCGGCAGTCACCGCCCGCAGAGCCCCGGTCCTCCTGGACGCCGGCGGGGAGCCGCTGGGCTCTGACTGCGCTGCGCCCCCAGTGTGGAGGCGGACCTGTCGGGGTAATTGGGGCGCCCGCAGTCGTCCCCTCGCCGCGATGTCACCTCTCTGGGAGCCACGGCTCTGGCTCAGCCCGCTGGGCCCCCGCGTCCCAGGGTGCTCTCGCCGACGCCCCTCCCCGCCTCGGTTCCCGGGTTCAGCCTGGCGGGTGAGGCCCTCACCTGGGACCCCCTGCCTTGGGGGGCAGCCCGCGTTCACTGCACGGAGCATCCCTGCGCCTCCCGTGCTCGCGGAGGTACAGCTTGCGCGCGCACACACACACACCCTCACACCCTCTTTGCCTTCTTAATCTCTTCGCGTCTGCACTCTTGACGCCTCCCCACCCCACTGGATTGGCAAAACACTGGAAAATGCCCAATTCTCTTCCTTAACTTCAGGTCACACTCCCGCGTGGCCTTTGTCAGCGAGCTTCCAGTGAGCAGAAGCAGCTCGTGTCCCAGTGATTGGGGGACTGGGGCAGGCTGTGTCCTCGAGCCCGCACCACTGGCCCAGGACGGTCAAGTTGGAGCCCGGTGATGCCTGAGTTTCTTGCTTCTGGAATCGAACTGGGATTTTCTGGAAGTTCCGCTCCAAGTACACGGTGCACGTCAGATCATTTTCAAAGTAAAATTTTCTGTTCTGAGATTGCCCTTGGGTAACTTTTTTTTTTTTTTTAATCGTCTTATTTCTGTGTATTTGTTTTCCCAAGGAGTTTTTCCCACAAATTGCCAAAAAGATTCAGTAACAGCTTGCTAACTCAGGCAAGGAGCACACAAAATTATTGTTTATCTTTTTTAATTGCTCCTTTGTATGTTAAGTATGTCGATCATATAGCTTAAAATTCAGTGTTATTTTTAGCTGGTCTGTTAAATTGTGTTTGCCAAAGTGATTCCTTCAATAGCTTTATTCTTAATTTGTTTATCAAAGCATTTTTTACAACTGTTTTTTTTTTAAGTAAAAAAAAATTACTTATTTATTTTTATTATTTATTTTTGAGAGAGACAGCATGAGCAGGGGAGGGGCAGAGAGAGAGAGAGGGAGCCAGAGACTCCGAAGCAGGCTCTGTGCTGACTGTAGCGGTTTGGCGGGGGCTCAAACTCACGAGCTGTGAGATCATGACCTGAGCCAAAGTCGACACTCAACCGACTGAGCCACCCAGGTGCCCCTACAACTATTTCTTATTACATTTATAATATTAAATAAAATACTCATTTCTAAAACCATTCTTGACTCAAAGTAGGTGTTTTAAAAGTATATGTGGGATGAATTGCTCATCACACTTCTAAACCTGATTTTATGGACCCGTGAAACTCTAGTGTTAAAAGATCCCTAAGAAGTTTTCTGGTGTAAACCTGTCGCTTTTATTACGACTTTTAAACCATGGAGATCAGCAAATGAGTTTTCCCCTTTCAATTTAGGTACTGTTTTTGAAGGAGACGGGACCTAGGTAATATCATCTGACGTTTGTTCTATCAGTAGCGACCGGGCTGATCAGATTTTGTGCTTGACCTAACGTTAGGCTGTCTTGACTAGGACAGGACTAGCCTGACTTTGTGTGGCTCCCTGTCATTGAGTCTAAGTCTAAAGTTCTCTTTTGGCCAGCAAAAGAGCGGACACAGGATTAAAGTGAGAGATGGCTAATATCTGGGAAAAGACAAGAGCCCCGAACAAGGGTCTTCCCCGTTTTTATTAGGATCAGAAGGCTTATAAATGTGGTGATGGACGTGCACAAAGGGACAATGAATCTGTGAATGTTAACTTGTGGACGTGAGGGAAAGGGGGTCTTAAGGATATTCGGGGTTGGGGGTTTGGGTTAATACAAAACAAAATCCAGGCGCTGGGAAGTCGGGAGGAAGGTTGTTTACAGCAGACCAGAGGCAGGACCTCTGTTTATCTTAGCTAGCCTAGGGGATGAGACAGGTAGAAGGAATAACCTCAGGGTTGACAAGGCACCTTTTCTTTTGTTAACCATCTATGCTCCAGGCTGCTTTGCCTGCAGCGTGGGGTCCATTGTCCAATTTACCTAACCTGGCCCTATCCCCCTGTGAAAGCAGCTTCTGCCATAGGACTAAACTGGGGTGCTTCCACCTTGAATATCTAATCTTGTTTATTTCCTATACCTGTGTACTGGGCACCTTTGCACCGTTTCTATTTCAGGACTTTGCCCCTCCCTCTCTATTCTGGGGGCTCTGCACCCCCTCTCTATTTTGGGGTGCCTTTGCACCTCCCTAGTCCTGGCACCTTTGTGCCTCCTTATCCTCGGGGTGCCAATCTGGTTTACCCAAACTCAGGTTTGAGCGTTTTAATGGCTTTGTATTTCTTTAAGCATTGTTAACCCATTGGCATAAGCCCGGGGAGGGGGGGGTGGTTCCTAAGCTCATCCCCCATAGCTCCCAGCACTGTAACTTGTTCACTTCATCTCAGGTCCAGATTCCCGCCCCATGTGCCTAGCCACAAACCTTTCCAGCCTCAGCTTTTCTGTTACTGTAATATTTAGCACAATTAGATGCTCAGACTGCTCACCCCCCCCCCCCCCCAGCCACCCATCCCATGGGCTCTGCATATAAAAACTTTGCTGAGTCCACCTGCCTTCTTCCCTAAGATGCTTCTGGCTTAGCCTCCTAGTGTCTCTATCACAGTGGTTCCCCTTGCCCGTCTCTCCTTATTAATATCTGGACTTCTTTGCCCACTGCTTTGGTTTCCTTTGACAATAGCGTAGGGCCGTCTTCATGCGCAAGTTCATCATAGATGCTTGAGGGACTTCGACATGGAGCTTCACCCTTCTGCCGGTCTTATTACTGAAGTTTTATTCGTATCATCTTGTAGCAAGTTTCCAGAAAATAAGCATCTCTGAGATATTTCTTCCTGATTTTTTAAAATATTTTAATGCTTATTTATTTTTGAGAGAGAGAGAGAGAGAGAGAGCGCGTGTGCATGCACAAGCGGGGGAGGGGCAGAGAGAGAGAGGGAGACACAGAATCCAAAGCAGGCTCTAGGCTCTGAGCTGTCAGCACAGAGCCGGACGCGGGGCTTGAACTCATGAACCGTGAGATCATGACCTGAGCCCAAGTCGGATGCTTAACGAACTGAGCCACCCAGGTGTCCCTAGAGTGCTACAAATGATGAGCCTACCTTGACACATCATAATTAGTGTTTATAGTTTGCATTAGGGTTCAGTCTTGGTGTTGTATATTCCCTGGATTTTGACAAATAAATAATGACAGGTATTCTCTGATATGGTAGCATACAGAATAGCTTCACTGCCCTAAAATCTTCTGTGCTCCACCTGTTCATCCCTCTTTCCCCTTTGACCCCTGGCAACCACCGATCTCGTTACTGTCTCCATGGTCCTGCTTTCCCAGAATGTCATATCTTTGGAGTCCTATGGTATGTAGCCCTTTCACATTGGCGTCTTCCTCTCTCTTTTTCTTTCTTTTCTTTTTTTAAAAAATTTTTTTAACGTTTATTCAGTTTTGAGAGACAGAGCACGAGTGGGGAAGGGGCAGAGAGAGAGGGAGACACAGAATCTGCACAGGCTCCAGGCTCCGAGCTGTCAGCACAGGGCTGGCACGGGGCTTGAACCCATGGACTGTGAGATCATGACCTGAGCCAAAGTCAGATGCTTAACTGACTGAGCCACCAGGTGCCCGTTTCTTCCTGTTCTTAAAAATCTTTCATGCCTAAGGAGGTTTTCACAAAATGCTGCCTGTGTATCATGCACCATGACTATTTGAAGGAGTTTTTGTAGGAATTTACTAATAAAGTTTTTGAAAACCTGGTAGAGTTTTCTACTGTATTCTGATCTATAAAAAGCTGCAGTAGTTTGGTTATTTTGAGGTTCACTAGGCAGATATATTTTCTGATAGATAATTAAAAAATAGCGTGCAGTACTTTGTGATTTACAAGGTGGATTGCCGTGCATTATAAGTGAGTTGAATCTCACAAGTGCTGATGAGGGTTATCTCGCTCCGGGAAAAACTGGGCCTACAGTTCACTTCCAGGTCTTCAGTTCCAGAGCCTTCAGCAGCCATCCTGCTGCCCGGTAACTAAAACGTCGGTAATGTCACATATAGTGGTGTGCGGTCCAAACTTTCAGAAAAAAGTCCCACTTGAAACTGGGATTTTCCTTTCTTTTCAAGAGCACATTATTTCCTTAGGTCTTCTAATCCGTCTAGACTTGATCTTCTCTACAAATACTCTTAAAAAACCTTACAGACATTTAGAAACACGCAGAAAAGTAGAGAGAGTAAACCTCCCGTGCCCATTACTCACTTCAGCAGTTACCCTTTACTCACCCACTTCTGTGTGTATCTGGCGGAGGACAGAGGCCACGGAGCCCACTCTGAAACACGTTCATGCCCTTGGCGTGTTTAGTAATTCCTAGTTCCCCACCGGAGGCGTGTGAGCTTTTTATCTCTCTGTCCACCAGGGGCAGTCTTTTTTTGAGCTCCAGGCATCTTGTGGGGCCAGACTGTAAAAGACGTTGAATTAGTTTCTTGGGTCAGTCCCTGCCCACTCGGGGTTTTTCTTTTTGACCCGCCTTACTCACCTCTGACCCTAACAGTCCTTCCCTGCATGTGGCCTGGCCCCTACCCCCTGCTTCACGCCTTTCTCCTAACAGATTGCAGTAGCAATTTTCATTTCTGTTTTTCAAAATAATTTCTTTATTTCATAAAATGGTATTCCCCTGTCTTTAGCCTTGTTTTCTTTTCTTTTCTTTTCTTTTTTTTTAAGCAGACTTCACGCCCAGCGCAGAGCCCAGTGCGGGGCTCAAACTCATGGCCCTGAGATCAAGACCTGAGCTGGGATCAAGAGTCAGATGCTTAGCCGACTGAGCCACCCAGGCGCCCCAGCCTTGTTTTTAAAAGCTCTATGTCTTTGACATTACACGTCTCCTTTCTACCGCAGAACACGCTACTGTTTGCAAGTGTGTGGCCCCTGCTGCTTCTCTGTACACGGCTTAATTTTCATTAAGAGGTTGGCAAATCTTAGTTTGCCCTTGAGTTTCTCTAAACTGTATTCCAGTGGAAGGTGTATCTGATGGGACCTTAGAGCCAGTTCCGTTTGGCTTTACTGAGAGGAGAATTTAATGGCTGATAGAACGAAACGATCAAGCAGGGACAGGTGGGTCCAGGCATTCAACTAACGTTTCCAGGAACTTGACTTCTTTCCATCATTCCGGTCTGCTCCCATCTGGGTCAGGTTTCTTCTCAGGTCGCCTTCCCCAGCAGCTCCAGTCTTCGCCGTCAGCTTCGCACCATAGTTCTGGTAGTTGGGCTGGTAACTCCAGCAACAGTCCCGCACGCAGCTGGTGCTGGCTAACTCGGCCTGGGTCACGTGCTTGCCCCTGACCGACCAGAGGGACGCTTCCACAGCCAGCAAGGGAAGGCCACACCACGTGCGCTGAGAGTGAGGATTTGTGTAGATGTCTAAAGAGACGGGGGTGCTGTTAACCACAAGAACAGGAAATGAATACTGGGTAGGCAGGCAAAAATGATAGCTGTCTCTGGAGAAGATCAAATTAATTGGGACTAAAAGCTCCCTCTAGGAGATCCACCATACCAATTATCACCTTAAAACTTCTGAGCGTAAACACAAAAACAAAGAGGCTTTTCTGGCAAGGGAGAACAGCGTTCCCAGAAATCGTTTTCTCTGAAGCTTTGGTAATAACGCTCCAGGGATACATTTACTCACTTACCTTCTGGTTGGATTCTTCCATTAATCCGTACTTGGAGTCACAAATATTTGAAACCTAGTATGACTACAGATTGCCATCAAATTTGGAGGAGTTGTAGATTTATTGTATCTGAGTTCTTCACCGTTCAAATGAGATGATCTGACCCACCCCCCACACATACTGACTGCCTTGCTATCTACTGGGATTTTCAGATGAGGACTGCAGGAAGCAATGAGCATGTGAGAAGAAGAAAAAAGTGTAAGGACACCAAGCCAGTTTTCAGGATGGCCATCTTTCTAGTGCTGCTTTGCCTGTGTTAGGGCTATAGTTCCATCAACTAGAATAAGGAAGAAAGCGGAAGCTCCCATTGGGTGGGTCAGGTAGAATCATGTCCTTCGTGAACGACGGTTTCGGAATAAAGGCCCGTCCTCCTCAAGCCACATTGAAGTCCCGCCCTTTTGCCGACTGCGGAGGAGGGTCCCCTTCATATCTGACAGCAGCGATCTGTCGACTGAGACTTCACCTATTGTAGATGGTTCAAAGGACCCAGTAGCCATCGTGGGACCAGGAGTCTGAAAGTAATTTTAGAAATTCCAAATGGATTTGTTGTTTTAGAAACAACTAGGCCTTAATAAACTTAGATATCACAGCGCAGTTTATTACTGTAGACTTAGAATACGAATAGTCAGTAAGAATAAGAATAGACTTAGGACCATAGCCTTTGATTTACAAAAAAAAAAAAATTAATGTTTACTTTTGAGACACACACACACACACACACACACAGACACACACAGAGTGTGAGTGGGGGAGGGGCAGAGAGAGAGGAGACACAGAATCCAAAGCAGGCAGGTGCCAGGCTCCAGAGCACAGACTGGGGCTTGAGCTCACGGACTGTGAAAACATGACCTGAGCTGAATTCGGATGCTTAACTGACTGAGTCCCCCAGACGCCCCTGATTTTTATTTTAAGTTTTAGTGTTCTTGGCTCTTTTAAGGTGTTACAAATGATTCTAAATTTAGGTTATAAACAATCTAATAAAATCATAGGTTTTCGGGTCTAAATCCCTTGTTCTTGGCTAGTGAGGGAGGGCACAGATCACATGTGAGAAGAAAAGATGATGTAGTTCCCATTTTGGTTGTGGGGCCAGGCTACTTAATCCTCAGGTTGAAAACTGGTTCAGATTAGAATCCAACTATTGAAGAACCAGGAGCTTTTTCTCAGAAATGGAGATAGTCACATGAATATTACAGTTTTTGTGCTGGATTTTGTTTGTTTAAAATGATTCCTCTCGTACTTTATTTCCTCTCCCTGTTATTCCAGGTGTAAAATACGAGAAAGTTATTTCAAGTGGTGTCGCCACCAAAGAAAAGATTCAGCCTGACACAAAAATAACCTAGAGGGGGAATCTAACATATCGAGTGCAATGAATGAGCGTAATATACAACTTTCTGAAAAAAAGAGTTCTGGCATTTTGATAGAATTATTTTGGTTTTTGTGGAAGAAAGTACTGTGCGTGTGTCTGTGTGTAAAATGACAAATTCTGTCGGATGTGAATCTGACTTTCCTGGAATTAGAATGCCTGTTCATGATAGGATAATACCCTTGTGTTAATTGTTACTCTTGTGAAGAATAGAGATGATCATGTATTTTACGATGAGGGAGAGGAACCGTGTCAAAGACGGTTAGTTTGGACCCAAGACCGTTTGACTTTAAGACCCCTGTACTTTTCTCTCTACCATGGCCCGGCAGGTTAACTCTTAACATTCACTTCACCATTCTCTTCAGCCCATTCAGAAGACTAAGATGTTTATAACGTGGATATCTTTTTTACTTTATTTTGTTTTATTTGTTTGTTTTAGAAAGCCGTGTGGAGGTTATGGATGATAAGCCCGGTCCTGGACCACTGAGTGAGACTTCAGAATTTCTCTTCTCCTTTGGAGTTATAGCAGATATTCAGTATGCTGACTTAGAAGATGGCTATAATTTCCAAGGAAACAGACGGCGATACTACAGACACAGTCTGCTCCACTTACAAGGTGCTATCGAGCACTGGAATACAGAAGGCAGCCCGCCCCGCTGTGTACTTCAGCTTGGAGACATCATTGACGGATATAACGCGCAGTATAAAGCCTCTGAAAAGTCGCTGGAACTTGTTATGAACACATTCCAGATGCTTAAAGTTCCCGTTCATCATACATGGGGGAACCATGAGTTCTATAACTTCAGCAGAAACTACTTAACAAATTCTAAACTTAACACAAAGTTTCTGGAAGACCAGATTGTGCACCATCCCGAGACCGTGCCTTCAGAGAACTACTATGCTTATCATTTTGTACCGTTCCCTCAATTCCGGTTCATTTTACTGGATGCTTACGACTTGAGCGTCTTGGGCGTGGATCAGTCCTCTGCAAAATACCAGCAGTGTCTGAAGATACTGAAGGGTCACAATCCAAACTCGGAATTGAATAGTCCTCAAGGTGAATTATTCCTTTGAGCTGAGAATCTAATACATTGTCTTTAAATTCTTCAGCCACCTTTTATTCAGCAGGAAGATGGATGGTTAAGGTAAAAGTATATCGTCGCCATCGTTCAGGGTCAGGATTTCTCACAAGCCCCATGGCACGTGCATTGGTTGCAGTTGGTTGAAGATGCGTTTCACGGATGTCTGAATGTCTCTTCTGGGCCAGGCCCTTTTTCTAGGGCTAGCTAGTCAGAGCCATAAGCCATGCTGACAGCATCCCCTTTCTTTTTAGTGGGTTGAGTGGAGGAAACGAGAGACATGGTGGGCGGGACCGGGAATAAATGAAACAAATGAAATTACTTCCACGGTGATAAATCCTACCGAGAAAATCACGTAGGGTGTTAAAGAAAAGGATCGCGTATCTGTTTTAGCTTCAGTGGTCAGAGGAGATGGCCTCTCCAGAGAGAAAAACATGGAAGCGGAAACCTGGACGGTTGGAAGGAGTCGTCCTTGGGAAGCACGGGGTGGGCAGAGTGTTGGGGACGGAGTGGGGGACAGATGGGAAGGTGCCCGGCAGAGGGAGCCTTGGGCATCAGGACACAGGAAGAGGCCAGTGAGGGAAGCAGAGGAGCATGTGCAGGGCGCCTCATCCGTACTTGGCCCTGTGCCTCGTGGCTCCCCGTTTTAAGTCAGCCGCTGCCCAACATTCCTCAGGAAAGGTGCAAGTGTCCCCACGTTAGCCGAGTTCGAGTGCCCAAATGAGGGGAAAACTGGCCGTCGATGGGTCTAACGTACCTCATTCATTTCAGGACTGTCTGAGCCCCAGTTTGTCCAGTTCAATGGAGGATTCAGCCAAGAGCAGCTGAACTGGTTGAACGAAGTCCTCACCTTCTCGGACACAAACCAGGAAAAGGTGGTGATTGTGAGTAAGTATTTCAGTTGCTCGATTTCACCAGCGTCGTGGAGGATGGGAGAGTTAGGTCGAAAGTGCACTGGTAGTATTTCGGTTGTGATGTCCTCTTGCTGTGAAATGAATGCTTCCATTCCCCCCCCCCCGAGAACCTGAGTATAAGATTGACGTTTACAGCCGAGCCAGGAAAGAACTGTAAAATAACAAAAACGTGTTGCCACATGTTAGTGCCTGGGAGTCGGCCTTTTAGGTTTTAAAGTAGAATTTCAGCACAGGGGATCAGTTTACATAGCACAATTGACTCTTGAACGACGCAGGGGATGGGGTGCCGCCCCCTGCACAGTCGAAAATCCACGTGTAACTTGTGACTCCCTAGAAGCTTAAACTACACGTGGCCTCCTGTTGGCTGGGAGCCTCACGGGTAACGTAAACTGTTGGTTGACACATATTTTGTCTGTTACGTGCATTCTGCACTGTATTCTTACAATAAGTGAGCTAGCGGAAAGAAAATGTCATTAAGGGAGTCATAAGGAAGAGAAGGTACGTTCACAGTCCTGTAAAAATCTGTGTATAAGTGGACCCGCACGGTTCAAACCTTTGTTGACGGTCAACTGTAACATCTGAGTGCGAAATTCGGTCCAGGACCGCCCCCCCCCTTCCCCCCAGACCTCAGCCGGCCAGGCACTGTGGTCGCTGGATAGAGGCATCGGCTGTCGAGTGTTGGGGTGTCAGGTGTGGCAGACAGACCTGGCGGTGAGCACTTCACATCTGGAGCTGTGTCTGCCGTGTCATTGCAAGGAGATAAGATTTACGGGGCTTCTGCTTAGAGTCATCTTCTACAGAACTGCTGTCGTCGTAGGTTGTAGGAACCTGAGGTGCAGGTGTGCGCGCACACACAGAGCTGAATTTGGACTTGGCGCATGGCTGGTGTCCTTGGTCTGGGGTCTGAGTTTCGATCCTTGCTGTAGAACTGATGCGGCGCACTGGCTGAGAAGACCGTGCTCGGGGTCCCAGGGACGGGGCGCCGTTTCGTGCACGGGTGTTTGCGTGAGCTGTGCGACTGGGTAAACGTGGAACCTTCAGACCGATTCTCTGAGTGTCGTATCACATGGAGTCATGGACACGAAAACCCCTCGGAAACGACGGGCTATTCTGACAGCTGGCGATAGAAACGCGTATGTCTCTAAGTGTGGTTTTCACTTGGTGATCCTGCACCGTGGGAAAACACGTAGACGGAGCAGGGCTGTTGGGGCTACCGTTAGATCAAGTGTCCTTCCAGGCTGGGAGGACACAAGGTGCCCCGGGGTCACTGGGGCGACGCGACACTCCCTGACTCCTCCGTAGCTGGTCTCATTGTTGACTTGTCTCTGTTCAGCTTCCCGCTGCCAGGCCGGCCCTGTCACTTCCGAGGACACTGGCGCGGAAAGGGACCTACGGGTCGTGCCGGCAAACCTGCCAGTGTCAAAGATCAGGAAACAGAGAAATGAAGCAACGTGGTTCTTTCGGTAGCGTGTGGTTTCGGCAGAGACTAGAGCCCACCCCAGCCTCCGTTCCCCCTTGTCTTTTTACTTCAGGGCACCTGTCTGCGTTAGCGTCTCTTAGGTTTCTGCCTGTTGCTGTAAGCTGAGAAACCGGATGAACGAACCTTTAACAACTGAGTGCGTCAGGTTCTCTATGGCAAAGTTTAAAATGGCTGGTAGCCCTTGGCTTTCGTTTTTCTGTGCTCCTTCGCTTTGATTTTGGGTACCCACAGGCCATTTGGCCTGCGTCTTGGAAGGCTGGCACGGCTGGTGGCCGAGATCTGGTGGGGACACCGCAGCAGGACGGGGTTCTGGGCGGAGGATGCAGCAGTTGGGGGTTGGAAATGTGAAGTTTCAGAGGCCGCTAGACTCACTGGAGATGCTGAGGAAGCAGTTTGGGTGTTTGAGTCTGAAATTCGCGGTGGGGAGTCCGGGCGGGATGTAAGCACGAGGGACTTGGAAGGTGCCCGTGACGGTCGGAACTGTGGATTCCTGGATCGCCAAGGCGTCAGGCGCGAGTGGAGAAGGGACCCAGGGACCGAGTGTTCAGGTGCTCCCAGGAAGAAGCGGGGAGTGAGAATTCGTGGAAACGTCCGTGGAGCAGGGAGGAAGAAGAGGAGGACTGGTGAGGTTCTGGCAGCCTGGGGCCTCAGGGATGGGGAGACGGTCCCTGGGTCACGTGTTTCCAGGTCTCTCGATCTGGAAAGTCACCCGGCCACTCTGGACCCTGAGCCCCTAGCAAGGCCTCAGGAGTGGGCATGTGTCGTGCGTGGGCACACTCGTAAATTCTTTGGACGCCTTTGGCTCTGTCTTTAGGGAGCTATGAATCCTCCATAGTACAAACTAAATAGAAACAAAACAGAACAAAATTTCAGAATAAATGTCAGCATAAAAATAACAGTTTACAGGAACAGAAAAGGAAAGTGACGTAAGGGGAAGAAGCAAAGCCAAGTGAGCTGTTGTGCCCACGCTGCAGACTGACAGACGGGGTGGCCTCACGTGTGTTCAGGAATTCGAGACTCTCCTGGCTCTCCCTCCATGCACCTCCTGTGGGACCTAGGATAAATAGTCCCTGCTTTACCTCACTTTTCGCATCCGTTAAATGGCTCCGACGGCCTTGATCTCGTGGAGGTGTTTACAGTGGCGTGCATCCATTTTAACGCACTGAGTGTCTGTCTGTGTAAGTGACATATGACCCGTTGACCCATCCTTGAACTGTTGTTACATTTAGGAGTACCTCTTTCTGCGTCTCTGCCGCTCGTGTCTAAGGAAATCGGCGAGACGGATCCCAGCACAGCATCCGCCTGACTTCTGCGGACGCCCTCAGGGTTTCTCCATGTCTGTGCGTCTTCAGACGCTCTGGGCGTAGGGAGCTCAGGGGTGCGGACTGTCTCCCTGTGTCTACGCTGCACAGATGTGGCTGTAGATTAGCCAGCTCTTCGTGTATATGGATTTTCTCTGGTCTTAGTCCATCTGGAAGAAGTAGCAGCGTGCTTTTGTTTTTTTTTGTTTTTTTTCCTTCCCCGTGAGAACTAGCTTTTAGCCATTTCTTTTGATGAAAGAGACATTTCCTAATCAGCTCATAACTCTTCTTCTCTTTAACTAACAGGCCATCTTCCCATTTACCCAGAGGCCTCTGACAGTGTGTGCCTGGCCTGGAATTACAGAGACGCGCTGGCCGTCATTTGGTCCCACAGGTGTGTCGTGTGTTTCTTCGCCGGTCACACTCACGACGGTGGCTACTCCGAGGATCCTTTCGGTGTGCACCACGTCAACCTAGAAGGGGTTATAGAGACGGCGCCGGACAGCCAGGCTTTTGGCACCGTTTATGTCTACCCTGACAAGATGATGCTGAAAGGGAGGGGCAGGGTCCCGGACAGGATCATGAATTATAAGAGGGAGAACGCCTTCGGGTGTTAGTCTGGCTCACCGCGTTTCATCTCGTTTGCCTTTGGGGAGAGAGAGCACGGCTGAGCTTTGGGTTTTTGTTCATCTCCCCCCCCCCCCCCCGAACCCTCAGGCTCCTTGCTTAGTATTCTCTTTGCACGACAAAACGGATCTGTGGCCTCGGTGTGCGTCAGCTCACGAGATATTCGGACGTGTCGTTTTTGGATAACAGATCCGGTGCTGAGAACTGGACACAGAATGAATGTAGGCGGCGTGAATAAGCCAGGGCAGAGACTGAGGGGGGTGGTCGAGTCCTCAAGACAGACTTCATTTAGCCCGATCTGGAATTTTTTTTTTTTTTTTTTTTTTTTTACCAAGGAGGATATATTCGTGTATTAACCATGTAACTTAACGTTCGTAATAATAAAATAAGCTCAGGTAAACTCTTTCTGTGTATCCTGCTGTGTGAATGAGCTTTGGGCTTTTTTTTCTCAGAATACCCAACATATGTGTACATTTATCGGCTTGTATACCTGTCCTGTAAACAAAGTAAGTTGTCTCACGGGTGAATGTGTGGTCCCTTCCACGCGAGGCCGTGAGAAAGGCCTCCGGAGAAGTCACGCGATCCCCTCGTGATTCTGAGTAAAGCGGGATCAAGGGCCGGCACAGCCGTGCACCTGCTGGTGTGGCCCCTCTGGGCAGCAGCTAGTGCTGTGTGAGACTGCAGGGGGAATGAGTTTACTCTCCGCTCCCCGTGTAGACGAATGGGGCACGTTGACTCGGCTGTCCCACGCGCTAAGGTTTCTTTGCGGAAACATTTACTAGATGGCGAACGGGACCGTTGAAGCTTGGAGCAAGTTTGAGTCAGGGCCTAAAGAAACATCAAGCGAGAAGACACCGATACTAGTCAGCCTGAGTGCACCTGCCAAGCGCCTGGGCTCCGGGGACGAGGGGTGTGTTCGTGTTCTGTGGCTGCTGTGGCAAATTACCCCCACGTTGCTGGCTTAGATTGCGCGAATCTGATGTTTCTGGAGGTCGGAAGTCTGAAACCACATTCCCTGGGCCAAGCTCAAGTTGTTGTCAGGGCCGCGCCCTCTCGGAGGTCTCTGCGGCAGAGTCTGTATCCCAGCTTCTAGAGCCTCCATTCTCAGAGCCACCAGTGCAGCCTCTTCAAGCCTCCCTCTGCCTCGCTCTCTCTCATCGGGACAGCTGGGATTACGGGGAGGCACCCCCTGGCCGATCCAGGATCGTCTCCCCACCTCAAGACCCTTAACTTAATCGTGTGTGCACAGTCTACTTTGTGATGCAAGGTAACAGTCCCAGGCTCTGGGGGTTGGACCGGGCGATCTTTGGGGGCCGTTATTCGGCCCACCAGAGGGGTGACTGTAATGCGCTCCCTGCATTCACCGACTTTACCATCCGTAGATACAAATGTGTGGAGAGAGGCCTGGGAATGCGGAGCGGGGGGTGGTTCGCTTTTGTTTCACGGGATTAGGGAGGACTTGAAGGAGGAGGAAAAGAGTCTTGATGGGATGTTAGGCAGAAGAGCATCAGCAGAGGTTAAAGGGCACGCTGAGTTGAGTGGCAAGTAATGCTGTGTAGACTCCCCGAAAGGTGCCTGGGGTTATGGCAAGAAATAGCGAAGGCAGAGGACCGGCGAGGGCCGTGTTGTGAAGTCTTGAATGATGAGCCCAGAGTTAGAAGTGAGCTCGTCAGGTTTCTGAGCTGGGGAAGTGTGGTCACAGGTGCCTCTCCGTCCTCGCAGGAGGAGAGGCTGATGGGGAGGAGAAACGATGGGCGGGAAGGCAGGGGCTCTGGTAATAGAAACGTTAAGGTTGCTTAAATTCAGCGGAGAAACAGAGTTCACAACAATCTCAGTGCCTTTCCGAAGGCAGCACTCCTACCAGAAGTTTTCTGTGCTCAGAGACCTAAAAGGAGCTGCGTGTATTCACAGAATTCACAGTGATATGGGGGCCGCAGATACGATGAAAGTGTATTTTGAACGTCACTTCTTTTTTAAAACACTGGAACATTACTGTCTTTTAAGCACAGAAGCAGGCATTCCTTGGATGATAGATAGATCCTATACAGGATTTGCAAACAAATCCATTTCTTCCTGTGTAACTTTGGTAGTGACATCAAAAGGTGTAAAAACCATCAATCTCATGCTAACTAAGTGTGCACTGGAGCACTGAAATCCTTTATGTGTATTTTATTGACCTTGAAATAAATTTCACGTCAGTTGCTTACACTTGACAAGATTTTCTTTTTCCCTTTTCCCTCATCTAAACCTTGAAAAGAGAATTTCGCTTGTCCAGTGACCACCGTGTAAACCAAACACAAAACATACGTGCCTCCTTTAACAAGTATTTATAGAATCCTTAATATTGTGTTAAAGGCTAAAAGTAGACAAATGGACAGACTTATTTCCACTCTCCTGATACATGATTGGTACTAATATTCTTTGAGTGAAATACTTCCTAAATGTCGTGAAACGGTATTTTGACCCGAGTTTGATGCTGACCCCCCAAAATTGCCATCCAACAGAAATACGATGGGAGCCATTTAATTTAAAAGCATTCACGCTTCAAAAAGTAAATAGAAACAGATGACAAATTTTAATGATATATTTTATATTAATGCAAACATGGCTAAAATATTTCAACATGTAATCAATATGAGAATATTTTATACTTTTTGTACTATGTCTTTAAAATCCCGCGTGTGTTTTATACTAGCACCCCTCCATTGGGACGCCACATTTTCACTGTTAATACTTCATCTATATTTAGATATAAAAACTGGAATTAAGCAGATTCACATAACCATGTTGTTCCAAACACACTCAAAACAAGCGTTCCAGACACATTTCTAACTTTTCTAATAACTGAATCGACATGTTATAAAATTCAAGTGAAAAACGTAGAATTTTACTTCCTCAGTGTAGCCACATTCCAAGTGCTCAGTGCTACATCTTACGGTTACGTTAGCATGTTACGTGACGTCTGTATGCACCGCGGTGATGTCACCGTGTCACGCGTGTGTGTGTGCGCACCACGGTTATGGTAACATAAGTCGCCACGTTGGAGAGTACAGCTACCAGATGGTCTTCTCCCCAGGGTTACCTTTGACATTCATTTAAAAAAATATCGATTTTGGTCATACTTCTCATTTACCATGTAGTGAATATTCCGTTTCCTTCTGGTCCCAAATTCCTTTATTCTACCTAATTCTCCTTTCTTTCCAAGATGTGCTCGTTCCTTGGACATTATTGAGCTCACTGCACTGCACGGGTCCAGTATAATGAGTTCATTTCGGGGGCACGGCCCTCTCTTGAATCTCTGTTTCTATCATTCCACCGAAACCCTGTTTTCTTCTGTTTTAATCCCCTGTAAGCCCCTTATAAGCACTTGGTAATTTTGGAGGCTCTCATATTATCCATGTTAATCCCCTGCAACTGTATTAAGTAAGTAGGAGATCTGGTTTTAATCCTGTTTTACAGATGAAGACATATCCGCCAGGAGGTGTATATATTTGCCCAAGTCATATAGACAGGGGTAAGCTGAGTCAGAATTTGTATCTCTTCACTTTTGTTCTGTGACCTTTTCTACTCTACGGGGACCCAGTCGAATGTCAGACCCCTCTCTTACCAGTTCCATGCAACTCTATGCTGTACCGTAGACATCCTCAGAAAGTTCTTGGCATTTTTTTTTTTTAATTACCTCTAATATTAGCTGAGATGACCTGAAGTTCCTAGGAAATTGGCTTGTTACAACCATGTTTATAAAAAATTGATTGACAATACTCATTTTAATAATGGGATTCTTGGCTTCAGTTAAAGTACTGTCTTGCAGTGAGTTGGCCAGGAGGACCGCATCTCCTTGTTTATGTATATGTAGACCCAAGAGAGAAATGGGAAGAGAGCAATTACAATGGCAGTAGCCAACTGAATTCTTCCACCAACTGGATTCCTATAAAGACACACAGGAACGATTATCAGTAAAAATCCAATAACATTTATGGATTGCTTTGGAAACAAATACAAAGGTTGAATTTGGTGAACACATTTTTATAGGACTTTTTCTTAATTTTTATTGGAATATAGCTTATTGATTTGTGGGAGTTCTTTTTTTTATTTTTTACCTTTTATAAAATGTCTATTTATTTTTGAGAGAGAGAGCATGAGGTGTGGAGGGACAGAGAGAGAGACATAGCAGGCTCCAGGCTGAGCTGTCACCACAGAGCCCCAGGTTGGGCTCAAACCCACCAACCGTGAGGTCATGACCTGAGCCGAAGTTGGACGCTTAACCAACTGAGCCACCCAGGCGCCCCAGGAGTTCTTTATTCTTAGTGCACATCTTTGGTGTTTATATATGTTGCAAATAGCTTTTCCCACTCCTATAATGATGTCTTTTGAGGAACTGAAGTCACTGATTAATTAGGCAGTGTGACAATTGATCTTTTCCTAATGATTTCTGTATCCTGTTTAAGAAAACTTTTCCTCCCCAAAGTCTTGGGGAGGATTTGGGGTTGTCTTCTCTAAAAGGCTCACTGTTTTGTTTCTCACATTAGATCTGCAATCCACCTGGAACGGCTGTTTATGAAAGTCAGGTGGGGAAAGTTTGGCCACATGGGTATTCCGTTGACCCAGCAGGACTTGCTGAGAAGTCTGCCTTTCTTTGCTGCACCTGTACTGCCACGCGGTCAGGAGTCAAGGGTCTACCTGTGCGCGGATGGACCTGTTTCTAGATTTACTCTTTCATTAGTCTTACCCTTTTCCCAGTACAGGTTTATCCCTCCACTTGTTTAGGTCTTCTTTAATCTCTCCCACAGTGTTTTGTCGATTTATTTGTGGAGCTTTTGCCTATCTCTTTCTAGATTTATTCCTAGGGAGTTGATTTCTCGATGTTCTTATTTATGGTTAACTTTGTTTTCACCATTTTCCGCAACTTGTTGATTTGAGTACATTCACCTAGTGGGCAGCAATCATGCTAATAAACTCACTCTAATAACTTTTCAGATTCTTTTTGATATTTTGTGTACACAATCACGTTACCCACGGATAGCGAACGTTTTTCTTTTCTAGTCGTTGTGCCTCTAATTTTTTTCTTGCCTTATCGGACTGGCTACGATACTAGCTTGAACAGTGTTGAGCGGAAGTGGTAACGGTGGCTAACCTCACCTTTTCCTGATCTCAGAAGGCAAGTTTGCAACTGCTGGCCACTGAGTATCAGGCTTTGGTGTAGATCCCACTGGTCAGCTTTAGTTCCTTTCTACACCTGTTTCCTAAGACCTCTTGTGGACGGATGGTGAATTTTACCAGGTATCCTTTCTGTATAGATTGAGAAGAGAGCTTATTTATTCTTTTATTCTGTTAACATGATAGAGAACACTGGTTGGTTTTTGAATGTTAAACCGTGCTCATAGAATGGACCCAAGACGGTGGTTGGGTGACATATTGCAGGATTTTATTTACTGGTGCTTTATTTAGGATTTTCTAATCTGTGGTTGTGAGTGAGGCTGCTGGGTAATTTCTTTTCTTCTCTCTCTTTTTTTTTTTAATGTTCTTGCTAAGTTTTGGTATCAAGGTTATTCTGTCCTCATAACATGAATTGTAAAGTGTTTCATCTTTTTCTCTTCTCTGGGAGTTTGTTAAAGGCTGACATTATTTTTTCCTTAAATATTAGGTAGAATTCTCCAGTTAGGGCATGTGGTCTAGAGTTTCTTTAATAGTTATGGAATTGTCCTGGAGTATTTCTTCTCGTGTCAGTTTTGCTAGTTTATATTTTTGAAGCGATTTGTTCATTTTTTTAAAGTTAATCTATTTTGAGAGAGAGAGAGGGTGCACAGGTGGGGGAGGGGAAAAGAGGGAGAGAGAGAATCCTAAGCAGGCTTCACACTGTCAGCACAGAGCCTGATGCGGGGCTTGATCCCACGAACCATGAAATCATGACCTGAGCCGAAATCGAGAGTCAGACCCTCCACCAACTGAGACACCTGGGCTTCCTCAAGACATCTGATTTTAGCTAACGAGTTGAAAACTTACTTTGATGAACTGTGACATAGGCTCATCCATGCTGTGATAATCACCAGACCAAACAGTTCCCTATAAAACAGCATACATTTCAGATATTTGAAGTAGCTGCAAATGACCTGTGAATCGTCCTTTTCTCTCCGTGACCACCAGCTGCTGCTATTAGATGACCTTCCCCCAAGATACGTGGCATCTACAGAATATTTTCAAGTCTGGCCATGAGTCATAAGTTACTTCTTTCAGACAATTTAAAGCCTTATATGAACACAGGTTTCGTCTTATGAGGCAGGTGTGAGCTCCATCACTGCTCCTCAGCTTCTAAGTGAACAACAGCACAACACAGAAATCACTTCGGGTCACCGGGAGGATTAGAGTACAAGCAGGGAAACGATCCTAGATCGATCATACAGGCACCACTTTACCACTGTGTTAGAGGGATCAATGTTAGGTAAGATGAACTCAAATCAATAAATAATTAAGCACGTGCAGCAGGAGCATGGGTCACGTCTCAGTGGAGAGGAATGGTTTGTAGTATGAGGCAACTAATGATTTTGGGGTGGGTAGATGCTTCTAGAAATATGCCTTAAAAGCATCTTTTACATAGAGTAGAAGACAGTCATAGCTGGCCATGGTACCACCGGAAGCCAGAAGTAACTCCGGAAGTTACCGGAAGTAACTCATGGGCCTGAAGTTGGTGGAGGTGATTCAGCCCAACCTGATTTGCTCTCTGGTTTTCCAGGGATTAAGGCCTATGGCAAAGAAGCACCCTGCCAGGGACGAGTAACTTCTAGGTCTCTAACTCTTGGTGTTAGCAGTAGGATGGACAGGAAGGGAAGGGGGCTATGCAACAGGCCAAGGAGTCAAGGGTGGGAGGAAGCAAAAGAAGAGGTGATAAGTTCGGATCAGATGGCCTTGACAAAGGGAGGAGATGACAGGAGACTTCGCAGGGCAAGGCTGACAGACGTTGACTTAAAATACCGACCTCTGAGGTGGCTGCTCACGCTTGTAGGTAAGATTTTGGCCAGAACCACAACTAAATCAGAATGCTGATGGAGTTTTCGCCTTGTTCGACCAGACTCTTAACTGTACGGCTTCCTTGGCTCGTTCGTTATAAGGGAGCCGAGGTCAACTGCCTAACCTATGTGCTGACCGCCTCCAGCAGTGATTGAGGGATGTGGTGCGCAATGCTGGGTGTGAATCCTGGCTCCATCATTCCTTCAGCTTCTCCAGGCTCCTCTCAAGGAGGTGATACCTTCCCTGCTCCTGATGGTGTGGCTGAGGGAGCTGAGTCATCGTGGTGCAGATCAGGGGTTGCGGAGGACCAGGAGCTTTCTCAGTTCTACCCCACCCCTTCCAAAGAGCAAAAGTCACTGCTCACCTGCCTTCTTCCTCATGTAAGACGTTCTGTTGTGAATGAAGCCAGAGGTGGCCCGCCAAGCCGACAGCCCACACGATACACAGGAATGTGTGTATAGCAGAGATACTCTTCCAAATGATGTTGCCTGAAAATAGATATTCTGACACGGTCAGTCATGGAATCACATCCCAGAGAAACATGACCTCTCTGTATCTGCTCTGCCATAGTCTTTCAGGTAAAGCGTTCAGAAAAGGCTGGGGTGGTGCCTGCCTGGCTCAGTGGGTGGAGCATGTGACTCTTGATCTCAGGGTCCTGAGTTCGAGCCCCACGTTGGGAGTGGAGCTTACTTAAAAAAAAAAAAAGCTGGGGTTTCTTTAAGTTTTCTTTTGAGGAATGTCATAGAGGTTAAAGCAGTAATAATAAGCTTAAGTGGACATGTGCCCTTTCTATGATGACTACCCTCATTTTCTTTGGGGGTCTGCCCTTCCCACCCCCCGGCCATGTGTCCCAGACAACTGGACCTTAGCTTGATTATTCAGTGCATTTCATCCCTTTAGCGGTGGTGATTTGGCTCCAGAAGAACAGCTGACAAATCAGGGCCGACAACTCAATTCTGAGACGTCGGTGGAGATATCGGGAAGCAGATCCTATCTTCTGTTGGACTGAGCGGGCAGGAAGAAGTGAACTTTGACCTGCCGGGCTACCACGAGGGGCCCTGGACTGAAGTCCATCGGCACACGGTGGAACAGAGAGGTGCCGAGAGTTCTGAGCCAGTGCCTGAAGCGAGCACCACCCCTGCGTTTCTTTCAGTCACGTACCCCAGTACGTCTCCATTCGAGCTCACAGCCCGTTTGAGTTCAGTGTTTTCCTTGCCGGCAACTAATGGAGCCCAAACCACTGCACCTTAAAGATGCGGACAAGAGTTCCCGGCACCTGTACGAGGAGCGCGTGCATCTAGGGGACACGAGTTTTCCCCATCCAGCTGGGAGCCACTGGTCTTTATTCTAAGGCCCTGAGAACTCTGAGGACTCACTGGCAAAGGAGCTGTTTTCACGACAGTGAAGAATAACCCGTCAGGACCAACAGTCCTGTTAATAAGAAAATGTTAGTAAACACAGTAAAATGTAATTTCTTTTTTGTTATGAGACACGGTTTTAAGGTATAAAACTGTCCACCACCTCAAGGTTCGTTGAGTTTTTGGGGCTGTAAAAGGCGAAGCGACTATGTTTTGCCCGCATCGAAGTAGGTAGCTTGTGGGCAACATAGACCTGATATTTTAAGGGAATTTCTTTATATGTATACCCACCTGGCAGATTTTATATATGTATGTGAAATGAAAAAAAAATATATGTATATACGTGTGTGTGTATACATATGTATTTTTTTTTCATTCCAAGGAGCAGTTTATAAAATGTATGATAAAGCCTCTGGGTTACAGCCATCCATCCACTCAACAAGCATTAAGTACCAAACCATATTCGTGGCCTTATTTCAGCGGGGCTTGGGCAAAGATGGGCTAGACATGGTCCGACTTTTAAGGGGCGTATAGCCTAGTGGGGGGAAAACATAAAAAAGCATGAAATAAATTGTAGTAGGTACCACGACAGGACAGAGGGAGGCTGGGGGGGGGGGTGATACGTATTAATGCAAAACCTAGACATTTGTATGGATGTTATAAACTGTTTCTCTACATAGAGTAGCCGGCCATATATTGATGAAGAGTAAACATATAATAGACACTGGTTGCCACTGACTCTGGAGATACCAGGTTAGCACTTTGTTGCTGATTTTCTATCAGCTTGGTGGCTTTAGAAATTGGCGCGGTGACTGACGCCCTTCTCTCTCACGGGCTAAGCCGCAGAACCACTGTTGCCCACGAGCATATACGCTCTTGGGTTCCAAGTTGGTAAAAGACGGTCTTGGTATGGCCGGTCCTTGTGACACTTGCCTGCAGATGGTGTGGGTGACCTAGATTAGAATTAGCCCCTCTCATCATCAGAAACGAGAAGACCTGGACAGCCCCGTGTTTCTCCTGGGAGTCTGTCATTATTATAAGAAGTCTGATCTGCTGTATCTCCCTGCAGAATCCAGGGTTCGTACCCGTGACAAGGGGGTTAAGTCCAACAAGCAAGGTCAGCACAGCAGGGATCATGTACACCACCTGTTAGCAAAGAGAGAGAAAATTACGTGGGTAATTTCCGCCCCATGGCATTCGTTCTTAGTGTCTCTCTCCCTTGCCCACCTGCCATTATGAAAGCCAAAAAAGCCAATTTATATTCCCAACCTCTTCAGCTAGGGTGATCATGCTCCCGCCATGAAATGTAGTAAGAAGTCTTGTAGGGGCAAAGCTGATACCCAGAGCGTTTAACAACCAATAATGCCCAGATGCTGACCGAGCAGGATGGATCTCAGACCATAAACCAAGTTGGTATGCACACAGTGACTAGCAGCCTGTCTGAAGGGCTTCCTGGGAAACATTTCCTCCCCAATAAAAGGGAAGAAAGCACAGGAGGAAAAATCATTTTGCTCCTGCCTTACTTCTTCCTACTGGGGATGCCCTTGTCTGGGGATGATGTCTGGAGCGGCAGCAGCCATTCTGTGAACATGAGAGAATATATCACCCACACATTGGAGATGGCAGAGAAGAAAGGAAGCTCGGGTCTTTGATCACGTTGTTGGCCGCTAAGCAGCTCCCTCCGGACTTCTTGTTAAGTGAGATACTCTTATAACCTGATGCTAGGCAGATGTTCTGTTATCTGCTCCTATATGCATCCTGATACAGGAGTCCTCCGTGAACAAGATGAAGTAGGGGACGTGGAAGTGAGTCAGGTGTGAGGTACAAGCCCCCAAGGCCCAGTGACGTAGTACTGGTTCCTGTTTGCATCCACTCATTCTTTCTTTCACTCAACAGTCAATACAGAAGGACTGCCATAGGAAGGCTCTGTTAGGTTGCCTGAGGAATACCAAGAAGAAGGAGTAAGTGGTCCCTGTTCTCCCAGGAGCTGGCATGTACTGAACCAACTCAAATGTAAAGCAGAATGTGTTAGTGTTAAAGGTTTGAAGGAAGGACGGTTAGAACCTATGGGAAAGAGGGAGAGAGATTTGAGTGACGTAGCATTTGAGATAGACTTTGAAGCTTGACCACGACACACAGAAATCCCAGGGGCGAGGCACAGTAAGTATTACAGGGGGATCGGGCTTCCAAGACCAGGCTGGGAAGGTGGGTTGGAGCCATCCTGCGGTGGGCGTTGAGTGCCAACCTGGGGAGTTGTAACTCAGGGATCTTGGGGAACGAGGGAAGTTTCTGAAGCAGGAAACGGTACGTGGGAAGCGGAAGAGATCAGAGGCAGCTCCAAGAATTGGGAAGCTATTACAGGAGTCCACGTGGGGTGATGGAGGGCTAACCTGGCAAGGAGGGCTGTCTGCGGGGACATGCTGTCTGTTGGTGTTATGTCGTCTAAGCGTGAAGTGAGAGGTGACATACAGACTGTACAGATAAGCGGTCAGACCTACACGGGGCACTGTTGGATTGCTTTGTTCTTCGTTTTGTTTTCTGAAAGGCTCTCAAAGGTGGTAGTAAGGCACTGAGATGTGGTTTGGAGCAAGGATGACCCGGAGGATGATTCAGCTGTTGATAGAAATGGGTGAGTCAGGAGGAGGAGGGGGCTTTGTAGGGAAAGATGCTGGGCAGGACCTTGGGGTGTTTGAGGAGCTAGTGTGATATACAGGTGGAAAGATCTAGCAGTCTTTTGGAAATTCACCATTAAGCTGGGTGTTGGAGAGTCGCCTGCAGGGAAATAATATTTGGAACTCAGGACATGGCCCCGCGTGCTGAGGAAGAGGCAGTTTGATTTGATGCGAGAGCATGTGAATCTGGACAATAAGCACTATCAGAAGGAGTTCCACTGCACTAAAAAGACTGGCTGGGATTTCACATTACAAATCCAAACACTTTCATTTGTTGCTAATATTCTTCCAAAGCCAAAAGTCATCTTGGCTGGCGATACTGCAGTCTTGCGTATCCGTTTTGAAAGAAACTGGGCAAAATCCAGATATTTCAGGAAACGTGTGGACGATCTCTCCCTCCTCCGAACAGTTCAGCCAGAGCATTGGTTAGATGTATCCTGTAGATTTTATGGGCTCGAATTACTCTTTATAAATATAACTCACTGAATTAGAGGAACCACAGACCTTAAGCCCGCCATTTTCTGGTCAAATGTGTGTTGGAGTGTCTGGGTAGAAACTCCCGGGGAATGGTTCAGTTGTCCTTGGGAGGTCTACTCTGTGTCTTCAGAAAAGTGTCCTCAGTTGGCCCATTTTTATGCAAAGGGAATACTGCCCTAAGGACCCCTGTGTCTGGAAAATTCTGTGTTCTCTCCCCCATACACATTACTACCCTGATCCCTTCCCCCCTGACACTTTAGGAAAAAGAGCTTACAAAGAATTTATTTCTGGGGTGTTCCGCACATGGAGCCGGGAGGGGCGACCAAATGGGTAACAAGCCTGTGTGTTTCGCGCACGGCTCCACGGTTCTTTGGGGCGCAGGAAGCAGCTTTTACTCACCATCCACAGTTCTGCATCTGGATCGTTCACCTGGAAAGACAGGACGTCTGGCATTAGCAGGCGCGGCCCGTGCCCCACTCCCGTATCTGGTCTGCTCCTCGATGCGTCCCAGTCCTGTTAGGTGCCAGGCGCGGCGCCAGGCGGCGGGGACAGAGTCTAGCGGAGGGCGGGGTCGCAGGGGCTTCTGGCTGAGCGCCGCAAGGGGGCCGCACACACTGCGCACACAGTACCGGTGTTGTGGGCGCCCCCGTCTGAGGAATAAGGAAAGCCCTTATCGGGGGTCCCAAGGCAGACCTGAGGGGTACCCGCGCCCCAGACGGTTCTCCCGGGCCCTCAACCGCGCTGGGTCCCCGCTCCGGGACGCGGGCGGGCGATCACTGGAACGCGCCTGGCTTTCCGCTGGGACAGGGGCGGGGGCTCCGGGGCGTGACCCCCGACCCTGCGGCCCGGTCAGTCCACACCGCGTGCCGGGAACCCGCCCGCCGCCGGGAGCCGGGGCGCTGACCTGCACCAAGGCCGCCAGCGCGAAGAAGGCGGCCATGAGCCCGTTGCAGGTCCGCCACAGGCCGGGGGCCCAGCGTCCCGCTGCAGGCGCCATCCGCTCGGGGCCAAGGGTCTGGGCGGGCCGGGGGCGGGGCGTCGGGCTTTAGGGGCGGGGCGTGGCGGGGTTGTGGCGTCCCGGACCTAGGGGCGGGGCGTCGGGGCTTAGGGGCGGGCGTGGTGCGGAGGTGGGGGCGGGGCGTCGGGGACGGAGCCAGGCGTGAAGGCTTAGGGGCGGCGCGGGGCAGGCCGGGGGCCGGGCGTCGGGGCGTGGTGAGGGTGTGGTGTCGGGGCCTAGAGGTGGGGCGTCCCGGACAGAGGCTGGGGGCGGGGCAGCGGGGCGGGGCAGCGGGGCTGGGGCGGGGCTTGCAACAGGGCAGCGGTGGGTGGGCTTCCCCTGAAACCCACTTTGTCCTGCGCGGGTTTCTTTCCCCAAACACCCCCCAGGTGTCGAGTGGCCAATGGCGGCCGCTCGCTGGGTAAGGACGTGGCACTACTTTAGCCTTACTACTCCGCCCTTTAGATTCTCCCGAAGACGTGGCCAGGGAAGGTGCTGTGTCCCCATTTCACAGATGGGGAAAGCGAGTCTCAGAACCACTGGATGACTTGCCCAAGATGGCACCCGGCTCCGGGGCCCCCACACAGACCAGATTCGGTCACTCGCCGCTGACAAAATCCAAAGGCAGGGCGACCACTGGTGGTGAAACAAGAAAGGAATTTGTTTCAGTGAGGCCAACACCGGCAAGACAGCGGACCAGCGTCTCAAACGCTGTCTCCGGAGTGCCAGAAAAACTTCTAGGCTTACGGAAGGAAAATGTAGGGCGAGGGTCGGTGTGTGCCAGCAGGTGGCAGTGCAGGTCGGGTGGAACCCTGTGTTGGGGTCTCATGCAGGGTCTTGCTGGCTCAGGAAGGTCCTTATGGTTTGAGGGGGTGGTTCGATCCCCATTTGGGGACTCTTTGCCCGCAGGGTCTGTTGCCCGAGTTAAGGGATGAGCTGGAAAGCAGAACTTCATCAGTTAGAACGTTTGAGGTCAAAACGGAGGTAGCTGGAGTCAGTGCTGCTCCTGGGTGGTGGAAGGTCATGTTTGAACCCTGTAGGTCCAACCACCCTGCCTGTTCCCCAAAGCTACCTTCCTCACATTAGAGGAAAAAAGAGAACGCAGAGTGAGAGGCGGAGAGAGAAAGAGGCCTGTGTCTGTGTGCATTTTCTGATTAGCATTTATGCATTTCTTTCCAAAGCTCTAGGAACTTTGAGTGCCCTGTAAGCATTATGGTAATTTCTTAGTGACGACAGTTCTATTAGCATCTTACACAGCTCACAGCTTTTCTGCAGACAGCCTCGTTTATCTTCATGGGCTTTTATTATAAAAGGTATTTACATATTATACATATTTGCAATTCTTTCCCACCCCCAAAACCAACAAAATTTCCCTGCGCATTGCTCATGAATTTCTTATGAACCCCTTGCTTGTTTTACAGTCCTTTTTTTTTTGTTGTTGTTGTTGTTGTGTAATTTACCCTCTGATTAGTCTTCCCCAGGCTCATTTACACATCCATAGGCCTCATCATTTTTGCTGTTCTAAGGCATCTTTATCACTTCAAATCAGGAGCACGTGCTCCTGGCCCTCTTTTAGCTCAATCTCCTGAAATGCTGTAGGAGTTTCTTTAACTCAGTGTCATTCCTGCTGGGTGCCCGGCCCCGTGCTTAGGGCCTGGACCCTGCGGGTGGGTTTGCAGTGTGTTCTTGGAGTAGGGAGTCTGTGGGCTGGGACGGGGTGGGGTGGGGGGACAGACAGGCACACATAGAAACAATGGCTGCATGTTGGGGATAAAGGCCAGTCAGAGAATGTGGCTTCTTAGTGAGTTCCACTGCCTAATCAGCCCTGGAACTCGAGAGCAAGTCCTGACCACCCTCACTGTTCTATTCCTTATCTGACAAAAAGGGGCCCCTGAGTGGTTCAGCTGGTTGAGCGTCTGACTTCGGCTCAGGTCATGATCTCACAGACTGTGAGTTCAAGCCCTACATTGGGCTCTCTGCTGTCAGCACGGAGCCTGGAGCCTGCTTCGGATTCTGTGTCTGCCCCTCCCCAGCTCATGCCCTCTCTCTCTCTCTCCCTCTGTCAAAAATAAATAAACATTAATTATTTTTTAATTTTTCTAAAAAAAACTAATAAAGGAGAGGATAGTGTTTTAGGCTGAATTGCACCCCCGGCCAAGTTCATATATCAAAGTCCTAACACCCAGTACTTCAGAATGTGGCCGTGTTTGAAGAGTTGACCGAGAAAAGAGGCAGAACTGAAATAAAACGAAAGCATTTATTTGGGGGTCCCAGAATTGCATTTTGGGGCGGGGCACAGATTCGGGTAGCAGCCCAAATTGTGTCCCATGAGGAACACAAGTCAGGTTTCTGAAGACACAAGGGAATGTTTGTGTATGTTGTTCACAAATAATTTTGATTGGTGTTAGTGGCAGAAAGCCAGTGGTGGCTGGACGTCGTTGGTCACCAAGGATGCCACCAAGCAGAAGTCCATTCCTGTGGCAACTACAGGTGTTCGTGTAGAGTCCCTGGAACATTTGTGGTTTGGCCCAGTTCAGAAGTTCTACCCAATGAGGATGTACTCGAGGACCACCTCCCTAATAGTCCCCTGGCTCCCTTGTAAAACTGCTTGACGTGAGCGACTCCATTTTATTTCACCTTTCACAGGAGATAGGATCTGAAAAGAGGTAATTAAGTTAAAATGAGATCACTAGGGTGGGCCCTGATCCAATAGGACTGGTGTCTTTTTCTTTTTTAATGTTTACGTATTTATTTAGAGAGAGCAGGGGAGGGGCAGAGAGAGAGGGAAAGAGAGAATCCCAAGCAGGCTCCATGCTGCCAGCACAGAGCCCCACACGGGGCTGCATCTCGCCAACCACAAGATCGTGACCTGAGCCAAAATCGAGACGGATGCTCAACCGACTGAGCCACCCAGGCGTCCCCATGACTGGTGTCCTTCTAAGAAGAGGAGATGGGGACACACAAACACAACACACACAGAGGGAAGATCACGTGAAGACACAGCGAAGAAAGACGACAGCCATCTAGGAGCCAAAGAGGGAGGCCTTGGAAGAAACCAGCCCTGTCTGCACCTTCACCTTGGACTTCCGGCCTCCAGAATCCTAGAAAACGGATGTCTGTTGTTGAAGCCCCACAATTCTGGGCTACGTTGTTACGGAAGCCCCGGCAAACTCATACAGGGAGTGATTATACTACCTGCCGACCAAACAGGAGTATATGGCAAAGGAGAGACTAGTGTGGAAAGTGCCTTGTAAACTGTGGTGTGCCGTAAAGCCACCGTGGAGTTTTATAACTTTCGCTATTGTCTGGGGCCTTCAAGGTCACTGTGTAGACATCTGTTGTTTTCACCTGTGCAGGGCTCATCCCCCACCTTCTAGGGTCAGCACCCCAGTTATTTGGGGAGGGACCCACCTCCCTCCCCTGGGGCATGTATTATACTCAGAGGGCCGACCATGCTGCCCCCTTTCCAGAAAAAGGGAGGTGACCCCAGCCTCCCACTCGGCGTAACCCATCCTCCTGACCGTACCGACTGGGTCCGGGATGGTACGTGATCCCAGTTGGCCAGGTTCGGTCCTGGGAGCTGTGCTGGACTGGGGTCGCCAGATAAAATACGGGGTGCTTAGTGACATTTGACTTTCACATCGACAAGGAATCATTCTTTCAGTATGAGTATGTCCCAAATCTTTGCAAAGTCTGGTAACCCAGACTGCTTTGCTTCCTTTTTTTTTTTTTTTTTTTTTTTTTTTTTTTTGCTGACTGTGTTGAGCTGACCACATGTATGCCAAAGCTTCCAGCAGAAAGCCTTCCTGAGGGTGAAATCATGTAGAGGAATCCGAGGTCAGAGATAAAGAAGGCTCTAGAACCAGCCACGTTAAACGCTGGGGGCTGCCGCGCCCCCCCCCTTCAGTTTTGTGAGCCAACAGAGTCCTCTTTCTATGTACGCCTGTGCGAGTTGGGCTTTCGTCACCCATGACTGCAGAATGATGGCTTGTAAAACCATGAATCAGTACTTAGACCTATGCTTGAAATCCTATGTTTTGCAAAGACAGGGAAGAGGAGGCTTAGCCTGAAAAGTCATGAGAAGTAAGTTTTTTTCTCAAAGTATATTTATTTATTTTGAGAGAGAAAGACAGCATGAGTGGGGGAGGGCCAGAGAGCAATGGAGAGAGAGAGAGAGAGAGAGAATCCCAAGCAAGTTCCGTGCTGTCAGCGCAGAGCCCAGCTCGGGGCTCAGTCTCGTGAACCACGAGGTCACGACCTGAGCCAGAATCAAAAGCTGGACGCTCAACTGGCCGAGCCACCCAGGCGCCCCGAGAAATAAGTTTGAAAGAATCCAGTATCCCAGAGAGGTCTGCCTGAGGAGTCACTTCGTCTCCCTTTCTAACTGCAGCGTTACAGTACGGTCGAGATGATGCCACGTGGGTGGGGGCAAGGGCCTGTCAGGGTGGCTTCTGCAGAAGGGGCGGCTCGACAGGCCTCCATTCTGCCGGGCTGTCCCCCAGCTGCCAGACCCGTGACAGCATCAGGAAAGCAGCGGGAGCCACCCACCGGTGCCTGGGCAGCACGCGGATACCTGTCCCCAGAAGACTTGGAAACAGAGGTGCTCGCTTGTGCTCTGCAAGTGGGATTATAAATTCAGTAACTTGAATTTTTTGACGGAGCAGAGACCGGCAGACTCAACACGGACAGACTTAGCCGGCCTCCCAGGGCCACGGGATTGATGGGCAGCTGATGAGGCCTTGAGCGTGTCTAAAAAAGACTGTCAGCAGAGGGGGCTTGGTGGCCGTGAAAACCCAGAGTCATGTCCATCCAGTGGGCCAGGGTAGGCCCAGCTCACACCAGCTCAGGCCGGAGAGGGGCTTTCCTCCGCCGGCCGGGGACACTCAAGGTTCCCCGTCAAACGTCCTCGCGCAGGCTGATGTGGACCGAGAGGCACCTCACAAGCTCCGTTCCTCCTCTCTGTGCTGTGATTCTAGAGTTCTGGAGAGTGTGGCCTCACACCCACCTCGCCTGCAGAGCGGAAACCGAGCTGACCTGCTGGCCCCAGCCATCTCGCCCGCTTCTGAGTGCAGCTGAGGGGGCACCGTTCTCTCTTACAGACTCACTTACCTTGTACCCATCCCCATTACCTGTCCTGTCATCAGCCACTCAGGGGTGGGGTGGAGCAGGAGAGACAGGGTCTGCGGCAGGGTCATCGTCGGTGAGTGTCCTGAACGCGGGTGTTGGTGATGCCCGCTGGATGCTGTGTTTGGGGACAGAGATGACAGGGGCTAAGAATCCTGCCTGTGCCACATCCTGTCCCATCCACCTTTCTCCGTCTACCGCACTGGATCTCCACCCTTCTGTCCAGTCTGCTGATTCTGTCTGTGTGAGGAAAGCGTTGCTGTTGGCAGGGGTTGGGGCGGGGAGGTGGGGTCGGGAAAGGACAATGGAGGGATTCCTCCCCCAGCTCTCAAGACTGCACCTAAGGTCTCTGAAATCAGACGTGTACCTCACCGTGGCAAGCATTGATTTGCTTTTGCAAAACCCACCTGGTCTCCATAAGGGACTGGGTTTCTGATGAGGGAGCGTGGGGCAAGCGGAGGGCAGAGGACAGGCTAACAGCACCCCCTCCCTCCAGGTGGGATCTGTGTGATATTCCTGGGACACGCCTGCCTACCCGAGAACAAAGGAACGGGGTTTAAGTGCTGGCCGTGGCGACGTGGGAAACTAAGGCAAATGAAAAATTCAATTCCCTTATTGCCTACCGCCCACTGACAAGTCCTTGAAACGGGCAGAGTGACCGTCCTCCAGGAGCTCAGCTGCCCGGATGACGACACTTTGCTGGGGGCAAAGAGAGAACCTTAGCTTAATATTATCCCAACCTCGAGGATTCTGCAAGTCAATTTCCTTTATCTCAGCTGCCCCAAGATATATGCTGGCAATCGTACTCTAAGCTTATGGCCCCGATATGCATCTGAAGGGTCTCATGACTGGGGTTTTATTAGATGGTAATAAATGGTGTTTCCTTAGCAACAGCTAGCCCCTCAAGGTCCTGGAAACCTTGCTTCCAAAATTCCTTAGAGACTTATGCTTTCCCTCCCAACCTGAGGGTATGTAACCAGTCTCTCCTCACAACCCCAGGGCAGCTCTTCCTGCCCACGGGTCCTGTCCCTGGGCTTTAATAAAATCACCATTTTGCACCAAACACATCTTTTTCAAGAGTTTTTTTCTTGGCCATCGGCTCTGGACCACCCCACCATCACCCCAAAACTTCGTTATTTCTACTACCGGCAAGACTCAGACCACGTTATGAAAGCCTTAAAGCCCACCCATACTGATTGACAGTGAAAGTCACCTGCGTCGAATAATGTTCCTCAAAATTCCGGATGTTCCCCTTATACCCACGGAGGGAGAATGTGGACAGTTCGACGTAGCGTCGGCGTATATTTCTATCCATCGCTCGGCTCCCTAGCAGCGTGCTGATTTCACACATTCACTAAATATTTATTCAGGCCCTCCTCTGCATCAGGCGCCATGCTGGCAACTGAGGACGTGACCGTGAACAGGAGCGCCGGGTCCTTGCCCCTTGGCGTTTGCAGACTGAGCGATAATCAGGGCAACAGGCCGGTGATCACAGCAGGGAGGGGCGGGCAGGTAGGACTGCAGTAGGGATGTGTGAAACAGGGAAATCGGACTTTTTCCAAAGGCTTCTAGAAACTTCCTGGAGAGGGCACTGAGAGATGAAGGGTGAGTGCAGATGAGGGAGGTATGGGGCAGGGCTTCATGCAGACCACGGGGCAGGCCAGAAGGCCCCGAATCGGGAAGCGAAGGCCGGGGCCCCGGTGTGAGTGGAGAAAGGTGCAGGTCGAGGAGCTTGGTTTTATCCCGAGTACAGTGGAGAGCTGAGCTGGGGGTGGCGAGGAGGGAGGTGTGGGCGGGCCAAGGCTGAGAGAGCCCAGAGGAGGCGCAGGGACTGGCCAGCAGGTGCTTGCAGCAGACCAGCCCACACGTGATGCTGGCCGGGACTGGGAGTGGGGGGCAGTGGCCGCGGGGAGAAAAGCCCGCTCGAGCAACACTGAGGACAGAAAGCCAATGGGGAATAGCACACGAGAGTCCAGTCTCCGCGTGACGGCCCATTAAGTGTTTGGGTCTGCGTGCTTGAGGCCTGGCTATGGCAGGCCGGTGAGCCCCGGGAGGACTCCGTGAGACCTCTTGACACCTGCCCACGATGGGATCCCTCCCCTACATGGCCTTGGCTCTGTTCAGATTCCCTGGTGGGCCGTTCGTTGCCTGGGAGTAGCTCACCTGGCCTCAGTTGGACTTCCCTCGTCCTCTGGTGGGAACCAGGGGTCCTTTCTTCTGCTTCTCCTTACGCTCGGCTTTTATTGCTTTCCTAGCGCATCTTGGTTTTTCCCTTGTGCTCGTTGATCTGTGTGTGAGTGTGCTGTTCCTGTTCCTGGACTATCCCACGAACGGTCACTTATTTCCATTTCTCTCGTGGGGGTACCTGGCATACTTGGATACAGGGCCTGCCTGCTTGCCTCTCAGCCGTTCTCAATACCAGAAAGAGTTACTGCCCCTACCCTTGACTTTTGGAGCCTCATTCCGTGAAGGTGGGAATAGTACTTGGAGGTGGGAAAGGTGAAGTGACTTTGGAACCCTCTTCTCTCTGATCCCCACCGGAGTCAGGACCAGGCTGTTAGGACGGTGGGTGTCCACAAGGTGGCGGACTCCTGCTACCAGTGGAGTCCAAGAGGCTCAGCGGCTCTGTAGTGGTTGGGGGGGGGGGGGCGGCGAGGGAGGGAGGACAAGGCGGGGCTGGCTGTTTCCGTTGGCTCCCCCTGCCTGCTTGCAGTGTAGACTCTCTGGGTGGTTGCGGAGTCGGGATGGGGGAAGAGGTACAGACAGAACTTTGTACCAGGAAATACTGGTGTCCAAATGGGAGCGTTGCAAGGGAAGAGCTGAGCTTTGCCTGTGTCCTGGTGCAAACTGCTTACCGCCCGCCCCGCCCCCGCCCCGCCCCGCCGAGATTCCAGGGAAAGTAAGATAGATACGTTTAAGAGGAACAATCGCTTCTAATGTTAGAGCACTCCAAAAGTAAATAATAATGATAATAGCAATCAGCTGTTGAGTATTTACTGTGAACCGGGCTGCTGCCTTTTGATGTCCTTGACACCCTAAAGTGACCGCGAAGTCTGGATTTCTAGATCTAAACTCACACTCTTGCTCCCATCCTACAAGACCTGGCCCTCCCAGCTCTCCCTCCGTCCCAGATGGCACCATCACCCTATTACTCTTTGGATTAGTTGCCTAGGAGTGACTTGGCTGGTTACCACAAAGCTGGGGACTTAAAACAACAGAAATTCATTCTTCCACCGCTCTGGAGACCTGAAGTCCAGCCAGGGGTCAGCAGGAAACAGGCTCCCCACCGAAGGCTCTGGGGAGACTCCTTTCTGGCCTCTTTCAGCTTTTGGTGGCTCCTTGTGGTCACGTGACTCCAGTCTCCCTCTGTCCCTTCACAACGCCTTCTCTGGTCCTTGTCTTCATTCTTTTGTCCCTTATAAGGAGACGGATGGGCAGGATCGTTGGCACTTAGGGCCCCCCTGGGTAATCCAGGTTGATCTCACCCGCAGATCCTCAACTCAATTATATCTGCAAAGACCCCTTTCTCTAAAACAGGTCCCATTCACCAATTCCCAATAGGTTAGGACGCAGATAGACATTTTCAGGGGCCACCATTCAGTGCACGAATGCCACTGTGGAAACCTAGGTGTTACCCTGGACACCTCTTCCTCCTCCCTCCCTCTGAAGTCTGCCACCAATTCCAGAGGACTTTTCTGCTCCATGACCCTTTGTCTTCGTTGCCAACACCCAGTCCAAGCCATCGGCGTTTCTTCCCTAACCTCCTCACTGGTTTCCCTGCGCCCACCATGTTGTGGACTGAACCGTGGTCCCGCTCCCCAATTCGTATATTCAAGCTCTATCCCCCAGTGTTGGTGGCTTTGGGAGATGGAGACTTTCACGAGATAAAGTTAGATGAGGTCCCAGGGGTGGGGCCCTAATACGATAGGACTGCCGCCCTTACAGGAAGAGATACCAGAGAGATCTCTCTCCACGCAGGGACGGTGGAAAGCCACGTGAGGACCCAGTGAAAAGCTGGCCGTGCGCAAGCCGGGAAGAGACCGCTCCAGAATGTCCCCCTGATGGCACCTTGGCCTCAGACTTCCCATCTACAGAACTAGGAGAAAATAAATGTCCGTGGACACAGCCACCCGGCCTGTGCTGTTTTCTTCCAGGGGCCCAAGCAAACTCATGCACCTCGTATACGGTCCCTCCCACCCAGTCTCTCCATTGCAGCCGGCGGCGACCCGAGCGAGACGCAAGTCTCAAACCTCTGCTTAAAGTCAGGCCTCCTTCCCTCCCTCCCTCCCTTGCACAAATTGGTGCAGGCACTGTGCTGAGCACTAGGGAGCTGGCGCTGAGCAAAGCAGCCAAGGCCGCCTGATGGTCCTGTGTGAAGCATACGCCCGCCCTAGCGGCCTGTGGCTCTGAGGCTTGAACACGGTTTGAGAAACCCAGTCTGGCCAGCCTCTCCCCTTGTTCTCTGCTCCTCTGCCCTCCCCTCCACTTCTCATAGACACCTGCGCCCCTCTCTTGCACAGCCTTCTCCTGTTCTTCCGGCATGGCCTCTCCACCCCTCCGGGGAGCTGTGGAGCTCTGTGGCTCCTTCTGCCCGGAAGGCTTCCCGTTTGCTTACTTAACTCTGGCTCCTCTGTCTGCTCTCGGCAGCTCTGTTACAGGCTCTCAGCAGCTGCCCGTCTCCCCTCGCCGCACTGATCACAATGGCAATTAAATAATTAACGGTGCAGTGTGGTGTCGGTCTACACCACCAGTCTGAAAGCCCCATAAAGGCGGTGCCTGCTGTTGTCTCCTGATGCTTTCCCAGTGCTTAGCAAAGTCACAACCTGGCAGGCACTTGTTACTTATTGTTACATGAACCAGCAAAGGAATGAAGTCGCAACTCTAATCCTGAGAAGCATCTCACATGCTTGAGATATTTTTGCTCCCAGTGTTCAGCTGGGAAAAGGAAGGGGCGGTAAGGCCAGGTGACTGGCACGGGTTAGTAACAGCCCAGTTAGTAACAGTTGGACCTGAAATAGGAACCCACGGCTTCTCCGAATGCAAAGACAGGGCTCCTCAGAGCCGTGACTCAGACCCAGTTTGCTAACTTAAATGATGAGAGAATTCTTAACAGAAAAGCGGAAGCGTCCCAAATAGAAATGCATTAGGGAATAATTTCTTTTATCAAAATAATTATTGCAGGGAACAGGAGAATGGATAAACAGTCTGTGATATATTCATATGATGGAATGCCACTAGCACAAACAAGAAATGAACTAAAAAATGCTATTGCATTAGTGAATTGCAAAAACATTGTACTGAGCCAAAGAAGCCAGGCGGACAAGAGCACACGCTTGGAGAATTCCATTTAAGTGAAATTCTAGAATAGGCAAAATCGTCTATGGTGAAAAACACCAGGTCAGCGGTTGCCTGTGGGGTGAGAGTGGGAGAGGGCAGGAGGGAACTTTCTGGGGTGGTGACAATTTTCTGTATCTCAGTAGAAGTTTCAGTTACCTGGGCGTGTATGTATTTGTTCAAACTGCATACCAAGCTTGGGATTTGTTAATTTCTCTGTTTGCAAACTTTATCTCAAAAAAGGAAACCCTTAAGCAAATGTTAAATTCTAGTTAATGATATACACGCCAAAGGGTGGAGGGTACTAACGTCTGCATCTTGAAAACTCATCAAAAATAAGATGGGTTGGGGCACCTGGGTGGCTCAGTCAGTTGAGTGTGCGACTTCGGCTCAGGTCATGATCTTGCTGTCCCTGAGTTCGAGCCCCGCGTCGGGCTCTTTGCTGACAGCTCAGAGCCTGGAGCCTGCTTCGGATTCTGTGTCTCCCTCTCTCTCTGCCCCTCCCCTACTCGTGCTCTCTTTCTCTCTCTCTCTCTCTCTGTCAAAAATAAATAAACATTAAAAAAAATTTAAAAAACCTCCAATTCTTGATTTTGGCTCAGGTCATGATCTCTCGGTTGTGGGATCGAGCCCTGTCCTGTGTTGGGCTCTGTGCTGAGTGTGGAGCCTGCTTGGGATTTTCTCTCTCTCTCTCTCTCTCTCTCTCTCTCTCTCTCTCCTTCTGCCCCTCTTCCCCACTTTTGCTCTCGCTCTTTCTAAAAATAATAAAAAGAAATGGATTCCTATTTTTTTTTAAATTTTTTTTTCAACGTTTATTTATTTTTGGGACAGAGAGAGACAGAGCATGAACGGGGGAGGGGCAGAGAGAGAGGGAGACACAGAATCGGAAACAGGCTCCAGGCTCTGAGCCATCAGCCCAGAGCCCGACGTGGAGCTCGAACTCACAGACCGCGAGATCGTGACCTGGCTGAAGTCGGACGCTTAACCGACTGTGCCACCCAGGCGCCCCTGGATTCCTATTTTTTAAAAAAAGGAATAAAAGCAATGAAAACGAAACCCCAGGCTTCTGTTTCAAACTGGATCAAGCTACTTTCTAGGAGCACCTCATGCTGACACTGTCCTCTTGGTGGTAAATTCAAGACCGCCCTCTCAGGGGCTGCAGGGGGTGAGGAGCCTGGATGGCCCCGACGAGGCAGCTCTGATGCCAGATGCATCCGCCTCCCCACCCTGTCCCCACCACTGACCGGTTACGTGGCCCTGGGTGCATCACCAGACCCGTCCCGGCCTCAGCTTCCTTATCTGTAAAATGGAGCAGGTAAGGTCTAGCTGACTGCGTGCATACTGGGATTACCGATTATGACCTTATCAAGGTCAGCTACCACCTCCATGCATATCCGTCCCTCCTGTCGGTTCCAAGGTGGGGTCTCCTTGTCCTGCTGCCCCGTTCACTAGCAGCTTTTGACCTTGCTGATCAGGCCTCCTCCTTGAAATACTCTCTTCCCTCAGCCACACAGCCCAGCCTCCCTGGCTTCTCGCAGCCTCCTTTGCTGGATCTCTGTCATCTTTCCAACACGTGGTCCAGGGCTCAGTCTTTAGCCTTCTTTGCCCCTGGCCCTACACCCAGCCCTACGTGTGATTTCATTTTAATCTGTTCAGGTCTTTTTTTTTTTTTTTTTTTTTAATTGAGGTAAACTTGATATATAGCATTATGTTAGTTCTGTGTGTATGCCATAATAATTCAATATTTGTATACACTACTAAGTGATCACGCTAAATCTAGTAACCAACTGTCACCTTACAACTGACCCCCTTTGCCCTTTCTGCCCACCTCGTGCCCCCCTACCCTACTGATACCCACCAGTCTGTTCTCTGTATCTATGAGTCTTGTTTTGTCTGTTCCTTTTTGTTTTTCAGATTCTACATGTAAGTGAAATCATACAGTATCTGTCCTTGTCTGTCTGACGTATTTCACTTAGCGTAAGACCCTTGAAAGGACTCTACTCAACACCCTCCCCTCCGCCATGTTCGCAGGCAAAACTCACACGTGTCTGCGCTTGGCCCTAACTCTGTTTTTCCAAGGTCACGGTGCGTCACATTCTCAGAAAGTGGACCCCGACTGCAAAATGTATTCTTCTCTAGCCTGACCACACCTGTGTCCCAGACAGGCGCTACACGGAGCCCCTTCAAAACCTGTCCACCCATGTTGTTCTAAGTGGCAAGATTTTCTCCTTGTTCGTGGCTGAGTAGTATTCCATTGTACATAGGTACACATCTTCTTTTGCAACCATCCATCAGTGGACACTTCGGATGTTTCCACATCTCAGTTCTTATGGGTAATGCTGCAGCGAACGTGGGGGGAGGGAGCAGACATCTTTTTGTTTTTTATTTTATTTTATTTTTAATTTTTTAATATTTATTTATGAGACAGAGAGAGAGAGACAGAGGGTGAGCAGGGGAGGGGCAGAGAGAGGGAGATGTAGAATCCAAAGCAGGCTCCAGACTCAGCTGTCAGCACAGAGCCCGACGTGGGGCTCAAACTCGTGAAATGCGAGATCGTGAGCTGAGCCGAAGCTGGATGCTTAACTGACGGAGCCACCCAGTCGCCCTGAGCAGACATCTTTTTGAACTCGTGTTTTTGTTTTCTTGGGATAAATACCCAGAAGCGGAACAGCTGGATCATGTGGTAGGTGTATTCTTCGATCTTTTGGGAGCCTCCATTCTGTTTTCTGCCGTGGCTGCACCAACTTCCGTCTCCGCCAACAGGGCACGAGGGCTCCCTTTTCTCCACATCCTTGCCAGCACTGTTCTTTCTTGTCTTTTCGAGACTAGCCATTCTGCCAGGTGCAAGATGAAACCTCCTGGACGTTTTCACTTGCATTTCCCCGTTGACGAGTGATGTTGAACATTTTTTCATGTGCCTCAGGGCTGTCCGTGTCTTCTTTGGAAAAATGTCCGTATAGATCCTCTGCCCGTTTTCAGTCAGATTGTTTGTAGGGTTTTGTGCTGTTGAGCTGTTTGACTTCCTTCTCTGTTTTAGCTTCTTCGCCTCTTACTGGATGTATGATTTGCAAATAGTTTCTCCCATCCGGGAGGTCGTGTTTTCATCTTGTTGAGGGTTCCTCTCGCTGTGCAGAAGCTTTTGAGTTTGATATGATCCCACTTGCTAATTTCTGCTTTTGTTACCTCTGCTTTTGGAGTCAAACCTAAAAATTCAATGCCAAGGCTGATGTCAAGGGGCTTACTGCCTATGTTTTCTTCTAGGAGTTTTATGGTGTTGGATCTTACGTTGAAGTCTTTAATCCATTTTGAGTTAATTTTTTTAAGTTTATTGATTTACTGAGAGAGAGAGAGAGAGAGAAAGAGAGAGAGAGAGAGCTGGGAGGGGCAGAGAGAGGGAGAGAGAGAATCCCAACCAGGCCCCACACTGCCAGCACGGAGCCCAATGTGGGGCTACTATAGGCTTTTGCTTTGTGATTATCATGAGGGTCACATAGAGCAGCCTATGTGCATAATAGCTTGTTTTGAGTTGATTGCAGCTTACATTTGCATGCATTTAAAAACCTCTACATTTTTTTGCCCCTCCTACAAATGTTGTATGTTTTTGATGTCATATTTTACATCTTTTCATTTTGTGTATCCCTTAACTAATTATTATAGTTATAGTTAAGTTTTACTACTTAAAAAAAATTTTTTTAACGTTTCTTCATTTTTGAGAGACAGAGAGAGACAGAGTGTGAATGGGGGAGGGGCAGAGAGAGGGAGACACAGAATCCAAAGCAGGCTCCAGGCTCTGAGCTGTCAGCACAGAGCCCAACGCGGGGCTCAAACCCATGAATTGTGAGATCATGACCTGAGCCAAGGTTGGACACCTAACCAACTGAGCCACCCAGACACCCCACTACTTTTTAAACCTTCATTCTGTCTTTATAAGTGGTTTATACCTTTAATGTATATTCACCTTTACCAGTGAGATTTTTTACTTTCATGTTTTCTTGTTATTAGTTACGTGTTTTCTTTTCTGCTTGAAAAAAGTCTCTTTAACATTTCTTATAAGGCCGGTGTGGTGGTGATGAACTCCTTTAGCTTTTGCTTGTCTGAAAAACTCTTTATCTCTCCTTCAATTCTGAATGATAGCCTTGCTGGTTAGAATATTCTTGGTTAGAAGTTTTGTTTTCTTCCCTTTCAGAATTTTGAATATATCATGCCACTCCCTTCTGACCTGCAAAGTTTCTACTGTAAAGTCAGCTATTACGAGTTTTATGGTGATCCCTTTGTATGTAACAAGTTGTTTTACTCTTGCTGCTTTCAAAGTTCTCTATCTTTCATTTTTGACATTTTAATTATAATGTGTTTTGGTGTGGACCTCTTTGAATTCATCTTATTTGTAACTCTCTTTGCTTCCTGGACCTGGATGTCTGTTTCCTCCCCCAGGTTAGGGAAGTTTTCAGCCATTATTTCTTAAAGTAACTTTTCTGCCCCTTTCTCTCTCTTCTCCTCCTGGGACCCCTATGACATAAATGTTATTCTGCTTGATGGTGTCCCATCGCTCTCTCCAGCTCTCTTTACTTTTAAAAATGCTTTTTCTTTTTGCTGCTCTGTTTGGGTGAGTTCCACTGCCCTGTCTTCCAGGTTGCTGATCTGTTCTTCTGCTTCATCTAGTCTGCTTTTGAACCCCTCTAGTGTATTTTTCATTTCAGTTATTGTATTTCTTAGCTTTGTGACTTCTCTTTGGTACTTTCTTGTATTCCCTGCCTCTTTGTTGTGCTCTCACTGTGTTCATCTGTCTTGCTGAGTGCAGTGAGCATATTTATGACTGTTATTTTGAACTGTTTAAAAAAAATTTTTTTAATGTTTTATTATTTTTGAGAGAGAGAGAGAGAGAGAGAGAGAGACAGAGTGTGAAAGGGTAAGGACAGAGAGAGAGGGAGACACAGAATCCAAAGCAGGCTCCAGGCTCTGAGCTGTCAGCACAGAGCCCGACGCGGGGCTCGAACTCACGGACCGCGAGATCATGACCTGAGCCGAAGTCGGACGCTTAACCGACTGAGCCACCCAGGCACCCCAGTTATTTTGAACTCTTTATCATACATTTTACTTACCTCTGTTTTATTAAGATTTTTTTTCCCCCTGAGATTTTGTCTTTTTCTTTTGCTTGGAACATATTCCTTTGTTTTCTCATTTTGCTCGGCTCCCTCTCTTTCTGTGAATTGGCGCACACACAGCTTCCCCTCCCAATCTTGAAGGAGTGGCCCTGTGTAGAAGAGGACCCTTATCTTTCAAACTTGCCCTAGCTCTTGGTTGTCCCTTGCGCTCATTAAGGTCAAAGTAGCCTGACTTACCCTTGACAGGTTCCAGTTGTTGAGCGTGTGCCAAGTGTGTTCCAGATGGAGTGATCTCGGCACCTAGTTCCAGGCTGATTGGAAGCCAGGTTCTCAGGCAGCAGCTTTTAACATACGTACATACGTACAGTCCTATGGAACTGCAGTTGTAGACCCTGTTGACCTCTGGACCAGGAGGTCTGGAGGTGTTCCCTGGATGACAGGTGAAAGAATCAGGGCTTCGGACAAGTATATAAGCTCGCTTCTGGGAGGTACCTTCAAGCTGTGGCCACGCCAAGAGAGATTGTGAAGATGATGTCTTTCCGCCTGCATTCCCTGAGAGTATCTTTGTAGCCGCTAAAGGTGTGGCACACCTAAAGCCTATCCCTTAGCCTCAAGTTCCAGGACGTAAATGGGCCTTTTTCACAGGCAGAATGGGTGTGTGTTTCAGGCTCTGTCTGTGCGCTGAGTGCCCGGGTATGCTCTGAACCATCCTTCTGATTGTTGCAGTCCCATGGGGCCCAGGAACACAGGCGCCTCTGGCCACCAGAGACAGGCGATCAGGAGGTGTTTCCTGAGCGCACGCTTTCCCACCAGCTTTAGCAAGGCTGCTGGAGAGTGTCGAGGGCGGGGCGTGTGTCCACAGCTTTATTTGATGCAACCCGTGCGTGCCAGGACAGTGCCCGCTCTTGGCTTCGGTGGCTTGGGAAAGAGCCCCGGGGGCAGGGCACACCCATGGTCAAGCCAAATTCTTGATTCCTCCCCACCAGCTCCGCCTTCAAGTCTTCCTCTCCCAGGTGCTCAAGCCAAAACCCTTGGAATCATCTTTGACTTCTTTTCCTCTTCCATAGCTAATCCAGCAACAAACCTGTCGCTTCCACTTTGGACATCTATTCACAGCGGGGCCACTCCTGTCCACCCTGAGGGTTAGCGCTAAAGCCGTCACCTGGACTGTTGCCTTTGCTGCCTCGGTGGCATCTGGGCTTCCCCCATCTTTCCTCCTCAATTCTATTTTCCCCACAGTAGCCAGAACTGTTCTAAAGGGAAAAAAAAAAAAAAAAATCAAGACCCTCCTCAGCTCGACACTCTCTAGTGGTACCGGAAGAAAGTTCTATGTCTGTGTCCTTCCTACCAGGCCTATGACCTCTCTGAGCTCATGTCCCGCCTCTCTCCCCTTTGCTTATTCCACACCATACCTACTGGGTTCCCCGCTTCCCTCCCACATACCACGCACACCGTCCCCTTTCCCGATGGCATTTCTTCCACACGGGTTGTTCTCTCTCTGTGGCTTGATCCCTCCCTTCCTTTAGGTTACCATCAGGGGACACCCTATCCTAAAGACTGTACTCCTCTGTCTGAAATAGTACCCTTCTTCACTTTCTACCCATTTAGCCTGCTTTACTTTTCTCCTAAGCGCTCCTCATTGCTTAATATTGTGTATTTAGTTGTGCATTTTTTAATTCTCTTCCCACTTGAACGTGAGCCCTTGGAGAGGATAGACTTTCTATATTTTACCCACCATTGTATCCCCAGGACCCCCAAACAGAGCCTGGCACACAGCAGGCTTGGCAGTGAAAGGTTCATAGGTTGGATGAACCAGTGAGCAAACACATGGCTCAGTGCTGGCCTAGAAAATGCTCCCACAACCTGACTTCCGTTGCCGTAATTATGGGCCTTTATGGACAAATAGGACAGAATTAAGGGGCGAAGACCTGCTTCTGGTCCCAAAGTTGAGACCTGAGTGGAAAAAAACCCCTTTATCCCTTGAGCGGTTTCATCGTGGGTGCGAGTCAGAAGTTGTTTTGCAGAGCTGGAGGCTGGAGTGTCACATGCCCCCAGACATTACTGCCCCTTCCTGCTGAATAGTTTTGTCCTCCTGCCCACGCCCCTTCCTCACTTGGCTCCCTGTTTCCGCCTGGGGAGCATTTTTTTGAAATGACCCTGACACGCCATCACTCAGTGCCTATGCCCCAGGGCACAGGGCTTTCCACAGGCTGCAAGAGAGCGCCACTATGCATTTCAGCAGAGTCTGTTAAAAGGCATCCAGCACAAGTCTGCTGGGCGTGCTCTGGAATTAGCTCAGCTTGGATGGCGGCCGGCCGTTCTTATCTCTACAGACAAATAGAGACGGCCCTGCCTGCCACCTGCGGGAAGTGGTGCTTTTGATCTCTGTGGGGAAACCTGCCTTATAGCTCTTAAAAATTGAATTGTGTTCTGTGTAAGTGTGTTTTTAAGACCTCATAGTCTACGGAAAGAAGCAGGATTCACTTCTCAGAAAGGAGATTTGAAGGTACTACAATCAAACAATTATTGAGTGATTTCTTGGTTGATGACGCAGTACTCGTGTGTTAGATAAAGTCCAAATACCTGATAGAAAGCAGCCAGACCAAGAGGGGAGGTTGAGAAACACAGGCACACAGGGGGGCTGGGTGGGGAGATGGAGGGGGGTGGGGAGGGAGAGTGGGAGAGGGAGGGGAGGGAGTGAGGGAGAGAGTTAACCCTTCACATTTGGGGAAGAGTAATCCCAAGAGTTCAAGCTGATGACTGGCATGGGAAGTACTGTAGCTTCTGTGCCTAGTTGGTGAGCTGGCAGCTAGGGGCAGAGTGAATCTTGCTCCCTCCTTCCTTGATTTTTCGTCCTTTGCGTCCAGCCCATCTGGGAAGAACATAATTGGCTAGAGAGGCTTTGGCAGCAGCCCGACCCAGCTACCAAGCAGCAGCCTGGGATGGACAGAAAGTTGGGTCCCCTCGCGAGTGACCGGTGTTTCCCCTGAAATCTCAGAGGCGACATGACTTGTCTACAGAGTGCGTGGAGGGCAGAGTCCCTCTGGAAGCCTATCTCCCACATGCCCTAGCTTCCCTCCCCCTGCCCACAAACAGACACACTTGAGATTTTTCAAACCACACTCCCTGTGGGGAAGGAGAGAAGGGGCGATTCTCCAGGGACCACTGTCCGGGGTGGGGGGCACGGAAGGGGATCAGGTGGCTGGGACTCCAGGTGCATCACCCCACACCCCATCTCCAATCAGAGAAGCTCCGTTTGGCTTTGTTTTCCATACCGTGGATCTGTAGAATATATTAACTGAAAAAAGAGGTGTGCAGCAAATGCAGATTTAGGGTACGTTAGAAAGGGCAGTTGGTACGGAAGTGCCTCAGAACACAGATTCTGGAACAGCGCTCCGTGGGTTCAAATCCCAGCTAAGCCCTATACTAGTTTTACTTCCTGGTCTGTAAAGGGGCTATAGGAAAACAGAAGGACCCCATGGCGCTGGGAGTATTAAATGAGTGGGAATATGGAAAGCATTTAGAAAAGGCACATTCCATGGCACTCAATAAACGGGAGCTGCTTTTAAGTCTAGGTGGGGAACCCACGTTCGATTAAGCAGCTGTTGCTTTGCTTATCATTTGGGAAATCAGAAAGCCCTTTGATGACGAGTTCTCCCTACCTAAACACTTCACTCTTTAGTATTGATGCCTGGCCAAGTTAATGAAGGCATTGTACCGAGTTAGCCCTTGTGGTTGGAGGAGAGACAAAACACTGTGTAGGCTCAAGAAGTAAGTAAACCGGGGGTGGGGTGGTTATCGTGAGAATGGCACAGGCACCAAGAGAAGACAGAAATCCCAGAACGGGACCAGGGTGGGCTCCTGAACCCGGGACCCAGGATGGTAGGATTCCCAGAGCCCGGAGATGGAAATGAGTCTGGGATCCACATCAGCTTCGGGGCTGGGTTTGGCAGTAACGGCCCATCGTTAATGTGGGTTCAGCTACTTCAGTGTCCATCCATTCTCACGCCCCTCGCTGGCTTACTCAGCTGCTCTGTTTCCTCTCTGTATCACCCTGCCGATCTCCCGACCCCCACCTCCCTCTCCTTGTTTTGCTCTCCTTCAGCTACGGGAGGAGCCTTCAGAACCCTGGTGGATTCCGGAGAGAGCACAACTGACTGGTCCAGCTCCCTCTACTGGCCTAGACTCTGGTCTATGGAGCTTGCCAGCCCAGGATTGGCTCTTCGTGGGTCACCTGATCACCACTGTCCAATCAGCTTTGGCGGAGCTGGGATGTTGGTGGGGGGGGGGGTGGTGTTGAGGAACGGAGGATGGAAAGGTCACCCAGAACCAAACCTGCAGGGGGGGGGGGGGGCAATCGGGAGGGCTGTTGGGGGGGGCGGGGGGAGGGCACTTGTCCCAAGACCGTCCGCAGGGCAGGCCCCCGAGACTGACTTCCCTACTGCCGAATTGCCTTCATTATTAAGAACAATGAAGCGGGAAGGTCTGCCGGTCTCCCTCTAGGGAGGGATCCCTGTTTGAATTTCTTCTGCAACCAAGGCACCTCCACTCAATGGGCAACCTCATTACTTCATTTCAAGCCAAGTGCTCTGGAGGAAATAAACAGCCCCGAGTGTGGGGTTTGCACACCCAGACACCCGATGGCTCAGGGAGGCAGAGCTCCAGTTTCTTCCCTGATGTGGAAGGAAACCAACTTATCCAAGACAAATCTCTGAGGAAGCAGAATTCCCAAGTTTTTGCAGCAGCTGCGTTTTGTTTCTGTTTACTCTTGACTGCCTCAATTTAGGTAGTGTGGTACAAGAATGAAATAAACCAAAAGGTTTATTTGACCTCAGAGTACCCAAAATTGCATCAGTGGATTCCATAAATAACGAGATGGCCCAAAGTTGATCTGATGGGCAACTCCTCATTTCCGCTTTGCATCTTCTTGCTCCCTGCTTGGAAATACCAGCCTGGGACTGCAGCAAACGCTCAGAGGCGCTATCATCTGCCTCTCACCCCAAAAGAAGGGTAGAAGAAGAGGGTGCGTTCAGCAGAAGGCAACAGATAGTTTTTGAGCATCTCCTGGGTATCGGGCACTGGAGGTAGACTGGTGTAGCGAACAAGACAGAGAAAAGACCCCGTTCTAGAGGGGAAAACAGACAACATGATGAGTAAGAGAAACAGATGGCTTCTGTACGTTACTGCAAGGACTTTGGCTTGACTCTGAATGAGACCGGAAGTCACAGGAGGGTTTGGGGCAAAGGACTGATGTGGTTGGGCTTCCATTTTAAGAGTCACTCAGGGGGCGCCTGGGTGGCTCAGTTGGTTAAGCGTCCACTTCAGCTCAGGTCATGATCTCACGGCTTGTGAGTTTGAGCCCGGCGTCAGGCTCTGTGCTGATAGCTCAGAGCCTGGAGTCTCTTTGGATTCTGTGTCCCTCTCTCGCTCAGCCCCTTACCTGCTCATGCTCTGTCTCTCTCTCTCTCTCTCTTAAGAATAAATAAAACATTAAAAAATAAAAAAGAGTCACTCAGGCTGCTGTGTTGAGAATAGACTGTCCCATCCTGCTGGCGGCAGTGACCGTCGAGAGCCTATGCCAATAATCCAGGCAGAGGTCTATCTTTAGGTATGCTGTTACATCATCGCCTGGACATGAGGTGTTCACGAACAAAAGTCCCTTATTTCCCAAGCTGTCAAGCCAGAAGAGGAACCGTCTCCCCTCTCATATCCTCACGATTAGATTCACTGGTATAAGCTCAGAACTCTTGGCCCCCTCAGCTGCCCTGGGGAGAGGTGGAAGTAAGCAGGAAGGGGACGAGAGCAGTGGAGTAGAAAGGTACTTACCTCCTCTAGTCTCAACATAGCTGGTGGGGAGACTCTTAAAATGGGAGTCAGGTCATGGCAGTCCTTTGCCTGAAACCTTCCGAGGCTTCCTATTGACTCAGAGTCAAGCCAACGTCCTTCATTTCAGACACAAATCACCGAAGTTCCAGAGAATTCTGGAGGAGAATACTCTTCCTGCATCTACAAGTTCCCTTTTCACTAGTTGGGGCTCATGGTGATCGAGTAATGGTCAGTGTCCGTCCACACAGCTAACCCCCACTCTTTCCCGGTGGCTGGCTGACCTCAGAGTGGGGTGCTGAGGCCAGCTAACTTTTGAGGAGAATGTCTGAAATGACTCAACTGTAGGATTTGAAAACTGAAAGAGACGTAACCTAGCCCATCCCCAGCCCCCAACTCATTCTACAAATGGAGAAACCAAGACCTGAAAGGAGGAAGTGCCCTGTGCCCTGAATGACTTCATTCAGTGACGGGGTGGCCGCTGCACCTCCTCTGGACACGATGGCCCAGCTCCGTGCCAAAAACTTCTCGAGATAGGACAGGCACCTGTCTTCCCCATGAATCCCATCTGCCTCACAAACTCCCTTCTCTGAGTGAGAACCATAATGCTCTCCTCAAGAGCGGATTCATTCTTCCCCCTACCCATGTGTCCATCCATCCATCATTCATTTCTAGTGGGTCTTCATGTCTTCCTTTCCCTTCCCTTTCAACACTGGGATCTTCCTGTATTTCATTTATTCTCCAGTCTCCCCATGGAGCTTGGGTAGGATTGACCCCACCCCCAGCTCCACCCATGCCCTTGACCACAGGGATGGGTTCAGAGAAAGGAATGTCCCCTCCCTCCAAAACATATGCTACCGTTATTGGAAGTGACTTGCTTTGTTCTCCTGGACTGTATGGCGATGGTGTGAGGCCATGACATGTTGTCCCCAGAGTTTCTGGGCCACCACGAGGAGCCTAAAGATGACACTAGCACCACACAAGACAGGAGAAAGAGACATAAAGACCAAGGTTGATTAGGTCCTGGATGAGTTACTGGATCAAGTCTCATTTGAAGTTAGAATTATTTTTGAATATCCAAGATTTTTTAGCTAAATCATTCTTTTTTTTTTTTTTTTTTTTTTTTTTGCTTTAGCTGGTTGTAATTGGGTGCTTAATTGGGTACTTTAATTATGTTGCTTGCAACCCAGGGAATCCTGACTGGCACACCGTTTCACCAGCTAACATTTATGGAGTGATTGCCATGTGCTAGCTCTCTGCTCAGTGAGTACCAGTGAGCCTGGTGGAGTCTGGTGTGCCGGAGAACAAAATTTGCCCCTCCCAGAATGTATCTTTTTGGCAGGTGGATTTTTTAAGGCTATTTTGAAGAAACAGAAAACTCGATAGGCGTTTCTTTCTCCCTCCCCCTAATTGCCTAAAAGAATTTGGATAGAAGACATACTCCCGGAAGGGTGCTATCACTACAGAATATACTAGAGTAGAATATGAACTAGGTATTGCAGGGAGGAGCCTAGCAAGGCTGGTTTGATCAAAATCCCATGTCCCAGTGTTTCTGGATGGCCCAGCCGACATTTGTTTACCAAACATTCATTTTTTTTCCATTCTTTCTGTGAATAGCCTTTCTTGCCTTTGTAGTGCCAGACCCCTGCCCCCTTCTCCTTAGTCCAGAATGACATATACACCTCATTTTGAGTGTCTTTGGAATCTCTAATGTTTATGTGGATTCCCTGTATGCACATCAATACGTTTTTATTTTCTTCGGTTAATCTGTTCTCACGTCAGTTCTTAGACCAGCCAGAAGAATCTTGAGGGGTAGAGGAAAATTTTTCCTCCCTGATGGATGCTGTCCACAGGGAGCAGACACTCATTGGAAAGGCAGACAATTGTATAAGCAATTATAATGAAGCATGGCCATCCTGTTGTTAAAAAACCAAACAAACAAAAAACCAGGGTGGATGGTGTGATCAGCCCTATTTTTTTTTAAAAAATGGTATTTTCAGATCTTTATGTGTGCGTCTGCATAGAAAATATGTTAGAGAGGTATGATCATCGAGTGCTGTGGCAATACAATCTGTTTCCTTCTGTACACTTTGCTTTTTCTCCCCGCCAATGAACCTTAATTACTCTAATAACCAAGATGGGAAGTGCTATTAGAATCAAGATGGTAAGCATAATAAATGTTATGCTGGGAGAGGTGCTGGACGCCCTTAGAACACTTAGCAGGGACTTGCCTTAGGCAGCAAGCAGCATAACTATGCAGGGAGCCCTAGAGAAAGAAGGCTCAGTGAGGCTCTTTTGTGCACAGAGACCTGTCTGCCTCTGCCTATACGAGCTGACCCTCTGCAAAGTCCTGGGAGCGCGAGCTGGCCAGGGAACCCAGCCCCCGCCCCCTCCTCAGGCTGTCTGCATTGTGGGTCCCCTGGTCTGGCCAGGAAGGGCCTTTCCCCAGCTCGGGTTCCTGCCTTGCCCAGCCGAGAGCTGATTACTGGAAACACAAGATGCTTTCCTCTCAGGTCTCCAGAGCTGAACATTAAGAAACCATTGCAAATAGAGCAATTACTCAGAATGAGCATTAGTGTCCTATTAAAAAGAGGCAGCTGGCATGGCTGTAACCTCTAATTCAACAGCATTTCCTGAGAACCACGTTAATGCGATTGGAGCTAATTCCTTCCTCGCTGCCCTGGGAGTCCTGTCCAGGCTCCTGGCTCTCAGTCTCTGCAGATGCACAGGAATCCTTCACTCCTTTTCCTGGCGGGAGTGGCCTGGAGGCCCAGGCCAGGCAGGAAGCAGGCAGCAAACTGCTGTTGATTGTCCACTCCTATGCTTGACATTGGGCTAGGGGCTGAGGGGTGGGGCTGGGGGGGAGGGGACCTATGCTTATTAAGTCTCAGTAAGCGCCTTTGAGGCATTTGACATGTGTCTAAAGAGTTGGGACAGGGACGCCTGGGTGGCTCAGTCAGTTAAGCGTCTGACTTCGGCTCGGGTCATGATCTCACAGTTAGTGGGTTCGAGCCCCATGTCGGGCTCTGTGCTGACAGCTCGGAGCTTGGAACCTGCTTCAGATTCTATGTTTCCCTCTCTCTCTGCCCCTCCTCTGCTCATTCTCTCTCTCTCTCTCTCTCTCTCTCTCTCTCTCTCTCTCTGTCTCTCTCTCTCTCTCTCTCTCTCTCTCTCAAAATTAAGTAAACATTAAAAAAAAATTTTTAAATGCTGGGACAACTGTGCTAAGGAACGAAAGATTTGAAGAACCGAATGAGACCGAACATATGCGCTCATCAGGCTATCCATTCTGGGTGTTGGGGATGAACTGTGAATAAGACGCCTGCTGAGTGCAGGGTGCCGGTGAGAGAACAAAAGGGGAGTGGGGTGGGCACTGACCCAGCCTGGGGTTCCTGGAAAGGCTTACTGGACAAGAGGAGATCCGAACAATGAGCAGGGATTAACAAAGAGAAGGAGGAGCCTAGTAGGCAGAAGTTGTTGGATTGGTTCTTCCTTTGGGGTGGGGGCTCTCCTGTGTGATGTAGGATGGTTAAGTAGTGTCCTGGGCCTTTACCCACTAGATGCTAGTAGCACCTCCTAGTCACGACAATCAAAAATGTCCCCAGAGGTGGCTAAATGTCCCCCCCCCCGAGGGAGGGCAGAGAGGCAAATATTCCTGGCTGAGAACCCCTGATTTCAGTGGTTCTAAAAAGCAGAGCATTTCTCTGCTTCCCTTGGGGACTTCACACCAAAGAACAAATGCCACCAAACGTCTCCCAGCGTCTCTGAGCTGGTGGCCTTGCCATCATCATTTTGCCTCACTGGACAGGATGGAGTGCCCATCCCTCTCTCTCCCCTCGAGGGAGGGACCGGCGGCCATCGTTTCTTTCCAGGGTATCCCGGGCATCTCACTTTCCCCACTTTCCCAGATCGACAGCCTGACTGTGTTGGGGGGGGGGGCGCGGGGAGAAAGCCCTCAGTGCAGGTGATGGTCCAGGGGAGGCCTAATCTGGTCCCACCACAAACTCCTGGAGCGGAGAGCAGGCACAGGCTCCTGAGCCCTGGTGAGCACAGCCCCTTCCCCTAGGTGTTCAGAGAGATGGTTCCCTAGCAACTGCACAGGTACCTGCATCCCTGGGAGGGGGTGGGTACGGGGGGGGGGGGTGGCACACAAAGGGCAGAGGAAACAAAGGGTCTTTCCACGCTCACTGTGGGGCACTGTGCGTGTTTGCTCCAGGGAGCTGCGGGCCCCCCTGCTGGCCCTCCTCGCTGGGAGACAGCCATCTGCTTCTGCCCTTCCCACTGGGGCTGTTCCCTGCAGAGGCCCTGAGACAGGAGCCTGGGGAGCTGTCCTGGGTCCATCTCAGAAAGAGCTACAAGATTTAAATCCACCCACTCGCTCACTCAGTGGGTATATTTTGTGCCTCTATCTACCGTGTATGTTTATCACGCAACTAATATGTATATGTCTCTGGAAATATCAAGGTGGTTGACACAGGAATCCAACATGCCCTGCAGCAGTGTGGAGCTTAACACACAGATCTTGGGGCACCTGGGGGGCTCAGTCGGTTAAGCGTCCAACTTTGGCTCGGGTCATGATCTCAGGGTTCGTGGGTTCGAGCCCCGCATCGGGCTCTGTGCTGATGCCTCAGAGCCTGGAGCCTGCTTCGGATTCTGTGTCTCCCTCTCTCTCTGCCCCTCCCCTGCTCATACTCTGTCTCCCTCTCTCAAATATAAATAAACATTAGAAAATTAAAAAATAAATAAAACACGGATCTTGGGGGCACCTGGGGGGCTCAGTCGGTTGAGCGTCAGACTTCGGCTCGGGTCATGATCTCGCAGTCTGTGAGTTCGAGCCCCACATCAGGCTCTGTGCTGATGCCTCGGAGCCTGGCGCCTGCTTCAGATTCTGTGTCTCCCTCTCTCTCTGCCCCTCCCCTGCTCACACTCTGTCTCCCTCTCTCAAATATAAATAAACATTAGAAAATTAAAAAATAAATAAAACACGGATCTTGGGGGCACCTGGGGGGCTCAGTCGGTTGAGCGTCCGACTTCGGCTCGGGTCATGATCTCGCAGTCTGTGAGTTTGAGCCCCACATCAGGCTCTGTGCTGATGCCTCGGAGCCTGGCGCCTGCTTCAGATTCTGTGTCTCCCTCTCTCTCTGCCCCTCCCCTGCTCATACTCTGTCTCCCTCTCTCAAATATAAATAAGCATTAGAAAATTTAAAAAAATAAATAAATAAAACACGGATCTTGGGGGCACCTCGGGGGCTCAGTCAGTTAAGCGTCTGACTCTTGATCTCGGCTCAGGTCATGATCTCATGGTCAGTGAGACTGAACCGTGCATCGGGCTCTGCATTGACAGGGCAGAGTCTGCCTGGGATTCTGTCCCTCCTCTGCTTGTGTGCTCTCTCTCTCTCTCAAAATAAATAAATAAACTTTAAAGAAAAAATTAAAAAAAATAAAACACTCACGGGAAAGCTAAAGGGCGTTGTGAATATCCCATAAAATACGAGCACACGGGAGGAATCGCCAGGCAGTCTGTGGTGCAGGCAGGTGGAGCGCGGGGGGGTGGCCCGTAGGGTGTCGTCACATGTGGGAGACATTTGGCAGCCTTGCAGTCCAGTACAGAGCAACGTCCCATTTTACAGATGAGGAGAGTGGCGGTCAGGGAAGTGACCGACGTCCCCAAGCACATGTCTGCTGTGAACAGCATTGAGGGCTTTGACAAGTCAAGGGTTTGTCCGTCTCTTCTATCAGCCCCACTGGCTGCCTCCAGATTACTCCCAGACCCCAGCCAGAGAATGTGCCCCCCACCCCACCCCCCCCCACCGGCCCCGGGCACCAGGGCTGAAGCTGGGACTTGGAACTTGGGACTGACCTGACCTGATGTGTTGTGTTTCCCGATAGTGGCACTCCGGGACCCACCTAAGGGACTGGCAAGTTTGTGGCTGGGCACGGCTGGGCGCGGCTGGGTGAGGGCAGGTGAGTCACCTTGGGCAAAGAAACTCATCCCAGAATGATCTGTTTGGGGACACGGACCGGTAGCTTCCTTTCTGACTCTGTCCGTCCCTATACGTCAGCTGCACCGAGGACATTACGCGTCTCTTCCCGAGGGGCTGGCCAGCGAGGCCAGCTATGTGTTTCTCCCACCACCTCAGAGCTAACAGACCATGCACGGCTCAGGCTCAGGCAGTTTCCTTCCACCCAGAATGCAAATGGCACTTGTGCTGCCGGCTCTTCTGATGCACCTGGTGTGTCCTCCCTTTTGGCCCCATTTGGGCCCCAGTGAGAGGGGAAGGTCGAATGGACCTTGTCCAAGCAGTGGGGGCCTCCTCACCTCCCCCCACCCCCGCCCTGGGCTGGGCAGCCCCACCAGGGGATCCTTCAAAAGTCCAGCAAAGGGCCTTTTAAGAGGTGTGAACAGTGGTGAAACCGTTTTGGTTTTTTTTTTTCCAATTTTTTTAATGTTTATTTATTTTTGAGAGAGAGACAGCATAAGCAGGGGAGGGGCAGAAGGGAGGGAGGGAGGCACAGAATCCAAAGCAGGCTCCAGGCTCTGAGCTGTCAGCACAGAGCCCGACGCGGGGGGGTCGAACTCAGGAACCACGAGTTCATGACCTGAGCCGAAGTCAGACGTTCAACCGACTGAGCCACACAAACACCCCGGTGAAGCCACTTTCTTAACCATGGAGCAAACACGTTGTAATTAAATCGCAAAGAGCAAAATCTCTGGCTCACTCTTGGAATCCAGCAGAAAATATGGCCGGGAGGAAAATTTACCCTGGGGAATATCCAAGTAACACATATGGTGTAGTTTAGAGTATGAGTGGAGGGGGTGGGGGACAAGGCAAGGAACGTTGTCTTTGGCTCCAGCTACCTCCCCACCCCCCATTCCCCAGCCAGGTGTCTTGCAGAGGAAAGACTCAGGAATTCTCACCTCCCTGGGTTGTGTTTATTTGCAACTTGGTATAATTGTTGGTCTCAGTTGGGCTGATCTTCCTCTAAAAGGAGGAATTACGGGAGTTAAGGTGGGGAAGGGGTGGAGAAACCACTGAAGGGAGCTGTGCTGACAGCTCAGAGCCTGGAGCCTGCTTCGGACTCTGTGTCTCCCTCTCTCTCTGCCCCTCCCCTGCTCGTGCTCTGTCTCTATTCTGTCTCTCAAAAATTAATAGACGTTAAAAAAAGACTTAAAATACAGATGCTAAGCCCCATCCCAGGTGCTGATCCAGTAGGGACAGGGGAGGGGCTGAAAAAGTTGGAGTCTAATGGCTTCCCAGGTGATAACGGCCACACTCTGAAACCTACTGCAATAAAGCAGAACTTCTCAACCTGGGCACTGTTGATATTTTAGGCTGGATGATTCTTTGTTGTTGCGGGGGAGAGGGGGCTCTCACATGCACTGTCTCCAGACATTGCCACGTGTCCCATGGGGGACACCATCACCTGGGTTGGGAACCACTGCTCTAGACGCTGCCCTGGGGGGGGGGGGGTTAGGGGGGGACTCTGTGGGAGACTTGGCAGGTCCACTAACCCTACTTTGCAGCCCACTAACTATTTTGATTTTGATTTTTGAGAGAAATCGAGAGCTCAAGTGAGAGAGGGGCAGAGAGAGGGAGGGAGAGAGAGTTCGGACCCCGACGCGGGACTCAAACTCACAAACCTCCAGGTCGTGACCTGAGCCGAAGTCAGATGCTTAACCGACTGAGCCACCCAGGCACCCCCTCACCAACTGTTTTTATACCTAAAGACCTGTTGGGACATGGCCCAGCCCATTCTTCAGCTTGCTGTGTAAGCTGCTTTCTTGCTAGAATAGCAAAGTTGAGTAGTTCTGGTTCTCGAAATCTGAAACATTTGCTATGTGGCCTTCGACAGGAAACGTTTGCTGACCTCTGTCCAGACCCTTGAAGGGGCCCGGTGGACTGCGTGGGGGTGGGATACCCCAGGCCTGTGCCTTCCCCCCCCCACCCCCGCCCCCTGCCCTGCCCTGCCGGATGTTAAAGAGGCAGGGCCGGAGGCAAAGGGGGCTTCTGGGCACAGACCGCCTGGCGCACGGGGCCTCCAGGCTGCAGCTGGATAAGGGGGTTTCTGCTCAGAGCTCCTGGTCTCGGGCTTTCCTGCACCTGCCAGCCAGGCACTGAGGCCCCGGGCAAGATGGGGGCCGGGCTGGGGATTTTCCACTGCTGTGTGATTCGTGACCAAACTGTGCTCGCCTCACCCGGACGAGACCTGGCTTCTGCTTATCCACCAAGTAAACAGGAGCCCTGCCCACAGCCCCGAGGGAAAGGGACCAGGAAGGCAGATTCTGGGGTCACCAGGCCACGCAGTGCTGTGCGTACTCAGCATTTGGGTCTGGTGCTTCGGTGGGAGAGGGACATTGGAGCCACCGCTGGGCAGGAGGAAGGATCCCTGGATCCCTCATTCGCTGTTCACTTGGTTCCTGCAGGGCCCGCGGAGTGCGAGGCACCCTATGGAGGACACAGTGAATACACTGTGCTTGCCTGGAGGAGACAGTAAAGCCAGGACCCTCGGGAAGCCCAGGGGCGGTGGGAGCACAGAGGAGCCAATTAACATAGTCCCCGGCGGGGCCAGAGAGGGCTCTGGGAAAAGACCCCCGGTACCTGTTTATGAGCCCTGCCTCTACTCGGCCGAGGTGGCAGCTTCCGTCCCTGTGCCTGGTCCCCCTCCTCCCCCTTTCTCCTGACCGTCACAGCCTCTCTGTCCCGTCTGTAAAGGGCGGTGGTAGCTCGGAATGCAGACGGTTCCGGTGGATCGCTCTGTGTGGGGGCGGTTCGGGACCATTCCGAATCTCATCTCCAGCCTTTCCTGCCTGCCCTAGCGCCAAGCTGAGCCCCAGGGTCCCAGCAGGTGGAGGGACGGGTGGCAGCCTGACACCAGTGGAGACGAAGGGCTCAGGGAGATGTTCTTTACATCTGATCAGGACTTCGCAGTTTGCAACGCCTTTGAGACGGTGGCGCCTGAATGCCGCGGACATTGGGAGACCCGCAGAGTGGGTGCCATTTAGCAGTCAGAGCTCTTTGGTGGTAAGCGACCGAAAATGGCTTTGGCTAGCCTAACCAAAAAGGACAGGGACAGGGAGCTCACTGATTTAGCCGGAAACCGCAGGACCGGCCCTCGGAAAGGGCCCTCCAGAGCAGGAACACGACTCTGTCCGGGGCGGCCCTGCAGAGTGAACGGTCCTGCGTGCCTCTGCCCGCAGCTCCGATCCTGGGGACAGTGTCCGATGGCTTAGCTTAGGGCAGGTGGCTCACGTCTCAGGCCAACCCCCGTCAGGTTCCACAGGCCTCCCTGATCAGAGTGTCCGGCCCTTAGCTCATTTCCTGCACCTGGTCTGCTTCCGCTGGGAGCCAAATCGGCGTCTCCCCGCTGTCCCCCAGCTCGGGTAATGGCACCATCGTCCTCCTACTCACCCACCCGGCAACGGGGAGCCTGTCCTCTTCTTGGTCAGGCCTCCAGCTGGCGCTGGCTTTCCTGATCTTGCCTGGAACTTCTCTCTGTTCTGGTGAGCACCGCTGAGGTTTGGGCCCTTAGCATCTTTCCTGTAGATGGGCCTCAGGCTTGTCCCGAAGGGTCTCTCCTCCGCTCTTGTCCATATGCAACCAGCAGCAGAGGGGTCTTTGACGATACTGCATATCTAATCATATAGCATTCTTTTTATTTTTTATTTTAGAGTGAGAGAGAGAGAGAGAGAGAGAGAAAGGGCAAGTGGGCAAGACGGAGAATCCCAAGCAGGCTCCGCACTCAGTGTGGAACCTGACCTGGGGCTCGATCCCACGACCCTGGGATCATGACCTGAGCCAGAATCAAGGGTCGAATGTTCAGCCAGCTGAGCCTCCCGGGTGTCCCGATCATACCATTCTTTTTAAAAAGCTTCAAACCACGTTTCTACCCACGACTGTGGATTTTAAACTTCTGTACCTTGACCTACAGTAAGACATTTATTTTACTGGGACGCCTGGGTGGCTCAGTCGCTTAAGCATCTGACTCTTGATTTCAGCTCAGGTCATGATCTCATGGTTTGTGGGTTTGAGCTCCACATCAGGCTCTGTGCTGACAGCTCGGAGCCTGCTTGGGATTCTCTCTCCACACCACTACCCTCCCCCCCCCCCGCCCTTCCCCTCCTCACGCTTTCTCTCTCTGTCTCTCAAAATAAATGAACTTTAAAAAAAAGTTTTATTTTACATTGCAGTTGATTTTAGAACACACTTATTTCTGTAAGTGAAGCAGAGTTTCCAAGAATTGATACTTAACCTGAGTTTCTCTTCTACATCACATTTTAAAACTTCTGGCCACCACCCACTAAACTGATTGCATGACCCAGGAGTGAGCCGTGATCTGTTTGAAAACACTGGCTGAAAGAGAAAGCAGCACCCCCTTGGATTGGCTTGGACGGCTGCTGGTTAACCCAGACCCTGCCCACCCCCCAGGCCTCACCCTGTTCTGGCTTCCTGTCAGTCTCGGTTTCTTTGAGTTCCTTTATGCCTCCATGCTGGGCCTCACTGCAGTGCTTTGGGCTCATCCCATACCCTCTGCCCGAATTGTCCTCCTCCTCCTCCTCCTCACCTCCCCCACCCCACCTCATTCTTCAAGACTCCGTTTTTCCCTGTGGGTTAGATCCAAGCCTCCTCTGTGCCCTCAGAGCAACTTGGGCAAGGTACTGGCATCTGCTTGGGTGTCTATGCGAGTCTGCGGACCACCTGCCTCAGTGTCATGTGTATTTCCAGACCCCATCATCGGCGGATGGGGTCCAGGTCTTTAAAGAGCGGCGAATGTGCAAGTTTGCTTACCTGCCCCGGTTGGTTCTTACGCACGATAAAGTGAGTATTTGACATTGGCCGGTCTGCAGGCTCACGGTTCCTCCAGGCTACAGGAAGTCTCACCTTGTGGTAATGGCTGTCCAGGATCTCACCCCTATGTTTGGGGGGCTCCCTGCCATAGTGTCCTGGTGGGAGACAAAGCCCACAGAAGCTGCAAGGTCTCAACTGTCCTCCCAGCCCCCTGGCAGAAGGGACGTGGCAAGTGGCTTTGATTCAACCAACCAGCCCCACCCACCTGGGACTCTGAATCAGGAGCTGGTGACCCAGAGAAGCAGGGAGGGGGCAGAATGCATTTAGGCGATGGCACCTGCAGGAGGCCCGCTGGGAGCCCAGTATGTGGGGGACAGCAGCCACACGACCGGCTCTTTGGCATGATTTTGGTCGGGCCTGCCTTTTAGCCGCCCGTTTCCCAGAACCTGACTCTCGAGTGTTTGTGGCCGTTGTGGCCCCCACGCGATAGCCTCCCAATTAATTACTTTTTTCTCCTTATGTCGACCTGGGTTGACTTCTCCCACTTGCACGCACGAACCCTCCCAGACGCTCCGGGCCCCTCGCAAGCAGGAAGTGCTCACTGGCACAATGGACCCACCCCTCTGGGCTCGAAGCTGTTGTCCCCTCTTCTCCGTCATGCCCACGCCTGGTCCTCACCCTGAGCACCTAGCAGCCAGCTCCCGACCTTGGCCAGCTCTCTAGCCAGTGAGGCCTGACGGGGGCAGAGACACGGCTGTGTTTCTTCCTTAGGGACACAGAGTGAATGCCAGTAGTCCTCGGCGATGGCCCGTGATTAGGGGCGTGACCAGGGCGCAGGCTGGTGTGGGGGGGTGGGGGGAGTGCTGGTCTCACTGGGCCACGGGTAACGGATTCAAGCTTTCACTGTTCTCGCGCGAAGCACAGAAAAGCAGCAACTAGAACGTTCTCTGGCATGGGCTTGCTAACAAAGTGTATCCGACAGTCCCCTGGGGGTAGGGATTCTGGTGGGGAAAACACCTGTTTTCTGATGATCATCTTCCCACTTCTAAAGACCCCAACCAGCCAGCTGAGGTCAGTGAATAAGGCTTAGGGGTTGTCAGGGGCGCCCCGGGGGGCTCTGTCGGTTGAGCATCCGGCTTCGGCTCAGGTCACAATCTCGCTCGGTTTGTGAGTTCGAGCCCCGCGTCGGGCTCTGTGCTGACAGCTCAGCGCCTGGAGCCTCCTTCAGATTCTGTGCCTCCCTCTCTCTCTGCTCTGCCCCTGCTCATGCTCTGTCTCTCTCTGTCTCTCAATAATAAATAAACGTTGAAAAATTAAAAAAAAAAAAAAAAAAAGACTTAGGGGTTGGTCAGAAAGACGAAGCCAGTGGGGCTGACGAGCCTAGGACACAGCTGCACAATGTCCTGTGGTCATAATGGAGGGCGGTGGGGTGATGAGGACGGGAATAGCATTAACCCTGCCTGTCAGGCTCTGGCAGGAAATGGAAAACATCCTCAAGTGGAGCTACCAAAGAGACCTTAGTAAACATTGTAAAGACCTTCACCAAGATGTGGGCCACAGGAAGAGAAGCCAGTGAGAGGCGACGTCGTTGGGGAAGCAACAGGACAAGGAAGGGCAAGGAGAGGGCCCTGCAACTAGAAGCCGGAGAGGGTGGTGCTGGGAGAGCCGCCCGGAGGGCTGGGCCCCGGCCTCCAGCAGAGGGACTCGGCATGGCGACCAGGCAGGGAGGAAGCTACCTCTCTCTTCCCCTGCCCTCCAGCTTCCTGTCGGCACTTCTCGGTGCCTGAACCCAACTGGAAGCCAGGGGGCAAGACAAGGGGGTCCTTGATGTGTCCGTGGGGATCTTGCTTCTGGAGGACAGAGTGGGGTGGAAGAGAGAGGACAGTGGATGTCACGCACATAAATAACAGACAGAGCAGCTCAGGTAATTCTCGGGAGAGGCTTGGGTCCTGGCATCACCCCACTGTCCAGAGAGGTAACCGTGACGTTCAGCAACTCGTCTAGTATCGGCGTGAGGGTAGCTGCAGTTCAGACCCAGGCCGTACGAAGCCAGACTGTGCGCTCTGAACCGCCAGGCCGAGCCACCCAATAAGGGAGCCACTAGCTACACCTGGCTATTTAAATATAGATTGGTTGAGGGGCGCCTGGGTGGCTCAGTCGGTTGAGCGGCCGACTTCGGCTCAGGTCACGATCTCGCGGTCCGTGAGTTCGAGCCCCGCGTCGGGCTCTGTGCTGACAGCTCGGAGCCTGGAGCCTGTTTCGGATTCTGTGTCTCCCTCTCTCTGATCCTCCCCTGTTCATGCTCTGTCTCAAAAATAAATAAACGTTAAAAAAAAAATAATAAATTAAAAAAAAATAAATATAGATTGGTTGATATTAAACAACATCCAGACCCACGGATTTCCCCTTGAGCTGCATTTCAAATGGCTCACTCCCTACGTGCGGCTGGTGGCTGCTGTAGAGGACAGCAGAGATAGAGAACACGTCCAGCCTCTACATTCTGTGGGAGAGCCCCCCAGTCGACCTGGACATGTTGATCTGCACCGTTTCAGCCCCCTAGTCCCTCGCAAAACACACTCCGTCGGTAGCTCTGGTGTCCCCGGGCTGAAAAGGACGCTGGAGATTTCATGGACCTTTGATGGCTGCCCAATGGATAATGTAGCCTCAAGCACAGCTCAAAAGAGATAAATCTGAGGTCGTTTTATAAAGGCCGAGCCCTTTTTCGCATTTCAAGCTCCCTCTGCTGTCCTGCCCTCTCCCGTCGAAAGAGCAAGGACACCCCATAGTAAACAGCAGCCCTTCTATCAAAAGAGACAGGAGGAATGGCTGGCGTATCAGGCAATCTGCTCTCCACCCCATTTCCGAGATACTTGTCCTCGGGGCTTGTGAGATGCTGGTTTCCCAGCGATAGATAATACAGCATCTTCCCATCAGCTCCCGGGAGACCGTTCGCTGGATTTAACGATCCCCAAATCTTGCCATCGATACGTTATCTCCTAAATGTCTCGCATTTGTAGATGAGATATATCCGACCTGCCAAGTAGGCCAAAGGTGAAGCCTGGCTCCGTCTAGACTGCCGGGACATCTTAAAAGGGAATGTGGATCAGTGTCAGATGACCCTCCCTCCTCCGAAAGAGATGCGGGGCGTCTCAGTAATCTATCAAAGCACTTTCTGGGAGAAGAAGCAAAAAAGCTAGAACTCCAAACCTGTAACTCGAGATGCCCGCACACACGAGAGCTAGCATTTTCATGAACATCCTCGCTCATGTGCTCCGTCAGGGGCCCCCACCATCCTAATGGTGGAACAGGACTCGTTGAAACAGGACTGGAAGCTTCCAGTCTTTCCTGATCCTGGCCCCTGGTTTTCTCCCGTGCTACTGGTCCCCCACACCCCCGCCACGGGCAGCTGCTGTATCTGCTCAGGGAACCCCTTGGACTTGGGAAAGGTGGCCAGTTTGGAAAATACTGTCAGGGCGCCTGGGTGGCTCAGTCAGTTAAGCGTCCAACTTTGGCTCAGGTCATGATCTTGTGGTTTCTGAGTTTGAGCCCCACGTCAGGCTCTGTGCTGACAGCATGGAGCCTGCTTGGGATTCCCTCTGTCTCTGCCCCCTTTCCCCTCCCACCCTCACGCGTGCTCTCTGTCTCTCTCTCTCTCTCAAAAATAAATTTAAAAGAAAGAAAAAGAAAATTCTATGTGTCCCTCTAACAGACTCCCCCGCGTTTACCTTAATGCGTATGGCATCATTAACGAAACCAACAGCGTCCTGCTCTGTAAGTCATCTTGATGATACATTTTGTACACATTTATGGTTTTTTTTCCTGGTTAAAATTTCTGGAAGTGGAATGTTTGGGCTAAAAATGTGCCAGGTTTGAACACCAAATTCTCCTTCAAAAAGATAATAACTACAGGGGCGCCTGGGTGGCTCAGTCGGTTGAGCGTCCGACTTCGGCTCAGGTCATGATCTCAGGGTTAGTGAGTTCGAGCCCCGCGTCAGGCTCTGTGCTGGCAGTGGAGAGCCCACTTGGGATCCTCTGTCCTCCTGTCTCTGCTCCTCCCCCAGTCATGCGTGCATGCTCTCTCTCTCTCTCTCTCTCTCTCACTTTTTCTCTCTCGCTCAAAAATAAATAAACATTTAAATGTTTAAATGTTTCCTGTAAACCTGTGAGATAGCTGATGTCATTATCGCTGCTGTACAGACGAGAAAGCTGATGCCCAGAGAGGGTAGTACGTTGCCCATGGGCGCCGAGCCAGTAAATGGTAGAGGCTGGGTACAGAGCCGTGCACTTGGCCGCTTCATTGCACTGCCTCCTGATCCCTTCCAGCCTCCCGAGCAGCTCAGCTGAAGGACCCTGGCCCGGCCACCCCACCTCCAAGGTTCTTGCTGCTGTCACTCCTCTCAGCGAGGCCCCCAAACCGTGTTTTGGGCTCGAGGCCCGTGGGCAGCGCTGGGCAGATGCTGAGGACAAGGGGACAGCGCCCCCCCCCCCCCCCCCCGCAGTCCTCGGGCCGCCATCCGTGGACGGAAAGAGCTCTGGGCTCAGGTGCTGTCCCCAGGGTGCCTGCCACTTTCCGGCATCCCGGAACTGTCCCCGAGGAGCCCTGCCGGCCTTTGTGGCCTTGGGAGATGTACTTAACCTTTCCGTGCCTCGGCTGGCATCTGGGAGGAGATTCAGTTACACGGTAATGAGCCCGAGTCCTGCAGGGCCTGCCTCTTAATCACCAGCTGGAAAATGCAACCATCTAAGACATGGGCAGGCCACCCGGCCACGACCTCATTAACCTAATCCCGTTAGACTCAGCCGCTCCCCTTAGCTCAGCTGCGGGGAAGGTGACCTTCTGGAAAGGAGGGCTCTGCATCCAGGGATGCCGCATCTGGGCAAGCTGCGCTGTGGGTGTGGTACACGCGTGGCCTGGCCATCGTGGGGGTAGCAAGGCGTCCCCATGGCTGTACCCGGAGAGGGCCAGCGAGACGGCCGCGTGCCAGCCACGTGGTGCGGCCTCCCTCTCCGTGGGAGGCCCTCTGCCAGCACCGTCCTCAGCAGCACGCGGGGCTGGGCCCTGAAGCTGGGCTCCAGGTGTCACATACTCCCCACGGCAGCTCCATACCTTCCACCTTTCCCAGGCTGGGGAACCTGAGGCTCAGTGCCGTCCGGGAGTTTTCCCAAAGACACACAGCAGCGGAACTGGCTTTGGTCCAGCGCGGGCTCACCCCGAAAGTCCACACTTCTGGGAGAGTTACAGAGATGTCAGGGCGCATCTGTCATGTGTTCCTGCAAAGCGTCCCGGCTTGGGGGTTTGAACTTGCAGTGTGTGTCAGGGGATCGCTAGAGACTCGAAGCCCGCGTCTGCATAGGACAGAAGAGGCCTCTCGTCACTGAGGGCTCACTGGGGCTCTGGCCTCCTGCGGGGCTGGCCTGCGGAAAGATGGAGTGTCGGCCTGTGGGTCTCCCGGGCACCTGGCTTTGTGGGACAGTGTGAGCATATCTGCCTCTTTGTGTGTGTCCTTGGGCTCCTGCCGGACAGACACTCACGTCGCCTCTTCCCACGTGTCAGATTGTATTTCCCCCCCAAAAAAGGCCACGACACTCGTCAGAGTTCCGCATGTGCTTCTAAAACCTTGCCAGGCCCCCAGTGAGGAGGCGGGGTCCGTTCTCCCTCCTTCAAGGGGGAACTGCATCGAGGACTAGGTCGAGGGGGGAGTGGCACAAAGTCACCTCGGACACCGGTCCTCAACGGCGAGACACCTGCTGCTTTCTGTCTTGGGCCGCGTGGCTTTGGAACGCAGCGGCCACGCTGTGAGGAAGGCCGGGCCACGTGAACAGGCCACGTGTTGGGGTGGCCCCAGCTTGGGTCCCAGCCCTCAGTCTCCAGGCCGCCCCATCCGACACAGAGTGGGGCACACACAGGTTATCTCTGCCGAGCCCTGCCCCGTTTTGCACGTCTGTGAGCAAAATAAATGATGTTATGGGTTTTTAAAAAAAATTTTTAATGTTTATTAATTCGAGAGAGAGAGACAGAGCATGAGCGGGGGAGGGGCAGAGAGAGAGGGAGACACAGAATCCCAAGCAGGCTCTGAGCTGTCAGCACAGGGCCCGACGCGGGGCTCGAACCCACAAACCGTGAGATCATGACCTGAGCCGAAGTGTGATGCTTAACAGACTGAGCCACCCAGGCACCCGACGTTATGGTTTTTAAGCCACTAAGCTTTGGAGTGGCTTGTTACACAGCCATAGCGACTGGAACATTCTGGACCCACTGCTTGTCCAGGAGCAGCCCGTCATGCTAACACACAGGGCTGCCCAGCCGGGTCATGCATATTGTGGCCGACTCACAGGCGAGGGCACAGCTCCCTGGGCCTGGGCCCCAGTTCCAGGCTGTGCCAGCCTCAGAGTGGGCTTGTGTGAAGGGTCTCGTCCCAAGGGGACCCCCTTATGTTTTCTCCTGACAAAGCCACTCGTAGGGGCTAGCTGCCTCCCCGCCCCCACATCGTAAGTTCTTAGAACGTTTTTCTTCATATCTAATAAAACCTCCACTTTTACATTTCCGTCCATTTGTCCTAATTCTGTTATCTAGGTCCACACAGAGCTAATCTGGTTTTATTCCAGTGTTTGGATGATAGAAGACATCCCTCTGTCTTCTACTTGTCCGGCTAAACCTCATATTTCTTTTTTTTTTTTTTTTAATGTTTATTTATTTTTGAGAGAAAAAGAATGTGGGCTGGGGAGGGGCAGAGAGAGGGAGACACAGAATCCAAAGCAGGCTCCAGGCTCCAAGCTGGCAGCACAGAGCCTGACGTGGGGCTCAAACCCACAAACTGCGAGATCATGACTTGAGCCGAAGTGGAAAGCTCAAATGACTGAGCCACGTAGGCACCCCTACACTTCATAGTTCTTACAGCCTTTCCTCTTAGAAAAGTTCTTGGATTCTTCAGTGTCCTGGCCATCTTTACCCTTCCGTCTTTGCACTTGATGGGCTGTGTTGTGTTGTTTTCCCAGCTTTCTTGAAAGGTCAGTTGAACCCGGTGTTGACCATCAGCTCCAGGCCCGTGGTCGGGAACTCCTCACTGCCCAGGAGTCAGGGACTCACTGTTGGGCCCAGAAGGCCAGGCCTGCATTTGCCTATAAGGCCGTAACACTGCGTCCGTTCAAAACATTGTCTTCACTGCCCAGAGGCCCTGTACCCACGAAGAGTTTACTCTCCGTTCCCCCCTCCCCTGGCAGCCGACAGTCCACTTTCTGTCTCTGTGGATTTGCCTTTTCTTTTTGTTTCTTAAATGTTTATTTGTTTATTTTTAGAGAAAGAGATGGGGAGAGAGAGAGAGAGAGAGAGTGAGTGAGCATGAGCAGGGGAGGGGCAGAGAGAGAGGGAGAGACAGAGAATCCCAAGCAGGTTCCACACCATCAGCACAGAGCCCGACGTGGGGCTCTTTCTCACGTACTGTGAGATCATGACCTGAGCCGAAATCAAGAGTTGGACGCTTCACCTACTGAGCCACCCAGGCGCCCCCAACCTGTCCTTTTCTTACTTTAGTTCTTAGCCTCAATTCCTTGCTAATGTGCACATGTATTGTTTTTTATCTTCCCCTCCCCCCGCCCCCGTCTGCCCATCCAACTAGAATGGAACCTTCCCGAGGCCAGGGATTTTGTGTGTTTGGTTCACTGTCCAGAGCCTGGCACATAGCAAGTGCTTAATAAATATTAGCTGGATGAATGAATGACCGCTCTGCCCTGGTGCCCAGAGGATCTGAAGCCGGGTTGGGGGTGCTGTCTCCCGGCCCTGGGTGTAGAGACGAGACTGACCTCAAACCCACAGCTAACCCTGCTGACTCAGCAACCTGTTCCTGGGTGGTGTGGACGGGCTGACCCGAGACCTCTCTTGGTGCTGTAGTCCTCAGATGGGAGAAAGCGGGGAATGGGCCAGGACTTGGGAGACTTTCCCGAGTTCTGCTCTCTGACACGGGTGACGAAGAGCATCCAGTAGATGCAGCAGGTGGGGGGGGGTGGGGGTCCTATAATCCTGGAGTGGTAGGAACCCAGTAGTCCCCCGTTGAGGTGTGGGTATGAATTATTTACAAAAGAGGGCCAGTCCTAATACAGAAAAGCACAATGTACCCTTTATGTTATCATCGAGGTGTCATACGTGTGTGTGTGTCTGGGTGTGACTTTGCATGTGTGTCTTAGGCAGAGGTCCGTGTGCGTCTGGATGTGTCCATGTGTACCGAGGGATGGGTCTCAGGAGGGCGGTTCTGGATTCCGCCTCCGTGATGCTTAAGACAGTCCCTGGTGTATGTGGTGTTTTAGTGGCGATAAAGCTTTCTGAGACTGAGTGTCATTCCTTTATCTCCTTCTGTTCGATTTCTCCAGCACCATGGTTTTCAACCCTGGCTGCACCCGAGCCTCGTCTGCAGAGTTTTATGAAGTACAAATGCCCTCATGTTACCCCCATGCTGGTTAAGTCGGTTCTTGGACGTGGGAGCTGGGCACTGGGACGTTTTTGGAGCTCCTCAGGTGGCTCGAGCTACAGCCAGGTGTGTGGGTCAGCCACACCTATGAGGTGCACATCATGAGGGGGCCTCACTGAACTTGAACCGGGGAGGTTTCGGTGCTGGCTTCGCCGTTAACTCATCTTTGACCTTGAGCAGGTTACTTTGTCTTTCTGGTTCTTAGTTTCCTTTCTTTCTTTCTTTCTTTCTTTCTTTCTTTCTTTCTTTCTTTCTTTCTTTCTTTCTTTCCTTCTTTCCTTCTTTCTTTCTTTCTTTGCAAGTTTTTATTTATTTTTATTTTTTGAGAGAGAGAGAGCACAAGCAGGGGAGGGGGCAAGAGAGAAGGAGAGACAGAATCACAAGCAGGCTCCAAGCAGACCCTAATGTGGGGTTGAACTCGCAAACTATGAGATTATGACCCGAACCAAGATCAAGAGTCGGATGCTTAACCTACTGAACTACCCAGGTGCCCCTTTATTTCCTTTCTTTTTTTTTTTTTTTTAATTTTTTTTAACGTTTATTTATTTTTGAGACAGAGAGAGACAGAGCATGAACGGGGGAGGGGCAGAGAGAGAGGGAGACACAGAATCGGAAGCAGGCTCCAGGCTCTGGGCCATCAGCCCAGAGCCTGACACGGGGCTCGAACTCACGGACCGTGAGATCGTGACCTGAGCTGAAGTCGGACGCCCAACCGACTGAGCCACCCAGGCGCCCCTATTTCCTTTCTTTTTTTAAATTTTTTTTTTCAACGTTTATTTTTGGGACAGAGGGAGACAGAGCATGAACGGGGGAGGGGCAGAGAGAGAGGGAGACACAGAATCGGAAACAGGCTCCAGGCTCTGAGCCATCAGCCCAGAGCCTGATGCGGGGCTCGAACTCACGGACCGCAAGATCGTGACCTGGCTGAAGTTGGACGCTTAACCGACTGCGCCACCCAGGCGCCCCCCCTATTTCCTTTCTTAATACGATGGGAGTCACTACGCCTTCCTGCCCCTTCCCTGGGTACTTCCCTGGTCACTACGCCTTCCTGCCCACCTGCTGCCCATGGTTTGAGGTCATTTACATGAAAGAGTTTTGTACATTCTGAAAGGAAGGCCACGCGGATGCAAGGGAATATTATTAGCATTATTTGTGTCAGCCCTTTGTAGAGACCAAAACACGAGGCCAGAGGTGGGTGCATAATTACAGCGAGGTTGTAGTGAAACACAAGCTGGGGTCCGCAGTGCTCTGTACTTTTGTTCACTTCTGGGAGTTAGCTTTGCAAGAAAGTAGCCAAATCCAGGAACACCTGTGCTTGTAATTCCAGAAGCTGCCACTGGGTGGTGCCTGATCTGTATTTGAGGACCTGTTTTGCCCTCTTCCATGAAAATAAGATTATTTACAGACATAAGCATTTATATATCAAGACAAGCCCTTAGATACCCTTCTCATGGGGTCTTTGCCCGATCAGGTGGTGGCTTTCATTCTGGCCAGAGACTGGGTTTCCGGTTCCTCCTCTCCTGATAACGTCCAGCAATAGTAGCCTAGACCCTCCTTCTGGGGCCTGAAGTCTGCTTTGCCCACTCACATCTCATGGCAACACAGGGAGCTTTGCTGCTGGCAGTGAACCAGGGAGAGGCCTGCTTGGCTCCTGTGCAGACTTGATCAGTCCTGGAGCTGCTCTTCCATCAATCTAGCCTTCTCTGCTCCTCCCCCTGCCCCCCGCCCCCGCCCCCTTGCATTAAAGGGGGAGAATCTGATTTTCTTCCCCCAGGAGCTCATTCTTTGCAAGTCACGTTAGCTTTCTTGCCTTTCCGTGATCAGTGATCAGGAGATGTCCCGGGGACGGGTAATTGTAAAAGCTGACTGACAGTTTTCTCTTCCTGCAATTAAGGAAGAGAGACTTTGGCAAGGAAACTCAACCCGTCATTCCCGCTGTCTTTGAAACTGAGCCCCGTGGACAGAATTTCTTTGCATGAAATCACCCAATACTTTCATGCAGCTGACCCAGCAGCGTTCATCAGGTTTTCTTACGAGAACCTAAGTGGGCTGTTTGTTTGATTTTTTTTTTTCTCCACCCCTAACTGTTTGAACAGACATCTGAAATACACAGTGGTGGATGTTATGGCCCAGTTGGTATAAATACACCAAATATTTGGAACAACTCACATGACAAAGATTAATAATTGCTTCTGCGGAGGGGACTAACAGTTTGGGCTGGTCCATGTTGTTCCATAAAATCTTCTGTGGCAGGGGAGGCTGGGGGATTCTTTAGTGATCCAGTGCAGCCTTAATTCACTCTGTCAGATCCCAAAGAATAGACACAGAGTGGGAGGGGACGCCCCCACCCCACCATCTTGACTAGGAGTCCGAATCCCCAACGGTCCTTTTCCTAGGCTTATGGGAGCTCGCGGGCACAGATGAGGTGCTCAGTTAGGGACCAAGGAAAGAGGTTCCTGGGAAAATTGCCAGATGCTGTCAAAGTGATGTCTTCACTGGCCCCAACGGGAAGGTTAGCTTGAGTGGTGACTGAGTGTGGGCAGGGAGAGCGCCTGGCCTGAGTGGAGGCTGGGAGTCTGTGTGTCTTCTGGTCTCTAGAACAAGGCGGTTCACTGTGGTCTCTTGTCAGTCTCCCTCTTTCAACTCATGCCCTCCCCTTTGGTGGGCAAGTTCCTCAGGATCATCACCCAGCTCCCTGCCAATCCCCTCTCACAACACCTTCCTCTCTTCCCTTCTTTCTAGAACTTCCTTTTAAACCACCCGGAAACCCTTCCTTTCCCCCGTTCCCTGGAGGTGGGGACGTGTGCCATTCACCTTTGGGTCCCTCACGTGGAGCACAGTGTTTGCCCATACGCCACAGAGTCTGCTCATTTCTAGTCCAAGGGTTAATGTTTCAAGGTCGTTGACCTAGGAGTGAGATCAGCAAAGTCCAGCCTGCTGCCTGTCTTTGTATCGCCCATGGGCTAGGCATGGTTTGCACGTTTTTAAAGGATTATAGAAGAAGGAGAAGAAGGAGGGGGGTAAAGAAGAATGGGAGACGTGACAGTGGTCACATGTGGCCTGCAAAGCCTAAAATGTTTAATATCTGGCCTTCTATGGAAAAAGTTTGATGACCCCTGACCTAAGGAAGCTTCTTAACCCAGATTGCACATTAAAATTGCCTTGGAGAGGGGCACCTGGGGGGCTCAGTCGGTAAAGCGCCTGACTTCGGCTCAGGTCATGATCTCACAGTTCGTGGGTACAAGCCCCACGTCGGGCTCTGTGCTGACAGCTCAGAGCCTGGAGCCTGCTTTGGATTCTGTGTCTCCTTCTTTCTCTCTCTCTCTTTCTCTGCCCCTCCCCCACTCACACTCTGTCTCTCTTTCTCTCAAAAAATGAATAAATATTAAAAAAAATTTTTTTTAATTGCCTTGGGCTTCTAATACATTCTAGTGCTTGGACCTCGTAAAGCCCGAGTTGGGGTCTGGGGCATCTGTATATTTTAACAGCTCCCTGGGGGACTCATACTCCCAGGTATCCTGGCTCCCACCTCCCTCACTGTTTCCCTAATTTGCCTCTGTTCCCATGTTCCCACCTGGTCCCAGCCACCCTGAGTGTTCCCTGTCCTGGAGTGAGGGTCTCCTTAGGGTTGCCTTGGGTCTGAAAGGCGTGTTTCACCTGGAAATAAGTGAGAGGGTGGGCGGGGCCTCAAGGCGGAGCAAACTAGAGACTGGAGGTCTGATAGCTGAGCTGAGCCCTCAGCCCCACGCCCAAAGCATGGAAGGACTAAAGACACTGGTCGCTTCCTATTACTGATTTTAAGTTTAATTCTGTTGTGATCAGAGAACATACATCGTATGATTTCAATTCACTTGAATTTGTTAAGATTTGTTTTATGACCCGGCATATGGTCTGTCTTTTGAATGTTCCACGTGTACTTGAGAAGAATGGTGGAGTGTTCTATAAATGTTAATTAGATTCAGTTGGTTTATGGTTGTTCTGTTCTATCAGATCTGAGCTGATGGAAAATTCCAACTTTATGGTTGACACTTGGCTGATTTTCTCTCTACTAGTTCTTTCAGTTACTCAGAGAGGAGGCAAAGTCTCCTCACAGACTCTGAATGTGTCCCTTTCTCTTTCTTGTTTCCATTCTGTAGGTTTTTGCTTTATGTTTTTTGAAGCTCTGTTATTAGGTACATATACATTTATGATTGTTCTGTCTTCTGGTGAATCGACCCTTTTATAATTATGTAATGTTCCTCTTCATCCCTGGTAATTTTCTTTGCTCTGAAATCTGCTCGTTCTACTTTACTATAATTTTATAATGTATATAGCCACTCCAACTTTTTGGTGGCCATGTTTGCACGCTGTATCTTTTCCCATCCATTTATTTTTAACATACTAATATCATATTTGAAGTGAGTTTTTTGTAAACAACATATAATTGGATAATTTTAAAAAATCCATTGGTATAATCAGTATCTTTTTGTTTATGTATTGGATTTAGGTCTACCATTTTACTATTTGCTTTCTCTTTGTTGAATCTCTCTTTTTAAAATTGGTTCCCTGGTTTCCACTTTCCTGCCTTTTTAAAATTCCACTTCAATTTTACTTTTGTGTTTTTGACTCTACCTTTTTTTTCAGAAATGGGTTTTTTTAGGGGCACCTGGGTGGCTCAGTCAGTTAAGTGTGTGACTTCAGCTCAGGTCATGATCTTACCACTCGTGAGTTTGAGCCCCACATCGGTCTGACAGCTCAGAGCCTGGAGCCTGCTTCCGATTCTGTGTCTCCCTCTGTCTCTGCCCGTCTCCTGCTCACGCTCTGTCTCTGTCAAAAATAAGTAAACGTTAAAAAATTTTTTAAAAATAGGTTTTTTTTAATGTCTCTAGAGATTTCAGTATACATACTACACGTACCTGCTCTCAGTTTACTTAGAATCAATATTGTACCGCTTCTCACAGAACGTGGAGACCTTGTCATAATGTAGGTGCCTTGGCCCTTCCCCTTATGTTACAGTTATCATACATCTTATACGTTAAACTTGTGGTCAAGAACTTGAGTTATTTTTGGAATTAATTTTGGTTACTCAGCTCTGTCCGTTTGATGTCCCACCACTCTGATACCTGGCTAGAAATCCAAGGCTAGAAACATGATGTATGGAATGTGGTGAACATGTTTTTTAATAAAGGAAAAAAGGACAGATTTTTATAGATATACCGAAAGTGGGCATTGGCAACAGTAGGCTGCCATTTTGTAGCTGATTTTGAACATTCATAAGCAGAAATGGGAGAAACTTGGAGAAACGGGGAAGAAGATGTTGCTTTGGCTGAAATGTCACAAGAGTGAGGAAATAGGCTATCTGGGTGAGACTGGGGAGATGAAGAAACCTGGTGGGCTGAGGAGGAGAGAGTGTTCAAGAGCCATGGACCTCTTGATTTTTCTGTTGGAGCAGAAAGACTTGGATGGTTGAGTTTGAATCCCAGCCCAGCCACTTGGAAGCCATTTGATTCTGTGAGATTTACCTCCCCTCTTCCAGCCATACTTTTCCCCATACGAAAGCTGTGAGGTGACAAGAGTTTATGTGCATAAAGGAATGAGGCACTTCATAAATGGTGGTGATTATTACTGCCACCCAGGCCTCCCTATGTGTAGTCTGTGCCCTCACAGACATGTAAAAGCAGCTTGTTTTATTCTAAAAATATTGACCTGAGGTTCACCCTCAGAAACTTTCCCTTACTGGTGTTTCTCAGCTCTGGCTGCACATTAGAGTCACCTGGATTCCTTAAAATATGTTTGGCCCCTCCTTCAGATGTTCTGATTCAGTTGATCCAAGAGTGACAGATAAATGATAGATAGGTAGATAGATAGAGATTAGATAGATAGATGGATGGATGAATGGATAGATAGATGATTGATAGATGGATAGATAGATAAGATAGGTAGATAGGTGGGTAGGTGGGTGGATAGATGGATGGATGGATGAATGGATAGGTAGGTGGGTAGATAGATTGATAGATAAGCTAGGTAGATAGGTGGGTGGATGGATGGATAGGTAGGTAGGTAGGTAGGTAGGTAGGTAGATAGATAGATAGATAGGATAGATAGATAGATAGATAGAATGGATCACTGAGAATTCATTGTTCAAATGAGAACTTTTTGGTTATGGGAGGTGCAAATGTGCAAATGCAGATGTCTAGTAACTGAGACATCTCTATCTCCAGGTCTCCTCAAGTGTGGTCTATAGTCTCCTAAGCTATGCCAAAGTAGCCTTCCCCCCACATCTTTTTACTGAGCTAATTTTCAAACATACATGAAATAAAGGTAATTATTTAATGAACATCCATCACTCAGCTCCCAACAGTTACCAGATTGATTTCATCGATCTTGTTTCACGTACCCTTCCCCCTCCAGCCCCTTTTTTGTCCCGGATCATTTTTTAAGCAAATCCCAGATATCATGTTATTTCACAGTGGCTAATGTTGGCTGGGATTTGAAATTCACTAAACGAAGCCTCTTAAAGTTGTGGGCAAATGCTTGAGCCATTTAGGAGACCAAATCCTTCACAGTGTTTCCTAATCGAAGAAAGCCTTGGAATCCATCTGACGTAGATGCGATTGATGTACGTGCAATTTCATTGTGTGTATGCTAATCCAGCATTAATGGTAAGTAGCTCATGTAAATAGGTAGTTAGCATCATGCAGCTGATAAACAATGCTGAAGTAGTTTAATTTTCATGACATAATCCACAATCACAGAAAGACACCGCTAGTACTCTTCAACAAAATCCAGAGACCTATGGGTCCAACTCCCCAAAAGCCAGCATTCAGCATTCCCAGGACTCAGAAGTCTGGCACTTTCTGTCAGGCCCCCTCCCGTCCCCATCCTAGGCTCCATACTGCCAGTACCGAATGTCTCAGGTAAGATGCCTCCGATGGCCCCCAATCTGCCAGGCCCTGATTTGAAATAATTTGCAGTGCAATGATAGGCTGTGAACAGATGATCTTAGATTGGTCTTTGCTCTCAGTGGAGAAGCAGAGCTACAAAACAATGAAAAAAACAAACGGTCCTTTGATGGGAAAAAGAGAAAGAAGAATAACTTACGATGTTTATTGTTCATTCCTTCCATGGGTATTTATTGAACACCTGTTGTGTGCCAAATAGTGTTCTAGATATTTGGAACATTTCAAAGAGCCAAATGGACAGAGATCTCCGCCATCATGCTTACCTCCCCCAATGAACCGCACACCCCACCCCCCCCACCGCCAATCTGTTTGCCCACAAGTCAATTTTGTCATCCCTGTGGTCAATTGTTGCCCTCATGCTCTCTCTGCCAGCCCTTTGTTTTGGGAGACCAGGACTACAGAAAGGGACGACAGCAAAGGGAGGTGGGCAAGAGGGGGAAAGTGGTGAATTTCCCAGACACCTCTCAAACCACCCAAGCTGGCCTTGGGCGGGAGTCTGAGCCTTTGTAGTGGATAAATGTGACCTTTCTGCAGAGAAGATGAGGAAGTGAGTGCCAGGTTCTCAGTTGCATGATGGAAGACCCAAGGAGAAGGGCTTGGGACAAACATAAATGGGTATCCTACGTGCCCAGGTACATAGGAAAACATCGCGATGCCCAAACATTGGCAATATCTGCTATGGAGTCTGGAATGAGGTAAAGTAGGCACTTTGTCCCCTTAATCCCTACACTAAATTTTGAAATCCCTCTCTCCCTGTCCAACCCCCTCCCTCCCACCTGCCCCCCCTCCCGGGGATCTGTTTTCCGTTACTATAGCTTAGTCTCCACTTTCTCGGTTTTTATGTAGAGGGAATGACACAATACGTCCTCTTTTACACCTGCCTTCTTTCACCTAGCGTTAGCATTTGGAGATGAATCCCCATCATTGCCTTCATCGGTAATTCATTCTGTTATTTCTGAGGAGTATTCCACTGTATGGATCACACAGCAGATTGTGTTTGTACTCACTTGTTGAAGTGTTGGTGGATATTTGAGTTGTTTCCAAGTTTTGGCCATTCCAACTAAACCTGCTACAAACATCTGCCTCCAAGTCTTTGTACGGATGTGTATTTGGTTTTCTTGGGTGAATCGCTGGGACTGGAGTGGCTTGGTCATCTGGTAGGTGTTTGTTTAAGGTGCGAAACTGTCCAACACTTGTCCAACGGGGCTGTACCGTTTTACATTCCCATCAGCAATGCGTGAGAATCACAGCTAGTCCACATCCTTGCCAACTCTTGGGGACGTCAGTCTCTCGCATTTTCATTATCCTAAGATGTATGTAAGTCTACTTCACTGTGGGTTTAATGTGCCTATTAATGGATAATGACGTTGGACATCTTTTCATGTTCTTACTTGCCTTCCTGTCTGGTGAAGTGTCTTTTGCCCATTTTGCTTTGTTTGCTTGCTCCTTGTTAACATTTGCGAGTATTTTATATGTTTTAGATACAAGTCCTTTATGTGATAACGTGATTCGCAAAGTTTCCCAATTCCCTTACCAGTGTCTTTTGCAGAACAAACTTTTTCTTTTTAAGTTTATTTATTTCTTTTGAGACAGAGAGCGTGCGCCCAAGTGGAGAAGGGGCAGAGAGAGAGAGGGACAGAGAGAGAATCCCAAGAAGGCTGCGTGCTGTCATTGCAGACCCCGATGTGGGGCTCAAACTTACAAACTTCAAGATCATGACCTGAGCCGAAATCAGACGCTTAACCAACTGAGCCACCCAGGTGCACCAGAACAAATGGTTTTAATTTTTAAGAAGTCTAATACATTAATTTTTTCTTTTTGGATTGTACTTTTGATATGGCCAACAACTTTTGCCTACCCCAAGTTCACAAATATTTTTGTTTTGTTTTGCTTTGTTTTTTAGAAATTTTCTAGTTTTTAGTATCCTGTTTAGATCTATGATCCATTTTGAGTTATTTTTGTACAAGGTGTTAGATGTGGATCATTTTTTGAATGTGGATATCTGGTTATTCCAATACTATTTATTGAAATGACTACCCTTTTATTTTTTTATTTTGGAGAGAGAGAGAGAGAGAACTTATAAGTGGGGCAGAAGGCCAGGGTGTAGGGGAGAGAGAAAGAGAGAGAGAGAGAGAGAGAGAGAGAGAGAATGAGAATCTTAAGCAGGCTTGGTGCTTAGTGCAGAGTCCAACACAGGGCTCGATCCCATGATCCTGGGATCAAGACCTGAGACGAAATTAAGAGTTGGACGCTCAACTGACTGAGCCACCCAGGTGCCCCTAACCCTTTCTTGAGTACATTGCCTTTACACCTTTGTAAAAAAAAAAAAAAAAAAAAAAAAAAGTCCTTCATGTATCTCTGGATCTATTTTTGGACTCTATTCTGTTATGTTGATTGAATTTTCTTCTTGGTGCCTTCACCACATGATATTGATTATTCCAGCTTTATAACAAGTCATGAAATCAGGTGATGCTACGTCTTTTCCATTTCCATATGAATACTGGAATGAATTTGTGAATTAAAACAATAGTCTTTTGGGATTTTTATTAGGGTCATTTAACTCTGTAGATCAATTTGGAGAAAACTGACATCTTAAGAATGTTAAATCCTTTGACCCATGGATAAGGTGTATCTTTCCATTTATTTGAGCTTTCTCATTTCTTTCAGCAGTATTTTATAGTTTTCAGTGTAAAGAAACGTCCTTTCTCTGATGGTTTTTTTAAATTAAATATTCAATTTCTTTAATAGATACAGGCTATCGATTTTGTTTTTTTCCTGAGTAAGCATTCATAGTTTGTGTCTTTCAGGGAATTTGTCCATTTCACCTAACTTGTCAAACTTACTGGCATAAAGTTGTTTGTGTTAGTCCTTTAATATTTTTAAAATCTCTATAAAATCTATGCATATCACTCTTCTCACTTATGATGTTGATAAATTGTGTCTCTGTTTTGCCTAATCCATCCGGCTAGAGGTTGATGAATTTTATTTATTAAAGAACCAGCTTTTGGTTTCATTGATTTCTTCTTTTTTTTTTTTTTAATTTACTATTCCATTGATTTCTAGTCTGATCTTTCTTTTTTTTCTGCCCTTCTGCTTCATTTGGGTTTATTTTGCTGTTGTTTTTTTTTTTTTTAAAGATGGAAGTTTTGGTTGTTTATTTAACTCCTAATATAAGAATTCAAAACTGTACATTCCTCCTAAGCACTTCTTTAGCTGAATCTCACACATTTGGATATGTTGTAGATCATTTTTTTAAATGTTTATTTATTTTTGAGAGACAGAGACAGAGAGAGAGAGAGAGAGAGAGAGGGAGACACAGAGTCCAAAGCAGACTCCAGGCTCTGAGCTGTCAGCACAGAGCCCAACATGGGGCTCGAACCCACAAACTGTGAGATCATGACCTGAGCTGAAGTCGGACGCCCAACTGACTGAGCCACCCAGGCACCCTGTGGCATATCATTTTTATTCAACTCAAAATACTTTCTAATTTCTAATTTCTCCTTTGAATCATGAACCATCTAAACATGTAATAATTACTTTCCAAATATTTGGGAGATTTTCTAGATATCTTTCTGTAATTAGTTTCTAACCGAATTCTATTGTGGTGAGAGAATGTGCTTGGTAGGATTTGAATGATTTAAAGTTTATCGACACTTGTTTTATGGCCCAGAATATGGTTTGTCTTGGTAAATGTGCTATGTTCACTTTAGAAGAATGAATATATTCTGTTGCTGTTGGGTGGAATGTTCTATAAATGCCAATGAGGTCAAGTTTGTTGATATTGTTCACGTGCCGAATCTCCTTGCTGGTTCTTCTATCTACTTGTTTTATCAATTATTGTGACAGGATGTTGAGATCTAGGACTATTATTGTGGATTCGTCTATTTCTCATTGCTGTACCATTAGTTTTTGGCTAATGTATGTTGAAGCTTTGTTAATCAGGTGCATTTTTACGTCTTCTTAATGCATTATTCCCCTTGAACACTATGAAATGAACTTCTTTATCTCTGGCCATTTTCTGTGCTTTAAAATCTACTTTGTCAGAGGTGTCTGTCAGGGTGGCTCAGTCGGTTGAGTGTCCGACTCCTGATTTTGGCTCGGTCATGATCCCAGGGTCATGGGATCAAGCCTCATGTTGGGGGCTTGTCAGTCAGTCCTTCAGTCCCTCAACTTAAGATCCCCTCTCTCTCTCTCCTTCTGTCCCTCTCACTGACTCTTGCTCTCTCTCTAAAATAATTTTTTTTAATGTTTATTTATTTTTGAGAGAGAGCCAGCCAGAGCGTGAGTGTGGAGGGGCAGAGAGAGAGGGAGACACAGAACCCAAAGCAGGCTCCAGGCTCTGAGCTGACAGCACAGAGCCCGACGTGGGGCTCGAACCCATGAACCGTGAGATCATGACTGAGCCGAAGTCAGACACTTAACCCACTGAGCCACCCAGGCTCAGTTAATTATATTTTAAAGAGATTTAAGTAATACGTTAAAAATCTTATATATTTACCCATATAGTTATTACTCTTTTTACGTTTATTCCTTGAGTAGATCCGTATTTCCATCTCATGTAATTTTCCTTTGCCTGAGGGACTTCTTTTATAATTTCCTGTAGTCTTGCTAGCGATGAATTGTTTCAGGTTTTGAATTTCTGAAAACATCTCTATTTTGCCTTTGGTTTTTAAAAGATATTTTTGCTGGATATAGAAATCTTAGCTGTCAGGTTTTTTTTCTTTAGTACTTTAAAGACGTTGCTACACTTTAAAGTCTTAACACTTCCGGGGCGCCTGGGTGGCTCAGTTGGTTAAGCGTCCGACTTTGGCTCAGGTCATGATCTCGCAGTTCGTGGGTTCGATCCCCGTGTTGGGCTCTGACTTTGGCTCAGGTCATGATCTCACAGTTCATGGGTTCAATCCCCGCATTGGGCTCTGTGCTGACAGCTTGGAGCCTGGAGCCTGCTTCGGATTCTGTGTCTCCCTCTCTCTCTCTGCCCCTGCCCTGCTCGTGCTCTGTCTCTCTAAAAAATAAACATTAAAAAATAAATTTAAAGTCTTCACACTTTCATTGTTGCTGACGAGAAATCTGTTGTCGTTGTTATGTTTGTTTCTCTGTAGGTAACTTGTCTTTTCTCTGGTACTTTTAAGCTTTTCAGTTTCTCACTGGGTTTTGAGCAATTTCTGTATGACGTGCCTTAGTACAGTTTTCTTCTACTTTCTTAGGGTTGCATTTTCTCCGAATTCTGGGTCATATTATCCTGCTTCTTTGCATGCCCCGTAATCTTTTATTGGGTGCCAGGCATTGTGAACTTTAACTTGTTTGGTGCTGGGTGTTCCTGTACTCCTCTAAATATTTTTGAGCTTTGGTCGGTAACATGGTTAAATCACTTTACAGATGACATTGGAGCCTCCAAGGGTAGTTTAGTGATGATGTCGTTTGGCCAGCGAGTTGCACAGTTAAAAACTAGAACACTTTGTTCTGTGACACAGTTAAATTGCTTGGAAACTATTTGATCCTTTGGGGGTTTGCCTTTAAATTTGTCAGTAGCATTCAGCCTAGAACCAGTGCTGGCCACTAGGGAAGCAAGACCCTTCCGAGTATTCCCCTTAATGTGTGAGTTTTCAGAGCGGTTTGTTGGAACAGATACTCTTCCTGGCCCCATCGAACACCTTTTATCGTGCCATCTACAGCCTTCTCCGATGGGGGGCGCCTGGGTGGCTCAGTCGTTTAAGCATCCAACCCTTGGTTTCGGCTCAGATCACGATCTAAATGGTTTCGTGGGTTCAAGCCCTGTGTTGGGCGCTGTGCTGACGGCACGGAACCTGGCTGGGATTCCCTCTCTCCTCCTCTCTTTGCCCCTCCCCCCACTCCCGTTGTCTCTGTCTCTCTCAAAAATAAATAAATAAACTTAAAAAAAAGAATCTTCTCAGATGATTCTGTCCGCAGCCTTAGGTAATTTCCTTCCACCCACCCTTGCCAATCCGTGCCTGCCGGGAAGTCAGTTGGGAGCCTCTGTGGATCTCTTTCTGTACAGCTCTCCTCTGTGGTACTTCGTTCTTGAACTCTGCCACCTTGTTACCTTTGAACCCTCCCTTCCTTGTCAGCTCGGGCACTTGCCGGCCTTCACTTGGATTCCGCCGCCTGCACCGTGGCCTGGGAACTCCCTCCGGGCACCAAGACAGGGCAGTTGTTGGGATAACCCTATTCGTTCCCCGTCTCTCGTGTATCTCCACCTTTCATTACCTGAGGCCCAATGTCTTATCAGTAAGTTGTCATTTCACATGCTTTGTTTGTTTGTTTTTGGTCGTTCCAGACAGGAGGGTAAATCCCATCTCTGTCCCTCCATGTTGGCCAGAAGTGAAACTTCATGATTTGCTCCTAATCCAGAGGGTCTCAAACTTTGGCATATATAAGAATCACTTGGTGGGGCTTATGAAAATGCAGATGCTCCTACCAGTAATGCTGGGGCCTGGGGAGGGAACAAAGAATCTGCGTCATAGTGCGGAACCCCGACGCACTGAATGTAGACCTATGTCCACCTTCGACCTGCAGGCTGAGTGGGCTCTAGAGATCTCACAGTGCTGGGGAGTCAGCCTGCGTGGTTCCGATCCCACACCTGCCTGTCACTAGCTGAACCTCTGGATCATCTATTATAACACCCTTGCAGGGTTATAATAACTATTAAAGAGGATAAGCCATGCAAAGTGCTAGCACGTGGTAAACAACGAAAGCTAGTTATTGTCGTATGCATTATCTCACTCGATGGGTATAAGATCCCACTTTGCAGGTGACATGGGAGCCTCCCAGGGAGTTTAGCGAAACCGTTATTTGGCCAGGGAGATGCACGGTTAAAACTAAAACCCAGGGGGCACCTGGGTGGCTCAGTTGGTTAAGCATCTGACTTCGGTTCGGGTCATGATCTTGCAGTTTGTGAGTTCAAGCCCCACATCGGGCTCTGTGCTGATGGTGCAGAGCCTGCTTGGGATTCTTTCTCTCCTTCTCTCTGTCCCTCACCTGCTTGTTCTCTCTCTCTCTCTCTCTCTCTCAAAATGAATAAACTTAAAAAACAAAAAACTAGAACCCAGGTCTCACAGCCAGTCCAAGGCTCTTTCTACCTCCGTTGAGTCTGAAAGACAGGTGGAGGGCCACCAGCAGGGGGAGAGGGACCACAGGGTGTGTGTGTGTGTGTGTGTGTGTGTGTGTTTGCAATAATGAGGGGAAACTCCCCATTACACTTTGCAAGACAGCCAAATCACCTATCCGCTTTCTACTTCGTGGGGGTTACCACCAAATGGTGGTGCTTTATGTTATGCTAAGTCCTAGACTGCACCCCAGACTAAAGCCCCCGCTGCTGGAAGTGATGTGTGTGGATGTCTCTTGTGTGGCTCTTACTCGGCCTCCAGGATTCAGGGAGTTGGAAGCATGTGTGTGCTGGGGGAAGGGCAGGCTCTGGATTTAGGAGCTTTGCCCCCTCCCTCCGTCCCGCCCCCTCCCGGCGGCTCTAGCACATTCAGAAACTCTTCAAGTGCAAAGCTATTTATAATACAGAATAGGGTCTATTTATGGACAAGGTAAGTAATGAGGCCACAAGCTCAGGCCACTCGCCAGCTTGTCGGGTTTGGGTTCGAAGCACTTAACTGCCTGTTCCAAGCCATCCTCCTCTTCGATTTCCCTTTCTTGCTTTTATACTCTGATTCCATCCCAGACCTTCTCTGAGCTCTCTTTGTAAGCCTCCTTGGTTTATGGGGAAGCAGGGTGTTTTGTTTTTTGTTTTGTTTTGTTTTTTGTTTTCTGTTCCGTGCACCACGCCTATCAAACCCGTTTGAAAAGTTGGTACATGAAAAGCATGAAGACTTTCTTTCGCCAAGTCAAGCAGACCAAGCAGGGTTTGGGCATGAAGGATAATGGAAGTACAAATGTCGTAAAACTTAAGTAGAACTATGTTGATTGCTACGTTTGTAATTAACCAGGATTCTTTCCGGTTTGAACCACTGGTGGCACGGGGCATGGCTGGGGGGAGGGCGGGGTGATTTATAGGCGTCCGCCCATTGCGGTGGCTGGGTAATTGACCCCTACAGTCAGCTTCTATCAACTAAATGACGAGGGCGATAAGTGGGTTTCTCTACCGGAGGCAGTCAGGCCCCTGAAGTCCTGGGTGAAGGCCGTGACGTACCCACAGCACTGTGACGCGACCCTTGATCGATGCCTTCCATTGGCTTTGGAGACCACGTGTCGGGGCACGTGGTTCGTGGGCCGCCTTGGCCGTCACTGTCAGAGTCAGCCTCCCAGAGTCGCACACGGGGTGAGAGAAAGGACGGGACTGAATGAGCAAAGCTACACGCGGGCCTTCGCTGGCTTGTTTGTACCTTTCCAAAGCCCCTGACGTGTGTCGCCCAGCATTCTTCTCAAACAGCCGTCTGAAGTATGTCGTGCTGGCCTTGATCCTCCCATCCTATAGAAGGGGCTCCGGAAGTTCCGCTGAGCACAGCCTGACCCACCAAGCAGCCCTCTCGGGCCTTGAGAGAGTCCTGTGTCACCGGCAGCCCTGTGTGTCCACCCAGAGAGGAGAAATGGGGCAGCAGACGAGGAGGGAAAACCTAAGTTCCCATCCAGGCCCTGTGAGTAGCAGGCTGTGTGGCCTTGGGTGAGTTGTTTCACGTGCTGGGGCCTCAGCCTTCTCACGTGGAAACATAGGGGCTCGGGCAAGAGAGGTGTTCCCTGATCGCGAGTGGGGGTTCTAGGTGCGGCTGGACCCGCCCGGCCTCCTGCCTGGTGGGCCTGGGGCGCATTTGCTCGCCGTGGGCTTGAGCCTCCGGGGGGTGGGGGCGGATCGCTACCTACCATGAGGACCACTTCTCACCTGTGCTGCGTGACCCCCTTGGGGTCTGTGTCATGAGTGTGGGGAAGGTAGACCCACAGGTGAAATGAAACCAGTTGAAGACTTGGGGATATTTTAAAGGTGGTGAACGAGGGGCGCCTGGGTGGCTCAGTGGGTTGAGCGTCCGACTCTTGATTTCCGCTCACGGTTCGTGGGATCAAACCCCCGCATCAGGCTCTGCGCTGACGGCATGGAGCCTGCTTGGGATTCTCTCTCTCTTCCCCCCCACCCCTCTCTCTGCCCCTTCCCCGCTCACCCTCTCTCTGTCTCTCTCCCAAAATAAATAAATAAACATTAAAAAAAATAAAGGTAGTGGGACGCCTGGGTGGCTCAGTCGGTTAAGCATCTGACTTCAGGTCGCGATCTCATGGTTCGTGAGTTCGAGCTCCGCGTCGGGCTCTGCGCTGACAGCCCAGAGCCTGGATCCTGCTTCGGATTCTGTGTCGCCCCCCCCTCTTCGCTCCACCCCTGCCTGTGCTCTCTCTCTTTCAAAAATGAATAAACATTAATTAAAAAAAAAAAGTAGCGAGCAAGACAAATGTGTCATGGAGCAAAAGGCAGCATTTGTGTGACTTTTCAAGAGCAGAAGAAGTTTTTCGAGAAATTCCTTGTTGGAGGCAGGCCTCTCCCAGCTCCACCCCGGTCTTGCCCCTTGTCGCCTCTGCGTCCTGATACCTTGGTTGACAAGCCTCCCAGGCAACGAGGGAGGGACGCTAGCAAAGCGAGGGGGCTCCTGCTGGGAAAGCGGGGGGCAGGAAGGGGCAGAACAGCAGCCGCCCAACAGCCTGTGAGTCCGTTCTCCTGGTTGCTCTTTGCAGGCGGTTGAGATCTGCAGTCTATGGTTTCATTTGTTCCTCCCCGGATCCCTCAGGGCTCGGGGCAGTTGGAATGGATTGTTTTGAAGGTTTCAGAACTCTAATGGAAATCCTAATACACCTGTTTTCTGCTCTTTGCATACCCATCTATGGCTGTTTGATTAATAAATCATGGGGAAATGAATTAATTATTCCTTAATGATTAGTCTCCTCGGCAGACAACATATTTCAAGGCGAGGGAGACGCAGGGAAGAAATAATAAAGGAGGGAGGGCCTTGATGTTGAATCAGTTGAGGAGGAACACAGGATCAGAGGCTCCCGAGGGTTCTTTCCAGGCCCACGGACCTTCCGGGGAAAGGCTGCTCAGTGTTAGAGCTGCGGGAGGCTGGTGGCACCAATGGTGGGGCATTGGGGGTGACAGAGGACAAGGGGGGGCACAGTCTCTGCAGGTGCAGGGAGTCGTTAGGTCAAGAGCACGAGGCGGTCGGTATGTGTGAGGGTCACATCAGGGCCATCCTGGCCTCTCTTCCAAGTCGCTGTGCCCAAGGCAGACATTCGAAAACACTGGAAAGACCCAGGATCGAGGGGAAGCACGGCTGCTTCAAATAATCCAGCCAGCCGTTCAGCCCAGCGGTTCTCAAACTCAGGTTTGTGTCAGAATCCCCAGGGGGACTTCTTTTTTTTTGTTTGTTTTTTACAGTGCAGACAAATGGGCCCAGTTCCCAGAGTCCCTGGTTCAGAGGGTCTAGGGGGAGACTGAGAACCTACCTGTCAAACAGGGTCCCAGGACCACACTTTGAGAGATGCTCTCTTCCCCAGTTGCTTCCAACTCGATCTCTCTCTTCCGTGGCTCTTCGGTCACCCTTCCCCACCCCGTCCTTTCCCCCATCATCTCCCTCCCTCAGGGCCTCTCTCGCCCTTTTGCTCCCCGGACTCTCCTCCTCTCTCCTCCCTCCTTTTTCCTGCACCAGCCTCCCCACCCCCACAGCCTCCCACACCCAACTCTCTTCCTTTTTTTTTTTTTAAGTTTATTTATTTATCTGAGAGAGAGAGAGAGAGAGTCCAGGTGGGGGAGGGAAAGAGAAAGAGGGAGAGAGAGAATCCCAAGCAGGCTCTACACTGTCAGCACAGAGCCCAACGCGGGGCTCAAACTCCTGAACCATGAGATCATGACCTGAGCCGAAACCCAGAGTCAGATGCTCAACCCGACCGAGCCACCCAGGCGCCCCCCCCCCCCCCAACCCCGACCCCCGCCTCTCTTCCTAAGCAATGGGAAACCTGAGTTTCTTGAGGACTGAAATGCAGACAAGACTGGAAGAAAAACCAGTCCAACTCCCTGGCCAGCAAAGGACACTAGTCACAGGCCATTGGGGACAGTATGGGCTGGCCAGCACGCAGAGTTCCCCACAGCTGATTGATAGAGCCGCCTAGGGCTGGTGCAGCCCGGCAGGACGCCATGTGACGATGGGTAAGGTTTGCTCTCTGGTGCCTGGGGAGATGTAGGAGACGGGGTCACCTGGAGGACAGCCTCCAGGCTCCCAGTTCAGCTTCAAAGATCTGTCCCCGTAGAAGATCTCAGGCTGGAGCACGCGTGCGTCAGAATGCGCCGGAGAGCTTGGTCAACGTGGTTGCTGGGCCCACCCCACAGCCTCTCACTTTGTAGGTCTGGAGCAGGAACCCCCTGGATGGGGGCAGGTGAACCCGGATGAGCTGGTATGGAAGGGAAGCTGGTGAAAAATGGCTGTTTGGTGGCGGGGGCTGACACGGGAGCAGTCAGCTTGGAGAAGGAGGAGAAGCAAAGAAGCAAAGGCCGGAAGACGCTTGTCAACTGGGTGCTTGTATTCCGGAAGCAGAGGTGGGCCAAATGCATATCCAAGCGGTCAGCCTGTGAAGTATCATCTGTATGCACGTTCTTTCTTCACAGGCCGACTCGGGGAGTTTGGGGGCGCCAAGCCCGGCAGTGTGGGGGCATTGCAGAGAAGTGGGGGGAGGCCGTGGGACTCTGCCCCTCATCTCCCCCTCCCTTCCCGGCAAGTCACCAACTTCAGGTGCTAAAGGATCTCCCAGTAGGAGCCGTCTGCGGGATGCCAGAGGGCCTTGGGTGCCCGGTCCTTACACACAGACAGAGCACTTGGTCATACGGTGAAACCCTGGCATTCCCGGCACCGTTCGGTTTCCAGCATAAATGAGTGCAAACGGCTATTAGCACCTACTGTCTCGCTAGCACATGTCTACTGGGAACTAACACAGCCCAAGTCTATGCCACATGCTTCTCGGTGCTGTGATGTGAATCCCCGTATCACACACAGCCCTCCCCCTACCACCCGCCCCCAAAGTGCCTAATCTGTCTCACCATCCTTCTGTCGCAAACAAGGAGAGATTGTTGAAGGATGAACAAAGGTGAGGACACCTACATTCAGTCTCTGTTGCCACCCTGAGCTTGTCTGTCAGCCTCTCTTTTCCCTGAGGGTTGGTTTTTACCTAGAAGGCTCTTTGGTCCCTCAGGCTGGCCTCAGCAGCGGCCGACTCAGGGTCACTTTCCCCCTTTCGCCACCGCACCGTAACGTCACCGAGAAATGAGCTGACTCCCAGGAGCCTCAAGGCTACTGACCGTGGGTGGGCCGCAGAGCCTGGCTGGAGCCACCCTTCCCCAAGGATGCGCGTGCTCCCCTGAGTTTGCGGGTCCCTCCAGTAAACTGTAGCACCAAGGTTGTGTGAACTGCTGACTTGCCTATTAGTGGCAGATTTGACTTTATTTATTTTTTATTGTTTTATTTAGAGAGAGAGAGAATGAGCAGGGAGAGAGGGGCAGAGGGAGAGAATCTTAAACAGGCTCCACGCTCAGTGCGGAGCCCAACCCCAACGTGAGGCTCGATCCCCCGACCCTGGGATCACGACCTGAGCTGTAATCAAGAGTCGGACGCTCAACCAACGGAGCCACGCGGGGGCCCCAGACTTGACTTCAAATAGCTTTATAAATGACAGGCGCGAAGTTCCTGGAATCATCAGGGGTCTGAAATTTCCAGCTCTACAGTTGATTCCTACCAAGGAGCAGAGATGCTCTCCGTGGTGTTTGCCCCTTCAAGAGGTTGTGGGATTCCCAGAAGGCCAAGAATGCTGCCCAGTGACCTTTGATCCTTGAGCGTGTGATGCCATTATTATTAGCCTCTAATTGGCAAGGATCACCTAGAAGGTCACTCAGCCTGTCAGTGGCAGACTCCACTGAGAGTCTGGGTCACTGGAAAAGCCCAGTCGCCATCCAAGGAGGAGGGACTGCAGGGATGGTTCTGGAGAGCCCTTTGGGAGAACTTTCTGGGAGGATGAACCCAGCTCCATGCGTTCCCGCCCGTAGAAACTCGGCCCCTCCTGTTTCCCTCCTCCCTCTCTGGCCCACCTTGCCTCGCCTCGCGTGACAGGCACTCATGCGCTCATGGCTCTGGCATGTGCAGTGACACGGAGCAGTGTGGACGCCTGGTCGGTCACCTGGTCGGTCGAGAGTGTTCCTGGGCACGCAGCACAGCCACGTCGAGGCCCGAGGCACAGTGGCTCCTGAGCACGAGGGTGCCTCACCTCCTCTGGGGCGGCCCTGATTGCTTGTTGTGCCCGAGGCTCGGCAGGGCCCCGAAGAAGCCAGTCAGCAGTTTACGGAGGGGAAAGGGACAGCCTGGGTACCTGGGCATCTGGGCTCCTGGGCTCCGGGCTTCGGTTCTGCATCTGCTGCTTTGCAGCTGCCTGAACTTGGGAAAGTCATTTCACCCGCCGGCTTCAGTCTCTGCCCATCTCCAAAATAACGGGGCTGCTCAAGATCTTTGCTCTTCTTTTTCTCTTTTTAAAGTTTATTTATTTATTTATTTTGGGTGAGAGAGAGAGAGAGAGAGAGCGCACGCGCATGCACGAGCGGGGGAGGGGCAGAGAGAGGCGAGAGAGAGGATCCCAAGCAGACTCCGTGAGGTCGGCACAGAGCCTGATGCGGGGCTTGAACTCACAAACCGTGGGATCATGACCTGAGCCGAAACCAAAAGTCAGACGCTTAACCGACTAGACCTCCCCCCCGCCGCCGGGCGCCCCGATCTTTGTGCTTCTGTGTGTCACATGGACCAGCAGCCATAGCGTCACCCGGGAGCTTGTTAGAAATGCAGAACCTTTGGCCTCTCCCCAGACCTCCTGAATCAGAATCTGCATTTCCCAAGAGCCCCCGGAGATCCGCCAACATTTTAAGTGCCGGTCTCGTGCTCTCTGAGATTGGGCTCTGTTCTCGTGTTCTCTCATTCTGCACCCTAATGGGTCCCCGAGTATCATCCTGGCACACCATCAGTGGCGGACCAAGACTTGCCCCAGAGGGATTGCCCCCAGTTTCCACGTGCGTTGTCTAACCGTGCCCCTCTCCATTCTGGCTCTTCGTTAGGGATCCCGGACGGTTGACGCCCTCCCACGTGGACCTCCCTTTTCTTCCGGGGGGCTAATTCCAGGGCCAGCAAGTAGCCAGCTGCACCCACGACAGCTATCATCAACAGATTTACTCGAAAAGCGGCGGTCAGACACCTCCCGTCCTGCAGAAACACGCCCTCTAATTTGGGAGACGGTCCGGGAGTTGAACCAACAGGCGCACTTAAATGGAGAACCGTCATGCACGCATTTAAATTGCCCAGTAGCAGGTGCACAAGAACAAGGGTGGTGGGGGAAGGTCCCAGTACGGCGTACCGGTCCCTGGAGTGGGCGTGCTGTGGGAGGCCGGAACCCGCCGCTGTTCTGCCCATCTCAGTTCCTTCGGCCCCTCAGATTCTGAGAACGTGTGCTCCCCCTCTTTCAAGATTTGCCTGTCCCGAACAACACAGATGAAAGTCAGCTGTTGCATTTGGCTCCAAGGGAAGGAAGGGAAACCCGTTCCGTTTCTAGGATAAAAAACCAAGGAAAGGAAGTGAACGGGGCCTCCAACACAGCGTCTTCCTAAGGAGCTGTTCAGGGTGATGTGGATCACGGGTGACTTTTCTTTCCGTGCTGACGTTAGAACCTCCGGTAAGAGGACCTGCTTCCTCGCTCGTGGGGAGTCAGGTTGGAAACACAAAGAAATGTCCACTCGGGAGAATCGGTAGGATTACATGTGCGGATGGTCAAGGAATCTTCTGGAGGAGGAGGGGAATCTTTTTCCTTAATGCCTTATCTGGAATGTTCCTTTCATGATGGCTTCCGAGCCCAGCCGCGTTCTGAGAGGCTGGGTTGGTGTTCAAGCACAGAACTTCCAGAAGATTCCATGGTGTCAGGACAACCCAGGCACTGTCTCCATCCACAGTGCTGTGCCCAACGTCGGATTCCAGGACTTGCACAGAAGCAGGTTAAACTTCTGAGCAGAGGATGCTGTAAAGCTGTGGCGGTTGAGGAGGATTCTTGCGGGAGCACGCACGCCCCGAAATACGGCGCATCCTGTTAAAGCAGAAGGTCAAAGGTCAAACCTACTTCTATAGCTAGGTTCCTGCCTCATAGCACAGAACATCTGAGGCAGCTTCTAGGGAACACTTACACTTTGAGGGGTGAAATATAAATAAAAAGTACAAAATTAGACCAGGAGAAACATAAATTACATAGGCAGGTCGAGCCCTGGGGACAAGCACACATCGGATGAGCCTCCGAGCCGGGCTGCGTTTGACTGGACGCAACTGAGTTAAGATAAAAACAGAGTCCTGCTCTTAGCTAGGATCGAGAAACGGAGAACACGAGGACAGCACAGGCCTCGCTAGCTTTGTCAGGGTATCGCCTGGAGGAGGCCTTCCGCTGACTGAAAGCTCAATGTGAGCCCCCCGGGCAGCCTGGCTGTGCAAATGGACGGGGCTGCCTTCATAGCAAACCGTGTGAGGCACGGAGGAGGGCGGCGTCCCTCACACATCGCACAGCATCAGCTACGCTTTGCTTTTGCAGCCAGAGTGTTAGAATATGCCCCTTGGGCCACCCTGCACCGTCCCGAGATGGGTGAGGCGGAGCCCTTCAGGGGCTCACACGGCCCGTCCAGACAGCCGGGGAGGGGAAGCAGCAGCCACACGGCCTGATGTGTGCTTACGGGAGGCCCCGTTTGGACTCCTGTGCTCACTTCTGGCTGTTAGTCTTTAACGGGACCTTGACGAGAGTTGGCCTCTGAAACCCACAGCAAGATCGCTCCCATCAGAGCCCCAGTTTGAGAACTTGAAGGCTTCTGGGGCCATCCCCGAATGGCTGGGGGGCCAGCCGTGGCGCAGGGGTGCCGGACTCTTGGCGGAGACTGGAACCTTCCGGAAGCCTGGCATCCATGCCACTCGCGGGCGTCCTGGTGGGTGCTTTGCAAGCCTCTGGTTCCTCCCAGATACTTAGTAGAGGGCATGCGGCCAAGAGAAGACATCTTCCCGGGGCTCTGACGCTGCTCTGTCAGACAGCACCTGTGTTGAATAAATGAAGGAAGCTGTCAGCCAGAGACTTGACTATGTCATTTCAAACCTGTGTGTGGTTCTGAGAGTCAGCAGGACTCAGATTTGGATTCTAGGGCTGCCCCGCCATAGCGCCCCTTCCGCAGGCTAGTTGTGAACCACTGTGGGGCTCCGTCTCCCCAGCCCGTAAAATGGGTGTTTGAGCCCCTAACTGAGCTGTGAGCATCGGCTGAGGTCCTGGAAATAAGAAATCAGTCAGTAAACACCGAGGCACTCATCGAGTCTGAGCTCCCTCTCCCCACCCCCTTCCCTGCACCCAAAGCTAACGGAGTCGTTCCCCGGGCTCTGGATTCCACCCCACGCCCACCTTGGACGTGGCCAGACATCTGTCTATCTTCGGCTGTGACTCCAGTGTCCTCTCCCCCTCTCTCCTGGCTCCTCCTCTCTCCTGACCCTCCTGTTCAATGTTCTCAACCCCCTCCTCTGAAAAAAAAAAAAAACTCCTGCAAGATCAGCGTGGCCAGCAGAACCTGATTCCTGTCATTTCATCATCTCCAGATACCACTGAGGATTGGGATGGATCTGTGCTGGTCCCTTTGTGCATCCCAGCGGCCACTCTGTGCACAGCGCTGGTCCCATTTTGTCCCCACCACCTAAGGACAAAGGCTCACGGCCCAGTGCAGTCAACTTTCCTCAGGCCACTACAGCCTTGTTGACGGCTCTGAGGCCTTCGACGGTCAGTCCCCCATCTTGACACCATGCCCTCCTTCATCCTCTTTGTCACCTGCAGGGTGTCACTCCCTTATTACCGCCGGGGACCTCTCCGTGGGCTTCCCAACCTGCCTGCCCTCCCCCCACTCCCCAAAAGCAAGCCCGGCTCAAGGTTCTGGCTTTGGCTCCCGTGGGAAGTAACGACGGCCAGGCCAGAGGCCAGCGGACTACGCAGTAAGAGGCCAGATAGAAGATATCGGAGGCATCATGCAGCCATACGGCCTTTGCTGCGACCACGGAGCTCTGGCGTTACCACATAAAGCACCTTAGACAGCGCACGCATGAGTGAGTGGCTGCGTCGCAGTGAAACGCGACGTACAAAATGGGAGAAGGGCCACATTTGGCCCCCCGGGCCGGATGTGGCCATCCCGGGCCTGGTGCAGAGGTTGTGGACCTTATGGGCGGGTACGCTTGGTTTCACAGCCTGGCACCACCCCTCGTGAGTTCCATTATGTCAGACACGGTAACTTATGAATGGGATCTCGTGCGGAGAAACTTAGGGTTCCCCCTCCTCCTCCCTTCCTTCTATTCCCTGCTCCCCCACACCATTTTCTTCCCCTCTCTGTCTACCCCCTCACCCTGTACAATCTCATCCACACTCGGGTCTCCAACCCCTCACTCCGTCCTCCTGCCCCGATCTTCCTTCTGACTCTAAAATCTGCACGTTCCACGCCAGCTGGGCCGTGGAACATCCCGTGTACCATTTGCATCTCAGACTCCGCCCGTGCGAAGGAAAACGCATCCTCGGAAGCAAACCTGTGCCCTCCCCTGACCTCCGTCCTCACAGGCATGGCAGGGCTCTCCGAAAGCTTTGATGTCGCCATCGGGCTGCAGGACACTTGGACAGGCCGTCCGCTGGGTCTGTCTCGTCCCACTCATGCTGTCTGTGTCTCCTTTGCTTTCCGTGGCCCTAACCTCCTGCCCGCGTCTTACTACCTGCCCGCCAAGCTTCCTGAGCGGTCTCCCTGCCCCCGCGCCTCTCTCCCACCTGCCTGCACCTGCTATCACTGAACAGAGCCTGGCCACGTCCCTCTCCAGTCCCTGAAGTCAGCGAAGCCTCCTCCTTGCTTTCCAGGTGTTGGAGTCCTCATCTTGCCCCTGACGTCCTCCAACGAACACCCCTGACCCACTCACATGTGCTTGCTCGCTCTTTCCGGAATATTCTTTCATTTTCTTTTTTCCTTTCTGCAGTCCTTCCCTGTGGCTCTCCCCAAGAGCCTTCTCTGCCTGTCACATTCTCTCCTGCTCCTCGGGACCCAGGCCAGATGTCCAAAGTCACACACAAACCCCTGCCCCACCACAACCAAAGGATCTCCTCACCTGGGCGCACAGGGCCCACGCACCCGACCGAGCTTATCTCGCGGCGTGCATTTTCCGTGTGCTTTTGTGACGCCCTGTGTACTTACTTTATCTCTCCCTCTAGATTAAACATTCCTCCAGGGATCAGAGAGATGTTTGGCCCTCCACGCAGCCCCAGCCCTGTGTGTGCAAATGGCACCGGTGTGCCGGGCCGGCTTGCCCACCTTCCACCTGGCTGTACTCCCAGCTGATTTGGCCAGTCCACCCGCCTCTCTGTGGGTGGAAAGTTAGAAAAAGTTGATGGTGAAGGACAGGTTTCACTCTCCTGGGCTCAGAGCTGTGAGCCTTGCATGCTCTTGGGCTTTGATTGTTGCCAGTGTGTGTTTCTGGGGTGTGTGTAGCAGGTGTGAGGGTGTGTGTGCGTGTGTGTGTGTGTGTGTTTGGGGGTGGTGTAGTCATGCACCCTCCTGGAAAAGGACAAGAATCCTCACCTGACTTTGCCTGGGGGCTTATCTCTTTCTACAAGAAATGCCGAGCAAGTGAAATGCGGAGTAGGCATATCTCAGGAGAATATGGCGACTGAGTGATAAAATCAAATGGCGGGTTGTCTCCCTTGACACGCAGTTGGGCTATAAAAACAAGACACTCGTTCTGAAACTCCTGTGGGGGTGGAGGGGAGGGTTGACCTTTGAGGTTTAGTGGCCCAGGTTGCCCTCTGGTCTCTGGAGAACCACGGAAGCCACAGGCTCAGGGCTCGAGGGACAGCCAAGCCTGTCCTGTCCTGCCCTGAGTTCCATACCAGACCTCACGCCAGGGGTGGGACCCGCTTATCTCGGGAGGCGGCGGGTGGGGGGAGTGTCCAAGGACAAGCTTGGAATGGCACATTCGGGTTCTGAATTAAAGGGGTCCGTGCTCTTTTACTCCATTCTGAGAATTGGAGAACTGCCCATCAATCATGAATATGGTTGGACATTGTGCCCGGGCCAAAGGTCATAGAATGTAAGGGGATTGGGATGAGTCATTTTCTGAAATAACGTTTTAGTTGGGGCATCCGGGTGGCTCCCTTGATTGGGCGTCCTGCTTCAGCTCAGGTCATGATCTCATGGTTCTTGGGTTCGAGCTCCGCATTGGGCTTTGTGCTGACAGCTCAGAGCCTGGAGCCTGCCTGGATTCTCTGTCTCCCTCTCTCTCTGTCCCTCTCCTACTCATGCTCTCTCTCTCTCTCTCTCTCTCTCTCTCTCTCTCTCTCTCAAAAGTAAATATACATTAAAAAGTTTTTAAAAAAGAAGAAGTACGTTTTAGCATCAGAACCCGTGTTCACAGGAAGCCTTCCGTGAAAGTTCAGTAGACAAAACTGTGGAAACCCCACTATTCTAGAGGTATGTGTGTGGCAGGTAGGGCTGCACGAGTCCTGCCTGCTTGCTGTCCACCCACTCCAGCCCCTGAGGGGGCTACTCGGACCCCCGTTCAAACCTGCCATGGGTCCCAAATCTCCTACTCTAAAGGGAAGTAATGGGATGTGCCCAAGGTCATGGGGCGGGGGGCAGCTCCATAAGTGAGCAGCCTCCCTGAGCAGCCCTAGCCCGCACTGGTTGGTCACTCTGGGCCAGCCCTAGGCATTGCAGGGGATGGAGGGACCAAGGGACACTGGCTTTGAGGGTCCCACAGAACATGGCAGTTTGGGAACTGAAAAGAAGACATTTGCATGACTGTTTAGTGGAAAGTACAGTGGATCTCAAGCATTTAAGTCCCTTTGAGCCTGGACAAAAGTCTCGTGTTCTGGGACGGCTTTCTCACATAACTACTGAAAAATCTTTAATGACATACACCGTCTTAAGAATTGATCATAACACGGGTGCTCGGGTGGCTCAGTTGGGTAAGTGTCCGACTTTGGCTCAGGTCATGAGCTCACAGTTCATGAGTTCGAGCCCCACGTAGGGCTCTGTGCTGACAGCTCAGAACCTGGAGCCTGCTTCGGATTCTGTTTCCCTCTCTCTCTGCCCTTCCCCTGCTTATGCTCTCTTTCTCTCTCTCAAAAATAAACACTAAAAGAATTAAAAAAAAAAAAAGAATTGATCGCAACACCTCAAGTATGTCTATCTCGGAGGAAGGTCTTACCCCTCTGCCATGCACCGGCCGCCAGTGTCGTGACGGAATGTCCGTTGCTGGCTTTAATCGTCACTCCTGGAGCGCCGTCCACACATTAGCCCACTTAACCTAATCGTCATGAGGCAGGGCTAATCTTACCATCCTCTCTGAAGCTGGGGCTGCTGTCCTTGACATCATCTACATTTTACAGATTTGGAAAGTAGGGCATGGGGGTGTGATGTGGCTCGCGCCGGGTCACAAACAGAGCAGGTAAGGAATGAAACTGGATTCAAACCACACGGCCTGGGTCTTGGCCCATGCTCTTCATCATTGGTCTGCTGGACTTCTTTCTATTCAATGCGGAGAGGATGTAAAGGGCAAGGAGCCTCACACTGGGGACCCCTTGTGGTTTGGGTAAGTGATTTCACTCCCCAGATGAGCTTGAACTGGTGACCATCATCCTCACCATCACCATCACCAACATCATCATCCATGCCATGGCCAGGGTAGTCTTTTGGAAACATAGATCCAATTATGTCAAGCTCCCAGCCCTGCTCACATCTCCTTAATAACTTCTTATTCTTCTTAAGATAATGATCCAAGTCCTTAGGATGGCCTTCAAGGCTTTGCCTGGCCCGGCCTCTGCTACTGCAGGCAGGACCCTAACCTCCTCCTGCACCTGCCCCCTCTGCCCTTCAGTCTCCCTGCCGTCTTTTTATTTCCTGGTATCCCAGGACCTTTGCTCAAGCCATTACCTCTTCCTGAGAGACTCCACTTTCTGGGTCAGCGTCTCTGTTGACCACTCCCGTGAAGTGATATTCCTTCTCTTCCCAGTCTTCACCTGACTCTGTTATCATACCTCCATTAGTGGGACTATTTGGTTACTATCTACGTCTCCCTTGATGGGAAACTCCTCGAGGGTCAAGACCTTGTGTATCTTATCCTTCAGGCCATCCCCAGTGCCTCGCACAGGGCCCGGCGTGTCTTTGGGAATGAGCAAACACATTAGGGGTTCCTTCTTGCTTCGAAGTTCCATGATGCAATGTGTAAACTAACCCCTTCACTGCCAGTTTGAGGTACCCCAAGTCCTCTCAGTACCCCCACCTCTCAGTTGGGAGCCTGGATCAGTTTGCTTACCCTCTCCTATGTGTTTAGTAAGGGCATAGGACATTTGTAAAAACCACATTGTGTGCAAAAAGCCTTCTTGTGCCTTACCTCTTTTTTTGGCCATTGCAACCACAAGGGCAGGTCATGTTGTCCTCATTTTATAGATGAGGCTACTACCCAATGCAGCCTGTCCACTGTCACCCAGTGATTGAGCGGTGGCACTCAGAGCAGGACCCAGGCACTCGGACTTCCCATCTCTTTTCCTTCCTTTCATCTGCCAGGACCAGGTTTAGGCTACCCTCCCCGAAACCTCTTCAAACGGCTGCTCTGGTCTCTTGGTTCCAAAGGTCAGATGGAATCCCCCAGAAGAGGCAGGATTATCATTTCCTCCTTCCAACCCAGCAATGACCTTTATCCTTACACCCAGCGCTGGAAGGGAGTGCCCGGCTGTGCCAGTTTCCTGGCCACCGGGGGCGGGGGGATGATGATTGTTATCCCAACCACGGCTCCCCTTCCAGTCCCCTGGGGGAGAGCTGCCCGTAATTCAGGGTCACGGGGGCCAGACCGGCTCTATCCTTGGTGCTTCACGTCCCTGTGAAACATCTTTAACGATGATCTGCCTCCTTGGTCACATGCGGTCAACCAAGCAGCTGGCCCAGCTGGAAAGTGCAGCTCGGTGGACGAAATGGTCCGCCATGTTCTCCTGACCACTGAGGCTCCCAGGCCAGCCGTGGCCGGGTGGGGGTGGGAGTGAAGGATGGGGGTGGCCGCATGGGAGTGTGTGTGAGGAGGGAGGGGGGGGCGCTGCTGAAAGAGGAGGCAGGTGCCCCGAGGGAGGATGTGGAGGCAGGTCCTCCCCACTGTGGTGTGTGTCCCACCTGCAGGTACAGGCAGGAAGGGAGGGAGAAGGGCCATTCTGGGTGGTTCCCCGCCACCACTCCATCAGTGCTAGGACACACATGGCCACTGGAGAGCTTTCCATTCTCTCCCAGTGCTAGACCCCCTCTCCCCCTGCAGCCGGCTGGTCTTCCAACAGACAATCAAGATGGGCTCTCCTCTCCAAAGTTCTGAGCTGACGGAATAACTTCCTGTTCTGCATGGCGGGACCACTCTTGGCATCTCAGAAATGGAGGGGGCCGTGGAGACCCTCTTTGTAGTCTCCATAAGGACGACGGGCCCCGGAGGGGGAGAGGACAGCCTGTGGCCACCACAGGTGCCCACCCAGGTAGGCAGAGCCCCCAGCCGGGGTGCAGGCTTCCAGTTCCTTCTCAGCCTCTCCAGCCACCCCGCCAGGCGGGCCTCATGTGCACTCACCTGCTCCCCCGTGGGGCGTTCTGGGTGGGAGTGGAAACACGCCCCTACCCCTCTGGCCGCGCAGCAGCCCCAGGTTCACGGCCAGCTGCCTGTGGAGCCTGCGTCCCTCCTCCTGTGCCCACGGCCAAACTACAAGTCCAGCTTCTCAAGAGGTACCTCGATGTTGAGGGAATACCAGGTGATCCAGAAGAGCAGGCTGAACACCAGGGTCAGGGCCCCCGTGTAGACCAAGAAGTCCCAGTAATCGAGGGAGGCGAAGACGCCCAGCAGCAGAAGGACCAGGCCCACGGCGTCGAGCAGCAGGGCCAGCACAAGGAAGAGTACACAGCGCCCCAGGTTGCATCTTCCCCAGCGCCTCCCCAGGAGCATTGCCCTGCAGCAGCGGGAGAAACCCGGCTGCACCCCTGGGGCTGATTTGCATGGGAGGGTGGCGGTTCTGCCTCCTGCCGCCCGCACCGGCTGGCCGCTGGGTGTGAGCGAACGAGGGAGACGTCAGGCTGTCTGGAGCCACAAGGAAGTACATGCGGATCCAGCTTTATGAGCACGGCAGCCAGTGGGGCAGGCTATTCCTTAACTGCTTCGTGACTCAGGACTGGTCCGGGCCAAAACACACTGACATCAGTGCTAATGGGACTGGTCAGCGCTGGGTTACGTGGCCGGGGAGGGGTCAGGTGCCCCGGGAGGGATTTTCGGTGTCCAAGAGGGGGGCTGTCCCGTGCCTCGTCCCGTGCCTCTCGAGTTCCTGGCAAGTCCTGGCAGGTTTCTGAGCCCTGTGGTGGTGGTGGGGTTTCGTTCCCCTCACCCGTCCGCCCTCCTCTTCCTGGTGCAGAGGGAGGTTTTAAGTAAAAGATGCAGAAGAGACTCTGTTGACATACGTAGAGTTTGAAATGGTGCGGTAAGAATCTGTCAGTTCTAGGGACCAAATAGGGACCCAGAGAAGGTGGATGTGCCTCGTGGATGTCTCCATTCTGAAGACCTGGGGACCTGGGAGGATACACGGATGGGGCAGAGTGGGCGGGGCAGGGGGACTTCTGGCCTCTGGCTGTGGTGCATCGGGCGTGAGCCAAAAGGCGACAGAAGTCGAGAAATATCTGTCTGGTTCTCTGCATCTTTTCCAGACTGACTCGAGGTTTGCCTTATGTCCCGCGGACACTGCTCACTCACATCCCCGAGGGGTGATGTAGCCGTGTCACTGTGGCTGCTCACAGGGTGTGCGGCCTCCCCTCTGTCCCTGGTTCACTGCGGGACCTTGGCCTACACACCAGACGTCTCTGGGACTCGGTTTCCCCCAGGCATAGTGGAAGAAATAATTTCCACTCTTTCTCCTGCCTTCTCTGGTCGATGAGAATGAATAGACAGCTCTGACTTTGTTCCCTAGTGTGAAATAGGCCAGGAGGAGTGAGAAACTTCCAGAAAAAAGGTCCTGGGCGGGGGGAGAATTAATGTGTTACAGATTTTAGGATCCAAAGCTCCAGGAGACTTGACTCAGGCCAAGTAGCTGATCTGGAGCATCTCCAAGTGAGAAGTAGCTGAGGCTACTCCCCCCCCCCCCCCCCCCCGGTGTCTGTCTCCTTTTCTTTTTTTTTTTTTTAATTTTTTTTTTTTTAATTTTTTTTTTCAACGTTTATTTATTTTTGGGACAGAGAGAGACAGAGCATGAACGGGGGAGGGGCAGAGAGAGAGGGAGACACAGAATCAGAAACAGGCTCCAGGCTCTGAGCCATCAGCCCAGAGCCCGACGCGGGGCTCGAACTCCCGTACCGCGAGATCGTGACCTGGCTGAAGTCGGACACTTAACTGACTGCGCCACCCAGGCGCCCCTTTTAATTTTTTTTTTAACGTTTATTTTTGAGACAGAGAGAGACAGAGCATGAATGGGGGAGGGTCAGAGAGAGGGAGACACAGAGTCTGAAACAGGCTCCAGGCTCTGAGCTGTCAGCACAGAGCCCGACGTGGGGCTCGAACTCACAGACCGTGAGATCATGACCTGAGCTGAAGCCGGCCGCTCAACCGACTGAGCCACCCAGGTGCCCCTCCTTTTCTGGATATATGCTCAGAGGCAGTTAGGTATCCACACAGGAGCACCTCCAGTGCTGGAGAGGCTGACAGCCCTCCCATCTGCTGCCTCCAGCTCCGACCGGGAGAGTGTCTCGGGAAGAACGGTGGGCGGACGGCAATGCCCTGTGGGGGGCAGGCCAAGAGTCTGTGCCGTGGAACCCCGGGTGCATGTGTGCAGGTCTGGCTGTCCGCAGGCTCCCGGGTGCCTTTGCAGAGGAGTCCCGTGAGCCTGCGAACGATTTTACCATGAAGACTTTTATGTGCCCGAGAGTCTCTTGAGTCCCGGGCCATCAGGTGGTTGGTCACCGTAATCCTGTCTGACTTCGGGTGACAGGTCAGAGAGAAGCTGGTGACCACTTTGCCACTCAGCCCCAGCTCAGCACCCCAGGTCTTCTCACCATGTTTATTTCTACTGTTTTCGCACACACACACACACACACACACACACACACACACACACATCCAGCTGAACAGACTCTGACACATTCCCCAGCAAAAGGAACAAAATCGAATCAAAACCACTCGCAATTTCGTGTCCAGAGCTAACCAGCACACGTCACTTAGCATTTATCCTCCAGAACCGTAAACACCCCTCTTCCGTCTTAGGGAAAGGGGCCGCGTTGCGCACCCTGTCCTGCGGCCAACACGTGGCCGTTCTTCCGCGGGGCTAAACGGGGCGGGGCGGGGCGGCGGGGGGTGGGGGGCCGGGGGACCACCCAGGTCGCGAGAGCCCTGGGCACCGCCCACCTCCGCGTCTCTGCTCCGCCCATGTGCCAGGCCCTCTAGATGTTTACACAGCTGGGACAGACTGGGATGGCTGGTGGAAAGCCAGGTGACAAGGGAGCCCTCTGAGTGGGGCCGCTCAAAGAAGAGGTGGGAATAGGAGGGGGAAGGAGGGCGTGGCTGGCCCTGGGGACACTGAGAGTGCCAGGCACAGCCCAGAGCAGGGGCGGGTCACCAGCAGGAACGTTCACTTGACTTGATTGACATAGCCCTGTCTGCGGTGCTCGCTTTTAACAGAGCTTCCCGGCCCTGTTCCCTCATCAGGTGTAGTGGCCACCGTAGGAAATAGCTGTGTGAGGTCCCTGGGTGGCCCAGAACGCCAACGTGGGGGCTTCAACCACAGAAACTTCTAGAGGAGGGAAGTCTGAGCTCTGGGCGTCATCAGGGTGGGCTCCCTCTAAGGGCTGTGAGGGAGAATCTGTTCCCTGCCCCTCGCCTTGCTTCTGGGGGTTTCCTGGCAGCGTTGGGCTTTCCTTGGCTTACAGGTGCATCACCATCCTATGTGAGCGTCATTCTCTTTGTGTGCTTGTCTCTGTGTCCAAATTTCCCCTTTTTATAAGGATACCAGTTATGTTGGATGAGGGGTCTACTCTACTGTCGTTTGACCCCATCTTTTTTTTTCTTTTTAAGTTTATTTATTTTGAAAGAGAGGCAGAGAGACATGGAGAGAGAATCCCCAGCAGGCTCCGCACTGTCAGCGCGAAGTCTGACACGGGGCTCGATCCCACGAACCGTGAGATCATGACCCGAGCCAAAGTCGGACGCTTAACCGACGGAGCCCCCCCAGGCACCTCTGAGACTGATACACACAGTGTGAAGAGTTAGGAGACAACGCAAGGAGACAAACGGACATCTGTGTGCCTTCCGAAGCACAAACACAGTGTGTGGGGCATGTCCACGGGCCCCGCTCCTGGCCTGTGGCTTCCAGATTTGGTCCCTGATGCCCCCTCGGCCCCCTCTCTTCTGAGACTTCTCGGGCTGTGGGGTCTGTCGCTGCCTCTGTGGCTCAGAGAGGTTTGTCCTCTCCGAGGACAGATATGCCTCCTCTTGGCAACTGACACCTTGTCGCTCCCGTGGAAAGTCATCACGATCTGTCCTCTCCCTGTGATGTCACCAGGATGACAGTGCTCGCATGACCTGGATGCTCAAGGGCAGGCTGAGAACCGAGGGACCAGGGACAGGCCAGCCTGGCAGGCTCAGCTGACACAGAGTCAGTTGCCGGGGCATGACAATCTGAATGACCGAGGCGCAGTCACCACCCGAGTGTCAGGGCTCAGATGTTGGGCGGGCATAGCCACGCCAGCCTGTGCCACTCACGCGCTGTGTGACCTCGGGCAAGTCACGTGCCCTCTCTGTGCCTCAATCTCCTCATTGTAAAATGATCCCTTGTCCCACAGGGTTACTGGAGAGATTACATGAGTTCACAGTTGTAAAGTGTGCTTAGTACCTGCACACGGTGACGTTGACAAGTGTTACCATTGCGGTTGTCAGGACATCTTTGCCTTCCTTCCGCCACGATGATGCTTCTGTAGGGAAAACCCCAGGTTGGAAGGGACCCACACTGACTGTCCTGCTCTAGCATTTCTCCCCTTGATCGAGCTTGGCTTCCCCTGTTCTCCTGACTCGCCTGATACCCAGTGGGTCCAGTTAGGACACCCTGAGCCCTCTCTCCATCCTTACAGCTACAGATGCGACCTTGATGGGGACCCCTTATTCTCATGAAATGCTCTTCCGGTCCCCAGTCTCTTTATCTGCCCCATTCTCACATCTGTCCACATTGCCCACTGGCCTAATCCGGCATTTCTCAAGCCCTTGGCATCCACGTGCTATGCCCAGGATTTGGCCACAGCTGCGGTCTGCTTCTGTCATTTGTTATAGAAAATCATATTAATGTGTTAATGTGTCACTACATGGATTTGTTCATTTTACTGTATCTTGTTAATGATTTTCTTAAAACCTTGTTAATGATTTTTTTAACTTCAATGAATTATTGTCACCATCAGTGGAAAACTTACTTGGAATAGACAGCAAGTATTTTAGAATATACACTCTGAAAACAAAACACTGTAATTCAACTAGACCAGAGGTCCTCAAACTTTTTCTGTAATGGGCCAGATTATTAAACATTTTAGACTTTGCGGGCCGTAAGGTCTCTGTTAGAGCCACTCAGTTCTGCCATAGTAGCAGAATGAATGGTGTGGCTGTGTTCCGATAAAACTTTATTTATAAAACCAGGCGGTGGGCCAGACTCATCAACGCCTGAACTAGCCGCTGTTGCAAGTTGAAGGTGCTGAACCCAAGGCCTATACTTTCTTTGTCAAATAAAGGCCTGAAGTTCACATATTTCAGAGGCGATATTTGCACCGTGTCGCGGAGAGGTTTTGTCCTTGGAAATCCTATAAAGGACCGGATGAGAATTAAAATGGCTATGCCTTTTGAAGTGAACCTGTGTGCCAGCTAAATGTGTTTCATGTGCCCCTGGGGGTACGGGGCTAGAATTTGGAAAAGCATTGACACTGATCAATCGGTCTCCAATCAGTCTTTACAGGCTCTCGCTTTTTCTCAGGGTCGGCATTTTCAGAAATACGTTGGTGCTTACCTGAGGAGTGTCTGACAATTTTCACAGCTCTTCATTCTTCCTCTGTTAAGGAGGCTTGAGAGACTTCCCCGGAGTGAACATCCTGGCCTTCCAGAATCCATCTAGCTGCTACCCACAGGCTCAGCAAACATTCCAGCTCTCTGCCCTGGTCTTCCTGTCTTCTTCCCCACCGGCCTGATCTAAGCCCTCATCATTCCCATCCAGACCTCTAAATGCAAATATCCCCCCTCCCTCTCTTTCTGCCCCCAGTCCCCAGGCCGGCTCTCTCCCCAACATCCTGGAGAATCAAGTTTGTTTCTTTCTCATTCCCATTTAATCTTTAAAGTTTATTCTCAAACGTTTAATTATAGCAAAATATGCACAACCCCAATTTAGCATTTCAACTGTTTTTTAACTGTGTGGCTCAGCGGCTTTAGGTACATTCGCGCTGCTGTGCGTCTCCAGAACGTTTTCATCTCTCCAAATGAAACTGTGTCCCCAGGGAACACGGACTTCCCATCCCTCTTTTCCACCAGCCCCCCCACCCCACCCCGGCCCCTGCCCCCGCCCTTCTACTTTCTGACTCTAAAAATTTGATTCCTCTGTTAGGAGTGGAATCAGCAGTATTTGTCCGCTTGTAACTGGCTTATTTGGCTCAGCATGAGGTCCTCAGGTTTCATCCCCATCAGAGCATGCGTCAGAACTTCCTTCCTTTTAAAGACTGAGTAATAGGTCATTTTGTGGATCCATCCACCTGTCACTGGATGCCTGAGATGCTTCCACTTTGTGCCTATCGTGAATAATCCTGCCGTGAACATGAGTGCACAGATACCCGTACGATGAATCCCTGATTTCAGTTCTTTGGGGTGCGTGCCTACCTAAAAGTGAAATTGCTGGATTAATTCGATGGCTCTATGTTGAGTTTTTTTAAGGACCCAGCATACCGTTCTCCGCCATGGCTGCACCATTTTCCATTCTCGCGAGCGGTGCGGAAGGGCTCCGGTCTCCACATTCTCTCCAACACTTGTTGTCTTCCGTTTTGCTTATTTTTGTCATTGTTGTTTTGATAATAGCCATCCTCATGGGTGAGAAGTAGGTTCCTATTTGACTTGATAGTTGCTTTTATAATAGTACCTGGTACACTTGTGGAGGTCGTTTGTCTAGTTCTCCATGGTCCTCATTCATAGGCTGGACACCTTTCCTGGCCAGGGAGCAGCTCGCCTCCTTGTAACTAACACCCAGTGTTTATTGAATGGTCCCTTTCATAACTCCCAGGACTCTCTGCTCTTGGGAAAGCTGAGTGTCTCACCAGAGTTGCTACAGCTCCTCCTGGATCCTATCTTTCGTCCCCCACCTCCCCATTTCTAAGCAGGCAGTGCTCCTGCAGCCCCCCTCCCAGAATAAAGCGTCTCCACGGGAATACCTTGAAGCCTTATCAGGCAGGGAAAATGGTGTACTGCACTCCTACTTGGTTGCTGCCCACACCCGTTTAGTTTTGTTGTCTATTTCTGCTGGCACTCAGCTCTGAGTTAACTGCTGGGCACGTAGTCAGAGATGTCAGAGCTGTGGATCCTCAGACATCGCCACCAGGGTATCTGCTGGGTTTGGTGCCAGAATCCATTTTTCTGTTTAGCATTTTTCTTGCCGTGACTTGTCTGCCCTGGGAACAATGAGCTGCAAAGCCTGTTTGCAGGGCTCCAGGGTTAAGCCGTACGGGGCTCGGTTGTCTGTGACCCCCTTTCTCTCCCAGCCAGGTCCCGAACCAAGCTCCAGGGACTCTGCTTGGGTGAGCCCCAGGGCCAGAGCCTCGGGCCTGCCCATCCACTTCTGCGCTCTGCTGGGAATCGGGCTCAGCTCTCTTGAGCTGCCGATGCATCTTTAGTTGCAAAATCAGTGCTAAGTGAGCAAGAGGAAATAAAGGGCCATGTTAACGTCTTCTTCCCAAGAGCATCGGGGACCCGTTGGAGCGTCCTGAGGAGAAGGTGAAGGGATCCATATTTTTAAAAGAGGGTTCCCGCTACCGTGGGGAGAGCAGTACGGAGGGGGCCAAGAATGGGCACCTGGCAAGCAGCGAGCAGGGAAGAGGTGGGGTTGGTGACAGTAGGAATGAGAAGAAGTGGATATGAGAGATAACCGGGAGGTGAAATCAACAGGACGTGACGACACATTCAATGTGGGGATGGATGCGGGAAAGCGAGGGGGCCACTGCTGAATACCAACCAGGTTTCTGTGTTGTACAGCTGGATGCCCGAGGTGCCTCCGGTGATGAGCTACACCGGAAGAGGGGCTGGGGTGGCTGAGAAGCCATGATACGCCGGCTGGGGACTGGAGCTCTGGGCTACGCACATGGGCTTGTGGGTCCGCGGCAAACTGGTGGTGGGGAGGAGATTGCTCGTCTCCTTGAGATCTCGCACAGTTCGAGAAGACGCGGGCCGGGTCTCGACGATCTCCCCCATTTCATGGCTGGGTGGAGTAGAACTAGCCAGCTAAGGAGACAGGAAAAGAATGCCTAGAGAGGTGGGAAGAAACCACGGGCTGGTTCTAACTTGAATCCAAAGGAAGAAGACGTTTCAAAGAGAACAGAGTGGCCAGTTGTGTTGAATGCCTTTGAAAGATCAAGTCGGCTCACATACCTTCCCAGGGCTCAATCAGCAGGGGGGATCCTCATCCCTCCCTCTCCCCATCCTCCCCCTCCAAATGGCCTCATCTTCCCCTCCCTTGTGCCACACACCTGCTTGTTGTCCTCCTGAGCACTCGGCAGCTGGGGCTGCAGGCAGGTGGGCTGGGGGAGGGGGGTGTTGAGCAAGTGCTTTGACCCTTCTGAGCCCAGGCAGAGGAAATCGGCACGCGAATTTTTTTTTTTTTTTTTTTTTTTTTTTTTTACCTGTAGGATGAATGCGAACTGGGAGACAGATAATGGAGAGTCTACGGGAAGAAGCAAAATGCCCAGGACCCTGAAGAGCCTAGCTTTCAGGGATCTGAGGTGCCAGCCTGGAGGGGAGGGTCTCTGGAGAGCTGGGGGAAATCCAGCAGGCGGGCTAATGCGCTAACCCGGACGATTTGAAAACAAAACAGAGCATTCCTCTACAGTGGGGATATGGAAAATCCCACTGAGATTTCAGAATTTCAGTTATAGTGGCCAAAGAATGTTTCCTTAAGGATTTAGAAGAGCTCAGTCGTATATTAATTAATAAAAACAATAAATTATTAAGTAATTAATAAAAATTAATGAGTGAGTTGGGTTAATTAATAAAAATTAACGAGTGAGTGATAAGAACGCTTAACACGAGGCCCGCCCTCTGAACAAATGTTCACATGCACAACACAGAAGGAGGGAAGGGCGGGGAACAGAAGGAGACCAGCGTCTCTGCTCAGACCCATCTGTGGTGCTGTCTACAGAGCAGGCTGCTCCCCACACAGCCAGGGGTTGGTCCTCAGCTTCCCTGGGCATCCATGCCAGCTCCTGGGCACGAGGCCCAGGGCTCAGGACACTTGGCCTCCGTGGCCTTGCACTGGGTTCTTTGGGACCTGCTCTCTTGAACCCACGAAGAATTGTGGAATATCTCTTCCCAGGCCCTAAGAGCACTGTCCTCACCAAGCCAATGGCTGCTTTTGCTTGCTGGAGACGGAACAGGGATAGGATGGGAGTGGGGGCCGAAACACACTTCTCCGTGGGTCCCTTGTCCCTCTGTGCGTGACGTCTTGTAACCTGGGGCACGTCTGAATTTCAGCTCCTTCACCTGTAAAATGGGAGTAGTAATACTTACCTGCATTACTCCTACGCAGAGCCCTTGTAAGGACTGTCACTACCCTTACACTTAACAAGCACAGAGTTCTCACTACAGAGAGGACTCACTTACACATAAAGCACAGAGAATCGGCAAGGCCTGTGACCCCAGGATACTTTAAGGAGGGCTTCCTGGAAGAGGCAGCGTTTGAGGTAGGAGTCAGCTAGATGGAAGAGGGGATCAGAATGGTGTAGGCCCAGGAAGGAGCACATGGAAAGGTGCAGCGGCGTGACGTCGTGGGAAATACTAAGCCGTGGGTCTGGGGTACGGGGTGAGTGGCCGGGAAGTAGGTAGGCTGGGGGAGGAGCGTGACTCCGCAGGAAGGACTCAGCTAAGTGAGGGAGTGTGAGTCCCATCTTGTTATAGGATGAGAGCAGGTTCAGGAGCAGGAGTGGTGACGTGATCAGAAGCACCTTCTAGAAAGACAGCTGGTTGGAATGTGGGGAGTGGATTGGAGCGGGACGAGCCTGAAGGCAGGGAGGCTGATGGGGGCACCGGTGACTTAACCCAGGGGCACTGGGACTTGGGAGAAGGGGAAGGGAAGGGCCTCTAGGTACTTGGGAGACAGACTGCGTGTGGGGCGTGTGGGAGAGGGAGGCCAGCCCAGGTTCGGGATTGGTGGGTGAGGTTGCCCTCCGCTGACACACAAGTGGATCTGGACGAAGCGGTGTGGGGACACACAGTGGCTTCTTCCAACACCGGTCAGTGTGCGTTGAGGGCTGTCCGGGTTGGGACGTGCTGTCTGGAGCTCAGCACAGGTGTCCACAGCAGTGGCCGACTCGGGTGACATTGACTGAAGCTGGAGGTGGGGGGGGGGGTGCGGTGCAGGCAGCAGGGAGGCTGGGGGTGACGGCAGAGGGAGGGAGACCAGCACAGAGGGATGGAGGGCTGAGTGGGTACCAGGAGGAGGAGGAGGGTCCCGGACGGGCGTGTGTGGCCAGGGAGCGGCCAGAGCAGCAGAAGGACCAGCAGGACAGGCACCGCCCAACAAGGCTGCAGGCCGACAGCATGGCGCCCCTTCCCCACAAGGTCCCCTTCCGGAGGGGGTTGGTGTGGGACTCACACCCGGGTGGGGGTGGGGAGGAGAGCCGGGAGGGGAGGAGGAGGAGAGATGGTTTCTCCAACACCCACACGGCTTCCTTCCTCGGCCCCCCTTTCCCACGTCCTCTTCTGGAATGTTCTGCCCCCAACCTTGCCTCGGTGGCCTCCTTCTTGTCAGGCCTCAACACAAAGCTCCCCTCCCTGCCTCCGTGGCCCGCATCACTCTCTGACACCGGCTTGTCCGTTTGACGATGGCCTTTTTCACGGCCTGTGTGCCTCTAGGAGGGAGTGGGGGTGGGGGGGAAGCTCTGTTTGGTCCACCCCCCACCCTCGACTCCCAGTGCAGCGTTCCCAAGGTGCTCAATAGCGTCGCGTCGAAAGGATGAAGGGAACAATGGCGTCTTTCAGGGACCACGTGTGAAAGGGCCTGGTGAGCCATCCCCAGGCCCTTCCCAGGCCCGCGTCCATGCCATCCGGCAGGCCCCTTCTGCGGCGGCCACGCCCCTGCCCCCCACCCCCAGCCTTCCCGCCTCCCTCCCCCATCCTGTTGTTGGGATGAACCTGAACAGGGCTGTCCTGGCCTTGACTGGGGCTCTCTCACACCCACGCTGGGCGCCGCTCATTAGTCGGGTCGCCCTGCGCCAGCCCCGAAAGTGAACACACCCTGTCCCCAGGCCCATCAATCACTGCTGGCTCCTTTCACGGAGCCTTTCTTCCCTCTCCCAGTGAATGGGCATCAGCAGAGTGTTCGGCCGATGTGCTCAGAATTATTCACTTGGGGTTCCTTCCCTGAGTTTTATGAGGCTCTGCCCTGGAGTCTTTTTTTTTTTTTAATTTTTTTTCATGTTTACTTTTGAAACAGAGAGGGACAGAGCGTGAGCAGGGGAGGGGCAGAGAGAGAGGGAGACAGAATCCGAAGCAGGCTCCAGGCTCCGAGCTGTCCGCACAGAGCCTGAAACCGTGCTTGAACCCATGAACCATGAGAGAGCACTAGTGGGAGAGGGGCAGAGGAAGAGGGAGAGAGAGAGAATCCCAAGTAGGCTCCACACTTAGCACAGAGCCCCACGTGGGACTTGAACTCACAAACTGAGCCAAAATCAAGAGTAAGATGCTTAACCGACTGAGCCACCCAGCCATCTGACTGGTATCTTTATAAGAAGAAGAAATTGGGGGAGCACCTGGGCTCAGGATCTCACAGTTCATGGGTTCAAGCGCCGCGTCGAGCTCTGTGCTGACAGCTCGGAGCCTGGAGCCTGTTTCGGATTCTGTGTCTCCCTCTCTCTCTGCCCCTCCCCCACTCATGCTCTGTCTCCCTCTGTGTCTCGAAAATAAATAAACATTAAAAAATTAAAAAAAAAAAAAGAAATTAGGACACAGACACACACAGAGGGAAGACACAGGGAGAAGAGAGCCATCTACAAGCCAAGTCGGGAGGTCTCAGCCCCCTAGCCTGTGATACTTTGTTATGGCCGCTCTAGCAACCTAACACAAGGATCCCCCCCTGTGGGGAGACTAGCTTGGATTTTCCGAGTGGGCCCAATGTAATCACAAGGGTCCTTACAAGTGAAGGAGGGGAACCAGAGGGTCCAAGAAGAATGGTGTCAGAAGTACAGGTCAGACTGAGGGGGGTGGAGGGGTCTGAAGATAGAGGAAGGGGCCAGAAGCCAAGGGACGTGGGGGCCTCCAGAAGCTGGCTACAGCAAGGAGCAAAATCTTCCCCTAGAGCCCTTCAGAGGGGATGCAGCCCTACCTAACACCTTGATTTTAGCCCTATGAGATCCATTTTGGACTTGGGACTTCCAGAATGGTAACATAATAAGTTTGGATTTGGGTTTTTTGTTTGTTTGTTTTCACAGCAGCAACAGGGAGCTAACACATTGTCCAATAGGCACTTAGACATACGGGCATAGGTGTGGGGAGTCACAGCACACAGAGTAATTGAAGCCATTGTGAACAAAGAACCCGTTTGGAGAAGCGTGTGAGTGAGGACAGTTGAGGTCTAGGCAAGAACCTACAGAGACCAGCATTTCAGGACAGGACAGCTCACACGGCCGTGTCTCTGACGGGGGCACGTGGTCCATGCTCTGGGGATTGAAATGCTGGGCTAACGGCCACTCCCGAGGCACAGGTCCAGAGGTTGTGTCTGAGAAGGGGGTCGGAGAAAGCGAGGGACTAAGGGCCAGGCGGCGAGTCAGACGACGGTCACCATAGTTAGAATCCTATGTCCCTCCCCTTCCAGGCCTCCTTCCCGTGCGGCCCTGCAGGAAAATGGCCATTATTTGCACCCACGCTTCTTTATGGATGGAAGGTGAGACCAACATGATTACCAGAGAGACTGTTGGCTGTCACTTTTGACGCTCATGCTGGAGAGCCCTGCTGGGCAGTGGGGGGTGGCCCTTGCTCAGCTTTCTCCTTGGTACGAGACCTGATTGGGAGTGCCCCTCCTTCCCGCACCTACAGCACAGTCCCTCGGGTCCAGCAACCCCCCCCACTGGCGATCTGAGGGAGCAGACAGCACAGGGCCAGGGCCTGGCTCAGCTCCCATAGCCCCCAGAGCCATGCACAGCAGTCTGCATAGACAGAAGCCTCCGATGGGATGGGAAAGAACCGGCCATATCCTGTGGGTGCTAAGGGCACGGGCTCAGGGATCCGGGGTGGAGCAGGAAGCAGGACCTGGATGGGTAGCCACCGGTTTAGCAGGGACAAGGAGGGACCAGTCCCAAGGCTCACCAGGGAGTCCTCTCTAGTCTTTTTTTTTTTTTTTTTATGTCTTTATTTTCTTTTGAGAGAGAGAGACAGAGAGTGAGCAGGGGAGGAGCAGAGAGAGGGAGACACAGAATCCAAAGCAGGCTCCAGGCTCTGAGCCATCAGCACAGAGCCCGATGCGGGGCTCAAACTCACAAACTGCGAGATCATGACCTGAGCCGAAGTCGGACGCTCAACCGGCTGAGCCACTCAGGGGCCCCATGGAGTCCACTCTAGTCTTAAAGGAAGCAAGGAGGGTCTTTCTTTGGAGAAAGGGCGGGCAAGCCCCCAGCTTCTCTCCCTGCAGAAAGCCGCGGAGCTCAGCCACTGTGCTTCCTGGAAAAGTGATACTGGCTGTTGACTTAGATCCTTGTTAGATCCTTCTCAGCACTCAGCAGAAGAGCCTGGCCTGGGAGGTACCAAGGCCACCCTGTTGTGACAGCATCACCTCGTGCCAGCAGCCGGAGACCCCCATCCCCACCCCCTGCATTTGTGCGTGGCTCGTAGGAGATGCTCAGAATGCTGGCTTCTTTCCTGGCTGGTGGCTCCGTCTGTCTGTCCTCCTGGTGCCTGGCCACTTCCCTGCTTGGCGTTCTGGGCCCCTGCTGGGTGTGTCCTCCCCTCCTGTCTCCCAACCCCAGCTGCACTTCTGCTTTCCCTGCCTCGCAGCCCAGAGCCCACCACAGCGACCCTGGGGGTCTCTGGAGAGCTGAATGGGGGGCAAGGGGTGTAATGGGTGTGGCCTCAGGAACCAGGCCTTCTGGATTTTAATCCTGGCTTGCTGCTCCTAGCTTGGTGTCCCCGTGCCTCACTTATCTCATCTGTGAGATGGGGTTGATGATTAGAGTAGCACCTGAGAACGGGGTCTTGGGAAGGATTGGGTCAGTTTCCGGCATGCAGTTAGCACCCAAGAAATGTCCTTTATTTTCCGCCTGGGTCCTTCCTCTGCTCTTCAGAGAGCCCGCTCCAGAGTGTCCTTGCCAACTGCACTTACCCGCTCCCCCTGCCCCTTCTCAGAGCCCTCCGCTGACGCACCCCACAGCCCGGAAACTTCACCAGGCACGTGCTCGGGCAGTCCCGTCATGCACACCTCCTATCAGACACGTTCAGGGGTTGTGGGGTGTAGTTTTCCAGTCACCTCTGGAGATAGTGACAAAGTGATGGGCGCGGGGGGGGGCGGGGAGCAGGGACAGGCGGGGACGAGGTGTTGTGAGTCTGGCGATGCTGCAGGAACCGAGAGAGGAATCCATCACTGCGTGTTCATCCAGACCCAGAGCCGGCCTTTCTTCTCCCGTTAAGGACAAGGCGGGCAGGACATCGAGGACACGGTGAATCTGGTGCGGGGGCCAAGTAGCAGAGGGCCAGGTTGTAAGACCCAGAGAAGCAGAAGAGGCTGGGCCAGGAGGGAGGAAGAAGGACTTGGGAGGCAGAGGGAGGCCATGTGCCCCCTTCCTGTGCTCGCTGTCCTGAGTTCACGGCGACGTCGACAGGCTGACCCCCAGGTCGCCGCCTGCCTCACCCTGGCCCCGCTGATTCATCCCAGAAGGTTCTTTTCCCATATCTCTTTTTGGTCTCAGTGCTGGGCTTGTGGGGAAAGAAAGAGTCAGGGGTGTTCGCTCTGTCTGCGACCTCAGCGTCTCAGAGAGGGGCTATCAGCTCCTGGCGGGGGGCGGGGGGGGCGGCGAGGACCCGTGGGGACAGTCTTGGGACTCCGGGTGGGACAGAATGAAAACGCAGGGGACACCGAGAAAGAGCACACGATTCAACATTACGTCAGTTCCTTTAAGGACTCAGATTAAAACAAAATCTCCCGAACAGAACAGCTGTGGGTGGAAGGGTACAGTCTGCGGAGCAGAGACACGTGGATGCCGGTCCCGTCCTCCGATCCACGGGCACCGGAAGAGTCTCGGTGGAGATGCTTTCCCCCAGAAATGCGGCGCCTGGCCTGGGCCACATTCCAGACCAGCTGCGCAGACGCCGCAGCGTCCCATGCGGCGATGGCCTTTGGCAAAAGCCCCTCAGCGTGATGCTGGCATGTTCCCTGGTCCACGCCCATGTGCGGGGATCCCAGTGGTGATGAGTGATTCTCGGGGGATGTTTCCTCATTATTCTTGCTGAGATGCTAGCTTAAGGGACAGGGCGCGTGGGCAAGCATTGCTGGAAACTTCCAGGTGAGTCCAGACCTTGGATACTTCCTAGAGTCATGGCTGCCCCCAGACTCCCAAGCAAGACGTACACAACAGTAGCCTCCGCATGGGCCTCTCTACCACGGCTGCGCCCAGACCACGAGCTTTGGGGCGGACGTAGGGAGACACAGGGAGTGTGGATTCCCAGTGAGCGAGCTGAGAGCCCGTCCTGTTTACTCTCACGTAAGAAAGCATCAGGGGAGGCGAGAGTGATAGTATAGGGCCGCTGCGGAATCTGCATTCAGGCCAGAGGAAGGCGGGTAGATGGTCTGTAAGCCCTGTCACTCGAGGCACTAGAATGACAGTTAAGGACAAAGCACTTGCAGTGCACCCCAGACGGGACTTGACCGCCTTATGCAGGGGACAGTTCAGCGAGAGGACCTGGCTACGCTGTCCGAATGAGACACATGGTCGTTTTGGGTGAAGCCCCAAAGGCCACAGGCCCCCCAAGTTCTGGCTTCTCAGGTGGGTGGGGCAGGGGTGGCCCCCTGGGACAGGTACCTGCCTCCATGGAGTTTCCCATGATGCAGAAGGACCTAGGTGAGGTTCTGACTCTGCATCTGGAACTACCACAGAGGATGGAAATACCGGAGGCTTGTTGGGGGGGGGGTTGCCACGGTGACAGGGGAGCAGGGCCCAGAAACCCTAGAGAGGCTGCCCTCCCTTCACACCTCGTTATCCGTGCTCTCCACTGGACCTCTGGCCCGGCCCAGGGCAGCCTCCTGGTCTGTCACCTCAGAGCCTCTGCTCACCCTAAGCCCCAGATTTGGGGAGCGCTTACCTCACGGGTGCTCTCTGCTTGGTAGACCCCCTGGAAACCCCCTTCCGGTCTGTGGCCTCATCGTGGCCCCTGGAGAGGCTGCACTAAGGCAGGTGGGAAGCAGGCCAAGAGGCAGGAAGTTGCCGTGCAGTTGCCTAATTTCGTTAAGCTCCCTCCCCTCCCCCGTCCCCCACCTGGACTTTTGCCCCCCAAATTTCTGCCCCCCGCCCCCCGCCCCCTTTGCTAGCTCTTATCTTTCCTGTTGTCCTCCATTCCAATGGCACAGTCCCGCAATCCCTCCGTCCTCTCCCCTGTCTGGGCGAGACGCCCCCTCTGTGTTCCTGCACCTGCCACGTTTCCCCCATAGGGCGCCCAGCACGGGTGTTGCAGCCGCACCTCGGCCTGGCCATATGTCTCGCTTTGGAATGAAGTCGTCTGGCCGGTTCCCATCCCAGGGCCTGGCCCCGGAGAAGGGCGCCCAGTAAATGTTCGCTCCTTCGGTGGCTATAGGCAGGGAGACCAGACACTGGGATTTTTCTAAAGCAAATCCTCTCTCTCTGGAAACCCACAGACTGTTCAGGTGCGGCGCGTGGTCTCTGGTCCTCGATGGAGGTGAAGGACAGAACAATCTTACAGAATCCCTCTGCGGTCTCTGTCTTGCTGTTCTAGAATTGGGGGTGGGGCCGGGTAGACAGGGGGAAAGGGGGAGTCAGGGCAACATGCACTTTTGCTTGGCTAATTGTCAAGTTCACAGGGGAGCTAGAAGGTCAAACTGTGACACCCCCAGTCCAGCCCACACGACCTCTGATGTAAAAACTCTATAACCCGGAGTTAAATTTCCTCAGCTGGCTGACTCCCAGCGCCTTTTCTGGGGTCGGGGGAGGGGGGACGCGCCTTCTTCCAAAGCGTTTCTCCCTGGCCACCCTTACTGTTCACTCTTCGCCGTGTTTTATACATGTGACTCGTCTCGTGTCTTGAAATGCCAATCAGTATCTTGCCCACAGAGAGAGCTGGGGCTGGTGAACACAGGGAGCCAGACCAGTCTTCTGGCTCTTCTGTAAGGGACCTCTACCAGTCAGTTCGGGTGCAAATGGGCGAATCTAGCTCAGGCACTCAGATGGACCTCCACCGGTCAGTTTGGGTCCCAGAAGGGTGCAAATGGGCGAATCCAGCTCAGGCACTCAGATGCAGAAACAGGAGGCTCTCCTTGGGGCACGGCCTGGCCGGAGGAATTTCCCAACATGCATAGCGCTCTGTGGAGAGAGTTAGATGGCTGGTACCTGGATGCAGGAGCAGGGAGTGAGCCTTGAAAGGGGATGCCTGCGGCCAGCGTCTAAGGGGAGGCAGGGCAGTTACAGAGAGCCTAAATGAGACACAGCCAGCAGCCCCCTCCAGCTGCACTCGGAGCCCTGAGCTCTTCCCTGCAGGGCCAGGAAGAGGCTTCGCTGGTCTGCTTTATGGCTAGCCCCACCCCCAAGAAGATGGGGATGTTGATGTCCTTGTCAGATCTCCTCCCGGTGGAGGGGGCGGGGCGGCAGGGAGAACAGAGCTGTTGGCCGCCATCAGCGATTCAGGAAGAAGGACTTGAGGCTCTGGAAGAAAACGGACTTCTGTCTCTGCTTCTGTTTCTTTTTGATGATGGGCACCCACACCAGCCCGCACACCAGCATCATGAGTCCCAGCGACAGGAAGGCGGGCCCTATCATCTTAAGGACCTTAAGGCTGTTGTTGCCCAGGTGCAGGGTGTAGGCCAGGCAGGTGATGACCACGCCGAAGAGCAGGATGGCGCCCCCCACCGACATGATGACGATGGGTTTACGGTAGATTTCCCAGTTACTCCTGGGGGTGGCGGTCCAGACAGACTCACTTCTGGAGCTGATGCACAGGGAGCTGGCGGTCTGGCTGGGCAGCAGGTCCTTGGATTCCGGAGACTTCTCCTCGACCTCCAGGGCCCTGGGGAGAGCCTCCATTGTCACGGCTCCTCGGGACTGGGCACCCGGTACCCGCAACAGTTAGAAGCAGGGGTGAAGCCAAAGCGGTCCTCACACGCCCTTCCTGTTCTCAGCATCCGTCTGCAGCCTGGCTCTCAGCGGAGGGCGATGCCTGGCTTTGTGCTAAAGCCAAAAAGAAAGTCAGATGAGATCCACATAAATAAGAAACCACTCCCTGGCATGCTTTTTGTCTTACTCTTTTTTTTCCTTTTTTTTTTAAAGAATTTTTTAATGTTTATCTGTTTTTGAGAGAGAGAGAGACAAAGCACAAATGGTGGGTGGGGCAGAGAGAGGGAGACACAGAATCCGAAACAGGCTCCAGGCTCCGAGCTGTCAGCACAGAGCCTGACGCAGGGCTCGAACCCACGAACTGCGAGATCGTGACCTGAGCCGAAGTTGGACGCTTAACCGACTGAGCCTCGCAGGCACCCCTCTCTTGCTCTTAAAACACCAGACTGTGTATGGACTGGAGAACAGCACGGCCCAGGATTTTATGTGCTTTTTCAGCACTGGACAGTCATGCCCCGGGCTCAGAGTGTGACCTTTTTGATATCTAAATGCCCCCTTTCCCCACCCTCCTCATGAGTTACATCAAATCAGATTCCTACCTTCCCATTCTTTAGCGGGTAAAGGAGTGGAGTCGATCCCACCACCTGTTTGGATTTCGCATCCAGAACCCGTGTGTGTACCTCTCGGTCACCAGAGCCCTCTCCTCCCCTGGCTGGTCACCTGTGCAGAGCAGTTCTGGAGCTTCCGAGAGGCACCACTTACCTGGAAAGCCAAAGCTTTCCACCAGAGCTGTGCTAGCTCAGGGGCCTTGAACGCAGCATTAAAACCTTTCGTTCAAAAAAAAACCAAAAAACAAAAAACAAAAAACTTTATCAAGTTCGAGTGCCAATGCCTATGTATTTGCAATAAGGCACTAAGATATGAATGGCTGGATTTAGACACTTTTCCTGGTATTTTAGGTACTTTTTGTGTGTGGGAGGAAGGGGAGGCTGGGAGAACCGGGGGGGTGGGGAGGGGAGGTCTTCACCGAGTCACCGTCACCGCCCGGATTCCTGTCCTTGACTTGCCTCCAGATGGTCTGGTGCAGGGTTCGTGCCCTAGAGATGCGACATCCCCATCGGGGAGTGAGCAAGTCAGAAGACAACTTCCTTTCTGCTTCCTTCCTCCCTCCCTCTCGATGATCCTGAGCATAAATCCACCACTTTTTTGTAATGTTTATTTATTTTGAGAGAGAGAGAGGGAGAGAGAGAGAGAATCCCAAGCAGGCTCTGCCCTGTCAGTGCAGGGGTGGGGCTGGACCTCATGACCCGTGAGATCATGACCTGAGCCAAAACCAAGAGTCGGATGCTTAACCGACTGAGCCACCCAGGCGCCCCTAAATCCGCGTTTCTTTACAACACTGCTTGTCTCCGTTCTTCCTGGCAGAGCCCGGAGCCTCCCCACGTGAAGTCCAGGCAGAGCTGAGCTCTAGGACCATGCTGGCCACTCTGTCCTCTCAGGTCCCCAGAGCCACAGACTCTCCGTCTGTTCTCTGCAGGGCCCCTGCCTGCCTGGGGTGACTTTCTGCAAGCAGCGCTCTCTCCAGCCCCTGCTCTCCTCCCTCCTTGGATCCACTGTCTTTGGTCCTCAGCTCCCGCCCTTTCCCTCCTCCAGGTGGCCTGAGACTCTTCCTCCAACCTCTTCTTCTGTGTCCTGTTGGATCAGGCCCCAGGATGGGGTTTACTCTGTGTGAGTGGGGCACCAGAGAGCAATTTCCAACAGCAAAAGGTGTGTTGGGGAAGGTGGGCAGTTCATCCCAGTCACAGTGGGCTCCCCCCACCAAATAGGGTGAGTCAGACCCAAATACGGAGAGGGGTGCATGTCTGGAAGTCATGGTATTGGCTCCTGGGTGAAAGGTAGCTTGGGATAGGGGCCCCTGGGTGGCTCAGTCAGTTGGCTAAGCATCCAACTCTTGATTTTGGTTCGGGTCATGATCTCACAGTTTGTGGGTTCAAGTCCCGCATCGGACTCTGTGCTGGCAGTGCAGAGCCTGCTTGGGATTCTCCCTCCCTCTCTCTCTCTCTCTCTGTCTCTCTGTCCTTCCCCCCGATTGCTCTCCATCTCTCTCTCAAAATAAATAAATAAATATAAACTTTAAAAAAAAAGAGAGAGAAAGGAAAGGCAACTTGGGATAAAGGAGATGGTGTCCAGAGCTTGGAACACTCTGGAACTGCTGCTTCCTCTTTATCAAGGCTCTTCCACGAATAGCAGCATCACTGAGCGAATGGTTTCTCCTCCAACGCTTCCCTCCCAGTGCTCATCTCAAACTTAATCCCTCACCTCCCATCCTCCCTCACCCCTGCAGCAGCTCAGGCCTGAACCACTGGACCTGGTGTTGTCCCCCACGTCCCCGTCCCCGAACCATAATGCTCCCCCTTCCTGCCACAAGCGGTCATAGACCCCTCCCCTTTGCCACGGAGGAAATAAGAGCTGTAAAATTGCCTTGCCTTCAGAATATAGATATTCACGTTCATGTACGCTCATCTAGAGAGAGGCTATTTGGATCTCTGTGTCCAATGACTTTGAAGAATATGGCGGATGTGCTTTTGTAAGTAAAGGCGCCCAGGTGTTCCCTTCCCCTTGGGTCCTGTGGTCTCTTTGCATAAGCCACGCAGCTGTTTGTAAAGTGATCTTTTCCCCTACGGGCTGGGGGTAAGGAGGGGCATCACAGAGCGTGTTATGAGGTCCTAGCGAGGGGACTTTGTGCCGGTTAGTGCAGCCTGGTTTCTTATGTGGATGTATTGACGTCCCCAGTAGGATTTTCTCTCTGGGTAGTCATTTCCACCGCTTGGTGGTGCAGATCCAGCCCAAAGGGTGCTGCCTTTGGATGCTGGGGGTCCCTCCCTCCCTGCAGTGGGTTGAATTGTCCACCCAGAACCTCAGAATGTGACCTTATTTGGATACAAGGTCTTTGCAGGTGTAATTAAGGCAAGGGTCTGCAGAGGAGATCATTCTCAAAGAGACCAGTCCAATGACCACGTCCTTCTAAGAGGAAGGAGAGGAAAATTTGACATACAGAGGGAAGCCTTCCTGAAGACGGAGGCAGAGGTCGAAGTGATGCTTCCACAGGTCAAGGACAGCCGAGGATTGCAGCAGTGGCCAGAAGCGAGGAGAGAGGCATGGCATGGCTTCTCCCTCAGAACCTCCGGAAGGAACCAGCTGCGACGTCACCTTGATTTTGTACTCTGACCTCCCGAACCATGAGAGGATAAACTTTCGTTGTTTTCAGTGACTGAGTCTGTGGTAATTTAGTACAGCAACCCCCCACCCAAAACGAACACACCCACCTTTAATGTCCTTGACATCTCAGAGGTGGACAAGGACTGAGGCCCCAAAGTTGGGCTGGCAGAGGAGACAGTGGAAGGAAGGCCGGAGATGCCGGGGCTTCTGGACTCACCAGAGATTTGAATGTGGGGCTCAGCCCTCAGAGCAGCCATCTGAGAAGGGAGGATGGGTCCCTCTAACCTGGAGACCATGTTTGGAGCATCAGGAGGCAGACTTAGCCACACGATTGGGGTTGGGCGGGCTGCAGGCTGGCGCCAAGATGGCTCCCTGGATTGGGACCACACAGCCGCGAGAAGGAAAGAATCACGAGCTGACAAGCCCAAGCACGAAGGAACATGCACTTATGTCCAAACACAACACTGACCGAGAGAAGCCAGACACACCTCCGTTTACATAAAACCCCATTTACATAACATGAGATTTCATTTACATAAAATTCAAAATCTGTGCTATTTGCAGTTAGGGATAGTGGTTCCCTTTGGTGGGGGTAGCGGGTGGGGGATACAATGGAAACTTCTGGGGTGCTCTAATGTTCTGATTCTTGGTCTGGCTACCGCGGGTTACATGGGTGTGTCTGTGCTGTATATTCATGATATGACTAGTTTTCTGTGTGCACATTAAATAGCAATAAAATGTTTAAACAGAGATAATTAAAAGGCGTAACTAAGGGCAACATGTTCCCCTTTTTGGATTCTGACTAGAACAGACCCATTATATAAAGACATTTGGGGATAATTTTAAGGAAGTTTGAATTTGGATTGGGTTAGATGACACTAAGAATTAAAAATTTATATTTGCAGGGCGCCTGGGTGGCTCAGTTGCTTGAGTATCTGACTTCTGTTCAGGTCATGATCTTGCAGTTCGTGAGTTCGAGCCCCGCATCGGGCTTGCTGCTGTCAGCACAGAACCCGCTTCGGATCCTCGGTCCCCCTCTCTCTGCCCCTCCCCCACTTGTACTCTCTCTGTCGCAAAAATAATAAACATAAAAATTAAAACAATTAAAAAATAAAAATTTGTATTTGGTAACGCTATTGTGGACACAAAAGCAAATGTCTTAAATTTTTTTTAATGTTTATATATTTCTGAGAGAGAGACAGCGTGAGTGGGTGAGGGGCAGAGAGAGAGAGAGAGAGACAGAATCCAAAGCAGTATCTAGACTCCGAGTTGTCCTCACAGAGCCTGACACGGGGCTCGAACTTGTGAACTGCGAGAACATGACCTGAACCAAAGTTGGACACTCAACCCACTGAGCCACCCAGGGCGCCCCCAAAAGCAAATGTCTTAAAGATACGGAGATGCGTCTTGAAACATCATACAGGGGAGAAATGCTATGATGCTGTGACTCACACAAAAACATTAAACTCTGGATGCAATATGACAAAATGCTTAATATTATTAAATCTGGGTGGTGGCTATCTAGAAGTTCATTATTATACTACCTCTCTACTTTTGTGTATGTTTGCAAAAGCTTATGATGATGGGAGTCTGAATATACATATAGACAATGACCAGACCACATATAAAGTCAGAACTCTGACCCACAGTCTGCAGGAATCAGCCCAGGAAGCCAACCTGGTATCTGTAAGTCTGACTTTTAGGAAGTCAGGCCATGGTCTCTAGCAACTGACCCAGCAAGCAAGACGATAACCAAGGACAAATGCCTTTTGACAACAGGAGCAATTCGACTGGGAAAACAAAGTCCTTTGGACAAGCAGTGTGGACCAACTGATGTTCCAAAGGGAAAAAAATGAAACTCGACCCCACCCCACCGCATCAACAAAAAAATTAATCTGAGACAGATCACGGGCACAACCTGAACATAAAAGCTAAAACTGTAAAGATTCTAGGAGGAAACAGAGGAGAACACCGTTGTGATCTGGAGGCAGGCGAGCGTCCTCAGGGTAGAGTAGGCAATAACCAAGAACGAAATCTTAACCAAGTAAGACCTCATCGTGACTGAAAACTCCTGTTCATTAAAAGCCACTGAGAAGAGGGGCCCCTGGGTGGCTCAGTCAGTTAAGCGTCCGAGTTCAGCTCTGGTCTTGACCTCATGGTTCGAGTTCGATCCCCGCGTCCAGCTCTGTGCTGACAGCTCAGAGCCTGGAGCCTGCTTCCGATTCTGTGTCTCCCTCTCACTCTGCCCCTCTCCCGCTCAAGCTCTGTCTCTCTCTCAAAAATGAATAAACATTAAAAATATTTTTAAAAAGTAAATAAAATGGGAAAAATATTTAGACATACCATTACAAAGGGAGGTAAACAGATGGACAAGAACCCCATGAAAAAGTGCTCGATGCTGATACTCAACAGGGACATGCAAATTAAAACCACCAGGAGATACAGCCACACGCTCACTAGAATGGTTAGTATTTAAAACGGTGAACCGGGGAGCAATCAGAACTCTCTCGTATGCTGATGGTGGGGACATAACATGGCAGGTGCACTTTGGAAAACAGGCTTGGGAGTTTCTTATGAAGTTAAACACACACCTACCTTATTCCTCCTAGAAGTTCCACCCCCAGCTAATTATTTGTCCAAGAGACATGAAAGCCTATGCCTACTAATGACTTGTGTAAGAATATTCATACAGGACCTTCACCCACAGCACCCCAACCAGAAACAACCCAACAGCAAAGTGCGGATCCATACAGCGGAATGCCAGGCAATAAAAATGAATGAACAAGGAAAAGGAACAAAACTTTTGAGACACATGCGGCATGGATGAGTCTCATAGACATGCCGGGTGAAAGAAATCAGATTTATGAAAGAGGACATATGTTGTATATTTCCATTTATAGGACATTCTGGAAGCTTCTAAGAACGAATTGAAGGCGACAAACTCAAAACAGTCATTGTAGGGAAGGGAATTGCAGGAAGGAACTAATGGATTTCCCTGGAGCAAACGGAAATGTTCTGTGCGTGGTGTTGGTGTGAGTTTCGTGGCGGGGGGAGCCCATTTGCCCATGTGGCACACTAAGACCTGTGCGTTTCCGTGTGTGTAAATTGCACCCCACAGATAAAAGGACCATTAAAACCCTAAAAATAATTGATGGGTCATGGTAGGGAGTAGGTGGAAATACAGCTGAACCGAGAATGGCAGAATGTCGATAAGGGTTGAGGCCGAATGATGGAATGTGGGGATCCAGCAAATGGGCGTGAGCAAGAAAGAAGTGGGTGCCTGGTTGGCTCTGTTGGTTGAGCGTCCGACTCTTGATTTCGGCTCAGGTCATGATCTCAGAGTTGTGACTTGGAGCCCCATGTCTGGCTCTGTGCTGGGCTGGATGTAGAGCCTACTTGGGATGCTCTCTCTGTCTCTCTTTCTCTGTCTCTCTACCCCACCCCCACTCGTATGCTCTCTAAATAGAAAGATAGATGGATGGATAGATAGATGGATAGATAGATAGATAGATAGATAGATAGATAGATAGATAGAAAAAATGGATGGATGGATGGATGGATAGATAAGGTGGATGGATGGATGGATAGATAGATGGATGGATGGATGGATAGATAGATAAGATGGATGGATGGATGGATAGATAGATAGGTAGATAGATAGATAGAGTGGATGGGTGATAGATAGGTAGATAGATAGATAGATAGATAGATAGATAGATAGATAGATAAGGTGGATGGATGGCTGGATGGATGAATGGATAGATAGAGAGATAGAGAGATAGGGTGAAACATGTTACCCAGGAAAATGAGAGGTGTGGGCAGAGGCAAAATGACCCCAGAATAGGGTGGAGATGTTATAGGGAGATCTGGAAGGTGAGGGAGTCACTTGGCTCTTACAGGAAAGACTGTATAACTGATACTGATGAAGAGGAAATCCAGAAAGGTAGAGAAGGTGCTTCTTGGAGAAATTAGGAACTGGGACAGAAAATGCAGATGAGAGAGAGAGAGAGAGAGAGCTAAGAGTTTGTCCACCTTGTTTCTGGAAAGACACCATCCCTTGAGGGGAAACACAGACTTGCAGTGAGCCAGGGGGCCTTGGATGGAGCAAAGACTTGGTCCGGTGGCCTCAATGATCTTCTCCAGGAGGGAGGGACCCACAGGACCATCCCTTAATCTTGTTAGAGCTGGTCTACTCATCTACCACGTGCTCGTGATGGTGCACTTACTCGGAGACCCCGTCTACATGTGTCATTTCCGTGTGGGGCTGTTGACCTCGTATCCCCCAGGTTGCTATGCAGTGCTCTGCAAACAGTGCTCACCAACACCACAATGCTTTGCGACAACTCCCATGTGCTATCCTCTGCTAGATACTAGGAAGCCAGTCTCCCTCCATGCAGAGGAGCTCAGGGCGTGCGCGTTCCTTCACTCTTCTGCGCATAGTTGCTTGCTCAGTGGTGTCTCTGACAAATGAGGTGAAGAGATGTCTCCAGCGAGAGGGGAGAGAACTGGCTGGAAGATTTGGGCTTTTTCTCACGAGGTCACCTATTCATCCGCCAACATGCAAATGGTCTGGTGCTGTGTGTGTGTGTGTGTGTGTGTGTGTGTGGATTATGCGAGCTGGTGAGCGGCAGCGAGTGTCCCGGATAATAAGGACCAAATACTTGTCATCCAGCAGATTCCCTGAGCGTCTGAAACGTAGGGAATGGAGGTTGGAAGCGAAGTGAGTGAATTAGTGCCCTGGAGGTGAGCAGACAGTGTCTGTACCTTCTTTGGGACTGAGAGCGTTCCGTCCCCTCCCAGATCCCTTGAGGGGCTGGGGCTGGGGCTTTCTCAACTCCCTACGCTCTCCAGCAGGTTCGCTCAGTGCTCGGTGCTTTGCTGAGTCTGGGGACACAGCAGACGCTTGTTAAGTTAAATGATTCAAAAAGCAGGGGAGCTTTGGCAGGAGAAGGAGGAGAGGGTTTTGCCGGCAAGTGGAGCTCACCCTGCGAATTTGCTTGCTTTCCCGTCTCTGGTTGGGACCGTGGGGGCGGGGAAGGTGAGAACTGGCCAACATCAAGTGCCCAGTCCTGTTTCTTCCACCCGATTGTTGTCAACGACACCCCCTGACCTGAGCGGGGCTGGTAGGGTGGGATTGGCAAAGCGGGGGGCGCTGAGGCGGCTGTGAGGGGCCAGGCGGGCATGCTGCCCATGCCCCCACCCCCGGCCTCTAATGGACTGGCATCTGTCAATGGCGAGGAAGCTAAGCATCAGAGAGGTTAAGTGGCTTGCCCAAAGTTACTCAGTGGTGAGTAGCGAGCCAGGGTCAGAAGGGGAGTTTGGGAGTCTGGGTGGCTCCAGAGCCTGAGTTCGAGCCTATCCTGCTCCGCCTGGAGACAGTTTCAATGTTCTTTCCAAACCGAGGGAACGGTGAGTGGGGAGGACACTGGGAATGGGGCCCAGGCAGCACACTGAAGTCCAGTGGTGGCTGCACTGGGTGCCGGGTAAGGCCTGGCGGTGCTGGGTAGAGCCATCGAGGAGGCCAGGGGCTGGAGCCGGGGCCCCCGAGCAGGGGCCGGAGCGGCCGGAGAGGACACAGAGTCCCCACCACTGTCACTCAGATGGAGCTAAAACGCCTGGTCCCTTTGCCTCCTGGCTCTCGGGGGGCAGCACTATCCTAATCCCTCCCATTTTACAGATAGGGAAACTAAGGTCCAGAACCGCCTGGCCCCACACCCTGGACCATGCTTTCTCAGAGATGGGAGCCCTGTCTTTCCCCGTGTCCCGTCTTCGCTGCCCCCATTCCTGGCTTCCCACCAGTACCTTCCCGCACATCCTCGCCTCGGCCCTTCGCTGGCCACGCCCTTCTCTGAATGTGCCAGAACTCGGTCCATAGTGTCACATTGCTAGATTTCGCCAATAAAATGACAGGGTGCCAGTAAATCTGAATTTCAGTTAAAAAAAGAAACAAGTGCTTTTTTGGGGGGGTATAAGAATGTGCGTTATCCCACGTGAGACAGACACCAAAAGTTTCTTTTGTTGTTTATGAGAAATTGGATCTGGGCTGGGCATCCCGCTAAGCGGTCTCGGAACCCTCCTAAGGGACCCCGCTGTGCTTGGGCCTGGAGTTGTCTGTCCCTCCCCTGGCAGGAGCTGGGGCTATTCTGGGAAGCGTAAGGACAGAAAGCAGAGCTCGGAGAGAGGCCCCCCCCCACCCAACCTTGATGGACGCTGGGGCCAGAGAGCAGGGTCACCCGGTGGGAGAAGAGGGGGAGGGCAGGCCACAAAATACAAGTGGCGGAAATAACACGATTGGTTATTCCTGAGAAAGACCCATGCGTGGGTCTGTCTGTGACATTCCTGAGACACGGAGGGTCGTGCTCTCTCTCTCCGCCGGAGTCCCCACCAGTGACCCCCTTCTGATGAGGTGAGCGGGGCCCGGCTCCTGGGCTGATAACGTAGAGGCTACAGCAAACGTTTCTGAACGCGCTGCCGCTGTCCCCACGGCTCGGCCACCCATCTGTCACCTGCTCACAGCACTTCTAGGAAGGGAAGTTCCCCAAAGGCCATACTCCACCCAGACAGTGCCATTCACCTCCCCCTTCGTGTCACCGGGCCAGCATCCAGACCCTGCCCAGTAACGAGGTGGAAAAAAATAGCTCAGGTGGTAACGTCTGCTTTCACGGGGAGGATTGGTCCCCGTGGCACACGTTCACCCTGCGCGTTCCTGTCCGGGTTTCGCCTTTTGAGACGAAGCCCGCCCCGGCCAGCTTGCTGCACCTTGTCTCCCTGGCACCCGCCCTCGGCGCCTGCCGCACCTGCGGCAGGGAGGGACAGGCAGACGCCGAGGTCTGATATCTGGGATGCACGGGAGGACATTCTGGGCGTGAGGTCCCGCCCGTGCACTCTGGGAGCTGAGGGCAGCCTGGCGCTTGGCCGTCTGGCGGTTTTGTTCCCGCCTCTGCCCAGGTTTGAGACTGAGGTCCCTGCCCGGCCCTCCCCGCCCCTCCCAGCTGCCAGGGGTAAAGGCTGGATGCTGTACATCTAGCTGTCTGCACAACAGCTTCTGCTCTCCCAGGTGCATAGCAGGGCGCCCCCTCCTCTCCTGCCACCACTCGCCCGGGGCGGTCCCCCCAGCCTGCCGGTGGCCGCTTCCCCCCCACCCCCGTCCCCAGGCACAGCCCCCGTCTCCTTTACCCCTCATTCACATTGGCCTTCCCAATTCCAGCTCCAAGACTGAACACGCTCTAAAGCACAGTGAAAAATCATCTCGTTTCTCCGGGGAAACGGAAGGGCAGAGGGGACCAGTCCCCTCCTTACTTACTGTCCTCAGGGTCCCAGGAGAGGACGGTGAACCTGGGAATCAGAGGCAGCTTGCACGGTGGGGGAGGCACCCGGCAATGAGTTTCTGTTCAAGTTGTTCATCCCAGCCCTGGAGAAAGCCTCCCCGGCCCCCTCCAGGAGCTGGTGAGCAGTGAATCCCAGCCACTGAGCAGGCTCCAGTGGGGATGAGCTCACCAGGATATGGGCTAATGGGTTAACCCTTGGCGGGCTGCTGGCACAGGCAACGTCCGGTGGCTTTGTCTCCTCTCTGCTCAGCCACTATTAGGCGAATCTTGTGCAAAATTAATGAAGCTTCTGTGCGGTCTGTCTTCAAGTTTTGGAGGAGATGTGCCTTCGGTTGGTCTCCGGGCAGCTCGGGAGAGCTGGAGTTTCCGGGTCGGTGGACTGCGTGATGGTGGTGGAGGAGATGGCAATGGGGCTACCAGAGGGTGGGCTCAGAGGCTCTGCACGCGCTCGACGGGGCAGGCCGTGACAATGAGATCTGGGAGCTCTGTTTGTTCTGGAAGTCAGAGAGGGCAGGTGTATGCTTATTTAACGTCCTCGGTTCCAAGGTGGCAGGGACGCCTCTGGGAACCAACCCACCCCCCCCCCTGCCCAGTGCCTGTGGGTGGGTGCCATATGTTGACGACATATGGGACCCACCCCAGGCCCAGGCATCTCTGAACCGGTTATGCCCCTGTGGCTTTTCGTGTTAGTGATGGAAAGAAGACGGTGGCAGCCTTTGCAATGGTGGGGCGGTGTTCCTACCTCTGCAGTTGGGCTTATAGAAGCTGCTTACGAAGGGTTGGCTTGGCCACCCTCAAGGTGCTGGGGGGCACCCAGAAGCCGACAAAATTGCCCGAGACCCTGAGCGCCAGACTGGCCCTGCCCTTCTCCACTAACTGGAGGATGGGAGCAGCCATTGCTCCGCACTGGCTGTGCGGCTCAGGGTAGGGGAGGGTCCTTGCCACTGGCCCCAGTACACTGGGGGGCTTCCCCCATGCTCCCCCGTAGAGGCTCCCCCAGGAGTGAGCTGGCAAACGCAAGACCGAGGCAGGCGTGGGAATATTCCATGTCTGCCGTCTTGATTTCTGTACCCCTGACATGAACAGGAAGTTTCCAGACTGGAAAGACCCCAGACAGATGGCCGGGCGGGCCGTGTAATACATGACAAGAGACCGTGAGAGCCGCATGGTGTCTTCTCAGGGGGTGAGTGTCCCTGGGAACTTGACCGGAAGGCTTTGGGGGATGCCCTTCTGTCGCTGCCTCTCGCCTCTACGCTCAAATCTGTGTAAGATCCGTTTCTCTTGTGAAGACACACGGGGGTGAATTATTCCGCAACGCAAATAATCATTCATTTTCTTCCCCCGAGTCCAGACGCCTATGCTTCCTCCACTGTCCACAGGGTGTGGGAAGGTGGCGTCACATGGTCGTGGGCGAGATCGGCCCTTACTGAGCACTTTTGTCTACGTCAGACGCCAGGGTACATGCTTCGTATGTGTAATAATTCACCGCTTGCCCCACAGAGCCCTCTGACGTAGGCATGTGAGGTATGTTGCTGTCCTTATATTTGACCTTGAACAAGTCACTCAACTTCTCTGAGCCTTGATTCCTTCACTCATTAAGTAGATGTGCTCATGACTACCCCAGGGGGTTTATGTGAGGATTGAATAAGCAAATGCACATAGCAAGTGCTTAATGAACAAAGCTATGTAATGTCGTCTGTGCACGTATACGACATACATGTAGGTCTGTGCACTCGTGTGTATGTATGTGCACATATAAGCACGTATGCAGATTAAGGGGGATTGGGGTCCAGGAGACAGTGTCCAGGGTTGAAGTCGTGCTGTCTGCAGCCTCATCGCCGGAGAGACGGATGAGGAGGCGTGAGAAGCCGGCTTGGTCCCCGGGCAGTGGACTCCAGCCATCCCCGCAGAAAGGGATGCTGTAACTTTGTGCTACGCAAGGGGCAGGAAGCTGGCCTGGCGTTGCCTGGGTGATGGCCCTCAGCCCTCTTATCCTGCATCTCGAAGCTCCCAGCCGCTCCGGCTCAGCTCTGCTCCCTCTTGCCCGGCTAGCCCAATGCTCCAGGGTGGGATTGGTGGGGTGACCAGCCACCCAGGTCTCTGGGACACAGCACGGGGACTTCCAGTGCTAAACCAGGCCAGTTCCAAGCAAAGCAGGATCATCCAGTCACCTTAATAGGAGCATCCGGAGCCTCTGTGCCCATACACATGGGCTCTCCTTGCCTGGAATGTCCCTTCTGCCCACTTGGACCCGATCTGGTCTCACCTCTTCTCTAACTTCCCCAAGCCCCCCTCCTTGGGTCCACATCTCCTCCTCTGGGCATCCACAGCCTTTCTTCTGTTCTTGATGATCATCTGTCCTGCCCCAGTCCTCCAAAACTTGTTGGCGCACGTTTTTAAATAAAAAAAACTGTGGAGGGGCGCCCGGGTGGCTCAGTCGGTTGAGTGTCTGACTCTTGGCTTCAGCTCAGGTCATGATCTCATGGTTCGTACATTCAAGCCCTGTGTCGGGCTCTGGGCAGATGGTGCGGAGCCTGCTTGAGATTCTCTGTCTCCCTGTCTCTCTGTCCCTTTTCTGCTCTCTCTCTCTCTCTCTCAAAATAAATAAATAAAGATTTTAAAAATAAGGAAAGTTTAGCATACCCCAAAATGGAGAAAACAGTTCTCTAACGAACCCTCATATACCCGCTGTCCAGCCTCAATTATCAACGCTTTTTCTGTTCCGCTTAACTCCCTCCTACATTTTTGTTTAGTGTTATAAGCAAATCCAGACCTTTGTCCTGTAGTTAATCCCTGCAAGTCGAGATTGTATCTCTTAACAGATGAGGACTTCCTTCCTCCCTTCCTTGCTCTTTTTACAGCTGACAGCTGCCATCATAATCACGTGTGAAACACAAGCACTCTACTGAATGGTAACACTCAGTCCACATTCACACGCCCCTGGTTGTCTCCAAACCACCTTTTGATGGTCAGGTGCCCAGAAAGCGGGATCCTGGCCAGCGCCAGCCCTTCTGGCGATGCCTCCCGAGTTTCGTTTCCTCTGTGGCAGCCACTCCCTGTTCTTGCCCACGCCGTTCGGTTCCCGAAGATGCCAGGCTGTCTGACTTAGCCAACTCCCCGCCTTCTGGATTCGGCTGGCTGCCTCCTCCGTGATGCCGTGACGCATTTCCCTCCATTCTGCAAGGGCTTTATCTCCAGTTCACTGTAGCCTGGGGTCCCAGGACGGTGCCTTGGCCTGGAAGAGGCACCCGGTCAGTGTGGGACAAATGGCCGAGGGAACACTGACAACGTATGGAGGCCTTTTGCCTACGTGCCGCGGGGTCTTCATGGCAGCCCCGTGACACAGGCAGGTCCGCGTTGGGTATGTGCTTCTCTGTTCTCCGTCGTGCCGGTAGGATGGGTCACTGCGACTGGCGACCCCGGGTGCGGCGATCATTTCCATCCTCCGCTCCCTGCGTCCCCCATTGTGTCATGGGGATTCCCTAATAGGGACTCCCAGGCGGGCCGCAGGTCTCTGAGCCCTTAGGAGCTGCCGTGGGGCCCTGAGTGGTTCCTGCCAGGGCCCCTCCAGATGGGGAGCTGGATCCTCATGTGGGGAGGGAAGCAGGGAGGGGCGTATCATTGGCTGCAGGGCTGCAAGTCGAATGAGGGGGTGTCTGCGTTGACACCCTGTCTTTTACACTATTTGCTTCCATGCCTTTTTAAAAAAATTTTTTTAATGTTTATTTATTTTTTGAGAGAGAGAGAGACAGAGCGTGAGCAGGGGAAGGGCAGGGAGAGAGGGAGACACAGAATCCGAAGCAGGCTCCAGGCTCTGAGCGGTCAACACAGAGCCCGACGCGGGGCTCGAACCCATGAACCGTGAGATCATGACCCGAGCGAAGTCGGATGCTTAACCGACTAAGCCACCCAGGCGCCCCGCTTCCATGCCTTTTTGTTATGATTTCATAACCATCATGGCAGCTCGCTATCTTAAAAAAAAAAAAAAGAAAGAAAGAAAAAAACCCAAACACCATCGCTTTTGGAGAACATGCTAATAGGATATTAGCACCCCAGTGATGCTTCTGACCCAGACTGTACCCGAGGGAAGAGCAAAGAAGACAGATACGGACATAGAGGACATAAAAGGGAAGGCAGTTCTGTGGGTGTGGGAGAGAGGAACCCCCTGTGCTCCATGGGGGCACCACAGCCAACAAGATGGGGTTCCATGGCCCCACATCTCTCCCGGTCCGGCGCCTTGGTCCTCTTGAAGGCGTCTCCCTCCCGGTCCCTCCGGCTGGCTCAGGCATCTGCACAGAGCCTAGGGCTGTGACTAAGGCCTTCTCCTCCAGCCACCGTCATCTCAGCTCCTCTCTTTCTTCTTGTCTCTTCTGGCCCTCTTTTTCCTTGTCTATACCTATCTGTCTTTCTTCTTGTCCGTGACAGTTCTCAAGATGTCCTCCTTTCCTTGGGTGGCGGCAGAGGGGGGACACCCAAGGAGCTATTACACCCCCTTTCTTGGTCCCTTACAAATTAATGGAGCAGCCAGGCCAGGTCCTGTGAGGGGGGATTCAGGAGCACCCACTGCAAAGGGAATTTTATAATGTGGGGTGGGGGCTGGAGGGGTGGGGGCCTGAAGAGCCCCTGAAGGGGCTTGTAGAGTTTATAGGAGCCAGTGAGAGTGGAGCCAGGAGGAAGGGACATCTTCTGGGGGGTGACTCAGGGACATCGGACCCTCCAGGAAGCCTGAGTCCCTGGGGAGGAGCTGTGCAGGTGCTGGGAGGGGGACCACGGCCGCCGCCGGCCAAAGACCCGACCTCCTGGGTGAGGGCACGGTCAGAGGCCAGAAGCCGCCTGCTCCTGGGCTGCGGCTGCCATCTCGTGGCGCCTGTGAGGTAGTGTTACCATTTGAAGTTCACTTCCATTGTTCCGTGGCCCTCCTTGGCCGGCAGCAATCTTCGGGTGGTGTGTAAATTACACTGGATCTGCAGGTGGAGAAGTCGACTTCACGAGGTTTGCTGATAAATGCAATCTCACAAAAAATAGTCACCACAATTGCAAAATGTCAAAGGATTAAGACTTGTTAGATTTTGAATGATTAAAAAGATTCATGCATTCATCGCTTCATCAAATATTTATTGCGTGCCTGTTATACGCCGGGCATATTTCAGGCGAGGCACTGTAAACAAAGAGATGACCTCAACGAACTGTACAATTTTTGTGGCAAAAGAAAGACAAGGAAACTAACACCCGCAATCCAGAAGGAAAAACTCTTCGAGAATTCAAAGGACGATCGTCTTAAACACAGATTGGCCCAGAGTGGCAACTGAGATGGGAGGGAGAGGCTTCTCGAAGGAGGCGACGGCCAGGATGAGTCTTGAAGGACACGTAGGAATCAGGAAAAAGAATGATGGAGGGGTGGTAGGTTTTGGCAAAGGGGTGGAGGGGCTGGAGGGGGAGGTGGGGTGGGAGTGGGGCGGTGGGGGAGGCTGGAGGGGATCCTGGTTCAAGAGGCAAAGTCTGCGATGGTGGCCTTGATCAGGAGACGGAAGGAAAAGACCGTAGGAAAGCATAAACCCTTCCCTTCCTCCTTTATGAATCCCCAAGCACTCGGTTGTGAATATAAGGAATCCGACAGAAATATTGTAGTATGTTATTTAACCAAGTCTTCTATTAATAATACTAGTATTATGGAATTTGGGAACTAGCAGTGATCCCAAAGAAATTCCATTTAATATGTTTAAGCAATTCTTCCGTTAATATTTATACCGCGTCCCAGTGTCTCTTGCTAAAATAGCAGCACCTTCCTGTGCCTTGGGTGATGGGGATGGGGCCGCGATCAAGTCCGTGAGGGGTGCGTGTAAATGCTGCTCAAGGCTCTCCCTGCCTTAGCTGGACCCTCTTCTGACCTCCTCACAGGAAGAATCGGATGTGTTTGTTCTTTTCCTTTCTTCCTTCCTCCCTTTTGTCTCTCCCTCCCTCCTTCCCTCCTCCCACTCTTTCCTCCTTCCTTCCTCCCTCCCTCCCTCCTTCCCTCCTCCCACTCTTTCCTCCTTCCTTCCTCCCTTCCTCCCTCCCCTCCCTGCCTCCCCTCCCTTCCTTCCTTCTTTTCTTCTCCTCTCCTTCCTTCCTTCCTTCCTTCCTTCCTTCCTTCCTTCCTCACGCTGGACATTTTGGTGATTCAAAGATACATAACATTCCAGCCCTGCCCTCAGGGGAGGAGACACACAGGTAAATAGGTGCCAACAACCGTCAACAGGTCACCCTACCGAGGCTACAGAAGGATCTGTTCCGTGCCCTCCTCTTTTGGGAGTCACCCCGCTCTAGGATATTTGGAGAGAGGGTCTCCTGAGCTGGCCAGTCCTCTGTGTCCCTTCCCCCTTGGCCGCTGTCTGGCTCCACCTGCCTTTGTCCCCGTCCATCTCAGGCCTCCGGGTGCTGCCAGCCGCCCCCAAAGCTCCACCCCGACAGGGCACATGCGTGTTACTGATACCTGCCCCACATTCGAGAGAGAGCACAGGATTTCTAGGCAGGAACCACTTAATTGTTTTTTTTTTTTTTTCTGATTTCAAACGCTTTTACTGAACACAGCTGGGCTGACGTAGAAGGTGAAACCCTTCCCAGGATACCTGCATTAAAGACGGATTATACGATGAAATTGACTTTTTTCCCTTCTGATGTAGTTTTATGACTTTTAACGGACGTATAGATTTGTGTAACCACTACGTAATCAGGATAAAGAACGATCCCTTCACCCCACGGTGTTCCCTCAAGCCATCCCTTCATAGCACCTCTCTTTCCTCTGGCCATCCCTGAAATGTTTCTCGTCTCTGTAGTTCTGTCTTTTCAAGAGTGTCCTATAAGTGGCATCGCACGGTAGGGAAACTTCTGAGACCGACGTCTTTCACCCAGCACGATGACCTCAGGATTCGTCTGAGTTGTTGTAGGTACCAGTACTATGTCCCTTTTAGTGCTGAGTAGTGTCACTTTCGAGAGAGACATCAGTTTCTTCACCCATTCACCTGTTGAAGTTGTGTCATTTCAACAGTGTCACCCACTCACCTGTTGAACTTGAATTTGAGTTGTGTCCAGTGTGTGACAGTTTCTGGTAGAGCTTCTAGAAACGTTAGCTTCTAGGATTTGGGGGTTAACATACGTTTTCCTTTCTCCAGGGGCCAGCCTTCTGGGTCATACGGTACATGTAAAATTAACATTATGAATGTTAAGCTGTTTTCCAGGGTAGTTATGCCATTTGGATTCCCAGTGTATGAGAGTTCCATTGCGTGCTCGTTGGCCTTGGTATTAGCAGGGTTTTTTTTTTTTCTTTTATTTTGGCCAAACAGGGGTGTAATCTTACCTCTTCCCTGTTTCACACCCCCTCCTGCCTCACGATGTTGAATGTCTTTTCACGTGTTTACTTGACATCCTTACGCCCTCTTGGGTGAAGTTGGCTGTGGCTGTCTTTGCCCAGTTTTACATTGGATAGTGTGGCTTCTCATTGTCGAGTTTGGAGGTTTCTTTATACGTTCTGGATACAAGTCTTTGGTTGGATATGTGACTTGCTAAGATTTTTCTTCCAGGGTGCAGCGGGTCTTCTCCGTCTTTCGAGGAAGTGTGTGTTCTTAAGTGATGGACAACGGCCCCCCGTGATTTTCCACTGCCCCCCCCTGGCTAACGTGCACCTTCCCTGGCAGGGTATGGAGGGCTGTCTGTGCCCTGCACCTGACCCACTGGTGTGGGCTTGGATATCAGTCCACTCACGGAAGCCAGAACTGTCATCATCCTTTCATTTATTTTTTTTAATTACAATTTGACTTCTCTCTTGAGCCACCATTGTGCTTGAGTGACAGAAACTTAATATCAGTCGATCCGGTTTTCCTCTCCACTTTTGGGGGAGGGTTGTTGTGAGTTTGGGGGATGCCGGAGCTTGGAGAAGGAGCATCTGACCTTCAAGCCATCCACACATGCTTCTTCTAAGCAGGTCACTGCTAAGCCTCTACTGGTTTCACCTTCATGGCCTTGATGGGTTTGAGGACCTCACTTCTACTTCTGTGTCACTCTTGGATCCTCAGAAACCCTCTTGCTTCCTCATTACCCAGGGGTGGGGGCAAAAAAAATTGCCCAGCAGCCATACAAGGTGATATTTCTCTAGATATACAAACAGCCGCCTCTCGTCACCATCTGGTCACCCCCTACCCCTTTTTCTGGAGCTCCATGTGGAGAAAGGACTTCAGTCTCGCCGGCTGTATTTCCTCCCAAATATAGCTGAGGTTTTCATCAGTATGGTTCTCAGGCCAGGCAGTGGGGTGCAGGCTCCCTGTCTCTGGAAATCGTGTCTGTGTTTTCTTCCCTTGTCCCATGTTACGGACTGAATTGCGTCTCCACCCCCCCCCCGCCCCCCCGCCAAACCCCAAGTTCTTATGTTGAAGCCCTAACCCCCGATGTGATTGTATTGGAGATAGGGATAAATGCAGTCATAAGCGTGGGGCCCTAACCCAGTAGAAGAAGAGGAGACACCAGGAACACGTGCACACAGACGAAAGACCATGTGAGGACACAGACAGAAGGCAGTCATATGCAAGCCAGGGAGAGACGCTTCCAGAAGAAACCATTCCTGCTGGCACCTTAACCTTAGACTTCCAGGCTCCAGAACCGTGAGAAAGTAAATTTCTGTTGTTTGAGCCCCCCAGTCATGGTACTTTGTTACGGTAGCCTGAGTAGACGAATATACTTTCTGCTTCTCTTCCTTCCTCTCAACTCAGGGAATCCTCTTCCTCTGTTGGGTGTAGGGTGGTGGGGTAACGCAGTTGTTGGCGGGGAAAGCTTCTCTCTTCTTAAGGCTTGTTTTCTTGACTGTGTCATTCGTGTGGCATACCCTTTTATTCTCATCTGTGCACCAGTCTAGCCTGGCTTTTCCATAGGCAGGGCCCAAGAACCTCAGCCAAGATGGGTTCTAGCCAAGAACGACAGCGAACACATCACATGGAGAGTGGACCACATCAATAGAGGGGAATATTGCAGTGACTCTCGATTCCTGCTACTCTGAGATTAACACAGCATTATATTTGCAAAAGGAACAGTGTTAAGCTCTTTCAAAAAAAAAGCTGTGGACTGGGACCTTAGCCACGGAAAGATCTTAGACCTTGGTGAGTCTCCGAAGTGCCATGGGGGTGAGGCTCGGGCAGGGACCACAGAAGGAGTTTGGCCAAGGAAGAAGTGACACCTGGTGTTGGGCAGAGCCCAGAGACTTGCAGAGAAGTGGAGTAGAGGCCAGATCCTCCACTGAAATTGGCCTGAAGCCAATTTACCTCTGGACTTCTTGTGTGAGATTATCTATGTCCTTGTTTAATCCACTGAAAAGGGCATTTCTGTAATTTGCAGTGGAAAGAAATGAGTTCCGGAGTCCTGCAGTGCAGTGGCAGGGACAGGCTTCACCAAGCCACCAGATGACACAACCAAAACATTCTATTAACTCATTCCCTCAGGAAAATGATGTTCTTTCTAAATACCGTGTAGAGGTCTCTCTTTGCTGATTCTTTCCCCAAATAAGGATCTGCACCATGATTTCTTACGGATTCCACCACCAGGAACAAACGGGGCTGGTAAATTGTACAAGCAGGTTCTATCACTAAAAATTAATAAAGCACCTTCATTAGACCCCTGCGATTATCTCTAAGTATATTTTGGGATGGGGAAGGGGGAAGTGTATAATTATAATGAACAAGGGCATTTCTCTTCCCTTTTAGTGGCATATGAGAAAGGCTTCCTGAAGACGGCATTGTTGCATTACTTTAGTTATAATACAATTTTCTTTTTAAGCCCAGTCTAGGGATGAAGTTCATCCAATGTCACACTTTATTGCACTAATTTGTCCACAAGTGTTCTTTTTCCCCTAGTCGGTTTAACTCCTCAAGGGCATGGGCGGTGAAAGATTCCACCCCCACTTCCCCTACCTGTAGCACATGAATTCACTCAAAGAGTGCTTCCTCACTACCTGCTCTTCTCCAGGCTCCAAGATGCTTCTGTTCCATGGTAGACCAGAAACATGTGTAGCCCCTGCTCCCTGCAAGCATTTAGAAGAATGGTAGGCATTGAATGGGTTACTTCATTGTAATAAAGACTAGAAAGGAGAAGTACAAGAGCCATGAGGCTATGCCATGGAGGAGCCTGACCTATTATGGGGGATCAAGGAAGCTCTCCTAACAATGAAACATTTCAGTACAGACCTGCAGGCTGAGAGGACACCATATGCCAAAATCCAGAGCCTGGAGGAGCCTGACTCCTTTGAGGGGTAGGTAGTAGGAGAGCAGAGGGTGGGGGGCGGGGCTGACTCAAGAGTGACTCATGATGAGACTGCAATTGCAAGCAGGGTCAGACCTGGCTGGACCTTGTAAGCTGGGATAAAGCCATAACAGAGTCTTAACAAATGCTAGCTTCCATGTATGAATGAAGGAACTATCAGAAAGATGGCCTTCCTTAGGCAGCCCTGTGTGCGTTTCAGGATAACAATACAGTGGTGGCAATGTTCTAGTGAGGGAAAGGTAGGATATATTCCCAGGTACGCTTGGGGAAGAGGTAAGTTCAGGCAAAGGCAGATCATAGGATTCTTGGAAGGCTGGGGACACGCCGGGGTAGAGATAGCCTGAGTTAACTACAGTGTTTGGTGCCTCTGGGAGTGGTAATGAGGTAAGCGTGGTCCTCTAAAGCTCCAGTACCCCCTCTTTCCCTTTCTGGGACATTGACCTCAAAGCCAGGGTTCCAACCCGATGGAAACTCTCAAACTGGTGAGAGGGGACTCCAAGTCCAGTGAGGTCAAGAGTTGCCCCACAATATTTTTGACATGTCTGGTTCCAGATGGCTTGTTGAAGGACACAGGATGCCCTGTTTCCATCAAGGAGTTCCTAATAGTGGGGGCGAGGGTGTAGGGACTCTGGGATCAGGCAATCATGCCGTCCCCCTCCCCCACCTCTGTGTAGCTTAAACGGCCTCAGAGACAGACCTCCTTCGGTACACAGGCCAGTGGACATTGCATATATTCATCCATTAGGGGAGTTGTTTATAGACTATTCCTGTGCCAAAGACTTCTAGGGTCTACCCACTAGCCCCTCTTCTTTTGTAACAATTGCAGTTGCGTTTGGGCAGAAATATTTCTGTATTTGGTAGAATACAGTCTCGACTGGGAAAAAAACCAAGATTTTAAAATTTCAGTGGCTAAGCATAATAGAAGTTTTTTTCATGCTCTGAAAAGAATAATTGACAGGTACTTAGCTTGTCGTGGCAATTTTTTTCTACATGGGTCCTCGGGGCCCCAGGCTCCTCCCGTCTCGTGGCTGTGCTGTCTCTCAGGGCTGTGTCATTATTGTCTGCAATGAGCCATTAGAAGGAAAATCGTTTGGAAGAAGAAAATGTAGGAAGAGCAAATGTAAGTTTGTTGGCCAACCCAAGAAGTGGTATATATCACCTCCTTTTATATTCCATTGGATGGCACTTATCACGTGGCCACATTTAAGTGCAAGAAAGAATGAGACACGTAGTCTAGCCATGTGTTCAAAGAGGTGGTAAGTAGACTTTGGTGGAAAAATAGCAGCCTCTGCCAGGGCTGACCCAAGTCCATGTTTCATAGGATCCCTCTGTATTAGGTATCTATTGCTATGTAACAAAGCATCCCCAAACTTAGCAGAGTAGCACAATAAAAAGTTATTATCACCCAAGGTTTCTGTGAGTCGAGAATTTGGGAATAGCTTCGCTGGGCACTTCTGGCTCAGGGCTACTCCTGAAGTTGTGGTCAACAGGCTGGCCAGGGCAAAGTTAAGTTGTGGCAAGGTGTCCACAAGTCATGTGCAGGCTTGCCTGAGGCTAGAAGGTATGCTTCCAAAGTGGCTCCACTCCTAGTTCCGAAGGACCAGTGGGGGTGAATGCTGGTCGTTGGCAGGGAGCCTCAGTTCCTCTCCACGTGAGCCTCTCCTTAGGGCCCCCTGCCTGTCCCCACAACATGGTAAGACCCAACACAACACCCAAGAATGGGTGATCCCAGAGAGAAGCCATGATACCACTTATGACCTACTCTCACAAATCGCACACCATCATTTCTGCCACTTTCTATTTATTATAAACAAGTCCTTAAGTATAGCACACGTGCAAAGAGAGAGAAACTAGGCTTCGCTTCTCAAAAGGTGGTTTATTCAAGAAGTCATGGACATATTTTAAAATTACCACACGCTTAAAGCAAGGGGTCTCCCTGAGACATAGTTCGGGGTAATGAGATGTGGTAAAGACACAGCACAGGCCTTCCAGGAGATCTTCTTCAAGGATGGGCACGCTTGGTTCCTCTGCCCTTCACCTTCCTCTTTCCGACTGTCTGGACCATGAGCGAGACTGTCATTGCTGCAGTGGCCATCGGGGGGCAGCAAGGAAGTCTTGAGGATGGCAAGAAAGAGCTCTTGGAGCAGCGAAGGGATTGGAACAGGTACAAAAGGAGCTTAGACATTGATGACATTGTGGAATCTCTACGACAACCTGGCACTTCCTACTTGTGGACTAAATCATGGGGAAAAAAAAGGAACCATCATCTGATGTAAACCAGGGTGTTGGGGAGTGGAGGGGAGAGGTCCCCGTTACTTATACTCCGCTTCACTTCCTAACTGATGCAACTTCTATGCACCGGTTATTGTCCTGGGCATCGGAAAAATAAATTTGAATGAGAAAAAGGTCCCTGTCCTCAGGCTCACTGGGCAGCATATGACAGAAAAGGGACCCCTTTCTCATACAAACAAACAACACTCAATCGAGATGGTAGAAGAAACTCACCAAACGCAATATAAGCCCTGCGGGGGGCATGATCTTGGACTGTTCTGTTTACTGCTTCCTCTCTTGTGCTTTCAAGAGAATCAAAGGTATTGAAATGCTATGTGCTCCATGAATAAAATGGAAACAGAGCATGTCTTCAAGTTAGAAGAAAATGTCTTCTGTAGGGAGAAGATGATGATGAAGGGATTTCTTGGCTTTCTGGCTGGGCTGGAAGACAAAGCCAGTTGGGTGGGGCCCTTAGGAATTGGCTTCCCACACGGACCCTTAGGAGGTGGGGGCACGCGCATCCTACAGTTACCTTGGTAATGGCTTGCAAAGCATACAGGGCTTATCGTGATGACATTGGCTCCAGGGGACTGTGGGTGCTCAATTTGCCTTGAAAATGCTTCTCCTGAAAGTCAGAATAGCAATTAAGGAAAGCATGGGGAGAGTATTAACCCATTTAATTAATGAGGTCATTTGTTTTGCTGAGAATCCTCTCACCAAGGTCTTTGAGGGGACTGGTGCAATGGATTACGCCCCCAAAGGATGGACGTTTCCTGTTTAGTCCATAAAGTCCCCATCCTGTCCCGCAAAAGCCAGTTGCTGGTTTTCATTGACATTCAGGTGTCCTTTTGCACTAATTTCTCGGTGGTCCTGTTGGACTCAAGCTGTCCTCCCTGGTGAGATTCTCAAAACGGATGACACAGTTTCAGCCAGTGTTTGTAGCATCCTGGACCCCTGTCCTAAGAATAAGGATAAAAATCACACAGCTATGATGTGCTGTTTTCCCCGACCCTAACGTTACAGAGGATGCAACCTTGGCGTCTGACCCCTGCATTTACCAAGCTGTCAACTTTTGCACACTGTCTCTTCCCATCCAGGTGGACGGGTGGATTCAGCATTTTAGATGCATGTCCAGGGCCTCCTCCCCTCCCGCCCCACTCCCTGTCAGGACCCCGCGAGGTTCACAGAAATTGTTGGGGTTTAAAACAGCGTCTCCCAAACATAGAAAGAAAAGATTAATTAAGTCTTTGCCAAGGTAGCATTAAATCATTGAGTCTACTAAAACACAACTCGACACGCACATCATTATGTATGAATTATGTTCCATGTGGGCATAGTTTAATACGATGTAAGATCAGAAGTGTCCAAACATGAAAATGGCTAGTGCCTTTCAAAGTCCTAACATGTCCTTGGGTCTCCTTGCTTCTTGAGATCCAGGTAAGCTTATTCTAGAATGCTGTGGAAATTCAAAGCCCTCCTTACGATTTCTGCTATTAGCTGTGTTTCTGCTGTAGGTGTGGTTTATAATCTCGTGGTCCAAACTCTCAACGCTCCCCCCCTCCCCGCCCCTCCCCCGCCCCACCTGCCCCAGGCTCCAGGAGATGCTTCAGCAGAATTAATGCAGCTTAGTGATCGGCTTGTAGGTGCTTTGTCTTATCCTCCCTGTACCAACTCGGCTGTGAAATTCAGCTCACCCGTCAGTTTCCACAAATTCCCCCACCTAAAGAATAACCTTAGAGAAGCAGAGGAAAGATATTACATAACAACACTGCCGACAACTTCAGCCCATGCTTGCAAGTTCCTTAGCTATCACTATAGCGCCTGGTAACTTAGCTCAAAATACTTCTGAATCAACCGTGGGATTCAGGGCAAGTGTATAAATTACCCCTGGGATCGTGCAGATTAAACTTAACTTTTGAGCTACCCCCTGAGCTGATTTCCAACACCAATAACCAATCTACCCAACTGGGTGTCTAGCAATTCAATTCAATCCTGACCCTGAGGACTAACCTGAAGTTAGTGTCAGATTCCATAGATTTAAGAGTTGGGTCCCACTAGACGGTCCCCACTTTAGATGGCAGTCTTAGGCCTCTCATACCTCTGCCCAACCAGTTATAAATGGTGGGTTCTCATGGCACCCTCCTTGGGTTCAAAATTTGTTAGAACAGGTCACAGAGCTCACAGAAACACTTTACTTTCATTTACCAGTTTATTATAAAGGATGCAGTTGGGGTGCCTGGGTAGCTCAGTCGGTTAAGTGTCTGACCTCAGCTCAAGTCATGATCTCGCAGTTCATGGGTTCGAGCCCCGCGTCAGCCTCTGTGCTGACAGCTCAGAGCCTGGAGCCTGCTTCGGCTTCTGTGTCACCCTCTCTCTCCGCCTCTCCCCTACTCACACTCTGTCTGTCTCTCTCTCTCTCAAAAATAAATAAACACTAAAAAAATTAAAAAGGATGCAATTTAGGGAGAGCTGGATGGAAGAGATACACAGGACGAGATGTGGGCATGTGGGTCGGGGCGCACAGAACTTCGACGCCCTCTCCGGGTGCACTCCTCTCCCCAAACCTCAGTGTGTTCACCAGCCCAGAAGCTCTTTGAACCTTTTTGTTTCAGGGATTCTAGGAGGTTCCATTACGTGGGTATGATTGGTAAAATCATCAGGCATCAGTGATCGAACTCACCCGCCAGGCCCTCTTCCATCCTGAAGCTTCCTGGGGGCTCTTAAGCATCGTCCGTCCCACTGGCAAACAAAAGTCACTCTTACCACACATGCTTCATATAGTGCTGTATAAATCTGCACGGCATTTTATATGTATATTTAGATGCACAGATATATATACACACATATAATGTTTGTATTTATACATGCACACATCTGCATGCGCATACATGTGCATGTGTGTGCATCTGTGAAATGCACAGAGCTCGAGAAGATGTCAAGCTGTATTGCTGGGTCCTGTCCTCGTCGATTCTGATGCGGGTCTGTAGCGGGGCCCAGAATTTGCATTTCTAACAGCTTCCCGGGGACGTTGGTGATGTTGGTCCTGAGACCCCACTTTGAGTAATGATTCTTTGGAGGACCCTCCTCTGACTCTTCCAGTCGTGCCCCTCCCCAAAGAGGAAGACATCTGTGGGGTCAAGGGTCCATGCCCCCTGCTCCTAGATCATACTCTCGGTACTTGGCATCCCAATTCCCTATCCAAGCAGCCTTGAGCTGGCTTCCAGAGCTTCTGTGGAGTCTTTTATAGGGAATAGGAGAGGCAGTTGGAGGTGGGGGTATCCACCCAGTGGGTGAGCCCCTTGCAGTTTAGGACGGGGCCAAGTGTGGGAAGCATGGGGGTGGGGGGTCGAACCAGAGCCCAAACATTCTCTCCACAAAGGAACAAAAGAAATGCCTCCCTCCGTCTGGGGCCATCCTGATCGGGGACAGGGGACACGGGCACTTAGGAGCATGGGCTCTGGGGTCAGGCATACTTAAGTTCTACCTTTGACTCTGATACTTGTTTATTAAGTGACCTCAGGCAAATGATTTAACCTCTCTGAGCCTAGTCTCACCTCTGTAAAATCGGAATGAGCCGAATATGCATTGCGTTGGTATTTTGGGCAAGAGGAAGGTATATAAAGCATTTAGTATGAGCCTTGGTGTTGTTATTTTCAGCTGCTGCTTGAAGTCCTTGGGGGCTGAGTGTCATTCATGACCGACCTTGCCTTGTATTGCACCAGAGTCTGCCAGGCACCCCTGAGCGGGGTTCCAGCCGCAGCAGATGTCCTGTGGAGATCCCCACTCTCCGCTGCTCACACTTTTGAGTCCTAGTCTCGCAGAACACGAGCAAAGGATATTAGAATCCAGAAGATAACACGCCTTTTTTTTTTATAAAATGGCTGATCTCGACTCATAATTCTATGGGAAAACAATACTCTCTCTCCCCTTTTTTGTTTTCCTTTTGGCCACTGTAATTAGAAGGTTCAGGAAGCTACCTATCTGTGGTCCAGACAGTGACGTTTGCTGAAGGCAGGGCACCTATGATTATTTGACCCTTGGTCCTATTTTTGCAAATTCTGTGTTCGTCGCTCTCGTGACCGCCTTCGATGCGGTGGCGGAATGTGAGCGCCGAGGCGGTCCCATACCCCAGATGCTTGGCGGCGTGTGGCTGGGGGGGATGAGTGCCTCCCTCGTGTGTGTATGAAAATTCCACCATCCAGTAATGGTGGTCTTAATATAACTTATTATTCGCACCAGGCTTTATCACTGAGAACGGGGCTGTCGTAAAACTTGCGACAGTGAGGACGAGATGTCCTCTGTATGTGCTGGCCAGTGCAACGGCCACCGGCAGCGTGTGGTCATGGGTCGTTTGACTAACAGGACCAAAGAACGAAGTCTTTCGATTTTGTTTAATTTTAATTAATTTGGATTTAAAGAGCCACTGGACACACGTGGCTACCTCACTGGCAAATGCAGGTTAAGGCAGTATTTGCTTGTTTGATCTTCGAAACCCCTCTGAGAGAGGAATAGAGAAATATACCATTTTGTGGACAATGAAACAGCAGGCCAGGTGTTCACCTGTGTCGGGGAAGCAGGTGGCCATCACATCGTGTGATTTAAAGTATGTGTCACATTTTCTTGAAATAGTTGTGTAATCGGGCTACCGCAGGGGATGTAGTTCTCAGGAATTTGAATAAAGACAATAGCAAGAATTTGTCTCTTCCTGTTAGAGGTCACTGGTCTACTTCTCGTTCCCAAATAGCTGATCGTTCCGTAGGTAGAAAGTAACCTTATTAAATAAAGGTTTTATTCTTGCCTTTGGAAGGAAATACCCTTTTTTGTTGCTGTTTATTTACTTATTGTGTGTGTGTGTGTGTGTGTGTGTGTGTATGTGTGAGACAGAGAGAGAGAGAGAGAGAGAGAGAGAGAGAGGCAGAGAGAGAGAGGGAGAGAAAGAAAATCCAAAGCAGGTTCCTCTCTGTCAGTGCAGTGCCCGAAGCCAGGCTCCATCCAATGAACTGTGAGATCATGACCTGAGCCAAAATCAAGGGTCAGATGCTTAACTGACTGAGCCACCCAGGTGCCCCATCAACAGGGACACTTCTGATTAAACAAAAGCACTTAGCACTCTCTCTCTCTCTCTCTCTCTCTCTGAGAGTATGGATCCAAAACACATAGAAAAACTTAGTGGTTGATAGTGAGGGCAGAAGAAAAAAACACAGGAAGAGCTGGCTCTGCGTTAGCAAATGCCCGAGGCAGAGAAAAGCTGGTCACATCAGAGAGAGACTGGATCACAATAGCGGTGTGTGGGACTGCAATGATCAGACGGCTGGGGGAAGGACACTTGGAGGGTTGAAATGACGCAAAGTCATTTGAGTGACCTTGAAGTTAGAATTCTGGGTCAATTTCTTTCCGTCCCCTAAGATCTAACTCTTTGGCTGTTCCTGTGTTTCCAACCTACTTACCTCATCGCCAACGGTGACTATCTCTTTGAAACCTGAGAAAGCTTAATTAATAATTGAACCAATAAAAAAAGGACAAACACTCCAGTAAACAAACAAACAAACAAACAAACAAACAAACAAACAAACAAAAACAGGACCAAAGAGCAGCATTCAAAAATTCAAAAGTGCTGTTATATACTAGGAGTGGCTGATTAGAAAATGTCAGACTTTCGATATGAAGAAAAGTTCTATAGTTGTCTAGAAGGACAAAAAGGAAGACGTGTATAAACAGAGGCATATTGTAAAGGCTCATTGTGTTCCTGGTGGGAAATCTCATACCGTTAATAGGTTGATTCGACACAAATTAATCTATAAATACAGAGTGATTTCAATATGAACTCACAGGATCTTTTAAACTGAGGGGGAAAAATGCATCTGGAATAGAAATTGCACAAGATCAGCCCAGAAATTTTACAATAACAATCAAGGGGTGGCACCCCGGCGGCTCAGTCAGTTAAGCATCCACCTCTTGATAATGGGCTCAGGTCACGATCTCCCCGTTCGTGAGTCTGAGCCCCACATTGGGCTCTGAGCTGACAGCGTGGAGCCTGCTTGGGCTTCTCTCTCTCTCTCTCTCTCTCTCTCTCTCTCTGCCCCTCCCCTGCTCATTCTCTCTCTCTCACTCTCAAAATAAATAAATAAGCTTAAAAAAATAAAATAAGAATCAGGGGTTTGAAGGGGTAGAGACAGATAACAAAGTTATAATAAGTAAAACAATACGGGATTGATGTACAAATAGCTTGAGAGATGGAGAGAACAGAACAGAACGTACAATAAACCCTTGTATCTAGGGGAATGTTAGTATGTGGTCGCAACTGCGTAGCAGGTCAGTGGCAGAAGACAGATGTTCAGCCCATAGCGACAATTTGGAACAAATGTCCCACGATAGAAAATTAATGAAATGCGTTTCGAGACCATGCATCACAGAGTGACAAAACACCAAACAAACACTGGTACAGAGAGGTTCACGATATTACTGTTAAATGAAAGAAAACACGGCTACAAAACGGTAAAAAAAAAAAAAAAAAGTACGGAACGATTGGCATTTTCTAAACACGCGTTCGTCACCTGTGCGTATATTTATATTTACAAGGTCACAAACGCAAGGGTCTCATCCCATCCCATTTCTTATCTTTATTATTATTATTTTTTAAGTTTATTTATTTATTTTGAGAGGGAGAGTGCACGTGCAAGCAGGGGAGGGGGAGAGAGAGGGAGAGACAGAGAGTCCCAAGCAGGCTCCATACTGTCAACTCAGAGCCCGATGTCAACTCACAAACCGGGAGATCACGACCTGAGCCGAAGCCCCCCGTGATCCATGCAGATTATTCACCCTTTCCATCCTCGCTCCCAAAATTTCTGGAGCTGAGGATCAGTTAACCATCCATCGGGTGAACACTGTGCTTGGCACACCGGCCTTACCGCCGTAGCCCGTCCCTGCCTGGACCAATTCTGTGTCATCCTACTATACCCAAATCATGATGGTTTCCCAGGACTCACTGCTTCATTCCTGACCACCCCCCCCCCCCCAACCCATTCCTGCCTCAACATTTCAGGGACACGAGGTCAGAAACACAGGGAATTGGGATCATGTTGTAGCTGGGTATAGTCTAGAACAAATTCCTTAAATTGCTCCTCAAGTGTTCCCCAAGCCTGGTGGCTGAGGGAGCAATAATTAAATGGCAGTGTGGAAGCTGAATGGCCACCCACGGCTTCACTATTATAGTTGGGTTACTAATTAAAACATAACTGGCAGGGGCCTCCTCCGCACAGGGAATCATTATGTGCTTCTTTTTCAGGCCATTGTCACCAAATATGAAAACTACATCTTACAAGGTGAGCGTTCTCAGAACTGCTTGGTGACGTCGGCTTGAATTGTTGCCCGGGCTGTACGGACACTCAGGTAATGATCGCGTCTCATAGCTAGAATATTAGGCGCGTGGAGGAGTCACTGAGGTGGGTCCTCCTTTTCATGAAACAGATCACACGCGGCGGGGTTCACCCTGGGAGGACATTTCAGAATATCCCAAGGATCCCAAGGGTCTCTGTTGGGAGATCCTTAAAATGGTCTTCGTGAGGATGCATAATTCTATAACAAAAAGATTCCAGTTGCGTTTTCCATGATGGAAAACACCTCTTTCTAGCCATATGGACGTTGTTATAATGGTACAGTCACTGAACAGGTTCCGGTCCGGTATACCCACCAGTGACAAGTATTTGGGGTCTCGTGACAGTTGTGGGGGAAATTTGGGCGTGGTGACAGAGTATCCATGTTGGGTCTGAGAATAAAGGGACTAGAGTTCTAATGCCAGTTCTCTTGCCACTGGCTTATGAGCCTTTGTCCACGCTTTCCCTCATTAAGCCTCAGTTTCTCCATCTGTGAAGTAGGTGGGATTCCGAAAGGCTGAGCTCCTGCCCAGAGCTGGTGGTGTAGACATCGCCGTTAGTAAAACACAGAAACGCTTCTGTAAGACTGGGGGTTATCTACCACCCAAAGCCCTCCAGCCCATGGCCTGTCCATTGCTCTGCTGTGGGTTCCCTCACCCGGATCTCCCCATCATGCGTCCAGTAAGGTTTAATATCTGGTCCAGTGGGGCCTCCTGACATGGCACATCATTGTCAGGGTCTTGTCTTTTCTTTTTTCTTTTCTTTTCTTTTCTTTTCTTTTCTTTTCTTTTCTTTTCTTTTCTTTTCTTTTCCCTTTCCTCTCCTTCCCTCTCCTTCCCTCTCCTTTCCTTTCCTTTCCTTTCCTTTCCTTTCCTTTCCTTTCCTTTCCTTTCCTTTCCTCTTTTCTTTTTTCTTTTGAGTCCTCTGTACCTCTGATGTGCCCGTGGCTAAATAACTCAGGTATTCTTTCTGACGATAGCCATCTACTCGGGGAAGGGCATTACCCACGTTATGCATTAGTGGCTGTTTGCATTTCCAACGAACAAAAAGAAAAGTGATATTCAGAGTTTCCCATCTGTCTCCTTGGTTTGAGCCAGCTTGGGTCGAGCATCGATTTCCGGCTGTGTCTATTGATATATGTGGCTGTACTTGAACTTCGTAAATAGAAGAACATCCCATTAATGGCAGAGTGTGGATGATTCAAGCAAGGATTACACTGGAGATGACCTTGGCTTTGGAGATAATTAGGTTTAATTATGCAAATACAATTTGAATGCTAAAAGCAGATAGATTAAATTGTTTTCAAGCATCCAAGCTGCTCTTGAGACAGTGGCCATCGAAGTGATTATTTTTATAGCTGGACGGTCCCTTCAGGCCATCCTTCATCCATGGAAAGGGCGGCAATAACACTGCATTTCTTTTCAAAGATCCTGTTGGCAACCCTGTCTGTTAATTGCAAATTACTGAAGACTCACGATATGTTTTCCCTCTAATCCAGAAGCGATTTTAAATATCTTTGAATGCCTAAGACATATTTTCTTTCTTTCATTCATTCATTCATTCATTCATTCAAAAAATAGTTACTAAGGCTTTACTCTTGTGCCACGCATCTGGCTTAACTGCTGGACTAAAGGCATAAAACCCTCTTGGGGCATCTGGGTGGCTCAGTCGGTTAAGCGTCCAACTTCGGCTCAGGTCATGATCTCACGGTCTGTGGGTTCGAGCCCCACGTTGGGCTCTGTGCTGACAGCTCGGAGCCTGGAGCCTGCTTCGGATTCTGTATCTCCCTCTCTCTCTGCCTCTCCCCAACTTGCACTTGCTCTCTCTCTTTCTGTCAAAAATAAAAAACTTAAAAAATTTTTAAACCCTCTTTACTAAGGGAGCTTCCGTCCAGCAGGGAAACAGACACACTAACAAGAAATACGATGCACGAAACAAGCTGTTTTAATGGACACTTTTGGGTCATTTCTCCTGGTCTCTTACATTTCCATTCTTCTGGAAACACCCACTTAGCATGATCTCACTGGTTCCCCTCGTGTCTCTTGGCTGCTCCTTCTCAGTCTGCTCTGTGCGTTTCTTTTCCTCCCCCCCAGACAATTAGAAGCTGGAGACCCCGGCACCTGCTCTAAGCGCCTTTCCCTCCTCATGCTCCGCGCTCTCCCCAGACCATCGCTTTTGCTCTGTTGTTCTAATTACCGCCTCTCTGCCAGTTGCTTAAGGACAGCCGTCTCTTCTGAACCCATTCATCCAACAGCTGGTGGCCATCCCCAGTTGGGTATCTCAAACTCAACATGTCCCAAAGAGAATTCAGTGTTCTCTGAGCTGTGTCCACCGCAACCTGCGTCTGTCCCGATGTCCGCCGCGTTTTATAAATGGCATTACTGTCCACCGTGAACCTGACAATCACCTGGCATGCCTCTCCCTTGTACCTCATGTCCTGTAAGTCAAGTTTTGTTACTCCTATTCTTTTGTTACCTTCCCAGCATTTCCCCAGTCCCACAGTCACCAGCCTCAATCAGTCCTCACCTTCTTACGTGGATGGGGTAACTTTTTGGTGTCTCCAGCATCACGGTCACACCTCTGCAGGGCAGACGTGGCGATCTGTGATGATAAAAGTTTGGGATCCAATTAGGTCTATAATAGCTGCCATTCGAGGTCTGCTGAGCCCAGGAGTCACCCGCCCCATCTCCTGGAACCCTCATTTGTATCATGAGATCCTGCACTTTGCGTACCTGGCCCCCAGCCGGGGTTAGGGGTGAACGCTCTGACCCTAGCTGGCTCTGTTGAATTCTTTCTCCAGGGATGGGAACTAACCAGGAGCCCTTGGTGACTCTCTGTAGGGCTAGGACTCTAATCTATAACCTGAGGGCTGTAAGGTGGTTGTCGTCTGGCCTGATTTTGGAGAAACAGAGAAAGCAAACCATGGGCTGTTAACTGCAGGGTCACTCCTTTTAGGGGACAGTCGGGGCCTACCGGGCACATCACCGCAGTCGTGCGGACCTGGTGACAGCTGATTGACTGCTTTGAGGTTCCATTTCTGGGAGAGCTGAGATTGTAATTAAGTCAAGTCTCGGTTTGGCGACGTGGCCTTAGCCTAAGCGATGCCATTTTGGGCCTGTTGTCTGGAAAGTGCATCACCCTCTCAAGCTGCCTTGAACCCATTTCTGTTCCTCCAGCCAAATGGTTTTAGGTCACACCGTGACATTGTCATGTTAATGCTCCCCACCCCCAAACTCCCCTTGACTTTAGGACACACCCCAACTCCTGGGCCAGCCCAAAGGCTCGCAGCCTTCTTCTGGCCTCATTCCCCTTTGCTCCCCCTGCTCCAGTCACTCCAGAAAACCTCCAGTTCTTGGGTGTGTGCCTTCCTCTCTTGTGTCCCCACCCCACCACGCTCCTTCCTGGAATGCCCCCCGGTCGCCTCCCCACCTGCTAGTGCTGTGTCCTTGCTTCAGGCCTCACGGCGGCGACTGCTGGCTTCTCAGGAAGCCAGCTGTCTGACCTTCTGGGCTCAGCCTCTGCCCCCCTGCAGGTGCATGAACCACTTCCTACAGCCTCCCTCCCCTACCGCACGTCAGCTCTGAGGCAGGGGCCACATCCATTGCATCCAGTCAGTCATCCAGCTGTACTTTCCATCACCAGTGCGAGGTCCAGCACGTGGACAGGACCAGTAAATGTCTGTGAATGAACTGGTGGCTGGTGGGACTCTGGAGAAGGAAGAGCTAAGTCTGCAGGGATAGCCAGGAAAGGTTTTGCACAGGAGCTGGTGTCTCAGGTGAGCTTGGAACGATGCCCCCGGGAGGATCTCATCTAATGCACTCACTCCTTAAGAATTTAGGAACAGACCAGGCACCTGGGTGGCTTAGTCGGTTGAGCTTCCGACTTTGGCTCAGGTCATGATCTCCTAGGCCGTGAGTTCAAGCCCCGCATCTGGCTCTGTGCTGACAGCTCAGAGCCTGGAGCCTGCTTCCAATTCTGTCTCCCTCTCTCTCTGTCCCTCCCCCACTCGGGCTCTCTCTCTCTCTCTCTCTCTCTCTCTCTCTCTCTCAAAAATAAATAAACATTTAAAAAAAGAATTTAGGGACAAAGGGGCACCTGCATAGCTCAGTACGTTAAGCATCTAACTCGGTTTCAGCTCAGGTCATGATCTCATGGTTCATGGAATCAAGCCCCGTGTTGGGCTCTGTGCTGACAGAGCACTCTCTCTGTCTCTCTTCTCTCTCAAAATAAATAAATAAACATTAAAAAAAGGATTTAAGGGTATGGGTGAGAGTCTTGGGGACAGGCCTGGACTTTCAAGTCACATGCTCCTAAAACTGAGGGACTTTCCCTAGAAGGGCTAGCACGAAGATTTGAAATAGCAAATATAGAGTGACTGGCATTACTTTGCAATAAGTGAAAATAACTGTTGGGTTTATTTTCTTCTTTTTAGATCAAAGCATTCTGCAACGCTAGGGGGTCTTGCATAAATCATCTTAACTCTCTAAACCTCATTTTCCTGATCTGCAAGTGATTCATACTTAATGATTGATTATTGTAATCATCAGAACTTGGGGGCCACAGTGAGGTGGCCCCTTCCGTCAAGAATCAGGGCAGCCATTGTTTGCCTTTGAGAGTTAAACTGTGCTGGATGCAAAGTCACCAGAAATATACAGAACGGTTCCCAGACCGCAACATCTGAATGTAACTTGGCTGAATACATTAACATGTTTAAAGAGAGAACGTCAATCACCGAATGGAGGAACGGAAAATGTTGTCACGCAGGCAAATGGGGGTTCAGCCAGCAGAAGTGCCACATTTCTGCTTCTAAAGATAAGGCCATCCCTAGAGTGCGTAAATGTCCTGAAGATGCCAATCATCTCCTCCCCGATCCCCGATGCCTTCTTGAAGATGCTGCCCAACCCGCAGCCCCAGATGTGGCAGGCCTTTGTAGTGAATGCACTTACTCCCAGCCCCCTCCACGCCGACCATGACTGATAGAGTCAGGAGTAAACACCAGATTAGAGCTGAGCTTATCAGTTTCCCTGCTGCCCTGACCATATGGAGCAGGGATGGGGAGACTGAATCACTTGGCTGTGGGGAGCACCAAGCTGGAAGTTTGGAAGGTCACTGGGACAGAGGCCACACTCTTGGGATGGCCGTGCTGAAGCCTCCCGCAAACAGAGGATGAAGCAAAGATATGCCTGCCAAAAGAGAATAAATATGATGCATGGAAAAGTGGAGAGGGCTGGGGCAGAGAGAGAGACAGAGACAGAGACAGAGACAGAGACAGAGAGAGATCTACTGATTTTTCTGGTTCTGCGAGCCTACCTCTGCTTCTAAATAGCCTTCCTTTTTAACCTAGCCTCAGTGGGCAGGGATAGGTCCATGCAACTAAACCATCCTAACTGAGGTAGAATTTTAGCCAGAAGACTTGGCCATTTTCATTTGCTTTGGCAAGGTCATCCTGCTGTGGGTGAGATGAACCTATCAGGCTATCTCAGGTGGACATGGTCAGGCAGGGATTTGAGCCTCTTTCTGCTTGTAAGATTCATGGCCTTCCACTGCTCTCCTGCACCACGAAAGCTAGCACCTCGTTGCATAATGCGCCATATTGGTTTTCATGCGCCATATTGATTTTCTGTTGCTGCCGGGAAAAAAATTAACGCAGACTTAGTGGCCTAAAACAGTATACATTTTTTTCCTTGCAGTTCTGTAGGTGGGAAGTCCGACCTTGGTCTCACTGCCGTGAAATCAAGAGGTCAGCTGGATTGCATTCCTTCTGGTGGTTCCAGAGGGAAATCCACTTCCTTGCCCTTTTCCATTATCTCTCCCTGTCCACATTCTTTGTCACATGGCCCCCTCCTCCATCTTCAGACCAGCAGCACAGTCGCTTTCTGCTCCCGGTCTGCTCTCACACCTCTTTTTCTGACTCTGTCCAGCTGTCACTCTTAGTCCTCTGCTGATTACATTGGGCCACCTGGATCAGTCGGGCTACTGTCCTCATCTTAAGGCCGGCTGGCTAGCAACCTCAATTCCATCTGTCACCTTAACTCCCCTTTTCCATGTAACCCTAACAATTCACAGGTTCTAGGGATTAGGGCACGGACATCACTGGGGGGCCCATCATTCTGCCCACCTCATGTAGCTTGACCGAAGAGAGGGAGAGTGGACGAAATATTGACGTACAGCATTCTTTAAACATTCACGTGGCTTAGGAAAATTCAGGGTTAAATCAGTAAACTTGGAAGTTTCCCTTCTCCGTTTGGTACCTTAAGACCTAAATGCATACCTCAGTGGAAGGAAATGGACTTTCCAGTCATCCGGGGCCGAGCTCCATCTTTCGATGTCTAGGACTTGGGTACATATTTCACTCCTGTTCCCCGCAGTCTCCTCCTCCAGAGAATGCAGATGATAATAGTATTGTTTGGGGGATTAAATGAAATCAAATGGTTTTTTTTCAAAAACTTGTTCCACACCTGTTTTCTTCTCTTTCCCTTCTTCTTTCCTTCCCTATCATGGCCCGGAAACACAAACTGAATATCCTAGGAATTCTTCTAAGAGAGGGAGCTCTCAGTGAGTCTTGGCTGCAGAAGTGACCTGGTGCCAGGCATCTGAATGAAGCATTGTGCCGTGATGGCAACCCATAAGCTTCTCTTGCTCTTCCCCCCTGCCCCTCTCACCACCATTTATTGGGTCTTTTTATCTCTGGGAGTGTCAACTCCCCCAGCGTTCCTTTCCGTCTTTCTTTTCTTGCAACCTAAAACGACAAGGGTCAGAGAGCCAAGTATGGGATATGTTTGGGGCCACCACGCCAGAGCTGTCAGGACACATCTTCAGGGACTGAGGGATGGGGGGTATTGGAGAATCCCCAATGGACTGCTTCCTGGCCCTGACCTAGAACAAGCTTTGTCCCTGTCCCTTTGAGCAGCTTATTATTTCTTTGAAGGATTTGCTGTCTACAAGCGTGGGTAACCTCCGTGCCTGGCTATAACTATAGTCATGGGCTTCTCATGGGGACAGTTTTTTTCTTTCACGTTTGGAGGAACTTGGAAGCTTTTGACCTCATCACCCTAGTCATTCAGGATGGAGTTAAGCGAAGGAGGTGCTATGCCGGTTTATAGTAGGAAGACTCAACCTGGCTGGATTTAAAGGATGCCCTTATGGAAATGCCACCAGTTCAGATATCAGAGACTCTGGACAAAAACATTCTAGAAAGTTACTCTTGTTTTAGCTGAAAAAGCAGTCTGCTAATTGGGAAGTTTGGTCCCTTTCAAACCTTCCTTTCCTTTTCCAGTTTTAGACACAGTTACCCATGTAGCCTCAATGGCAGCTCACAAAACATCACCACACACATTTTTACTTTTTTTTTTGGACTCTTGAGTTCTGGGTGGAATCTCAGATTCAGACAGGCCGGTGTGGAAATCCCAGCTTTCCTGAAACTAGGAAAAGTTGTGTCAGTTTCCATTCTCTCATCTGTAACACGGGAGCACTAAATGCTACTTCATGGGATTGCCATGCCAATTGGAAGCCCCTCGCATAGACCCAAACCCTTATGAAGCATTTGGGAGTTCAGACTCATCCTTCCTTTGTGGGTCCTTTGCACCCAATGGTTATATGTGCTTTAATTCAAACGAGCTCTGTGTCTTAAGAGCCTAACATTCCAGAATGGAAAATCCTTCATGGACAGAGACAGTCCCCACCTGTCCCTCCGTGATCCTTCCTCGAGTAGAGCAGACACCTGCCTTTCCAGATTTGCAAATGAAGGAAGTAAGACTGCCCTTTGGGAGCGAAGCTGTGGGCTAACACAGTGGATCCCAGAAAAGATATGCAAAGTCAGCTGAAGGAGAGGCACAGTTCCCAGGTGGACAAGCCTCCATGGTCGCCAGATGAATGCATTACCATAAAGAAAGGATGTATCCATCGACGGAAGGACTGGTTCTCACTGAAAGTGAAAAGAAATGAAAGCACCAGATGATGGCAGGGTCCAGCCTACGAAGAGGGAGTCTGGAAGAGTGCTGGTTCCATGCGGGCCGACAGTGGAGCCCACACACTTTAAATATCCCTGGTCCCATTGGCAGGGCCAGGCCTCTTGTGAAATGGAAACATCCGGCTATCTCAGCTGGATGCCTTAAGCAGCAGATTATTAAATTCCCCTTGTTCTGATTCCAGGCTCTCCAGAAACTTTCAGGTTGTGATTTGGCTGCTTTGGGAGTTTACCTGTGAGGTGAGGATGAACTAAGTCCACGGAATTGAAGTTTTTAGGTCTTCAATGTCACTAATTTCTTACCAGGAATGAAGGAATTGGCATTTGGGTTTTATACATCCGTGTTCTGTGCTAGGTTTGAGTGTCTCTGTTGAGCGGTGAATCCCTCTTCAGATTGTTGTATCCCAGGATCAGAGATCAGACTCAGGTTGGTGGTAAATTCCCCAAGGTAAGTAACACCTGTTTATGAGACATTGTGGAAGCCAGGCTGCTGGCCTTTCCTCTTGGTGACGACCATCTGGCATTTCAGAAGAGACACCATTTCAAAATTTGACACTAACCACACTCCCCATCTCACTCCATGACAGCTCGCGGTGGCAAGTGTTATATGGTGGAAAGATTCTGGGATTTGGAGTCAGACACTCCTGGGTTTGATTCCATCCCTGTTGGTTTCTGTCTGTGGGACCTCAGGCACGTAATTTAACATTTCTGAGCACCAGCTTCCCCATCTGTAAAATGGGACTTCTCACAGGGCTGTTGCAAAGATTGTTGACAAGACTCAACAAATGTAGGGGCGCCTGGGTGGCTCAGTCGGCTGAGCGTCCGACTTCAGCTCAGGTCACGATCTCACAGTTCGTGGGTTCAAGCCCCATGTTGGGCTCTGTGCCGACAGCTCAGAACCTGGAGCCTGCTTCGGATTCTGTGTCTCCCTCTCTCTCTGCCCCTCCCCTGCTCATACTCTGTCTCTCTCTGTCTCAAAAGTAAACATTAAAAAAATTTTTTAAAAAGCTCCATAAACGTAGTTCTGATTGTCATGTGCATCAACAGGGACTCACCAGATGGGGATGATGACCGAGTATGGATCTTCCATTCTACCATAGACCAAGGGTCTATTTTGTGCATAATCGAGTCCAGTCTAAGACTGTTCCTTGCATCCCCTTTGCCCATTCCAGCTTTGGAAGTGAGCAGTGGGGGATGACCTGAACCCTTTCCCACGTTCTGCACAGTCTTGAACTTCCACAGAATGCGCAGTCATAAGAGTAGATTCAAAGAAGCTTTGCCCATGGCCTTTTGTTGAGTCCTTGAGGGTCTCAAGAGATGGCTTCCAGCAAAGCGAGTTTCCCTTTAAGGGTCTGAGCATGTGTGTGTATGCCCACGTGTTGATCTTCCTGGAAGAAATTGTGGCTTCCTGGTGCCGTTCAATCAGAATTTGGCGACCGGTTTATTGAATGAGCTAGACTCAAGCAGAAAACAGCTTCCCTCTTTCTCACGTCTTTCCATTTTTACCTGCTCTCTGCCCCTGGATAACACTTCGGGTCAGTGCCATAGCTTTCTGGTCACTCTTAGACAGCAGTAAGGACAAAAAAAAGTTATTTGGTTAGTTTCAGGTCATAGAAAACCCAGTCTAGGCTAATACATAAACGCCAGACTTTCCTTCCATCACTTTGACCTATTTCGGGTCCAGAAATCAGCACTGGGGGAAAGCCTTGTGATCGCTCCATCTCTCATTCCCGCCTCACCTCCACCGACCCCCAAGCAGGCAATGTAGGAGCTTCCAGTATGGGAGCCAGAGGCGGGGAGGAGAGGAAGAACAGAATAGGTCTCTCAGGACTGTTGCAACAGGATGTTTTAAGTGTGCACAGATGGTGTTCTCCCCGTGGCACTTTGTAGAGTTCCTCAGCAATCCCCCCCCTCACTGCAGCCCCCTAAAGCTGGTGAAGCCACCACAGCCGGCTGCTTATGAATCACTTCTGTCTACACGTTTCTGTGCCTGATGGCACTCTCCCTAACCCAACCCATCTGCTGAGATCACCACCCCAGCCAGAAAGCCCTCATGGCTGAGCTTCTTTTCTTTCTTTTCATTTAAAAACAAAAATTTGCTTATACCCTGATTATAAAAGCCATACACCTGACAACAGGATATTTCTAAAAATAATGGAGCAGAAGATAGTTAGATTTCTGCAACCTACAACCTAAATAGATGAACGAAGACACAGATTGTGGGCCATTCATACGCCGGAGGACACTCCACCGTAAAAAGGAGTGAGCAATTGATATACACAAGCAACAAGCCACACGGATGAATCTAAAAATAATTATGCTGAGGGAAAGAAGGCAGACAAAATAAAGAGAGTGCATACTGTATGATTCCGTTTCTATAAAATACTTGAAAAGACAAACCAATTCATAGTGACAGAAAGCAGATCAGTGATTGCCTTTCCTTCTGTAGGGAAGTCGGGAGGATGGGAGGGATGGCTTCCAAAGGAGCAGAAGGGGGTGATGGATACGTTCATTATCTTGAGTGTGGAGGCGATGGGGTGCCTGGGTGGCTCAGTCGGTTGGGCGTCCGACTTCAGCTCAGGTCACGATCTTGCGGTTTGTGGGTTCTGGCCCTGCGTGGGGCTCTGGGCTGACAGCTCGGAGCCTGGAGCCTGCTTCGGATTCTGTGTCTCCTTCTTTCTCTGCCCCTCCCCTGTACATGCTCTGTCTCTCTCTCTCTCTCTCTCTCTCTTTCTCTCTCTCTCTCTCTCTCAGAAATAAACATTTAAATTTTTTTTTCAAAGTTTATTCATTTTTGGGACCAGAGAGAGAGGCAGAACATGAACGGGGGAGGGGCAGAGAGAGAGGGAGACACAGAATCGGAAACAGGCTCCAGGCTCTGAGCCATCAGCCCAGAGCCCGACGCGGGGCTCGAACTCACAGACCGCGAGATCGTGACCTGGCTGAAGTCGGATGCTTAACCAACTGCGCCACCCAGGCGCCCCTTAAATTTTTTTTTTTAAGAGAAGGTTCATGGCTATCTCCCTCCTCCAGGCTTCCATTTGGACCACTCACTGGTCACAGGCTCTCTATCTCACCCTCAATGGATGGGCCCTCTTTATTGGGTCATAGCCTCTTTTTTTTTTTTTAATTTTTTAAAATTTTGTACGTATTTTTCATTTTTTGGAGGGAGAAGCACATGCAAGAGGGAGAGAGAGAATCCCAGGCATCCCCGATATGGGGTCCGATCTCATGAACCTCAAGATCGTGACCTGAGCAGAAGTCAAGAATCAGATGCTCAACCCACTGAGCCACCCAGGGTGCCCCACTAGCCTCTTGACTGTAGACTCTTTCAGCCAAGAGGCCCGCTCTTGGCCAGCCTTCAGGACCAGCTTGTATCTGGTGTCCTGAGTAGTTCTTCCAGAGCCTGTGCCCTTTGTCTGTCTTAAGGTGGTGGCTGCTGTGAAGGCTCTTCCTCCTTGGTCTGGCCCATGTGTGGAGAGCAGCGCACCCAGAATATCAACGCCTCTCTTCAGAGACCCCATCACTTCTCATCCCCTCACCCCCGACAAGTGAACCTTGACTTCGTCCTGCAGAGCCTGGAGAAGACTGATGGGCTGACGGAAGCACAAGTAGATCTGAGCAGTGCCTTTGCTGGGGCCGCACGTGTGGCCCAGCACCTCAGCGTGAGTCTACTTGGCACCCACTGTTTGTGTCTTTGGGGCCTCAGCTGGAACTCTGAGACAGGAAAAGTCTCGTGTTAATAACCCCCCATAGTTTGCTTTGCTTCATTAAGGCACAAAGAGATGAATTTTCCCCCCAACATACTTTTCGAGGCCTGTTTATCAAGAGAGCCGGCAAGGAGCCTCTCTGAGCACCAAGGCCCTAAGCAGGGACGTGTCCCTCCTCCCCCCGGAAGACGCTTGACGTGCCTTTTGGAAGATGCATGCGTCCCCTTCATTGCTTTGTTTAAGGACGCCTGACAGTGGTCACAGATATGAATGCCATCTGTTTCCTGTTCTGGAGAAGGGAAAAATACGACAAATACCACGAAGACCCACACGTGCCAGGCACTGTATCTAGGACCGATACCGCAGGGGTGATAGATGAGTGACCTCTGCCAGAGCGGATCCCATGGTCTCAGGCCGCGGGGCAGGAAGTAACCTGGAGAAGGAGGTGGGATGTGAGCCAAGGCCAAAGGACCGCACAGCTCGCTTTCAGAGACATTCCATGGGAAGGCGTCGGGAGGGGATGGGGTGAGCCTTTCCGGGGTAGCTGGGAACGCTCCTGTGCCACGATCCTCCCGTCACAGAGGCCACAGCATGAGGAAGATTCGGGCACATTCCCTTTCCTTCTGCCACACCACATCCAGGGTTAAAAGTCAGTGACACGAGCGGAATCTTCTTTCCTTCTGTTCTTGCGGCCAGGCCGCTGGCCACTGAGAGCCCTCTTTAGGATTTAGAGTTACACAGGATGATGGAGGAGAAAATTCAAGGAGGGAAGAAAGAAGGAGTTGACCAGATACTCCTCTTTCCCCCGCCCAGTTCCTAGTTATTTAGTTATTTATTTTGAAAGAGAGAGAGAGGGAGAGAGAGAGAATCCCAATAGGCTCCACACTATCAGCACAGAGCCCAACACAGGGCTCGATCTCAAGAACCATGAGATCATGACCTGCGCTGAAATCAACAGTCAGATGCTTAACCACCTGAGCCACCCAAGCGCCTCATGAGTAAAGCTTTAAATGGGGTTGGGCCAAACGTTAACAATGAAAAGTGCCCCAAAGCCCACAGAATTGGACCCAGATCTCGTGAGGAGTAAAAGAGGAAAACCACGGAGAGTTTTAAGTGCCCTGTATAAACTCATTCAATCGTCACAACAGCCCCGCCAGGCAGGTGTTGTTATTAACAGCCTCCTTTGCTCTCACGAGGGCAGTAAGACACAGAGAGGTTGAGTAACTTGCCCAGCGCCACGCAGCTTGAACCTTGACTCCAGAAAAAGTGCTCCCGTCCCTCGCCGACCTGTCTATTCTGCAACTGCACAGAGTGACCCGTCACCCATTGGAGGTCAGAGGCTCTCCCAGGTTCTGGAGAGAATCCCGGGAGCCCTGGACAGAGGCAGCCGGGGCCAGACCGTGCAGGATCACGCTGTGGACCGCGATTCTATTCCGAGTTAAGGCAAGCCACCGGTGTCTAAATGAATCATTGCTACTTGCACGCTTCCGTAGCCAGCACCCTGGCTGTGCCTGCGTTTAGCACGCGAGAGCTGCCTGTTTGCACGCCCGTCTCTCCTGCAGACTGGGAATGCGTTACGGCCGGGACCACCTCTCAGCCATTTTTATGCCTTCTTCACGCTGTCCCAGTTACGCGGCACAGCGCGGGCATATATTAAACATTTAGTGCGTGTTTATTGAATGAAATTAAAGGGGGAATGGATTCTTAATTACCTTCAAAAATTTCATTTTCCCACGGCCCAATTAATTTTAAAGAGACGCAACTATTTCTACGGTATTCATGGCGATGATAATGATATTATTAATGGCAGTTCCTACGCGCCGAGCATTTCATGCGCCAGGCTCTGGGCCAGGTGCTTTAAGTTGACTCTAATAGATCTGTCATATAGCAACTGTAAATCCTGTCTGTCCCTAGCATTTGCTTCCACAAGCGAAGACCACCCCCCCCCCCCCCCGGCCCACGCACACCCCCATCCCCACCGAGGGCTCGCAAATCCCAGAGGTGAAGAATATGGCTTCTCAGGAGTGGCCACAAGGTGGCGCTGCGACCCCATCATCATACCTCGCGGTGCGAGAGTGAGCCAGGTGGGCCAACTCTGAGGGGCTGGCCAGATGGCTGGGAGCCTCTTGGTGACCGAGATGGCCCAGCTGGGGGCCCAGGCGCTGAGCCCTGCAGTTGGGGGTTCCAGTTTATGCCCACGAGGGGGCCTTTTGAAAAGACCCTCGCGGAGCTGGAGAGCATCTTCTTGGTGACATCTGAAAGGCAGTGGCTTCATTTTCTTTCCGTTGAACAGGGAACCGTGGAGCCTCAACTCTTGCCAACACCCCCTCTGCCTTCCTCCCTGTATTTCAGGTGAAGTTGGGCGGGAGGACAGGAGGGCCATTGGGCCCCACGCTCGTTCAGGCATTTGATGTTACCTCCAAATCAGGCTGTATGTAGGGTCGTTACGTTTCTCCTGGTGTCAGAGCTGTGCTTTTTTGTTCCATGAGCAATACTTCAATTCTACCACTATTTTGTACCCCCCCTTTTTTTTTTAGCACCCCTTCATCTTTTATTCTCTCAGCATCTTCAAAAATTGCCAAGTGCCCCGAACTCCTCTCTCGGTATTTGAAGAGCTTTAGCTGACCTGTTCGTAGTCCCACCCAAACGACTGACTGGTCGTGTGTTCTCTGATCCCACGGCTTTTTGTCCTTATTCCCTTTCCTGGAACCCTTGGGTGGTCCTGAAACAGCCAGATTCACCTCGCCGTAGTGCTTAAGACTCCAGGCTGTTATTCCTGCGTCCTACACTGTGTCCCCTAGGAGACTAAGGGTCCTCCATCTGGGATCTACAGACGCTTGGGCCATCCACAGAGCCCCTCACATTTGCAGTTATTTACCAACTGCCACAAAACAATAGTAGATCCACACGTCCACGACACCTCCGTGGCGTCCCACCGTAAGTGACTATTACTTGTGCGTCTGGACTCAGGTGGGTTTCTTCCAAGGGTTCTGCTTATCTTGAACAGGCTTGTTTAAATCTCCGAATACCTGGCTGTTGGCTGATCTAGGTTGGCCTTTTTCCTGGGGCAGCTGGGCTCTGTGGCCCACGTTCCTTGTTTCCCTTCTGGACCAGACAGCCAGCCCGGGCCTGTCTTCCTCACGGAAGCAGTGGAAACACCAGATCTGAAGCCCCCAAGTGCAAGCCCATTTCAAGCGTCAGCCTGCGCCACTCCCACTAATGTCCCACTGACAAAGCAAGGTCCGCACACTAGTTAGCTCAGAGCGAGATGGCGCGGGCAGGTCTTGGCAGGCCGCACGGCCAAGGGCATGATGCAGAAACAAGTCAAAAACTGGGGCCATTGCTGTGGTCTACCGAGGACTGTATGCTAGAGTTGTGTGTAGTTTCTGGAAAGATGCTCTAAGGCTCTCACCGTATTTTTCAGTGTGACCCATATCCCCCAGATTTCAAGAACCTCCAATACCCATTCATTCTTGAATGCAGGGTCTACATCTGCTAAATTCTTACATCTTGAAAAAAAAAACTTTTTTTAAAAAATTTTTAGAAAGAGAGAGAGTGTGTGTGAGTGGGGGAGAGAGGCATAGTGAGGCAGAGAGAGAGAGACAGAGAGAGAATTCCAAGTAGGTTTCGCGCTGAGTGTGGAGCCTGACACAGGGCTCAATCCCAACGACCCTGGGATCATGACCTGAGCTGAAATCAAGAGTCGCACGCTCAACCGAATGAGCCACCCAGGAGCCCCTAAGTCTTACGTCTTTAAAGCCACGAAGGAAATCTGGAGCATAGTAGGTACTGAACAAATGTCTGTTGAAGGAATGCGTGAGTGAGTGCATGAATGAATAAGTGCCTTCTGTATGCTGACCCTATGCTAGATTCGGGGGATACGGAATTGAACCAAACGAGGCTCCTACCCACAAGGAGATTTTACTGTGTGCACCGTCTGAGGGAGTCTTGGCACAGGGCTTGAAGTCAGGTGGACGGACAGCCCTCAGCCTCAGCCAGAGTAAGGTGTGCGTCATTACGAGACCTTAGGGGTGGAGGCCAAGGAAGGATACGCTTGGGAAGACACAGAATACATGAATACACTTGACCCCCCTGGGTCCCAGTGTGGATCATCATATAGAAGCCATACGCTACACGAATAAACATATATGTGGGCTTAAAAAAATGCAAGCAGAGACCTCATCTTTATTGGTGTCACCAAGTGACTAATGAATTTTCTTCGCAGCTAGCTCTAGAATCCCTCTCAGAGGAGGAAATTGCCTGTGTCCAGGAAAATATCTTGATATGCTGCTCAGGGCAGGAGGTGAGACCCCAAAGGCATGGCTGTCCAATGCAATGAATTGTTTGTTTTCTCCTCACATGGAAGGAGAGAGAAAAAGAGTAGAAGAGCGTGGGGTAAGGGAGGAGATAAAATCTCGGGCGGTAAATCACAGCTGAGACCCACATAGGAGAAAAGAGTAAGAAAGCCATTTAAAAAAAAGTCTCCGGGCCGTTGCAGAAAATGTCAAATAAGTGTTTGTCGGGATATTGCTGGGACGTGCTCTCTATTTTGTGACCCCAGCGTTCACGACGGGGTGACAAATGCATCCTGCATTTGGTGTGGCCTGGCCTTGTTGGTTGGCTTTGTCAGTGCTTTTGTAGGAACTGAGAAAAAAGATTGGGTTCGTCGTTGGGAGCGGTGTGGTCCCAGATACAGCAGGTTTGGAAGCAGGGACCCAGGGAGGGCTTCGGCCACCCAGAGACTGTGGAGCCCGGGACTGGCCCACCACCCTCAGCTGGATGGCGCGTGTGGGCGTTTTGTGTCCGAGAGCCACTCCACGACACTCTCTGCCTGTGTAACTTGGGGCCGGCTTCTACAATTCTCTCCGCCTCTGTTTTCTCTCCTCTAAGCTGGGGATAAGAGTAGTGTCTCCCTGAGGTCCTTGGGAGAGTTTAGTAAGAGAATGAAGCATAGCACCCAGCACGTACACTCATGCATGTCAGCTATCACCATTATTATTATTGTTATTATTATTATTGGTTTTGTTATTTAGCGGTTATATTAGTGGTTTTGTTATTTAGCCCTCTGGGCATTTGACAAGGCACTCTCCAAGGGTTGATTCTTCCTTCCAACCTGCAGGAGGCGCCATGGCCCCACAGCTCAGCCCCTGGCCTCCCCACCCCACAAAGCCCAACTTGACATTGGAGGAAGGAACCCTGGGTTGCAGTCCACTCAGAAATCCATTTTCCCCACTCAGCACAACAGCGAAATGAGACTGACTTGGTGTGTTTGTTTACACCCCTTGGGAACTTATTTCCCGTTCACTTAATTACCTGAGACTCAGACATTGCTGTGCAAAATTCGCCTCAGATACATTTTGTAAAGTCATCGAGACGCGCTCATTTGGTGCTTTGATTAAAATGTGCAATCTTCCCCAGGCTTCTGCACCTCGTTAAATAATTGCACCTCCAGTGAGAAAGTAAACAGCACACTCTGGGGCACAGAGAACAAGATAAATGAGGTGCACGCCCAGCAGATATTTTACACTCCATCCCCCAGGCCAACAGATGACAGCTGGGTCAAGTGCTGTGCGGATGGATGCTGCCTTTCTGTTGCTTCCGTCTTGCAACCTTGTTGGGGGGGAGGCATGATCCAGAAGCAGAACAGAATCCCCTCTGCCTGCCCTTTTCTGCCTCCATGTCTGCGTGGCTTGCACCCAGTCTTGGGGAGAGAACGATCAAAGGGTTGGTTGCACACTGGGAAGCTGGCTCAGCCCCAGCTGTTCTGTACCTGCTACGCACTCAAGGTGCAGGGGTGAGGGGACTGGACACAGAACACACTGCTTAGAGGGCATATGGCGCCCTTGAGAAGTTGCCAACTTTGAGTCAAGCCCCGCCTATCTCAGTAATTAGTTATACTGACCTTCGCCATTTCACTTTGTGGGTTTTTTTTTTCTTCTTTTTCTTTCATAAAATGAGGAACTTTGACATTGCAGATAGCCCTGGGTGAGGTCCACCTGTGCTATTCGCTTGTACAATGACCTTGAGCAGGTGATTTATAAATACCTCCCCAAGACTCAGTTTTTTCATCTGGAAAAAGTGGCTGAGAGTTGACAAGAGAACGGAATCACTTGAGATAATGTGTTTAATGCATGGCACACGTTATCAGGCACAGAGGTGGTGCTTGTTGGGACGATAATATGGTGGTTTGGAGTGAGTAAAGGTCAGATTTTAGGTTGAATCTTGGTTCTGTCAATTTTTAGCTGTGACCTTGGGCACGTTGCTTTTTTCTGTGGGTCTCTGTTTCCTAATCTGTAAACAGAGGTAACAAATACTTATAAGGCAGGAGGAAGGTGACACTGAACTAAATGAGATGATCTGTATTACATACACATCCACCTGTCTGCATAGAGTAAATGCATCATAAGCACTATGTCATCAAGGTGGTGGTGATGACCAGTGGCATAATGAGCCAGTTCCGAGCTCAGACTTCCAAGGGAAGTCTATCCAAGATGATGTCCCAACCACTGTGGTCTAAGAAGCTGAATGAAACTTGTTCATGAGGGTGTTTGTGGAAAATTCTTTTCCCTAGTGTTCTAACTCCAAGGTATGGGAATAGGAATAGCCTAATCCCCAGGCTAACACGGGTCCTTCCTGAATTTTCCTTCTGGTTCCATAGGGCAAGGCAAGGAACTTCAGGAAGTAGAGAAAGAAAGAGGCAGACCATCTGACATTTTCCCAATTTGCTATCCATCTACTCATTGATCTATTTATCCATCCCATCCATCCATCCATTCATCCTTGATCAAGCTCTCACTATGTGCTGTACTGCACAAGGTACATACTTTCTACTCTTGAAATTTGATAGTATCAAATGGCATGGGACCATTTCTCCTTTCCCATGCGTCTCCTTGCAACTTCAAGCTGACAGGGAAGATTAGACAGCATGCTGGAAACTTTCCTGTCTAATCCTTCCTCAGTCTGGGGGAGACATGGTTGTACTGGGGCAAATGAAAAGTGCTGTTCCACTAAAGGGTTGGACACACAAGATCTCCCCTGCCCTTCACCATCTACCCTGAGGTTGCCTCACATGTAGATAAAAGCAGAGGCAAAGCTATTTGAGAAAGTGAATACTTGAGAATATGAAAATTCCTAGGACAAATTAATTTGGGCATGACTACATCATATGCCCACCCCCACCCCGAGCTACGTAAAGCGTAAATCTGACCCTTAAGCAGTTCACATAACTTAGGGTCTAGTAGCCATGTTCCTTCTTACCTCAGAACCTTAAACACACTAGTTGTACAACATTAATTCATTCTGTCCTTACCCTTCACAGCACGTATCAACAATGTAATGGATTATATATCATCAGTTGCTCAATGTTTGTCTCCCCAGTGGAGTGTAAGCTCCTGGAGGGCAGGGATCATTCATACCACAAATAACTACAGCACACCTACACATGTTCCAGGCACTGTTCTTAGCTCTGTAGATGCATTCTGCCTCATAGAACTTCCATTGTCATTCCAGGGGAGGGAATAAATGGTATTACTACTGCTTAATATGGTGGTTGGGTGTCATTCAAGAAGGTATCTGAAGGAAGTGAGGGACCGTGTCATCAGGATAGCTGGAGGAATGGGGTTTGGGGGAGAGAGAATGGCAACCACAAAGGCCTTGAGGCTGGAGAGTGCTTGGGTTGTTCAAGAAATAGCAGGGGGACCGATGTGGCTGATGCAGAATGGTCCAGTTCTGGAGTGGTGGAAGACGAAATCATAAAAGTAGCAGGTGGCCCTGGCCGTTACTCTGAGTGAGTTGAGAAGCTACAGCACAGTCTAGTGCTGGGTAGGATGATGCTTTACTTATGTAGAGAAGAGACAGAGCAAGATCAGCTCCAATAGTGTGGATCAGTCTCTCATGGCAAGCAGGTTCCCCCCGACGGCCGTCACAGGGCAACTGGCCCCCACACACCCCTCTACTGCTGCAGTGGAAGGACCTCAACCCTTCCCCTGTGGAGTCTGAAATACTACCAGCTGGGGGCATGTGTGAGGGTCATTGACACCCCTGCTTAGGCAGAAAATGGAACACTCATTGTGCCTGAAACAGGGAAAGATCTTCCCACATGAGATGATAAGCTGTGTGGACTCTTTAATGTCTTGGTAAGGAAGCGTTCCTGGCCCCAAACCCATTCTTATGCAGCCAAGTGGGGGTGGAAAGATGGTGTGCATGAAACTGCCTTTCCCAAGAGTCTACAGGGTTTGTTGTTTGAGTGTTGGGAATGAGGGGGAGGAGGCAAGAATGACTCCAAGGCTTTTAGGTGGGAGATTTGAGGTACCAGTTACTGAAGGTTGTGGAGGGATGTGTGCATGTGCGTGTGTGTGTGTGTGTGTGGGCATGCACTCATGGGCATGCATGCATGTGTGCTGGACGGTGAATCAGGAATTGGATTTTGTTCACGTAATAGATTTTGAAATGTCTATTAGAAACCTCACTGAGATGCAAAGTGGAGTTCTGCAAAGTTGAGTTTTCTGGAAGTTCGGGGAGAGGTCTAGCTGGAAATAGAAAATTGGAAGCCATCACTGTAAATGAGTTTTAGTCCCAGGAGACTGGATGAGGTCTCTAAATAGGATGACAGATAGATAGAAGAAAGCTGAGAGCTGAGTCTGGGTCCTGAGTCTGGGTCCCTCCAAAGTTTAGAAGTCTAGGATATGAGTTGGGACCAGGAAAGAAGACCAAGAAGCAGTCGTCAGTCATGTAGAAGGGAATCTAGAGAATAAAGAAAGCGTTCTGGAGGCAAATCAGGGGAGAGTTTCAGAAAGAAAGGAGGGGCAAAGTTTGTTAAATGTTTCTGGGATTAAGTAAGATGTGGACTGAGAATTGACCATGGGATTCGGCAGCCCAGAAGGTACTGATGATCTGGATAAGAACTGTTTTGGTGGAGCGATGGGGAAATCACTCTGGGAAGATTTGGTTCCAAAGAAAAGGAGCAGAGAAACAGGGTTGGAGCAGGAGGGGAATGAAGGGTCAGGAAGGCTCTTTTTTTTCCCTTATCTGATGGGAATGATCAAGGAGAGAGAGAAAATGTGATGATGTGTGGAAGAGAGTGATTGGCCAATGACTTTGGTGTTGAAAAAGAGAATGAAGATACAGGTTCAAGCAGAGGCATTGGGTGTAGACAGGTTATTTTGGTTATTCTATGGTAGTGGGTGGAAAGGCAGAGTATATGGGCCAGATGTTCCGAGGCTGGAAGATGTGTTGGTGGGAGCCTGTGGAATTCTCTTCTGATTGCTTCCATCTTCTCAGCTGAGAGTGAGGAACAGGAAAGAGAACTTATAAAACAATTGTTTAGTTCTCTGATCAGATTTCCTCAGAATTACACCGGGCAGGAGAGTCGATGAATTGAATGAGTCAGGACATGTGGTAGGATCGTAGATAACATTTGGGACTGTTGAGGTTGGTCGTCATGCATTTGAAGAAAGCCAGTCAGAACGCTTGTGTATTTTTCTCCCCCCGAGTTGAATTGCTTGGATGAAGGTTCAGAATGGTCAAGGAAGTGAGATTTAATGGGGGTTGTGTTTTTCCCAGGTGTGCGTTAGGGATAGAGGAAGAAATATTCGGAGCCTATGCTGGGGAGTAGTAGTGATAATAATACATATCGCATATAAGCATGGTCAAAAGAAAAGCAAGGCTATAAAGGAATTGAGGGACAGTAAAAAGGTGGTAACCATCACTGTATTTAGGTTATAGAGGGGTCAACTTTTGGAACTGGCAAACTAAAGATGAACGGTAGTGATTAGAACGTAGGATCCTCAGAGGTAAGGTAATGGCAGAGTAAGTTACCTGTAGGAAGAGGTCTAGGGCATGGCCGCGGGAGGGACTGGGCTGAGTTAGGATGAGTTAGGATGAGTTAGAGGTGGTCCTCGACCTGTGAGTGCACAGCACTGCGGGGTTTTCTCTATGAAAAGTGAAATCACTGAGAACCCGAACTAAAATAGCATTGGAGAAGGAGACGAGTCAGGTGCTCAGCTCTTGTAGGAGTGAGGGAATGACTCAGGGCTCTAGAGATCGTTCCCTAACCAGGGGGTTCAGTCGGCAGCATGACCTTCCGAACCAGGAGTGTTACAGCATCAGGGGCAGAGGTGTGGGAGATTAATAAAGAGCCAGGAGGATCCCTACCCTACCACCAGACCCAGTGGAACCAGGGGTATGGGAATGAAAAAAAAAAAAGCTACTTCTTCAGAGGACAGCGGAGGAAGCTATGTCCATAGGTAGAGCTTTGAGATTTTTTCTTTTTTAAGGGCAGGTTCTAGACCCATACAGATCTGGCCTCCTCCCTGATGTGGTCCATGTTGCCCCTTCCTGGAGTTGTCTTCTCTTTGGCCAGAGAACCTTCTGTGATGCAATTTATTACAGTGGTGACACACACAACCTTTGAAGTCCGACTGCCTCGATTCCAATCTGGCATTCCTGTGCCACTGCTCATTAACTCCGTGAACTTAGGCTAATTGACGAAACTTTCCGGGCTTCAGTTTCGTCATCAGAAAACGGGGGTAATAATGGGCTTAATTATGGGGTTCTTGTGAAGATTAATGGAATCAATATAGGCACAGTCCTTGGAGCCGTGCCTAGAACATGGCAAGTGTGCATATTGGTTTCTGCTAATAATATTATTTTTGAAATTAATATTCTACTCCTGCTGGGTTCCTCGTTCTGCGAGGACCGAAAGGCGAAGGGAGATGCGACCGAAGATATAGGGATTTTGCCGATGACGGGCCATGGGTTCCAGAGGGCCCAACGGGAGGATTTGGATAGTTAGGGGTAACCAGGTTAGATGGTGGACAGAGCCTGAGGGGCGATGAGAGACGAGTTGAAGGGGTCTTAAGGCTTCTTACGCAGCCGTGAGCAGAGGTGAAGAGCCACATGGAATCAGTCCTGTTGAGTCTCGGGCTGGAGGGAAGGAGGGGCAGTGTTGGCTAGGGGGCAGGGAGCCCTGTGATTTCCTTCAGGTCCGCGGCTGGGTGGGCAAGGCTGGGCGAAGGGCCATCTTGCTTCCTCGTCGCTTCTGCCAATGGACGTGGTGGGTGTGATTCGCAGCTATATGCCTACTGTCTAGCATGCTGCCTGGGACCAGGAGAGCCTCCCCTCCATCCTTGCTAAAGAAATGAGAGACGCTTCTTTTTTTTTTAACGTTTATTTATTTTTGAGAGAGAGAGAGAGAGAGAGAGAGAGAGAGCGCACGAGCAGAGGAGGGGCAGAGAGAGGGAGACACAGAATGGGAAGCAGGCTCCAGGCTCCGAGCTGTCAGCACAGAGCCCGACGGAGGGCTTGAACTCACGAACCGCGAGATCATGACCCAAGCCCCCCGGGGGCCCCTGAAAGAAGCTTCTGGAGATGAACACACTGTCATGAGCTTTCCCATCAGCCGGGCCTCTTCTGACACCTCACGCCGCCCTTTCGGAAATCTGTCTAATCCCTTGGTCAGATTCCTTGTGAATTGTACCAGGCACATCCCGGTACCCCTCTGTACCTGTGATGGTCGTGCTCGTAAATAGTTGTCCTTGTCGCTCACCTCACCCAGAGCCGAGATGAAAGGTGTCATGCGATGTTCCCAAAGCTGGGTCTCACGTTGCCTGGGCAGACGAGAGCTACTGCTGCAGAAACACCAACAGTGTTAAAATCGAAACCAGAAGGACTTGTTGAGCCCTGTAGTTTTCTGATGGGACAGACAGTGTCTTTTCTCTTTGGCTCAGTGCTCAAGATTTTGTGAGACACGAAGCCGTCTGCCGCCGTTCCCCCGTGGCTGCCCATCCTTACCTGCTGTGGCCATCTGCTCTTGGGTTATGGGCTATGCTGATGAGCTCCGATGAGCTCATCGAGGAGGACCTGGGTCCTGGGAGACAACGCTATTGCAGACAGTAATCCAGGGGTCGTGGACTGGATGGAAAATTACCCACAGGCATATGCTGTTTGGCTCCCGTACTGTCTTAGTAAGTCAGGACATTTTATGTAAAATCCCAGACTTACGGCTTTTGGGGGGAGATCAGAAGGCTCAGCCACACTGACTCCGGGATCCTACATGGCAACTGTTAGTGGGGAGGTGAGTTATGACACCCCCTGCAGACAGAACACAAGCTCTCCGAGTCACCAGAGACCCCTCCTTGTATGCCTCTTGTGACTCTAACATTTGTATTATGGGTCTGTGCTTTTTTTATGGGCATTGGCATTTAAAACTTAAGCCACCCAACCTAAGTAGAGGGGCATCTGAGGGCATGCGCAGAGTGTAAAGTAATTTGTGAACGATTAATGACTACACGGAATATTGATGTTCCGGCCACCAAACAGCTCTTGGACTCCTTCTGGCTATTTGTGAGAGTAAACAACTTACATAATCTCTAAAAAAAAAAAAGAAGAAGAAAGAAAGAAAGAAAGAAAGAAAGAGCAAAGTCCTAACTAATTGACACATTTCTGCTCTTCCTGGAAATTTTAAACTTAAATGAGAAGCATGGGAAACTATTGCTTAATACGTTTGAGAAGACCGTGGTTATCAAAGTCGAAGAATGCCCTATTCCTTCCCAGGATAGTGGAGAATTTCACAGTTCCCTTTACTCTTTCATGTAGTAGCAACACCAATTATCACCTACTGGACTGTTCATGGTGTGTGTGTGTGTGTGTTTTGTCACTTCGGAAACAGGTAGTGGAATATCGCTTTTTTTTTTTTTTTTTTTTTGCGACAGCCGGGCAAAAAAAGACTGAACAGTCTCATGACAGAGGTTATTTTTTTTTCCCCTCCAAGAACAACTCAGGCCCTGACTAGCTGGGATCTTGGGTGAGTTATTTAACCTCCCCAAACCTCAGTTTTCACCTCCATAAATCTGAAGGTAACAGTTTTCTCTTACAGTGTTTTTGCGAGGATGAAATCGATGCTCTATGTAGAGGTGCTTGGCACAGAGCTTCTCACTGAGGGGTTTGCACTGAGCCTTTCTGTTCGGGGCATTCATAAGGAAAGACCCTGGGGATGCCCTGAGCAGAATGGGAATCCCTGGGGATGTCTGGCAGTCTCCAAAAGCCCAGACTCAGAACAGTGGTCGTGGGGAGGGCGAGGCCGACGTTCTGCCTCATGGAACCAGCGTGCAGACAGTCTTGAGAGAGGGTGGCCGTTCATCGGCTTAGCTGAGCTACCGGCCCCGGGAGATTTCTCTTCCTTCAAGAACCAGGTTTACACCATTACTGCTCAAAACAATGATTTCCCCCAGGGAACATGCAAGGAAAAATTCTTTGGCCACAACTCTCTGACTCTGATGTCTATTTCTTTAAAGCCATTTCCCCAGGGGAGGCAGGCCAGTCAGCCTGGATTTTCTAAAGTAGTCCAAAGCTAAGCTATTCCTTCCTCATTCGTCATTAACCGTGTTGAGGTAACAAGTATTTACTGAGCACCTTTTAACTGCAAGGCATTGCATTACGTTCTGGAGATACAATGATCAAAGAAAAGCCTCTGCCCTCGAGTAGCTGACAGTCTAGGGGAGGGCATAGATAAGTAATCAGACATTAAATATAGTTTGATAAGCACTACAACCGGGGTATACTCAGGATGCCATGGGAGTTCGTGGAAAGGGCAACAGAACCACTTTAGGGAGATACAGGAAGTCTTTCTGGAAGAGGCAAGTTCAAATTGAGACATGAAGAACAAATAGGGGTTCTCAGGCCAATAAAGAGGGGGAGGGCAATTCAGGCAGAGGGAGCAGCTTGTGCAAAGGCCCAGAGGCAAGACAATATAGCATGTTTAGAAGTCTGCCGGTGTTCATCGATGCCAGACTGCTGCTGGGAAGTCCCAGTGGGACTGGTCACAGAAGCAGAGTCCCTCTCAGGGCTTTGTTTGCCGTACGAAGGAGTCTGAACTTGATCCTTGAATTGTTCCAGACACCCCAACATTTTGGGGCCCAGTCTGCATCTCTGAGACAACTTTGCATACCTGGAAGTGGCCCACATGGCCCCCCCCCCCTTTTGAAATGCACGGTCACCAGAGTTGTTACCTGGTCAGGATGGCATAGTCCACGTTTCTGATGTAGAAAGAAAATGGCCTGAGCACACACCCTTCACGTTTTCAGGGGCAAGTGCCTTCTACACGTGTCCCCTGGTCAGAACCAGGCAGCCCCAGCTCTGAGTTTTGACAGCCTAGAATTCCTGTACACAGCATAAAAATGGTCCACCGCTTCTGCTCCTAGTGCTTCGCCACTGACGTACCCGTCCTCCCATCTCTGAGCTTTCAGGAATTTCAAATGCGGCGCGCGCCCGTTTCAAAGACTTCCAACTCAGGTTTGCAAAATCACGGGTAAGGCTCTCTGTTTCGCCAAAACTGGCTTTGATTTCTATCTCCAGCTCCGTGCCCCTGGCAGGGGAAGCTTAATCTTAGCCAAGTCAGGAAAAGCTCGACCAACTCAAGGGTTTCTCAGTCGGTTCCCCCCTCCTCTCTTCTCCACAATGGCGTCTAGCTTTCAGATGCTCAAGCGCCGTCTGTCAAGGCTCTGAGAGTTGCATCTGGTTCTTGGTCATCACATATGCTCTTTGCCTCTATCACGACTGCCTGTTTGTCACTGCTTGCACTTGCTGGCCTCCTTTGGGATGTCTGAGCCCTCATCTTCTCCCGGGTGGTTGGTTCATAGAGGACACTCTTATCTCCACAAGCTTACCTGGAAACACTGGGGCCCACCAGCGTTAAAGACGGAGTGGAGAGCATTTGCCCTCTTACCTCACCATGTGGTAAGATCCCTGAGTCAATGTCTCGATCACTATGGCTCCATGTTGGCGTGGAAGTGGAGAACCCTAAGGCCTTGTTCACTTTCCTAGGCTCCGCTCAGCAGGTGAGCTATGATTCCTTCTCCTCTTGGCCTTGGGATTTTCCCCTAGCCCTACCGACTTGACCCCAAAGGGATAGGACACGGAGATGTCTCACAGGACCACTCATTATTTCTGCCCTTTTTCCACTTTAGGAGATTTTGATCTAATTGGAGTGGCCATAAAAACTGGCTCTAATTGATCATGGATTCTTCTCTGGGAGGTAAACTTTATGCCCGGGGTCTTTATGGGCTCTGCTTTGGAACACTCCAGTGTCCCTTTCTCTCAAACTTTGCCTCAGCCACGGGTTCACACATTCGTTTTGAAATGTGAAAGCTGAGCACGACTATGTTTATTTATCTCTTCCTTTTTGATTGCTGCAGCAGTAAACAACCTTCCCCAGGAGCAGTTGGAACAGAACAGTCTCACTGTTGGTTGACGGGAGGTGGGAATGAAGGAGTAACCAGGCAAAAACTCTCATGGATTACCTCCGTAATAGACTATTCTTACCCCCAAAATTGCTCATTGCAATTAATAAATAGGAAGCACTGGTGGGTCTTAGAGTGGGCTGTAGAAGGAAGAGAAGTAGAATCCATAAAGTCATGTGACCATGACATATGTCCATAGATACAGCCCATGCTGTCCAGGGTCTAGAGGACTGAGTATAAAGGGCCCATTCACTTTCTTCCCCACTCAGAAGGTATATCAGAAGGCAAGCGAGTGATAGAAATGCTATGCTAACAAAACCATCTGCTCTAATCTCCCTCTGCCTCTTCCCTCCCCTCTGTGTGTGTGTGTGTGTGTTTCAACTCTTTACAAGCCTGTGCACCCAGGAGAAAGCAATGGCTGTTGCTTATTGTGCCCTCCAAGTGCAAAAGGGTGGTGGTAATCTCAGTTCTGTCCAGTGAACTCACTGCAGAGTTAGACCAAAGCACACCAGCAGCTTCCTGGTTGTTTGGATGTGGGAGGGTTCAAGCCATGGAACTCCCAGGAACATGATTCCAACGCGTGGTGTAGAGAGGAAGTCTTCCGGTCCTTACTGTGCTGTGGCCGAATGGGTATCAGGGACGTCTTCCAAACTCTCTTTCCAAGGTTGGGCATTAGAGTTGTCTGTTTATTCGTTTGCTTTCCTTCTTGTAATGTGACCTGGGAGAGTTGAACTGCCTTGAGCAGAGACAGCATAGACGGTCCACAGTGTGTAAATCCTTGGATTAGCCTCAGAGACTCATTATAAGGCCCAAACTCAAAGAATGACATCCTAGTTTTGAATGAAAAGTTTACCTTCAAGTGACTAGGACATCTTTGGTCCTTGGAGGTCTCTGTGGTATTCAGGGCCAGAATGGGTCGCAGGCATTACAAGTCTGGTTTTTTTGTTGTCGTTGGTGTGTGTGTGTGTGTGTGTTTTGAGAGAGAGTCAGACAGAGAGAGCAGGGGAAGGGCAGAGAGAGAGAGAGAGAGAGAGAGAGATAGAGAGAGAGAGAACCTTAAGCAGGCTCCACACTGTCAGTGCAGAGCCCGATGTGGGGCTCAAACTCATGAACCGTGAGATCGTGACCTGAGCTGAAACCAAGACCTGGATGTTTAACTGAGCTGAGCCACCCAGCCACCCCACAAGTCTGTTTAATTCAGGTCTCTGGCATGGGGTTCTATAAAGGGTTAGCTCAGAGGTCTTGGGACACTCAAACCCTGCACATTAGAAAGAAAGGACTGGCCCTCTGATCATGGGAACCTTCTAATCCCTCAGAGACTTCTGCCTGATAAGAGCATCTTTGTGTATTTGGGGCCTTGGGTCACCCCAAATAGTTTATGGCCATAATGTAATTTATGGTGAATGCCTGCTTTTGCTCACCTGGAGCCCTGGGCCATGCTGTATCCATTGCACCTCTAGAGGGTCCCGAGAATGAGCAGCTAAGGTTAGTCTTGTGGAGGCTCTGTGCCCACGTGACTGACCTCCGATAAAAACCCTGGACACGAAGGCTCAGGTAAGCTTCCTGGCAAACCACACTTCCTATGCATTATTAAGCATCATTGCTGGGAGAATTTTGTCTTGTCTGTGCTACTCTATGGAGAGAGGGCAGCTGGAAACCCACACCTGGTCTCCCCTTGACTCTGCCCTATGTGCCATTTTCCTTTGCCAACTTGAATCTGTATCCTTTCACTGCTATAAACCATAACCATGCGCATGAAGGCTTCTCTTGAGTTTTATGAGTCCTTCTGCCGAATCACTGGGTCTTGGGGGCCCCTGACCCAACTGGAAATAGTACAAAGTGCCGCCTCTTGCCATGTTTTGGAGTTCTTACGGCCCTTACAATCCCCGCCCACCCCCTGCCTCCAATTGGCTTAGGGCTGGTTCTTCTTCACATGAGCTCTCCTGGAAAGTTAAGGCTTCCTTGTGATCTCTGAGGTCTCTGAGTCCTGGCCCCCTGGCACAACATCAACACCCTTGTTGTGGGACTATCCAATGCTCCAGTCACAGATCGCTCTGACCTCCTCCGTGCCAATGACTCTACTTCTGTTGACTTCAGCAGTCTGCACCCACTGCTGCCTCCTGTACCTTGCCCCTCACTTGGGAGAGCTCAACATACAAAACCATCTGCTCGGAAATCGAGCCCTACAACCCCATTGGGCCAGATTTTAGGAGCATGGGTCTTGGAGTCAGAGAAGGTCCAAAGTGCAGTTACTTTTCAGTAAAGTGAGGGAGGGCTGAAGGAAATCCTGTGTGTGAAGCTCTCAGCATAATGGCCAGGGCAGTAACGGCTACCATTATCAAGCTTGTAATGGTTAATTTTATGTGCCAACTTGACTGGGCCATGGGATGCCCAGAATCTGGTTAAACATCATCTCTGCCTGTGAGGGTGTTTCCAGAAGAGATTAGCATTTGAATTGGTGGCCTGGGTAAGGCAGGTGGCCGTCCCAGTGTGGGTGGGCATCATCCAACCCACTGAGGACCTGGACAGAATGCAAAAGGCAACAGAATGCTCCAGTATCTTTCTCTGCCTGACTGCTTAAGCTGAGACATTGGTCTTCTCTTGCCCTTGGACTGGGGCTTACCACATTGGCTCTCCTGGTTCTCGGGCTTTCAGACTTGGACCAGCACCACTAGCTTTCTTAGCTCTCCAGTTTGAAGACAGCAGATCATGGGACTCCTCTCGCTGTCCACAGTTGCAATCACGAGTCAATTCCTTAAAGTGAGATTTACAAAGGTTTGGTTCTGTTTCTCTGGAGCACCTTGACAACGACAAAGCCTTATTGCTTAAATGTGCACTCTCTAAACTTGGTGCCTGATTTTGCAGACTGTCAGACGTCTCTTGGTCATGCCCATCTCCCTTCCAGGCTAGGTTTAATCACTCATCCCTGCAAGGGAATACACATCCAAGCCCTTATCTCCATCATCTTCTTGTTGTCCTTCCAAGGCTGTGCCTCTCTTCCATCCCCAGTGCTGTGTCGGCCCACCTGCTTGTCTCCTCTCTCCCTACTCTGAGTCTGCTGGACAGCGTTAGAGAAAAATCATTGAACCATGCCGAATTGGTTCCATTACACATTTATGAGCTTCCCAGCCTCTGCTGGGGATAATAAGCCAACTAATTATCTCTGGTTGACCTTCTCTTTCTTATCCTTCAGTAGCTGCCCCGACCTCCACTCACCCCATCCAACCCACCATCACCCTCCCCTAACCCACAGCCTATGGCCAGCTGAGGCTCCACAGAGAAAACAGAGACCATCAGAGGTGACCTACCTCGCGTACACTCCCTGTCCTCCTAAAGCTAGCTATGTGTTTACCTGTAGTTACTTCCTCCCTGATTCTGCCTGAAGAAGTTGTTGCTCGTTGCCAGAGTCAACCTTCCCACCAGTAACTGCTGGCCCTTTTGTTTCCTGTTTTCTTCTCCAGGAAAAATTTAACTCCTTCCCTCATTTCTCTCTCTTTCTCTCTCTTCCTCCCTCCACCCTCCAGGCTTTTCTTCCCTATATACAAGTAAATCTATACTCCCTCTCCTCCATTCTTTTCCCTCTTCTTTCTACTTTGCTTCCCTTTCAAGACCTGCCCACCGGGTCCCCAGCTTCTTCACTGCCTAAGGAGTACCTGCTTGCTCTCATCAAGTTGCCCTTCCCTTCGCTGCCCAGTGACATCATGTCAGGGGGAGCTTTGCAAACTCCCCACACTCGTTACCCATCCCAGACCATGGCTGACGACTACTCTGTTCCCTCACATCCAATTCAAGTCCGTGTGCATGATGATCAAGTGTCTGTACTGAAACTGAACCAAAGTCACCAAAGACTCCCTCATTCCCCAGTTCTGTCTCCACCTCTCAGACCTCAGGCTGTACAACATCTATGGAGCATGCGACTCTTAATACACGCTTTCCCATCTGGACTTCCATGACATGGTTTTCTCCTAGCTCTGCTGGTGTACCCCTACCTCTGCCCTTACCCATCTGATTCCACTGTCTACATTATTTAGTGGTAATATCATTCACTTCCATCCCTCTCTCTCTCTCTTTCTCTCTCTCTCTCTGTATTTTTTGTCTTCTCTGTTTCTTCTCCACCAACGTGGCCAACATCTCTCCTGTCCCCACTAAATCAGCCAAGCTACAAAAACTCAGAGGTGTCATTGACATACTGCCTGTCATACCTTCAGCTAACTGCTGGGTCTCGGTTGGCAACAAAATAAAGTCTCAATACCTTAGCCTGCATTTGAAGCCCCATTGCAATTTGGTTCTAGTTGCTTTTCAGCCTCCTTTCCAGCCACATCTTGCACTCCAATTTCACCGCAGAGATGCTCACTGTTCCCTGAACGTATTTTTATCCCTCTGTGCCTCTATACTTGCCCTTTCCTGGACTCCCATCTATCTATCCCGTGACCTTCTAACTCACCTTCATGGCCCGGATAAAACATCACGTCTCCCTGGCGCTCTGAACTCGTTTGTATTCTCACAGAACTTTATAATAAACTCTGATGAAGCGCTCACCAATGTGTTTTGTGGTTGGTGATTTATTTTCTGCCTCCCCTCCATGATGGGTAAACTACTTGAGGCCAGGGGGCCACGGCTCATATATCTTCTGCTTCTCTAGCACCCGACATAGGGAACACTGTAGGAGGCCAGTGGGCATCTGCTGAGTAGAAGCAGTAAGGATGGTGTGCGTGTGGCCCAGAGAGACCAGGAGAGCAGGAAGCTGGACCGCAATGAGATTTTGGAGAGAGAGTGAGGGAGGGAGCTCAGGACTTGGCATTGCATCGTGTCACATGGAACTGGCACTAGAATTATTCACAGAATATTCCTTGCTCTCGGTGTCGGGGACAGAAGGCTGAGCCGGCTAGAGCCTGCGTCGGACATAATATGTTATATATTATGTTTTTATGCCTGTGTGCTGGGAAGGAGCTGAATTGGATTATCTCCCTGCCCCAGGAAATAGCCATGTAGCGAGCGTAATGGGATCAACGTACAGTGACTAAAATTCTCCACAACCTCCCGGGAGGAGATCGATGAGAGTCTCTCAGGGGGAGGGTGTGTGGGCTTCCACCTCGAGGATGAGCAGAGACCTGTCAAATCAGGTGACAGTTTTGGGAGCTGCTGGGCAGCAGGTAAAGCCAGAGTCCCCAGGTTAGATGCCTTTTCCACATGCCTCCCTAGCCAATTATGCTAATTAAGTTTCCGCCTTGGGTAAGAAGGGCATTTGTAGCCCTTTCTTCAAGGCACAAAGCTACCGGAAGCTTCTTTCCTTTTCCCTTCTTCCCTCTTCTTTGTACTCACTGACATTTCTGTGTCCTGAATTTTTTTTTTCCCCCACATCACCATTATAGCAAGTTTCAACCATATGATGTTGCCGATTTCTGGCGCTGAGGGTTTAACATTAATGCTTTCGACTCTGTGTGTCGTATCCCAAAGACCCGTAGCAGGCAGGGAATGTGTCATCTTACTAAGGTACGAATGCGCCTGACTTGTTCTCTGATGGAACAGGGCTCAGTTAACAAGTCAACCAGTGTGGTCCCCAGCCCGGCCTCCGTCTTTCACCGTTGCTTTCTCTGTTCATTCCTTCTACAAGCATATTTTGAGTATCTACTGCATGTTAGGCTCTATGCAAGGATGTCAGGTTGGTGAAAACGTGGTGAAGGAAAAGGTTCTCTGTTCCTGTGGACCGTGATTTGGGAGGAAGATGGGGGGGGCTGGAATATAAGTAAGTGAAAAAATTAATTGTATGTGCCGATGTGTTTTATGAAAACAATAAAACAGGGTGAGGTGATGGAAAGGGAGAGGGAGGTCGGCGTTAGAAAGGGGCCCTGTGTCACCGCAGCGTGGCTCAAGGTAGCCAAAAGGTGAAGGCAACCCAAGTGTCCATCAACAGACAGCTAAACAAAATGTAGTGCGTTCATAAAGTAGAATATTACTCTGCCATAAAAAAGAACAAAATTTAGGGGCACCTGGGTGGCTCTGTCGGTTGAGCATCAGACTTCGTCTCAGGTTGTGATCTTGAGGTTGAGGTTTGTGAGTTCAAGCCCCATGACAGCTCGGAGCCTGGAGCCCTACTTATGTGTCTCCCTCTCTCTCTGCACTTCCCCCCCCCCACCCCGCACTCGCCCTCTGCCTCTCTCCCTCTCAAAAATAAATAAACATTAATACAAATTTTTTTAAAAAAGGAACGAAATTCTGGTACCTGTTAGAACGTGAGTGAATCTTGAACACGTTACGCCAAATGGAATAAGCCAACACAAGAGGGTAAACACCATATGATGCCACTGACATGAAACATCTAGAACGGGCAAATCCGTGGAGACAGAAAGGATTAGAGGTTACCAGGGGCTGGAGGAGGGGGACACGGGGAGCCATTGCTGTTAGTGGGGACAGAGTTTCCCTTTGGGGTGACGAGAACGTTTTGGAAAGAGAGCGTGGTGAGAATTGCACGATACTGTGAAAGCAGTTAATGCCACTGAACCGCGTGAACTACCATGAAGTGTTAAAGATATGTTTCTTTGTTCAAAAAAAAAAAAAAGGCTTCAGTGCTGGTGGAGTAGTGGAAAGGTCTAAGGTCTAAAAATCTGCCCATGCCCTCCTCAGGAGAGCCAAGAGTCCTCTGCCATTGTTGGTTTGCCTGGCCCGCTTCCCGCCAGGCTGTGGGCGTCTCGATGCTTCCTGAGACTGTACCGTTTTTGTTTTTCTCCTAATTTTTTAATATGTTTAATATTTTTGAGAGAGAGAGACAGAGTGTGATTGGGGGAAGGTCAGACAGAGAGAGAAGGAGACACAGAATCCAAAGCAAGCTCCAGGCTCCGAGCCATCAGCACAGAGCCCGATGCGGGGCTCGAACTCACAAACTGTGAGATCATGACCTGAGCTGACATCAAAAGGCAGACGACTAACCGACTGAGCCACCTGGGCGCCCCGAGACTGTGCTGTTTTAATTCTGCACCTCCCGCACCTAGATTTGATGAGAGACGCAGTGATGGAGTGGATGGCCATGGTTGCATCCTCATGTGACAAGGGGCTATTGGGTTAGTAATGCCAAGCCAATAAAGCAGGAGGGATGGATGGTACTTCTCCTTCCACAGGAACTAGTTGTAACAGAGAAATGGCTCCACCTCACTGGGCTTCAGTTTCCTCCTCCATAAAATGTACGCTTTGGACAAGTATGATATGCATATTTCCTTTTGCACGGCTGGCAGCTGAGCCAGATGGTCACGGGTGGGCAACCCAGGCCTAATTGGCTCTCATCTGAACCAATATTCTTTACACTTTTTTTTTTTTTCAGTATGTGTTTGTCTGGGGAGGAGGGAGAAGTCAAAAGCAAATGATTTCTCTTTTTATTAATGAAAGTTGTGTTTGCTAATTTACTTCAACAAGGCAACGCGGAATCACTGGAAACTTCCCTAAAATACACCCTTATTTTTGCGTGTGTTCTTGTCCTCTCTTTGGTTCTCTTTAGGTTTCTTTAGCCCATTTACCAAGGTGTGTAATAAACTAAATTTCCCCTTCTGAGAAAACAGCACTGCATCTTAGGATATTTAGATGGAGAAACCTTGCTCCCTGGGACCCCCTGAGAAAGTTGTAAAAAGCCTCAGCAGAGATGGATGGGCTTTAAAATCTTTCATTTCAGGGTGATGCCCACTTTGGGTCGGAGTAGGACAAATGACCTTTAATTGGCTCATCCCAGTGATGTTTTCGTGTTCCTGTTGGGTCAGCGTCTCCCAGCAACCGCCCCAAAGGCCTGGGGTTCCCCCAGGAGCCCAGGGCAGACATTGCTAATGGATCACAGCACTCCTTCCTGCAGGGTCCAGATGGGACCCCAGCATCCCTGTCACCTTGCACGAGGCAGCCACTTCCAGTTATGGATGCTACTGTCATCCTTGATGTTGGAAGCCAGAAAAATTCCTCCTAGACATTCTCCCTGGTTTTATGGCATTTCAAAGGAGAAACAATTGAAGAACATCTTAGGAGAACATTCTGGGCCACTGTCAAGCAGTATGGAGAGCAATCCAAGACCCAGAATTGAGAGGGAAACCCCTATGACCTGAGTGGAAAGGGAGATCTCGCGTTTTAGAGACGAAACCAGGTTTTTAGGGCTGGATTCAGGTGAAGGATAAGCCAAGAAGGTCTGCAGACGGCTGCAGAGGCTTTATTTATGTAAACCGTGGCAAGAACCCATCTGGATTTGGTTGAACCTTGACATAGGCAACGTTGTACGAGACTGTATTCTGCTTCTAAAATCTGACAAGGAAATATTTAAGGGGGATGAGCATAGGCTTTAGAAATCAACAGGCACTGGGGCGCCTGGGTGGCTCAGTAGGTTGAGCATCCGACTTTGGCTCAGGTCATGGTCTCATGGTCTTTTGAGTTCGAGCCCCGCGTCGGGCTCTGTGCTGATGGCTCAGAGCCTGGAGCCTGCTTCCGATTCTGTGTCTCCCTCTCTCTCTGCCCCTCCCCAACATGCGCTCTGTCTCTCTCTGCCTCTCAAAAATAAAGAAAACTAATAATAATAAAAAAAAGAAATCAACAGGCATGGCTTTGAATCCTGGCTCCCGCGATTATGTGCTGTGGGAACTTGAAGTAAGTAATTTATCATCTTTGAGTCTGTTTGCTTATCTGTGCAGCAAGGCTACTTACCGCTTACCTTTCAGCGTGTGGTGAGCTTGAATAAGATGCTGGTGGCGAAACCACCCAATTGAGCCCAGAGCAGGAATTAAATACAAACCAGGCAATTGAATCAAACTCGAGGAGTGAATCACGTCCTCTTTCCAGGAAGGACTCTGTGGGAAGAACACCAGGGGGACGCTGACAATCCTGGAGCCAGAAACCAGGCCTGTCACGGAGAACTATGAATCAGTTGGACAACTCAATAGAAGACCGACACCAAGAGGCAAATCGCAAATTAAGGAAATGAGAATCGATATAATATTTTTCATACCCATCCACCGCGGGCAGGGGGGAGACAATCTTACTGTTGGTGGGATTATGAATCGGTATGGCCACCTGGAAAGGCCGTTTGGAATCCCACTCAGAAGCGTACCTCTCCCCCCATATATGGTGGTTCCGTCTCATGCAAACCACCAAAAGCTTAGCCATAACCCAGGGAAGGGGGGGGGGGGTGTCCTCCCTTGCTATGATTTGTTTATTCTTTCTAAGTCATAAACTCCTGTCATGTTACATATCTATTCATTTATTTGTCCTTTTCTGCCCATTGGAATGTAAGCTCAGTGAGGTCAGGATCTTTGTCTCTCAGGTTCACCGACAAGTATCATCAGGAAATTCAGAACATGAGTATGTAGAAAAGGTCCTACGAGGTTCTAAGGAGAGAAAAAAAACCCAAAAAACCTTTCATCTGAGGAACAGAGAATCAGAAAATAGGTTGCATTTAAATACACATAACTAGGGTGCTGGGTGGCTCAGTCAGTTAAGCGACTGACTTCAGCTTGGGTCATGATCTCGCAGTTCGTGAGTTCGGGTCCCATGTCGGGCTCTGTGCTGACAGCTCCGAGCCTGGAGGCTGCTTCGGATTCTGTGCCTCCTTCTTTCTCTCTGCCCCTCCCCGACTCATGCGCCCTCTCCTTCTCTCGAAAGAAATAAATAAACTAAATTTTTTAAAAAATATATACATAGCTAATATCCTAGGTATGTATTATTCTGCACCTTGCTTGTTCAGTCCACAGTGAGCCATGTTGGTACTCACAGAGCTACAGCATTCTATTTAAATTCAGATTCTGTAATCATTGCTTTCTTGCAGGCATAGCAAACTCGAATTCTATAGAAGTTATGCAGAGCATGAGGCAGCCCCTGAGGAGGACATGTTATTAGCAGATATTATGCCTGTCCAATTACACGGCCATATAAAGCACTGTATATGACTCACGTGGGTAACAAGCTTTGGGATTAACTTGAGAGCCAGAAGATAGGAGAAGGAAGATCAAAATGTCAGTTGCATCGTCCTAAGGCTGATCGGAGAAGGTGATTTTAGATCTGCGGCCAAAGGGGCGTGTTAGTTTCTACCTTCCAGTTTTGACTGAGTCAGGTTACAAGTGCGTGTCTCCACCCTGAGGGCTGGACCCCCAACACCTAGCAGGTAAGGACACAGGGTGTATGCTTTTAAGGCTGATGGATTTGACCAAAGAGGGACAAGAGTAGGGGCTGGACCTCACACGGTCTCTTCCTTTTCTCCAATGCAAATACCTGCTAAACCACCGCTCCTTTTAGGCAGAGAAATTAGTAGAGGTGGAGAGAAAAGGTAGGAGTGTTGTTCTCATACAAGTTCTTCTTCAGGGAAGCATGAGATTCGCAGGGGGGTTGATTCCCTTAATGGGAAACTCACATTTTCTCCTGGGTTTTCTATTTCTACCATTTCTAACTTATTTCTCCCTCTCCCTCCCCCTCTTCCGTAACATCACAAACTTAACTAAGACAGATCTTGATCTCGGCCTCTTTTCATTATTTTTTTTCCCAGCTACACAGGCAAAACCTTTTCACTGGTGGTTTTTGGTATATCTACAAGGCATTGATTCTTTCTACTGATGCCACTTTGCTATTTCTATTCTATTCGTCTTGATCTGTTCTCTTATTCATTATCATTTCCCTTTGTCTTTAAAATATGTTGACACCCAGGGGCACGTGAGTGGCTCAGTTGGTTAAGTGTGTGACTCTTGGTTTCTGCTCAAGTCATGATCTCGTGGTTTGTGAGTTCGAGCCTCATGTCAGGCTCTGGTGCTTGTAGCCTGGATCCTGCTTCAGATTCTCTCTCTCTCTCTCTCTCTCTCTCTCTCTCTCTCTCTCTGTCTCAAAAATAAATAAATGAACTTTAAAAATTTTTAAATAGGATTCCATAGGTGATTTCATCCTTTCCCATAATTTCATTTTCCTCTTAAAATCTGCATCTGCAGCCCAGAATTTGTGTCCTAAGCTTCAGATCCATTTTTCCAACTGTCGTCCAGTTCGATGTATCAAAAGTAAGTTCATCTCTTCCCAGAACTTGGTCCTTCCCCTGACATACAGCCCATTTAACCTTTAACCATGGGAATTAAAAATCACGTCTGCTTTGTCGGGTTCGCTGGGCAGACGACATGAGACCATGCAAAGTGTTTGCAGCTTGCGTGTCAAGAGAAATTAAGAGCATTGAAGTCTAATTGCAGAAGTTAAGCCTGCCCTAGACTGTAGAGCACAGCTATCTTGGAAAGTCTTCACTTCACATTTACTGTTTATCTTTAATTCTTGGTAGGTTCCTAAGAGAGACTGAACAGCAAGAAAAAGTTTTGAGGCAAGGGAGACACAGAATCTAAAGCAGGCTCCAGGCTCTGAGCCATCAGCACAGAGCCCGACGCGGGGTTCGAGCCCACGAACTGTGAGATCATGACCTGAGCCGAAGTCAGTTCCTTAGCTGACTGAGCCACCCAGACGCCCCCTTGTGTTTCTGATTTCTTATCCTTAGCATGAGACCTATTATTTTTTCCTCTCTGCATATTTTTGGAACGCTTCCTTTATCCTCAGGGTTCTGAAAACTCAAGACGATGTGCCTTATCTGGCTTTTTACTATTCATCTTGCAGAGTGTTTCATGGGCCCCTTCAATCTGGACACTTATGTCTTTCAGTTCTGAAAAAATGTTTTCCTATTATTTCCTTTCATGATTTCCTTTCCTTTATTTTCTCTGTTGTTTGGAAGTCCAATTATTCACATACTGTAATTTCTGAAAAAATACTCTTTTGTTCCTTTGCTATTTTCTACCTCTTGATCTTTTGGTCCATTTCTGGAGTATTTCCTCAACTTTAGATTCTATTACTGGATTTCTGTCCTCAAATGCTTTAATTTCCAAACGCTCTTTCTTTTAGAAATGATCATTTGTGGGGCACCTGGGTGGCTCAGTGTGTTAAACATCTGACTTTGGCTCAGGTCATGATCTCAAGATTCGTGTGTTCGAGCCCCACACTGGGCTCTGCGCTGACAGCTTCAGATTGATCCTCGGTCCCCTTGTCTCTCTGCCCCTCCCAATGCTCTGTTTCTCTCTCTCAAAAATAAACAAACATTTTTAAAAAAAGAAATGAGGGGCACCTGGGTGGCTCAGTCAGTTAAGCGTCCGACTTCAGCTCAGGTCATGATCTCACAGTCCATGAGTTCGAGCCCCGTGTTGGGCTCTGTGCTGACAGAGCTCTGTTGGGCTCAGAGCCCAGAGTCTGCTTCAGATGCTGTGTCTCCCTCTCTCTCTGCCCCTCCCCTGCTCGTGCTCTGTCTCTCTCTGTCTCGAAAATAAATAAAAACATTTAAAAAATTAAAAAAAAAGAAATGATAATTTGTGTAGTATGCTGTCCTTTTTGTAATATGTGGTTTGTAGGGGCAGTATCTTCTAAATAAGATGCTATTTTATACATTTTTCCTCTGCTTCTTGACTTGTCTCTGTATAATCTAGGTCCCTTATTTATATGTAATCGTTTTGCTCTCTTTCCATCAGAGGCCTTTCTCAAGTGTCTGGTTATCACTTGCTGGGCATTTTTTATTGTGGGAAATATGCATAATATAAAACACACCCTTTTAGCTATTTTTTTCAGCATAAAATTCAGTAGTACTGAACACATTCACAGTGTCGTGCAAACATCACCACCATCCATCTCCAGAACTGTTCCAGCATCCCAGACGAAAATTCGGTGCCTATTAAGCCATAACTCCCCATTTCCCTCTTCACCCAGACCATGGTGACCCTTGTTCTGTTTTCTTTCTCTATGACTCTGACCCTCCTAAGTGCTTCCTATAAGCAGAACCATACAATGTTCGCCCTTTGTGACCGGCTTCTTTCATTTAAGCACAGTGTCTGCACGGTCGATCCGTGTTACAGCAGGTGTCAGAATTTCGTACCTTGCAAAGGCTGACAAATAGTCCGTTGTGTGTCTCCCCCACATTTTGTTCATCCCTCCATTGATGGGCACCTGGGTTTCTACAACTGTCAGTAATGCTGCTGTGAACGTGGGCGTGGAAATACCTGACTGAGTCCCTGCCCTCAATTACTTCTGCCAATTTTTTAAGGTGAGACAGTAAACGATTATTACTCCGGGTAGGTATGGGACACCCTTACTCTGAAAGGGTGTCGGACTCATTGTTCATTACAGGATCCCAGGAACAGCATATTCGTTTCAAAGTCGTATGCGTCGTGCTTTCTTCCGCGTATCCAGCAGAAGTATCCTTCACAGCACACAGCCCAGCACCTAGCACCGTGCCTGGAACTTACCAAGTGAATGGCACATGGGTGACATTCTTTCTCAGCCTTCCACGTGTGATTTCCTTGTACTTTGGTATTTCCTTGATAATTACAGTTGTGATTTGGGAGGTCGGAAATGGGGTGTGGAGGGGCACCTGGGTGGCTCAGTTGGTTGAGTCTGACCTCGGCTCAGATCATGATCTCACAGCTCACGAGCTCGAGCCCCTCATCAGGCTCTGTGCTGACAGCTCAGAGCCTGGAGCCTGCTTCCGACTCTGCCCCCCCCCCCCCATGCGCTCTCTCTCTCTCTCTCTCTCTCTCTCTCAAAAATAAATAAACATTAAAACAAATAAATGGAGTGCAGAGGAGGGGAGCTGTACAGTTAAGCATTTGTGCCCAAGCTGCCTTGATTCTTGGAAATTCCTTGAATGTGTATATATTTTAGTCAGCCTTCAGAGCAGACTCCATATTTTATGAGCACCAGCTACATATATCTTACTGTGTAAGATAGTTCAGCAATAAGAGTTCAGGAATAAGGGGCCCCGGGGTGGCTCAGTCGGTTGAGCATCCGTCTTCGGCTCAGGTCACGACCTCACAGTTCGTGGGTTCGGGCCCCGCGCCGGGCTCTGTGCTGACAGCTCAGAGCCTGGAGCCCATTTCGGATTCCGTGTCTCCCTCTCTCTCTGCCCCTTCCCTGCTCGTGCTCTGTCTCTCTCTGTCTCTCAAAAGTAAATAAACCTTTAAAAAAATTAAAAGGTAGTTCAGGAATAAGGAATGACGGCTTCATCTTGGAATGCCACGCAGACGCCTGTAGGACATGAAGGTGTCACAGGAGACAGGGGACTCAGAGGGAGGAGGTCTTGCTCAGGGCTGGCGTCCACCCCTGCTGTCTTCCATTTTCAGATGCTCCGCTCCGGCCCGTTCAGGGAGTGAGCTCACCAGGTCAGTGGGCTTCATGAGACAAAGTGCACTTTTGTGTTTTTATTTTTTTTTTTTTAAGCGAGATTAACTTCCGTTTGAGCTCTGCTCGCAGACAGGGTCATGTTCTCATTATCTCGATGGGGACAGGATGGTGAGCGAGTCTGAGCAGCTGGTGTTTGGTTCAGTCTCTTCCTGAGTCTCTCCGGAGCCATCAGAGAAGAGGAACGACCTCGGTGGGAGGCTAGGGTTGTGCTGTGCGGATTTAGAGGTGCATTTGCTCTGGCTTTTATTTTATTTCTTTTTTTTTTAAGTTTATTCCTTTAGTTTGAGGAAGAGAGAGAGCAGGGGAGGGGCAGACAGACAGGGAAAGAGAGAATCAAGCTGTCAGCACAGAACCCAACACGGGGCTCAATCTCATGAACCGTGAGATCGTGACCTGAGCTGAAATCAAGAGCTGGATGCTCAGCCGACTAAGCCCCCCGGTGCCCCTGCACCCGCTTTTAAGTAATCTTTCTCCTCTCACTTTTCTGCTGCTGGGGAATTTCTGTAAAAACAAGACACGTCTACTTAAATTTTGCTCCTATGGTAGTCATTGTTATTCATTTATTTACTTTACAAACTCCTGGATGGATTGTATACGATGTGGCAGTTTCTTTCTTGAAGTCTCACACTTTGATCAGCTGAACACCATCTGCGATCATTAGACAGTAGTGGCTGTGGCTGTGTCTCAGGAATTCGCTGATGCCCCGTGAACCGGATTTGCATAAGCCTCTAACAGTCCCTGCTAATCAGTGTAGGATGTCGACCAGGGCCTGCCACGCTGGAAAGCGATGATTAAACTGACAGAGATCCAACAGCCTTCCCCGTACACAGAATTGCAACAAACTGTGCAGACAGGCAGGAAAACTTCCCAGCGTCCCTCCCTCCATCTACTGTAACTAACTAGAAATCTGACATGCCTTCAAGGAAATGTCGAATACTCCCCCCATTACGTACTTCTTCACAATTCTCTCTTTTCTGTTCGATGTTTGTCGGAGATACAAGGCACAATGAATGCACAGATCTTAACCTGACACTTGGATGCATCGTAACAAGTGTATCTACTCATGGAACTAACATCCCAGCAAGACAGAACATTTCCTTCACGCGGGCAGTCAGTTCTGTGTGTCTCATTCCCTTCAGCCTCCCTGCCTCACAAGGAATCACTGCTCCGATTTCTTATCAGCGGAGGTTCGTGTTGCTGGTTCGAGAGCTCCGCGTAAATGCAACCGTCCTTTGTAATCGAACCGTGCACCGTGAATGTTCCTTTGTGTCTGGCTTCTTTTGCTCGTCCACGTAATTGTGTATGTGAGTGGTTTGTTCTCTCTACTGCTAAGTGTTAGTCCGCAACATTTTTAAATCATGGAATGCTACTTCAAGGGAGAACTCTTTCTCTACCCACAAAGTGCTTCTTTCACCAAATGCGTGGACTTTCTCTCCCCCACCCCACATTAAGCAATTCTGACACTGAGCACCCAGAGTTGGTGCAAGCCCTACAGGGCTCCATCCCACAAGACCCGCCCCTCCGCCCCATTCAGATACCAATCATAAGTTCTGCTTGTCACACAGACCAGCCAGTTACAGAATCAGGGTTGCCCACAACCCCCTGCCAGGGTCCAGGAAATTGCTAGAGTGGCTCATAGAAGTCAGGGAAATGCTTGCTTATGTTTCCTGGTTTATTATTTTAAAATGTTGTAAAGGATGCAGATGAACAGGGAGATGAAGAAGTCTAACATAGGGAAAGTTCTGGAAGTCTTGAGCATCTGTCCCCCTGGAGTTGGGGTGCACCTCCCCTTGGCACATGTACATGTTCACAAACCCAGAAGCTCTCCGAACACTAGTTCAGAGATTTTTGTGAGGGCTTCATCAGGTAGGCACAATATATTATTATTATTATTATTATTATTGTTTATTTATTTTTGAGAGACAGAGAGAGAGGCAGAGAGAGAGAGACTCAGAATCCGAAGCAGGCTTCAGGCTCTGAGCTGTCAGCACAGAGCCCGATTCAGGACTCGAACCCACAAACCGTGAGATCATGACCTGAGCCAAAGTCCCGAAGGAGCCACCCAGGAGCCCCAAGGCACAATATATCATTAACTCAATCTCCAGCCCCTCCTCTCTCCCCCAGAGGATGGGGAACAGCAGTGGGCTAAAAGCTTTAATCATGGCTCAGTCTTTCTGGTGACCAGCTCCCATCCTGATGCTATTTAGGAGCTGGTCAAGAGTCACCTCATTTCCTGGTGAGCCTATCACCCAGAGAATCCCAAGGGATTTGGGAGCTCTGTGTAGGGAACCAGGGTCATAGCTCAACTATCAGAGCAAAAGAGGCTCCTAGCGTCCCTGTAAGGAAATCACAAGGGTTGTAGGGGTTCTGTTTCAGGAACCTGGGACAGAGACCAAGTAGAGATTTCTCATGGTGTCATATTATGACTTTCCATGAAACTTTTTATAGATTCTTCTATGGATAGATATTTGGGTTGTTTCATTTTATGAATGAGGCTGTTATAAACAGACTGATACAAGTTTGTTTTTTTTTTTGCAGACACGTTTTTACTTTTCTTGGGTAAACACCTACCAACTAAGTAGCTGAGTCATAGGGTAGGCATATGATCAAACTTCCTGTTACATTTATTTCCAATTGCATCATTGTTGTTACCGATGTAAATCGGATTTTTTTTTACCCATTCCATTTTCCAAATATTTAGTTCTGATTTATAAGAAAGAGAACAATTTTTTTAAATATTCCTTTGGGTAATTAGAGTCTTTGTGGATCTTTTTTTTTTTTCACTGATTCTTTTCAACTGTCTTTTATTTTACTCAAGCAATACACGAACAGCCTCATCACAAAAGATTCAACCATTAAAAATATAGAGGGAAAGTAAACATGAATGGTACCCCTTACCTTCATGCTAGTTTTTCCCTTCAGACTTTCTCCTAAGCATTGAAATATGTAAGTTTGCAGGTAATAAACTGCTCACGTAGATATCATAGATTTGTGTAGTTATCATGCCGGTTTGTGAGCAGGACATCCATTAAACAGACATTTATTAAAATGTCTTGTGCTAACAAAATCAGAATATTATTATAATTTTCTGACAGCTGGAAGTAAACTATCTTCAAGAGAAGGCACCTTTTGTAATTTGCACAAAAGTCTTGTGGACCTTACATTGATTATATATGCTACACATATACAGGTAATATCTTTATTTTTTACAAAAAACATACACATAGGTCTTTCTTTTTTTCTTTCTTTCTTTTTTTTTTTTAAGTGGACTCGGGGCCCCTAGATGGCTCAGTCGGTTGAACATCCAACTCTTGATTTCAGCTCAGGTCGTGATCTCACGGTTCATGAGTCTGAGTCTCACGTTGGGCTCCACGGAGCCTGCTTGGGTTTCTCTCTCTCTCCCTCTCTGTCTCTACCCCTCCCCCACGCACTCACTCTCTTTCTCTTCCTAAATAAATAAATACGCAAACAAAAAAAGTGGAATCGTACAATATTTATTGCCCTATGATTTTTTTTTCAGTTATCAATATACGTTAAGTATCTTTGCATTTCACCATTTAACATAGACTTAGCTCACTTTTCTTCATTGTTACATATTTTCGTATACTCTGTGCATTAAAATTTAACTTGGACATCCAGATTGGTTTCAGATTTTCATTATTTCAAAGACTCTTAAACATGTATGTTTCGTGGCGCCTGGGTGGCGCAGTCGGTTAAGCGTCCGACTTCAGCCAGGTCACGATCTCGCGGTCCGTGAGTTCGAGCCCCGCGTCGGGCTCTGGGCTGATGGCTCAGAGCCTGGAGCCTGTTTCCGATTCTGTGTCTCCCTCTCTCTCTCTGCCCCTCCCCCGTTCATGCTCTGTCTCTCTCTGTCCCAAAAATAAAATAAAATAAACGTTAAAAAAAAACATGTATGTTTGTATACACATGTATATATTAGGGAGGATTCTTAAGCAAAGAATTCCTGGGTTTAAAGGTACACACAATTACAATTGTTCAGGTACCACCGTTTATGTCTCCAGTAAGCTTTATGAAAGTACGCTTCCATCACTGATGTATGGAAGTACCTGTTTCTATCCATTTTGTATAATGTAGGACATTACTTATCACCTTTCATTTTTCTAGGACATTGTTTATCTCTTTAACTTTTGGTCAAACAATGAGACTGCATTATTGTTTTATTTATTTTATTTTTTATTTTTTTTCAACATTTATTCATTTTTGAGAGAGAGAGAGAGAGAGAGAGACAGAGTGTGAGCAGGGGAGGGGCAGAGAGAGAGGGAGACACAGAATCCGAAGCGGGCTCCGGGCTCCGAGCCGTCCGCATAGAGCCCGACACGGGGCTCGAACTCACAGACTGTGAGATCGTGACCTGAGCAGACGTCAGACACTTAACCGACTGAGCCGCCCAGACGCCCCTGCATTATTGTTTTAATTTTCATTTCACACATTCTCATTAACGAATGAGCAACATTTCATATATATGTTGACTTCCATTTACATTTATCTTCGTGAATGTCCCTTTCATATTTTCTGCTTCTTTTTATTCTGTTGTGTTTTTTTTTTTTGGCCTTTTTCTTATTGATTTATAGGAACTTTTTATATATTCTGGATTGTAATCTTGAGTCTATTCTTGCAAATATTTTCCCCAGTCTGTCGGTGGGTATTTTACTATGTGGAGAATTTTGAAAAAAAATCTATATTTTTATAGTGAAATCAGTTACATTTTCTTGTAATGCTCAAGATTTTTTTTTTTTTCATCTTGCTCAAGAAAGTCTTTCTGAATTCAAAGTTGTCAGTGTGTTGTGTGTAGCGCTTGAGGTTGGGGGGATGTTCTGGGGGATAGCAAAGAAATAGATAGTGGAGACATCATTGGAAGCAAATAAGACAGCAAGGGCACAAGTGTAGAGATGGGAGAAAATGGCGCCCAAGTCAATTGGAAGTCAGATGAGGTGAGGTTGTAAACTCCATTAGATTGGGAGCTTGGTTCATCTGACTCAGGGAGCCTGCAAAATATAGCCCAGGACCAAACTCTTTTTGTAAATAAAGTTTTATTGGAACACAGACACACCCATTTGATTATCCATTGTCTATGGCTGCTGTTTGCACTATGATGGCAGAGTTGATATTACGGCAAGCAAGACCAAAAATGGTTACCATCCAACCTTCCCGGAAAAGTTCGCGGATTCCTGATCTAATTCATTAGCACGTCCCCAGACATACAGACTCTAGCGTAATGTCTGGCGCATAATGTGTGCTCGGTATACAGAGATTTACACTGAATTGAAGCCGTTACTGGAATTCGGGTAAGGAAGGGACCTGTCTTTGTTCCTTCTTGTTAAGGAGGTGGGGCATTACCTTAAAGGCAAAACATGTTTGATCCATTCATTCATTCATATATTCATTCATTTGAGACTAGACTCAAACTTGAATGGCCTCTCTATAGTGTGTTTCCATAGCAAACTGGATGAAACTTGCATCTCACTGTTTTCCTACTTGCTCACTGGTTTTTTCCATTAGACGATGATCTACTTGAAGGTAGAGAGGATTTCCTTTGCCTTTGTCTCCACAAAGCGTGGCATAATGCCTGGAACATCGGGATCCCTTGATAAATACTTTTTGAATGAATCAAACGTTCATTTATCAAATGCTATTTTGAAAGAACCCAGAAACCCGGAAATAATGCTGATTCGAAGAGACGCTTGTGTTCCTGAGAATTACGTGGAAGTGCTTTGTAATCCGAAAAGAATTACACAAATGGAAAAATGCTTTTCTTCCTCCAAAACTCTTTCTACTTGTGCGCCTGAGTTCAGCATAGAAGCAGCTCCTTCAGGAATTGCTGACAAGAAAATGTGTGCAGTTTGGGTCCAGGTAGATGTGAGTCTTCGTGAGTTCCTATGCTGATGAGCAACTTGTTTGCACAGGCCCAACTTAGGGGCCACCCTTTAAATACAGCAATGAAAAATGAAAACTTCTATTGATGGACCCATGGAAAAATGCCCATTCTTACCATTTGGATGACCCACATCTTTTGGTAGATTTCCTGGAGATCTTTGTTCTTCTAGTTCTTACTCTCTTGAAAGAATTGAAGAGTTGCCTCTGACATTAGACCACCTGATGTGAAAGGACCTTGGGTGGGCATTTGGTCAACAGTGGGCTTTCTCTGCTCAATGCTGTCTGTCCTAAACGCTTTGTTGCCCACTCTCCAGTCCTCGAATCTTTTGGACCCAGTTGCTTCATCCTTCTGGAGTTTCGCCCCCAACATCCTGAACTCCTAGAGCCTTGAGAGGCTCTCAAGATAATGGGAATAAGTGGGAAATCCTGCAGAAAGGAAGCAAAAGGGCACAGTTGGAATAGTTAAGGCTGTATATCACCAAATCCCACCTCCGTTCCGTTTCAGCCTATTTCCCTATTATAGAGTCTGGAGTTTCCTCCCATCTCTACTCGCCCATGCTGCCCTCTTGGTCTGCAAAATCACCCCCAGGAGCTTTACTCCTTATAAGAAGGGGGGGGAGCTGGGATTTACCTACAAGTGGCCATTTTACATTTGAAGGTCAAGGAGTCTTTCAGCCGGGACAAAGAGGCAGGGTGCCCACGGATAGTCTTGTGTGTGTGAGCCGTGTTCACATTTTCCCAACATGTTTACCCTCAGTAAAAGAAGAATCTTCCTACAGCACAGTCCTCAATCAATCTCCAAGAGGAGACTTACTGGGCAGGGTGCATTTAGAAGTCTGCTCTAGATATTGGACCCACTGTAATTCTGGGAGAGATTCTGCATATGTCCTCCTCTGTCCAGAGAAACCGGAATGACCCGATGGGGCAAGATAACAGCCTTACAGAGCGTTAACAGAAGGAGAAGCGTGAGGTTGACTAGTTTTTTTATAGACTCATGCAGAGACCCAAGCCGACAGACTGTATGTGAGAAGCGTCCAGGCCAGTCCCAGCCATCACGCTCAATGACCCTGGTGCCTTCATCTGTTTATTTCTCAATAGACTTATTGATTTTATCAACGCTAAGCAGATAGAAGCTGGTTCTGCTCAGGGGAAAATCCCACGGGTTAATTTATTTCCTCCTGACCCAGAAAGAAGGAATCTCTGAAACAACGTGCAGTGTTTCGCACCCTGTAATTTCCCGGATCCAAGAGGCCAAAAATCCACCAAAGAAGGTGACTTCTTTGCTCTTTCTCAAAATGTTCAAGCCGCACGGGCTCCTGGACTCCTCTGAGGTTTCTAAGCGAGGGGCGAGCTGCTCTGAGGATGAGCCAGTGCCCCACGCAGCACATGAAAATTTGATGTGTGCTTTACAAAGCCTGCCTTGCTCAATGCAGGCGGCCCTTTTGCCCACAAGAGCGAATACCCTTTTGGGAAATGTGATTTCAGCTGAAATGTCGGAGGGGGAGGGTGGAGAGGGAATGTGGGACTCTGCCACGTAACCCCCTATCTCCAACCACTTAATAACTTGGCTAAAAGCTGCAATCAATACAGAGCCATCAGCCGGGCTCCGGCCCCTCACTGCCTTCCCAATCAATCAACAAGATTTAGTAAGCTACCAGTTGGAATTTATGTCACTTAAAAAGTGTGGGTTCCTAGACCCGTCCAACAGAGACTGATTAATTCCTCCCGGGCTCTTTGATAAGCTTCCATTTGGAGAACAGCAGCCTGTTGATAGAGGCCCAGCTGTTAGGCCTTCCAAATGCATACCTAGGAAGCGGAGGCATTTAGCACAGTGTCCACTCAGCTGTACGTGTTCCCCACTGAGCATAACTCTGCCATCAATTAATAGCACCCTTTTGTGGCGGTGCTGGGGTCGAGAAGAAAGAGAACCACTCGGAATCTCTGACAGGCGCCAAGCTTTTTATATTCGTTCTTTTGCACTTAGTCTGACAACAGCCTCAGGTGGTAGTTATAATTAGGTCTCATTTTGCACGCAAGGAAACTGAGGCAAGGCCTCCCTCTCCCTCCGCAGGAGTCAAGAGTGAACCCCGGCCATCATGTGTATTCACCTTGCCAGGAAACGCAGCATGTGCCCCAACCCCCTCATCATGTCATTTGGTTTTACTCCCCCTGCTCCATGCCCACGGCCACATCGTGAGAGCAGCCCCAAATCACAACTAAACAGGATCTTTTATTTTTTATTACCATTAATTTTTTTTTTTTTTTTTTACAAATTTAATGTTTACCTGTTTATTTTGAGCATGTGAGCAGGGGAGGGGCAGAGAGGGAGAGAGAGAGAGATTGAGAGAGAGAATCCCAAACAGGCTCCATGCTATCAGCACATAGCCCAACACGGGGCTCGAACTCACGGACCGCGAGATCATGACCTGAGCCGAAGTCGGACGCTTAACGGACTGAGCCACCCAGGCGCCCCGTGGAATCTTTTCTTCTTATTCATAGCTATAGACTTAGTGTGGCCAGCAGCCATGCCTAATTTTCTCAGTTCACTCACTCTCCTCCGCCCCCAGATTTCTACTTTATGTCTTCCTCTCTTGCCTTGAAATCCCCGGAACTTCCTCACTCACCCACACTCTCAGATACGACCTTGCCTCCTGTCTCGCTGGGAAAGGGAAACACTTTGAAGAGGGCCTCCCTGGGCTCCCGCCACCAAATCCACCTTCTCCGTGCACTCCGCCTTCTCGTCTGTTCTTATCCACGAACCATTAATTCGGTCCCTTCCTCCCTCTACCCTGTGACATCACATTAGTGGTTCTGCCACATGCCTTCTTTAACGTCTAGTTCCCCTTCTACTGGATCGGTTCCATTCATAGCATAAGGACACCTACTGAAAGAGGCTGTTCCATCTTGGAGCGCCTGGGTGGCTCAGTCGGTTAAGCCTCTGACTTCGGCTCAGGTCATGATCTCACGGTTTGTGAGTTCGAGCCCCGCATTGGGCTCTGTGCTGACAGCTCCGAGCCTGGAGCCTGCTTCAAATTCTATGTCTCCCTCTCTCTCTGCTCCTCTCCACTCATGCTCTGTCTCTCTCTCCTTCAAAAATACATAAAAAGAATTTAAAAATAAATAAATAGATAAATAAATAAGAGACTGTCCATCTGAAAGAGAAAACCTTCTCTTGACCCCATTCTCACCCCCCACCCCCCACCAGCTGTCACCTACTTTCTCTGCTCCTTTTTGGATTTAGCAATAACCTTGACCAAAGCATTTTTGATGGTGATTGGGGCAAAAGCCTAATCAGAATGGGTTGAGGCGCGGAGACGGTGAGTCTGGACTGTTACTTCAAGGAGTTGGCTGCAAAGAGGAGCAGAGACCTCTCTCACACCAGCAGTATAGTCTTAAACTTTGAGAGTTAAAGGTGAAGGAAGGGAGCCTGAGAAAGTAGGTTTACGTCGGTGCGACGCTCCCAAGAAGCCAGGCATGTCTCTACAATCGTAGAGCGATACGGAATTCTGCCAAAGAACTCTGGCTGGGTTGAGGGAACACGTGAACGGGACGGGTTGGCAGGAAGGCGACTGGATTGCATGCGACCAACCAGACAGGGGTCTTTGCTCTGTCTCTCTCTGCCCTAGGACCTCAACTGGCACACTCTCTCAACTTGGCCTTCTCGAGCCCCCACTCTGGGTCTTTTTATAGCCTTACCTGAGCCGCGCAATATCTCAGGCCAACTCTTTGTAGGACTCACCTAGGGGCAGACCTGAGCCCGCGTGAGGTAGAGCGCCTCCTTCGTCCAGCCCTCAGGGCTCCAATCTTGCATCCCTATGGTGGGATCGGTTGTCCTTGCCTCCGGGTGCCATCCCATGGGAGACAGCCAACCAGCTCAGCCTGCCCTCCAAGGCTGTCTCTTGGCTTCTTGCCGCATTTTCATCCAAGGAATGGGGCCGGCCGTCTCTGTCCGCAGGTCTCCACCCTGCTCCTGCTGCGACGCAGATAATGCTCACACACCCATGCCTAGCCTACACCTTGGCTTTCACTCTCCAGAAAGCATGTCAGAACACAAGTAAACAAGAATACAAAGTTATTCCAGGGGTAACTTTGGTGCTACTCTGATTAGTTTTGAAAGTAAATGGCTTGCAAACATTGATGCTCAAACCTGTCATTAGCAACTTATAACTAGCATCCTACCTCGCAAGGGGTCAGGACACTCCCTGCAATTGAAAACTGTAATTAACATATTCAAGCTAAGTGCAGGCAGGGGCCAGACAGATCACGGGAGGGGGAGAGGGCTGGGTGGGGACTAAAACGGGTGTCTATCCGCAAGGGGTAGAAAACCAGTCCCCTCCAATCCGTTGCTATTGTCGCCCGCCAGACACAACCTATTTTCTGAGTTTTCCAAAGAAGGTAGAAATTCAAATTTCAGGGGAAACTTCTTTAAAATTTTTTTTTTGATGTTTATTTATTCTTTAGAGATAGAGACAGAGCGTGAGCAGGGGAGGGGCAGAAAGAGAGTGAGACACAGAATGGGAAGCAGACTCCGGGCTCCAGGCCATCAGCACAGAGCCTGACACGGGGGCTGGAACTCACAGACCGCGAGATCATGACCTGAGCCGAAGTCGGGCCCTCAACCGACTGAGCCACCTGGGTGCCCCTAAACTTCTTGATTTTTAAATACTGAATGATAGTGCAAAACCTTCAAAAACGCTTTGCGTGACAAAGTCCGACTGCAGGCTGAGTCTGGTCCCTGGGCAGACATTCCTGCCAACTGGTTCTCCACCTCTGGGTCTGTGTTCCCCAGATGGCTCCCTCCCTGTCTCTCCAGCTCTGTGTGTCTGTCTGACCCCACTGTGCTTCTCTTCCAGATGGTGTTTCAGCACCGTGCCCTGAAAAGCGTGGTGTTCAGCCTCACTGGCAGAGGGGCCTGGCGGCGGGGGTGGGGGGGGTGCACCTGCATTGCCAAGAGGTGGCCAGACAGGAAAGAGAGCAAAAGTGCTGGGGTAAATGCCAAGAGAGGCAGGGTCTGAAGACTCGGGCCACAAGGCCAACCCACTTCAACTGGAATCACAGGGACAGAAAATGGGGTCACCTCTGCCACTTTCTGTCACCATCACATCAGCTGGGACTCCAGATTCCCTGTGCACCTGAGGGGCGCCTGGGTGGCTCAGTGGTTAAATGCCTGACTTTTGGTTTCGGCTCAGATCGTGATCTGGAGGTTCATGAGTTCAAGCCCCGCGTCGGGCTCTACGCTGACAGCATGGACCCTGCTTAGGATTCTGTCTCTCTCTCTCTTCCCCTCTCCTGCTCACTCTCTATCTCCCCCTTTCTCCAAAATAAATAAATAAATAAATAAACATTAAAATAAAAGACTCCACATGCATTTGAGAGTTGGCTTTAACTTGTGGGAGGAGACTCTGAAGGCTTGTATTTGGTTAGGGGGCAGGGGTGCACCCAATCTCCAAAGGGCTCTTCTTTTTTAAGGAAAGAGAACAGTAAGGCGTTGATGAGTTTGCGGAGAACCTGAATCTCTGGTCCCTACACTGAGTCCCCGTGAGGTCAGGGAACAGTCTCTGTGAAATCACTAGGTTCAACACAGTGGCTGGCACATAGTAGGGGCTCAAAACTCTTGTGGAATAGACAGACAGAAGACAAAAAGGAAGAAGGAAAGAAGAGAAGGAGGGGAGGGGAAAGAGAGGTGACTCTGAGAGTCGACCCTGTCGGTGAAGCCTTGCGGAATGTCTGATAAAGACTATTTCATTTTCAGGGAAAGCGTGGGCCGAATACCGGTCGGGCCTTTCTCTTAAACACACCACACAGAGGAAGGAGGAAGGAGGAAGAAGACTTGCAGGCACAGATTTTCGATCTTATCTTGTCTATCTTATCTTATCCTTCTGTTAAAATATAAAACTTTCCCTCCCATCTGGAGAGAAATCGTTTTAGTAATGTGGCAGCTTCAATTCGCAGCTGGAGAAGTAATTTAGGAACAGAAACATGAAACAGTTCTGGAAGAATGACCACATAATTTAAGGCCCAGAATGATCACATTAGGGGTGTAGTTAATATTGTGCCAGCTTTGAAACAGGGAGAAGGAGGCCGGCCCACCGGCGTGCAGTCTCCCTGAACCACCAACCAGTGGGTGCTGTGAAGTTACTTTCTCGGGGTTGCGGTGAACCTTGGTTCCCTAGGGTGGCCGTGGCTTCCCAAAGGCGCCGTTTCTGGAGCTGAATGACCAGAAGGCACGCATTTCCCTGGCTACTGAACTCAAAGCCCAGTGAAGACCAGGTTCCATCCAGTGCATCTCACTAATGGGTACAACATCTCCAAAAGCACTGACTGCATGACCTATTAACAACTCTGATGCGTCCTCTGCGTCTGGAAAAGGGGCCGCCATTTTGTCCTGGGAAGGAGAATGCCAAGTTCTTTTCTTCTCATGCAAATCCCTCAGTGACTTGCTCCCTCTGTTGATCCAGTGAGCCTTCCGGGGGTATCTTCCACAGGCCCCCAACGCAGTTCTCTGGGCAAACCCCAATGAACACAACACCTGCTGTCGATGGGAGCCATTACTCTTCTCTTAGGAGGAGAACTTCCATCTTCCTTCGCTGCTCTATTGCTGTTTCTTCTTCAGAGAGGAGGAGTGACTTATCCAAATGCCAAAACTGGAGAACGGAATCTTGCCTGTGTAGCTCAGCACACTTCCCTTTTTTGCTTCTCGCTTGGATTCTGCTTTGCGTGGTAAATGCCTTGCTCTGCCTCCCTCTCTGGTGTGTGTGTGGGGGGGGGGGTGTTGGGGTGGGGTGAGTGGGGAAGAGGGAAATCTGAAGTTAAACCACAAGGTAATTTCCATGGGTGAAGGATAATTGTTATGGAGTGAGGACTAAATTTAGTTCCCCAGGGCAACTTGCTAATAATAGAGTTAATGTTGTGGTTCTCATCTCATTTTTGTCTCAGTTGGTTCAGACTGTGAAGGAGAGAAGGGCATGATCAATGGCCCCCATATGCTCCATCATCTGTCTTTAAGGAGCCCACGGTCAACTTGGGAAGCAGAGGAGTAACCCAGTGATACAATGATAAGAGTGATAAGTATAAAGGACTGTGACAGCCCAAGTGAGCCACATCGAGCCACGGAAGGCTTGGGGAATGAATAGAATTGGCCAGATGAAGTCCAGCACGAGCCTTCAACATGGTGGGAGGTGGGGAGCAGGAGCAGATAAGCAGAGACCAGGGAACAAAGAACCGTATGACTCTGTGGAGGAGTTTGGATTTTATCTTGAGAACAATGGGGGCCAAGCCAGGGTTTTGAGGAAGGGGGTGAAAGAGTGAATTGATGAGACTTAGAAAGATCGCTCTGACCTATAATGTTGAAGAGGTTGGAGGGAGGCAGGTTTGGAAAGTGAGAATGTTTTAGGAGACCATTGAGATTATTCTGGATGTGCCAGTGGTGGCCTGAAGTGCGGTATCGGCATAGACGAAAGCGGTTGCATGTAAGAGACTTTCCGCTGGTAAAATCCAGAGGGCTTGGTGAGTGATTAACTAGGCAGAGAAAGCCTGATAAAGGAATCTTTGATGACCCCCAGGCTTCTAGCTTGGGTCTTGGGTGGATGGTGACCTTTCACTGAAATAAGAAACAGGAAGGAAACAAGCTTTGAAAGAAGGAGGCTCAGGAGCAGCTGTTTGAACTCGTCTCTGTGGACAATAGGAGAGCCTGCAGCCTAAGGGAGCTCGGAAGCGTTCTTGGCAACTGTGGAGGCATCATCCGTATTTCGAGTTCAGTTAATGCAACTGGCTGGGCGTGGGCTTATTACTGAATGTCTCCAACCTACGAATCTATGGCGTCCCTTCTTCCATGGTCAGTCTTCACCTTAGGCCACACCCTTAAGTAGAGGAGGTTGGTTCTGAGCAGATGGGGACACGCAGGGCTTCCAAGTAAAAATGTCAGGGAATGTCTTTGCCTTCATTACCTTCAAAAGAAACTGATCTCCGTGACCCTGCCGTTCAGGGGCTGCTGGGCTGGTGTCTACACCTGTGTTTACACCCTCCCTGTCTGTCTAAAGGCACTCTAGCAAACGCAGTGCACACTGGAGATACCTGCAGAGCTTTCCAGAGTAACGGATGCCCCGGACCCTGCCCCGGTCCATCTGAATTAGAACCTCCAGTGGTGGAGCTCCACAGGCACTGACATTTTTTAAAAAGCTCCCTAGGAGTTTCTAATGGACGGTCAGGACTATGAACTACTGATCTAGGTACACTCTAGCCCTCTGAGCCATTAACCTTCACCAAGTTAAATAACCAGTCCTCCAGAAATAGGAAATACCTGCAGATCCGGAGATTTTGTCAATAGTGTTATAGAAAGTGATTAAAAAAAGAAAAATTCCAGAATCTTCCAGCTGTAGGATAAGTTGATGTATCCTTTGCCAGAATGAGCCAGGGAGGACTGGGGGCAGTGGTGTCTGGGCTTGTCTGCTGGGGCCTCCTTAAGCCTTTGGCCGGTTGGGAGCACATCTCCCCTAAAGAGGGCAGTATTCCTATCTGTAGAGTTAGGGTGGAGATCGCAGTAAATGTTCAGCTGAGTTTCCAGAGAATTCGGTTCTGCCATGTGCCAGCCTCTGTGAAGATTGCTCTGGGCCGGTATTCCCAACGTCTGCCTGCATTTGGGATCCCACTTTACTTAGACATCATCAGGAGAAGAGACTGAAGGTGATGTGCTGGCCATTGGGAATCTGCTTCAACCCTGGCGGGTTACAAACCAACCGAATCCTAAGCCCCAGTGAATCAAAGAATTGTTGACCTCTGCCCATGGGCTGGGCTCCCACCTGTGCCCCACAAGTCACTCAAAGTCAAGGACCAGACATTTGTCTTTCTTCTTTCTGCTCAAACAGGGCATTGCCCACTTTCTTGTCCCGTGGGCACCTGTCCCGGTAAGCACGGGAGCCCACAGACAGGGTCTGCAAGCCTTCAGAGGACAAGAGGGCACGCTCACGTTTTTCCCTAAGCTACACTAGCTTTTTCACTCACAGGAGTTGCCAATTTTCTACTTTTGCAACAACCAAATGAGCTTTGTCCTATGCCCAAGACAACTTGTAATTCATCAAATCCACTTACACTCTTTTCCCTTGCTTTTTACCCAGACAAAGAACGCAGCAGAGAAGTTATTAAATCCTTTTCTAGGGGTGAAATATGTAGAAAGGCTATGCGATTCAGCAATGCACTCCAAGAATTTAAGTAAATTTGCTATGCTTGATCTCACTGTTATGAAGCCAAATTTGCTGCTCTTTACAAGATAATACGTAAAAAATATATTCAGCACACACAGCTCCTAATATTCCCCGCTGTTCTCAACAATGAGAGCTAAGCTTCCTGCTTTAGCTCATTTTTTCTGAATAAGAGGAAATGTAAGGACAATTTTCTGTCCCTTCCTCCTGTGCCTGGAATTTCAACCACATCCCCAGAAGGTTTTTCAGTGTTTCTTCCCCATGGTTCAGTGTTTCTACTGGGCCATCATTTATCCCCATTTCATGGTACAGGAAAGTCCACTTTTAGATACAGTGCAGATGTGGAAACTATGTCTTGGAAGTGACTTGCTTTTAGGTGAAATTAACTGCATGTTTGATAATTTTGCTATATTTGGACATCTAGGAAATGATCACGTGAACTTTTGTTGATTGAGCACGAGATATGTGCCATGCTTTACACGGATGCTTCGCTACGTCAGTTCATGGGATTCTCATGGTAACCTTGCAAGATAAACACTATGATCTCGGTTGACAGATGATAAGTCAGTGTTAAGAGAGGTTAAGTTTCAGGGCACCTGGGTGGCTCGGTCGGTTAAACATCTGACTCTTGATTTCGGCTCAGGTCATGATCTCATGGTTTGTGAGTTCAAGTCCCGTGTTGGGCTCTGTGCTGAGAGTGTGGAGCCGGCTTGGGATTCTCTCTGTCTCCCTCTTTGTCTGCCCGTCTCCTGTTGTCTCTCTCTCTCTCTCAAAAGTAAATAATTAACATTTTTTTTTAAAAAAGAGAGAAGTTAAGTTTCATGCTCAAGATTAGAATTAAAATCTAATGAATTTATCCATTTATTAGCTTATTGGATAGAAAAGCCCATATAGAAAAATAAACAAGAATAGCCAGGACAGCTCTGAAAAGGAAAAGCACGATCAGGCTTTGAAATATATTTGAAAACCTCAATGGTTAAAGCAGTATGTTATGGTCCTTGAATAGACAGGAAGACCAAACCATGGAAGCAGAAATCCAGGCACGGGAGTAAGCGTGTTGTGGCAGGAATGTTACCACCTGGTTAGACCCAATGGATATCTTGGAGAATTCTTCCCCTTCCTCCCACCCCTCCCCAGAGCTGGGGTTCTGCCTTCCTGCAGCAGGGCTCACAGTGAGGACTGAGGAATATTGCCAGGCAACTTGGACTTGAGTTATTCCAACCCTCTTATTTTAGAGACAAGGAAACAGAGATCCGGACATGGGAAGGGACTTGCTCACTTATCATTGGCGATGTGGTAGGATGACATTTCCAAGTGTTAGTAAATATCCCCCTTCCCACCTGATGTGGTACAGCTGGCGACCCCCTCCCACCCCCAGAAAGAGAGTCGAGGCTTTCACCACCCCAGGGCCAGCCCACCACCAGCAGTGAAGGCACCAGACCCTGTCATCAGCTCAGAGAAGATCCCAAGATTCGCCCAAGCACGTTCAGATAGAACTACTTCTATGGTCTAGGTCAACGGTTCTCAATGAGGGAAAGTTTTGCACTGGGCAATGTCAGATGACATTTTTGGTTGTGACAATAGGAAGCGGGCATTGTGCCAACTTTGTGCATCTGGCGGCTAGCGGCTAGAGTCCAGTGATGCCACTCGTCCCACAGTGCACAGCACAGCCTCACGACAAAGAATTATCTGGCCCAAGATGTCAGTAGCAGCAAGGCCGAGACACCCTGTTCTATAAAGAGAGCTGAAGGACGGAAAGAAGGAGAATTTAGGATCGAAGAGATAGATGGAGGAAAGCGGAATTGAAAAAGACACACCCAGAGCAGGGGCACCCGAGGGACCTGAAACAGGGACCACTTTAAGGGAAAGAATGTATTCTCCTACAAGGAAATGTGCTTTCCTTTATTCACATATTTCTGATAGCAGAGGGCTTCTGTCTTGACCAAGCACTGATGGAAAACAAATCTTCACTTACAAAGTTATTTGCCTGATGGGATGGGGAGAACGTTCCACAGATGGGATTCTGGCTCCTAACATTCCCAGGTGTTACTTTCCCGCATCGTGCCTACATTCCGTCTGCTGTGAGAGGCAGGGCATGTTCATATAGTGGTACAACTCTGGCCCTGAACCTACCTTGTACAAAGTCAAGATCTGGGTGATTGGCACAGTGGACCAGAGAGGGTCTTCCTGGAAGCCATTCCTGGACCAGGATGGTTGGCAAAGACTTTGCTATATTCGGAAGTGACTGTGAACCTCATAATTATATCCCACTTTGTATTCCCACTTTGTATATCCCAAATTGTATTCCCAACTCAACTTCTCCCAAGCTATACACACATTCATGGTCATCCCAACGCCATCCGGTCTGAGAGGAGGTGTGGTAGAGGGGAAGTTAAGGTAGAAAGAAACAGTGACCTTATAACCAGTTGAGATGAAAATATTTGACTTCCGCAAATTTGACAATAGCAAGTGACCGCTGTGTGCGCGTGTTGCTAGGTACCTCCCAGGAACTCAGAGAGGGTCCGTGCAGGTGAGAGGCATCGAAGCTTACTTACGCTTTGCTCCCATCACCACAAATACACCTTGGTGGGTAGTCTTCGCCTACCCTGCTCCCTGCCGCTCTGGTCCTGTGTGATATAAGAGAACAAGAGAGCACGTTCGCGAACAACAGAAGTTGTACAGATTACACAGGTTATTTCTTGACTTGGCAACTAAAGTTCCGGTGGCGTGGAGCGTGTAGGCACTCTGGGGCATAGACCCCTTCTTCGGTTTGCACATTTCTCTTGGTTGTAGTGATCTGAAGGGTAATAGAGAGTCTGTTAAGAATGCCAAGCGGGGAGGAGAGGGGGGGTCCCAGAGCCACACAACATGGGCGTTCAAGATGGATGCAGCCAGAATCACACAGAAAGGACGGAAGGTACCCCCAAATCTCTTGGAGTTGGAGTGGGTGTTGTGATATAATAAGAGATTTGGGCTTTGCCCCAGTTTCCTGGCACAGACCTCCTAGAATCCTTGGGATTTCCTGAGTGATGGGAGGCCGGGAGTATCTTTTGCTCTTCATAATAAGCCCCTTTCAACCACACCTGAGTTTATTGCTAATGAAGTGGCTCTTGGAGGACGAGGCTGGTTGCCAGAGGAACCAACCATGTGATTAGAGAGTGGGTGGGAACTCTCAGCTCCAGGGAAGGTGGAGGGGCTGGGATTGAGCTAATCACCACGGGCCAAGGATCCAATTCGTCATGCCTACATAATGGAGCTGCCATCAACAGTGAGCTTCTGGGTTGCTGGTGACATGGCGGTGCATCCTGCGCGGAGAGGGAATGGAGACCACCTTCGTGCCTTCGCCTGTCCGTCTCTTCCAGTTGGCTCTTCCTGAGTTGTACCCTTTATGGTAAGCTGATACTGGGAAATGAAACACTTTCCTGAGTTCTGTGAGGGGCTCGTGGGAACTCCTGATTTGCAGGCAGTCTCTCCAAAGTATGAAAGGCCCAGACTTGCCATTGGCATCTGAGGTGGGGACAGTCCGGCGGAACTAAGCCCTTAACCGGTGGGGTCTGTGCTGACTCTGGGGGGTTAGTGCCAGGAGTGTTGTGAATCGACAAAGCAAACAATTTTTTCCATTTAGGAGTGGATAGGGGTCTTGCCCGGTGAGGCGTGCGGAAACCAGTCTGCCCCAGGAGACATGGCTGACTTTCACTGGCCAGAGCCCAGCTCCCTGGCCGGTGTTGAGAGTACGGACAAGAATACGCAGGCAGGTACTAGCAGGAGCCAGCTTGGAAGAGCCCAAGCCGGGCCCCTCGTCATCCCCACCAGTGCTGGGCTAATGGAAAGATCCACCCGCTGATGCCTCAGGTGAGGCCGGAAGGGCCATGCGAGCCCCAGGGAGTTGAGAGTTGGTTGCGAAAAATGCAAGGCAATTACAGAAAGGAATGGCTTTGCTGTAATTTCTAACTCAGACTGGGAAAGAGTTAATGACCCTAGATTTCATTTTTAAAATATCACATTGGAATATGAAAACTCTGATTGGACCGTGTTATTTTTATCTGCTCCAGGACAGGTTAGGTTTCAGAGCCAGAAATTAAAGTCAGCCCTAGGAATTAAGAATGCTTCTTTTTTTCTTTTCTTTTTCTTTCTCTTTCTCCTTCCTTCCTTCCTTCACCCATCCTTCCATCCATCCATCCACCCATCTGTCCGTCCATCTATCCATCCATCTGTCCTTCCTTCCTTCCTTCCTTCCTTCCTTCCTTCCTTCCTTCCTTCCTTCATCATTCCATCCATTCATCCATCCACCCATCCTTCCTTCCTTCCTTCCTTCCTTCCTTCCTTCATCATTCCATCCATTCATCCATCCACCCATCCTTCCTTCCTTCCTTCCTTCCTTCCTTCCTTCCTTCCTTCCTTCTTTCCTTCCTTCCTTCATCCATCCTTCCATCTCTCTCTTTCTTCCTTCCTTTCTTTCTTCTTTCTTTCTTTCTTTCTTTCTTTCTTTCTTTCTTTCTTTCTTTCTTTCTTTCTTTCTTCATCCGGAAGCCTGGGATTCTTGAAGTACTGATTACGCCTGTTAGATCAGCATCCAGGCTGCCATTGCACCACGGATATGTCTTACTCCTGCAGACTGCTCTCTCCCTGGCCCTTAGCTGAGTTTCTTCCTGGAGATTGAGGGGTGCTCCTGGAGTTCCAGGAGAACCAACCAGAGGAGTGCAATGAGGGTGGGCGGCACCAGAGAACTGAATTCTGTGACCTGGGACCAGGAATGGAGTGCACGCATTGGTGTGACAGCCTCACCAGATGCTAAGGTCTACCTGTACCCTTCTCCCCATCACCACCAAGACTTGTCTTGAAGCAAAGGTGAAGGTGCGCAGGATTTGAAGCCTCTCATCTATGGAGAGGGGCCTGGAGTCTCTTGCTCGACCTCTGGGATAGGGAGCTGTCCTTTGTGGGACTAGAGTAGACTATTTGGGTCAAAGCCACCACTTTTAAGCAGGAAATGAGCCTTTTGCACAATGATTTATGTTGCTCACCATTCAATAGACTATAACATTTTCTGCTCAGCTCTCATGGGAATGTTGCTAAAACATTGTGTCCACTTGCACCTCATGAAAAATGCAGGTGGGTTGCACAATGAACCCTAAATGCCAAGGGACATATGTCCTACCTCCAGGAAAGCCAGTTTTCTTTGGCAGTGCCCAGAGAGGACAGGTGCATTTGGCTTTCAGGCGAAGCAGGGAGGGCTTCTTAGGAGGGGAGGAGTCCTGAAGGCTGAATGGAGATCTCTCCTTGGGCCCAGACAGGAAAGACTTTGTGAGGTTAGGAAACAGGGAGAACAATCTGAACATATTATGTTCTGTTTGGGAAACTCTGTAACTCCTGCCTCACAGCCAGAGCCTCTGGTCCAGAAACAGAGCCTCGATTCTACTCACTGCCTGAAAATCACAGCCCAGGAGAAGGTGGGAGGGAAGATTTTATTTCACTGAATGAATATGCTTTCTCATTTCCCGTCACCCTGGGGCCTCTGGGGAGCCTTGCAAGCAGTCCGAGGGAGTCCTGTGGAGTCTGGAAGCATGGCCTTCTATACTGATGAGCATAACCAAGGCAGGCTGCGTGCTCCCTCTGCAGGGTGGAGTAGAGGATGCCCTGGGGTTTGGCTACTGAAAGGGGTGAACACTCATGCTTCACAAATGAGTCTTAAGACGGTGTGGAGTGGAAGAGAATTGCGTGGGTGTGCCTTGTGCCTGCCAAGGGCTTGTATGCAGAAGACGGCAAGCAGCAACTGGGGAAGTGGATCCGTATCACGTGGGGGCTCAGATCAGGGAATGGGGAGACTTAGGGTTGACTCCCAGCTCTGCCCTCTCCTGCTCTGTGGGCTGAAACCAATGTCTATGCCTCTTGTGCCTAAGTTTTCTTATCTATATATGTCATCCATTTGAACAGTATTTATTGAGCCCCTTCTCTGTGCCAGACCCTGCCGGGTGTTAAGGATACCAAGAATAAAAGGCACTAAATCTTGGCTTCAAGGTGTGTGCCCCATGGTGGGTCAGATGAGACAGCCTTTGGACCTCTCTAGTCCCATACTATGTGTTCTATTCTGAGATTTGAAAACCCTCCTGAGAAATTCCTAGAGGATCTCTTCTACTTCAGTCTCCTCTCTTTCCAGGTGCTTCGCAAAAGTTGTCCTTAGCCCCCATCCCTCATTCTTTGTCCTTCTGGAGCCCCACCCCCCCCCCATCAGGTTCCCAGGACTCCAGGGGCAGCCGCTCTCCCCATCTCCCACCTGCTTCCTTCCCTCCGTGCCATTGCTGAAGCTGGGGACTCTGATGGAACTACCTAATTCCAGCCAGGGTATCTGTCATTGATTTGCATGTTTACACACTTAATCTGTTACTCCTTTCACGTAACATTTACCTATTAACGGCAATTTCCAACACATCGATCCCAACATCGATCTCAAGAAGGGTTTGATGGTTCTTGAAAACTCATTGATTACACAGAAGAAATAAAGGGAAGGGAGGTGTCCGAAACTAGTATTGTGGATCTGAGTCTGGGTGATTAAAGAAGAATGGCAGTATTAGCCGATATGGGAAATTGAGTGGGATAATCAGGGTTTTGTTTTGTTTTTTTTGGTAACGAATTATTATTACTCAAATAATATATGCAAACATTATCCTCACTAAAACATGAAAACATTACAGTCGTTATCAATGACTTCCCAACAAACCCAATACCGTGCTTAGATACAAACACTTTTATTATTTTCATATGTGTTTTTCTAAACGTTTCTTTTTACACTTAATGAGTGAAGGACAGCGCCCCAACATTGTAAGCTCTATACAAGATAACAATTATTGTTCTTTCTGACAGCGTGCGATTTCACAGTTGGAATCCGCCATAGTTTATGTGCACATTACTCTCTACTGATACATTATTGGGCGCTTGCCATTTTGCCATTATGAATGATGATGAAATGATTGTACCTGCTTCCTGTACACACGTGCATGTGTTTCTCTACATCAGTGAGGCACTCATCTTTTAAATGTCAGTATTTACCATCACACTGCCATCTGGACGTGTTGCCTCGAAAGTGGCAGTGCCCCCCTACGCACGGAGGCAGTGTTTGCGATCTAGTTTAGAGTATGTTGAGTCTGAAGAGTCAGCCCAGAGCATCTCTACTTGAGTACCTCGGGATGTTTGGGGAAGATGATGGGGTGAAGGTTTAAGGTTAGATATGTGGAGTTTTAGAGTGATTCTGTAAGATCTCCAAGAGCGTGGGAAGAGCGAGAGGTAATCAGAGCCAAAGACTGATTTAGTGGTGAAGGGAAAAATTTGCACCATTGTGCAGAAAGAGAGGAGAGGAAAGCTGTAGGTTAGGGTAACTGTCTGTCCACTTAGCCAAGATGGGAGGAGTTTCCAGAATGTTGGACTTTCACTGGTAAAACTGGGTAAGTCTCAGGCAGACCCGGATGAACTGGTCACCCTACTGAGAGGAGGGATCAATTTGAAGGAGGAAGGACACTGTTTTCCCTAAAACAGTGTCAGGAAGGAGGCTCAAATCAGGTGGCTTAAGGCAGCTAGAAAACACACAGATTTTGGAGGGGGAGGCTTAGCTTCTTTCCTGGAGGAAGTTTTGAAGCACAGCATGATGGTTCAGGATCTAGCATCACAGGATGATTTGGTTGCAAGCAACAGAGAGCTAACTTCAGCAAGAGGGAAAGTACCAAAAGACTGTTAGAGATTCACAGGAGGAGGAAAGGTTGGGCGCTGGCCCCATCAACACTGGCAGATAGGAGCAGAAACGTGGCTATGATTTCGTGTCAAAGAGAGCTTGGTCAAAACAGTGGCACCCCGGGGGCACCTGGGTGGCTCAGTGGGTTGGGTGCCTGACGCTTGATCATGATCTCATGGTTCATGGGATCAAGCCCTGCACTGGGCTCTGCACTGACAGCTTGGGATTCTCTCTCTCCTTCTCTCTCTGCCCCTCCCCCACTCGCACACATGCACACACACGCTCTGTCTCTTTCAAAATAAATACAGAAACCTAAAAAAAAAAATTGGTACCAGATAGCACAGAAGAGCCACACTGTCAATAGAGAGAGACCTACTGGCCCAGCTCAACACCTGACCAGAAGAAGGTAGATATCAGAATATCAGAAGATACTCTGATCATATCCTTCCATGATGAATCCAAGAAGACAGAGGTGACTCCTCAAAAGGAAATTAGGAGATTGTCAGAAGGTAGAAATGGATACCAGTCCACCAAAAACATTAATCGAGCTGCACTATCAGTCCCTAGAGATAGAACTCATTTCCTGGACATTGCATGTGCTGCGTGTATATATTCATATAAATGTAAATGAATGTATTATGTGCAACACAGGTGCTCAGTACAGTTTTGTTGGGTATAGAAATGGGTGAACATTCCTACAGAGGCTCATATACTCCATTAGCAGTGAGCAGGATGGGCTATTTTTCCCATACAATACCCTTGGTTTATACCAAGGGCAACCCCCACCCATACTAAGCCACAGACTCTTGTTTGCACCAAGTGGCTCCCACAAGAGATCATATAAAATGTCCCAGACTTGCTGACATAAACCTGCTCCAAAGATATGGGTCCCTTTGTATCACTGACATCTTCCTAAAAAGTCGTCCTTAAGTTTATTTTATGGAAAGAGTTAAACGTTTTTATGTATGTATGTATGTATGTATGTATTTATTTATTTATTTATTTTTAATATAATTTATTGTCAAGTTAGCTAACATAATGGTGTATACGGTGTGCTCTTGGTTTTGGGAGTAGATTCCCATGATTCATCACTTACTTACAACACCCGGTGCTCATCCCAACAAGTGCCCTCCTCAGTGCCCATCACCCATTTTCCCCTCTCCCCTCCCCGCCTTCCCCATCAACCCTGAGTTTGTTCTCTGTATTTAAGAATCTCTTATGGTTTGCCTCTCTCCCTCTCTGTTTGGAAAGAGTCAAATGTTAGATTCGGTAGGGAAACTTTCTGTTTAGAGGAATATTACAGCAGTTTTTAATAGCATATTATTTGTTCTATAATTCTAGATTTTCTTCATAGATTGGATTTCTTTAAAGCGGAATAAACTCCCCGTTAGGGGATCGGCTATCTGAGTTACTTAAAAAAAAAAAAAAAAAAAAAGACAACCCTCAGCTTCTTATCCCAGATTGTAGACGCACAACATGAATTGGTGACAAAGTGTTTTTGAGTGGAGACCCTGGAGGACCACTTTGGAAACTCTCTGAAACCCATTGGTAATTGGTTCTATCCATCTTTATTCGAACGATTAATGTGCCGACGTCCTTAAAATCAGTTTGTCCTAGTAATTCCCTTAAATGGGATTTATGCAATCTATTTTAGTTTGCAAACCTTCTTTTGTTGCAGGGAATGCAAGTGTGAGCTTTACTCCCAATTCAGAAGCCCGATTAACAAGATTTAGGTATAATTTCAAATAGCAATCCATGAATGCTCTTAACTCTCCCATCATAGGGTCTGTGCTTCCTTTTGGGGACTCTTCAGTCTGAGTTGGGGTAAGCCACGCTGGGCTTTCATTAAGGGGCAGGGGTCTGAAACCAAGTCTCCCTTGGCTAGTACTTCACGTCTCTTTTTTTAAAGAGAGACAGAGAGAGAGAGGGAGGGAGAGTGCAAGCAGGGGAGGGGCAGAGGGAGAGGGAGACCCAGAATCGGAAGCAGGCTCCAGGCTCCGAGCCATCAGCACAGAGCCCGACGGAGGGCTCGAACTCACAAACTGCGAGATCATGACCTGAGCGGAAGTCAGACGCTTAACCCACTGAGCCCCCCAGGCCCCCCTCGCTTCTCTTTGATCTTTCGGTTAAATCCTGTTGTTGCTCAAGAAAATTCTGCATTTCCATATGTACAGACGGGCTGTCTGGAGATTCTAGCTTGCATTTCTTCTGATGTCCCGGGATTTGCTTTCACTGTTCCCCCAATCCGTAGGATTTGTGTCCTTTGCATTTGACTTGTCTTTTGTTGCTTGCTATTGGCGATGATGCGTGGATCCAGGATCCCGGATGCATCCAGGTTTTGCCAGGACTTACAATGAGGTGCTGTCTTATGCTTTGAGGTGCTTTGCAAGCATACAACGAGAAGCTGAGAGTATCGGATGAGATCTCCAAGGAGAAACGGCTCCAAACCTGGGTGATAGGGCCTACATAAACCTTTGCCAAGATGCACTTCCGGTAGCCGGACTTGTCATATTCCTTGCTCCCAAGCTGCTGGCCCAGGGGGCCAACGGTCTTAACAGTTCTCCATACAGGCTGGTTTCTGCCTTCGCGTGTCATCCCAGGGCTACGGGGGCCAGGCCTATTTTGTGAGAATGGATCGTCTCACCAGCGACACTGCTCACAGCTGCAGTCAGAGAGCGCAAACGTCTCGCACAATGGCCGCGACTTGCTCCCACCCGGGCCTTCGTCAGATGTCGCATGATACTTCTTCCTGATGAACTCAAATGTGGCCTTCCTGACCTCAGCTAAGAGAGGCACTCACCGATCACGTTTAATTGAAACGGAATTGAAACCCTAGATTAATTAGATCATGTGGGGGTGGTTAAGAAAAGGATTCCAACACCTGGCAGCGGATGGGTTCTGACGAGCTTGGATGTCTCTTTGCGATTCTGTAACTTGGTGCGGGGCGCCCTCGCCGCGAGCCCTGCTTTGCGTGGAAAGAAAGTGTATCTGTTTGCGTGTAATGCACCCTGTGCTTTGCCTGGGCTTCCTGTTTTTCCAGCTGGTCCCCGTGAAGCTGTGTGGATCCCAGGGTGACCTCGCACAGGCCGGCTTTTCTGCACTAGGTGCTTCATCTGCTTCCAAACTGCAGCTGTCACTCCCAGCGAACTCACCAGCTGATGAAAGCCTCGTCTTTCGGAGCAGAAAATGAAATCTGAAAAGTAAGGCCATGTTGCTGACACCTTTTGGGCAAAGCCTTTTATGAAGGGGGAATGTTAGCTTTCGTGGGTCCCGTTTCCATATCCTGCCTGAGCCCCGGCAACCCAGCTGACAGCTGGCAGCAGCTGAGAGGCACCGAGAGCGGAGAAAATCAAAGCTCTCTCTCGCCACCGGAGAGTTAAACCCCAAAGGGCCTGTACAGAATGCTTACTTGGAAAGCTGCAAGGGGCTTTTTATTCTCTTCAGGTTAGCTTTGCTGATATCCAGGGGCTAAGTATAACTGTAAGCATGTGAATTTCAATAAATATGTTTCCTTCAATTACCCAGCTGGACAGTTTAGTTCACCAGAGCCTGTAATCATACAAAAGCTGCCAGGGAATTGTTGTGATTTAGATAATTTCTAATCTCCTCTCTGCTTAACCTGCAGGGGCTATGGGCAGCCTCAGAGACCAGGGGGTGGAGAGAGCCTGTTCTCATCAACCCAGAGAGGCAGTTCCTTGGCTCAGCCTGATGGACTGATGCTGTATTCAGACAGAGAGGCTGAAGAACAGAGTGGGGGGCGAAGGTGTGAGTGTTGGGGCGTGGTTTGGGAGTGAGAAGGTTTGGGGGGGTTGCGTGGAGAAGGTAGAGGAGCCATGGGATGGCAGAATAGAGCTGCTAAGCAGCTTGGGTGCTAAGAAGCAAAAGACCTCCCCCCGCCACCCCCCAGAGGCTCCCCCTCTGAGCGAGGACTCAGATTTGAGTCCCCGATCTTGCACCCAGCACCCCTTCTGCAAGTTCCAGAGGGGCCATCCATGGTCAACAGAGATCACCACTTTAATGTATTACTTGTAAATGCAATTTGGTAGACTCCTTGCCAACACAGTGTTCCCAGCGATGTCTGTTTAGCTAAACCACTAATTGTATGGAAGATTTCTCCTTAAGTTACTTGTTAGGGGGGGTCAATGATCAAGGGACTCTTTTCTCGGTCTTCATGGAAAGCTGCGGAGGACAGTGGGGAGCCAGCGCTGTCATTTGGGGGCTGGGTAGCCGTGCTGTGAACTTGGAGGCTCTCTCTGGTTGCACCTGTGGTCCAGGGCCATTGGGATTCTAGAGTGCAGGGAAAAAGCATTCCTCAAAGAACAACAGCATTTGTCTCTCCTCTTTCGTGTTTCCTGGATGCTTGGCATCTGTTTTCATTCTCCAGCGCTTTCTGATTTCCTCTGAGGCAAAGTTTCTTCCTTGTTAAATACGGTCTGATGGAGAAGTCATTGGAGGTTCATCGTCTCATGACCCGGTCTAAGCCAAGGAGGTGAATTCCCCCTTGCAAAGAGACAGGACGCCTGAAAATGGCTGGCATTCCATTGCATCCAGGGACAGGGTGCCAGCCAGTCACTCTCGTTATGGGACAGGTGTGGCCCGGCCTCTTGCCTCTGGAATTCTGCCATTCCCAAGCCCGACTCTCCCAACAGCCCTGAGTCCTTTATGACCCATTATCCCTTGAGCTTAACTTAGCCAGAATTGGATGGTCTTCCCTACAAGTAGCAGACTCTGTCACCGCAAAGATCCAGATCTGGTCCTGGCAGCAAAGGCATAATGATTCGTTTATTGCAGTTTTTATTCATTCCAGGGCAGGGACTTTAGAGAACTCCAGAATCCTTCGTGTTTTGTTTTGCCTTTTAGTTTTTAAGATGTGGGGAAGCTAAGAAATGAGATGGGTTGACTCGCCTGGCGTCCCGTGGCTGGTTAGTGACAGAGCAGGGACGCCAAGTCAGGACTTGGGTTGAGTCTCAGTTCTTCCTGCGGCAGCCCACATCTTCCTCAGCTGAACGTTCTGGCAGCTTTGTGGCCGGTCTGCCCTTTGGCTTGCGAGCAGCATGGAGGAGAGGCACACGGCCAGCAGTCTCGCCCTCTGCAGCGGGGCGGGGTGGGGGGGGGGGCTGGCCGGGGCGTGTGGCAGGGCTTCGGGGAGAGAAGGGAGCTGCGTTTCAGAAAGTACCTTCATCTGCCCTCTGCTGGGTCAGAGAGCTCGAGCCCATGGTGGTTCGAAGTGGCACATAATAAGAGGACATTAATATAAATAGGAAATAAATAAGCAATAACCACAACACGCACATCTCAAGATCACCTTGGAAAAAAGTCCTACAGATCCCCCAGGGGACAGGTTCTTCCTCCCTCTGCCTTATTTCTCAGTGTGACCCCCCCCCCCCCCCCCCCCCCGCCAAGGCCCTGCCAGCTGCCGTCTCTTCCACTCACTTCAGTGTCTTAGCAGGAAGCTGCCCTCTGACACTCCCCAGGGCCCTGGGTGGGCCCTTCCTCCTGTGAGTAACCGCACTAACGAGGGTGACATTTCCACTTCCCCTCCTGTTGGCTTTGTCATCCTACAACATCCCCGGCCTGGTCTCCTGGGATACCTAATTAAAGAATTGACAGTGTTTTTACCAATAGTCATGTTCGGAGGTGAGCAAAAACAAAAAAAACAAAAACAAAAAAAACCCCAAAAAAACCAAAAAACCCCGACAACAACAACAACAAAAGCAGCTATTGCAGAGGCTTACTTTCCATACAGTAACGTAACCCACACCCTGCACACGGCAGGCAGCCGGTGTTAGACCGCATCTGCAGCCCCCCGGGAACACCGTGTATCATGGCACGGGGTAATAATGGATGGTTTTCACGACAACCCAGACTATGTTCATTTGTTACGCTGATGCGTTTACCGAGCATGAGCTGCCTTGTATGTGCTCAGGGCTACGCGAGGAAAATGAAGATACGTGAGAGAACAAGAAGACAAGGCCCCTGCTCTCAAGGCGTCTAGGTGTACCGGGCCTCTGCCGTGTGTGACTCACTTTGGACCTGGCCCGTCCGAGTACATTTGTGCTTCTTCCAAGCTGCAGTGATTGGTTCCTGGAGGGAACATGACCCAGGGCGGTCCCAGGGAGCGTCCTTCCAGGAACTCTTATCAAGGCTCTGGGGACTCAGGTGTTCTTCTTCTGCGATAAGGCAGAACGGAAGCCTGGAGATTCTCACAGCCGTCCTGGCAGCCTTCCGCTTTGAGAAGGAAGTCACACTCCTGAACTCGTCATTGGAGCCCCTGTATCCCATGGTGACAGAGCCACCCACGAAGTTTGCAACTCCACAAGCTAATCAATTCTCTTTTCTTCTTAAGCCAAGTAGAGGTGGGTTTCTCCCTTTGAAATAAAAGTAGTGCTGTTACTAATACTATGAGAAGAGTTGATGACTTACCACAACACACTGTCTCAATCGAAAGGCACAGAAATGCCATAGGAGTAGAGCGAGGGGAGAGCCTCCCTCCAAAAAGAAAATCGGGGAGGGATTTGGAAAAAGATCCCAAGAAAAGGGACCACTCGGATTTAATCATGACGGATGAGTGGGAATTGACTGGATACATGGGGGGCATTCCAGGCCATGGAAGAACACACATAAAAACAAGCTCACATTTCATTTTTTTTTTTTTAAAGTGGCATTGATGTCCAAAAGGAGGAACTTCCGTTTTATTAATTGAAGAATGTGGGGTAATGATGCCGTATAGTTATGGCTTCTGATGCCATATAGTTAACTACTGCTGTATTGATGAGCTAACTATTCCGGGACATCCCCTTCAAGTTCTTTAAGAATTCTGGAAGCAAAACATGCCCACATCGGAGAATGGGATCTGTGGCGGTGGTCCACAAACCTGGACGCTCATGAGAATCGGTTGGGAAAGTGAAAACCCAGGCACGTACACCCCACCTCTGACTGAATGAAACTCAGAGTGGCATCTAGTGTTATATGAAAGTTCCTCCGGTGATTTGGCTGTGTAGCCAGTTCTGGTGTACTTAATCTAAAGAGAGGAGAAAAAAAAAAAAACAAACAAACCCAATGATAGAAAGCACCAAGATTTGGAAATCAAGCCTCTCTGGGACCCCAATTCATCATTTTATCCGCAAGACTAAAGTTGACCTCATTTGTGAAACAGAAACAATCATATTCATAGAGTATTTATAATTATTTGTGGGATGTTCCCCAGGTACCGGGTGCTATATTATATGCCTGGGATATATTAGTGAATAAAACAGATGAAGATCTCTGCCCAGCAGAGACAGATTGTGAAAATAGTTCAATGGGTAAGTTACATGTGATGGAAATTAATAGGTTCCGGGAGAAAAAGAGAACGAAAGGAAAGGGATTGAGAGTGATGGGGGTGGTCAGGGTACGTGAGGCTGGTCAGGGTGGGCTCATTGAGAAGGTGACTTGAGCAAGTACTGAAGGAAGAACAGGACTTAGTGCTCATGGGTTAGAATCTCACAGGCAGAGGGTTGGGATACTGAGATTCAGAGAGTCACCCCAGGGATGACTCCAAATTCTAGGTCTGAGAAATTGGAAGGATGTAGCCACCATACATAGAGACAGGTAATCAGCTTGTGGACAAAGCAGGTTTTGGAGGGAAGATCAGCAACCCAGTTTATAGGACATGTTAAATTGGAGATAGCTATTAGATCTCCAAGTGGAGATGTTGAGCACGTGTTGCTTATATGGTTTCAGGTTTGGAGTTTAGAAGAGGTTTCTTAGCTGGAAATGCAAATTTGGAATCCAGCACAGATGAGCTTTGAAAACCTTGGAGTCCAAGGAGGGAGAGGGTAACCCTGCAGAAGAGAGGAGGATGAAGAATTGAGCCCTGGAACTCTCCAATGTGGAAATGTCAGAGAGGAGAGGAGGAAGCAGCAAAGGAGACTAAGACTAACCAGTGAGGTGTTCTGGAAGCCAAGAAAAGGAGGGCTTGAAGGACGAGGGAATGATAAAATATGTTAACTATTGCCACTGGTGCCATATAAGTAAGAGGAATGCGAAGAATTGACCATTGGCGTGGAGAAAATTGTTAGCCATGACCAAAGAAGCTCTGAATGATTGGTGTGAGTTTCCATCACATGATTGTTATGTATGAGGATTATATGATAGCTCTAATGTGTAAATTAATTACTATCGTGGGTGGTATTTAGCAATAAATCTTAATCCTCCTTTTTGATCTTGAAACATCTGAATGTGTCTTCCTTCCCAAATGAGAGCATAGCCCAATACTACAACGGTGGACATAAACTCAGGGAGTTGGATTGGGATTGCACTGAATCCATAAATCAAGTGGGGAAGAATTTGACATCTTGATAAAATTGAGTCTTCAATCCATGAACATGGAACACCTCTTCATTTATTTAGATCTTTGACTTCTTTCATCAGTTTTGTTGTTTCCACATGTACTTCTTGTACATTTTCTTAGACTCATACCTAATATTTTCCTTGTTTTTTTTGCAGTGCTATTGTAAATAGTATTATAATTCTAGTTTCAAACTCCAGTTGTTCATTGCTGTTATATAGGAAAGCAATTGACTTTTGTGCGTTAGCATTTTATCCTGTGACCTTGCTGTAGTTGCTTATTAGTTCCAGAATATATGCTGATTCTTTGGGATTTTTCACGTAGACAATCATATCGCCTCTGAACAAAGGCAGTTTTAGTTCTTCGTTCCCATTTTGTACACTCTTTATTTCCTTTTCTTTAAAGTTTTTTAACATTTATTTTTGAGAAAGAGAGAGACTCAGAGCACCAGCAGGGGAGGGGCAGAGAGAGAGGGAGGCACAGAATCGGAAGCAGGTTCCAGGCTCCAAGCTGTCAGCACAGAGCCCGACACGGGGCCTGAACCCACGAACCCTGAGATCATGACCTGAGCTGAAGTTGGACGCTTAACCAACTGAACGACCCAGACACCCCATTTGTTTCCTTTCCTTATCTTTCCCCTCACCCCACACACTGGCTAGCACTTTCAGTATGATGTTGAATAGGAATGGTGAGAAGGGACATCCTTGCTTTGTATTTATCTTAAAAGAGAAGTATCTGGGTAGTTTCTCACCATTATGGTGTTTGCTGTGCACTTTTAATAGATTATTTTGGTCAAGTTAGTTTCTCTATATTCTTAGTTTTTTGGGAGTTTGTATCATAAATAGGTGTTGGATTTCGTCAGAATATTTTCTCAACGTTTATTTATTTTTGGGACAGAGAGAGACAGAGCATGAACGGGGGAGGGGCAGAGAGAGAGGGAGACACAGAATCGGAAACAGGCTCCAGGCTCTGAGCCATCAGCCCGGAGCCTGACGCGGGGCTCGAACTCCCGGACCGCGAGATCGTGACCTGGCTGAAGTCGGACGCTTAACCGACTGCGCCACCCAGGCGCCCCTCGTCAGAATATTTTCTGAACGAGTTGATATTTTGTGATTTTTTTTCTTCCTTTGTTGATGTGCTGCATTATACTGATTGATTTTCAAATGTTACACGAGCATTCATACCTGCAATAAATCCCACGAGATTGTGGTACATAATTATTTTTACACTTTTTCCCCTCTTAAGAAATTTTCTTTGTTTGCCTTCTCTGATTATAATAGAGCATTTTGTATGATTCCATTTTGTCTCATGGAATACCAATTACACTTACTAAAAAAAAAATAGTGGTTGCCCTAGAGTTTGCAATATATATATTTAAGTAACCTAAGTCCACCTTCAAATAAAATTATACAATTTGGCATTTAGTACAACCACCTTATAACAGAATAATCCCAATTCCTCCTTCCTATCCCTTGTGGTATTACTGTCATTCAATCCACATATCCATATGTCCTAAATACCCAGTATATATACTGTTGTTACTTTAAACAGTTATCTTGTTGATACATTAAGCATCAGAAAAAACATAACACTTTATTTCACCTTCAATTACTCCTTCACCAAAGCTCTTCCTTTTTTCACGTAGATACGGATGCTTCAAAATTTTTCTCTTTGCTTTTGATTTTCTGAAGTTTGAACACAATATGCCTAGGTGTAGATTTCTTGGTATTCTTTTTGCTGTGTTCTCAGAGCTTCTTGGATGTGTGGGTTGGTGTCTGCCATTAATTTTGACAAGCTCTCAGTTATTATTATTTCAAATATGTCTTCTGCTTTGTCCTTTCTTTGCCTTCTAGAATTCCAATTGCATGCATGTTACACCTTTAAAATTGTCCCACTGTTCTTGAACATGCTGTGTTGTTGTTGTTGTTGTTGTTGTTGTTGTTGTTTTCATCCTTTCTTCCCTTTGCATTTTAGTTTGGGAAGTTTCTCTTGACCTCTCTTCAGGTTGGTGATTCTTTCCTTGGTGATATCAGAGGAAAGCATTTTACTGATGAGCCTATCAAAGACGTTTTACGTTTCTGCTACAAAGTTTTTCGAGTTCTAGCATTTGCTTTTTTATTCTTTCTTAACATTGCACCTCTTGTGATTACATTACATCTGCTCTCGCATGTTGTTAATTTTTTCCATGAAATCCTTTAACATATGAATCACAGGTATTTTTAAATTCCCTAGGTGATAAGTCCACAATCTGTGTCATGCCTGTGTCTGGTTCTCATGCTTGTCTCATATTGTCGGACCGTGTAGACGTCTTGTAGCTTTCGTTATCCTTTTTAGTTGTGAAGCAGAGACGATAAATCTGGCAAGAGGGCCTGAGTAAATAAGGCTTTGGAATGAGGTTTTATGTTAACCTGGCTAGGAGTTGGCTTGTGGTTACAAGTACCAGAAGCTTTCCATTCCTCTCGTGCCCTTGTTTTTGTCACCTCCTTTATCTTTGTGCTTCCCTAAGAATTCCTCTTTTTAAAAAAAAAGAAAAAAGTTTATTTATTTATTTTTGAGAGAGAGAGAGTATGTGTGGGCAGGGGAGGGGCAGAGAGAGAGAGAGGGAGAGAGAGAATTCCAAGCAGGCTCTATGATCTTAGTACAGAGCTTGACACAGGGCTCGAACCCACGAACCACGAGCTCATGACCTGAGCCGAAATCAAGAGTCAGATGCTTCACCGACTGAGCCACCCAGGCGCCCCCACTAAGAACTCCTCCTTAAATAGAGTCTGTACCTTGCAGCCCTTTTAGCTGTCAAATGTTATTATATCGGAGGCCTGTTGATGTGGTGATAAAAAATCAGAGAGGGAAGCGTTCTATAATCTTAGGATTCAATCTCAGTGTTCAGTGGGTCTGCGTCCTGGGTTGTGACCTTTACAAGTTTTTCATAGCTTTTATTTTTACTTCTTAGGTGACAGAAGAAAACTACAGGGTCTGGAGTTAGAGATATGCCCTTCCCCTGAGTGGGATGTGTCTTTCCCTCTGGAGAATAGTCCCTGTGATGGAGAAGGGTCTCGGTGCATTCACAGTGATCACTCTCCTCCTTACCCTGCCAGAGCCAGGAGGAGCTCTTTCCCATCTCTTACTGCTGTCTGACCTTGGGTGAGGAAACCAAACTTCCCTGAGACTCAGTATTTTCATCTCTAAAATAATTCAACCTTGTAAGGATCAAGTCAAATGACTCCTGTAAAACACATGATGCTGTGCCTGGCACGTGTTAAGACCTATTTTGGTCATTCATTGCCACTACTCTATATGTTCCCATTCCAGGCTCCAACCTCGTGTCGTTTCTGGTAAATATAATAGAAAAGCCTGCTTCGTGTAAATATGAGCCCGAGGAGACCTCTTTTATCTCCTTGGTCTACTCATTCAACTACTTTTTCGCCCTTTAATGTTAGAATCCTCCAGTAAATGAGGATTTTTCAGGTTAATTACTGTATTACTTTGCTAGGGCTGCCGCAACCTAGGACTGCCGACGAGGGGCATGAACAACAGAAATGCATCTTCTCACGGTTTTGGAGGTTGGAAGTTCAGGATCAAGGTGTTGGTAGGGTTGGTTCCTTCCGAGGGGTCCAGGGGAAGATCTGCTCCACACCTCTCTCCTTGGCATGAAGATGGCCATCTTCTCTCTGTCTCTTCACATGGCATTTTCCCTCTATGGGTACCCCTGCGCCTAAATTTCCCCCTTTTAAGGGACCCCAATCAAAGTGGATTAGGGACCACTCTGATGAACTCACTCTAACTTGACTACCTCTGTTAAGACCGTATCTCCATATAAGGTTACATCTGAAGGTACTAAGCGTCGGGATTCAAAATGCGAATTTGGGGGGCGCCTGGGTGGCGCAGTCGGTTAAGCGTCCGACTTCAGCTCAGGTCACGATCTTGCGGTCCGTGAGTTCGAGCCCCGCGTCGGGCTCTGGGCTGATGGCTCGGAGCCTGGAGCCTGTTTCCGATTCTGTGTCTCCCTCTCTCTCTGCCCCTCCCCCGTTCATGCTCTGTCTCTCTCTGTCCCAAAAATAAAGAAACGTTGAAAAAAAAAATTAAAAAAAAAAAAAAGTTAGTCATTGCTTTGCACACCTTTCCCTATTTCAGAAGTTTTTGGCTTCATTCATTCTCTGCTCTTGGGCTGTCATTACCTTCTGTGACTCTTTCCTGATCCACTGAAGAGAAATGTTATCACGAGTTGGCTGTTCTCATCTTCTGGCTGCGTTGTCTGTCTTGGCTTTGAAAAAATTCCAAAAATAATTCTTGGTAACCTGTAATTTTATCTCTGTGTTGTCTTTTGTTTTCCCCCACGTTTCTGGAACCATGACAGAAGATTCTGAGTAATTCTGATCAGCATATATTCATGACAGCTCCAAAAAAAAAAAAAAAGGTTATTTTATGCTTCGGCAGATGCACCTGTAACTTTGCATCTCTTAGTACTTTTGGACGTACCGGGGAATTAGTATCTGGACTTGGCTTTGGAATGCTATGTATTTGCATACCTAGAGATTTTGTTTAATTTATTTCAACTCAACAGATATTTATTGAACACTTAACTAAGCTTCAGATCCTGAAGGCATAATAATTTATAAGATGTTGCTAATTGCCGGAAGCACTTGGTCCAGCAGAAAGGACACAGGTAAATACCATATTGACCCAGGGTGACAAATGAGAGACCCATATGGTAGCCATAAAATGCCGTGGAAACTCATGTTGCTTCAGTTTTTTCATTTTATTTCATTTTAGAGAGTATTCTGGAGCTTTTCTTCTCCCCCCTCCCTTGAAGTTTTGTCATGGAGGTTAGCCTGGAGTATTCGTGATGATTTTACCTTGATTTCATGGCTTTCCAGAGTTCTCAGGATATACTTAAAAGCCTCTGGGGGCGCCTGAGTGGCTCAGTCAGTTAAGCGTCCGACTTCGGCTCGGGTCATGATCTCACGGTCCGTGGGTTCGAGCCCCACATCCGGCTCTGTGCTGAGAACTCGGAGCCTGGTGGCTGCTTCGCATTCTGTGTCTCCCTCTGTCTCTGGCCCTTCCCCTGTCTCTGTCTCTGTCTCTGTCTCTCTCTCTCTCAAAAATAAATAAACATTAAAAAAAAATTTTTTTAATCCTCTGAGTGTCCTCTGGGGCTCTGTGTGATCTGGCCCCTGCCCCACTCCCCTGCCTGCACTTGAGTCACCCTATTCCCTAAAACACTGGTGGTCTTCCTTTCGGCCAGAGCTCTGTACTGTTTTTCCCGCTCCAATGTTTGAGCACAGGCCTCTGCCCGGGATGTCCTCATCCGCCCCACTTAGTCAATACCTCTGTTTCCTGCGGCCTTCAGGTGATTAACCTCTTGTTCAAAAGAACTCTGCTGGGCTCCCCTCTACCCATCTCATCCAATTCCACGGTATGGCCCCCCTTGTCACTGAATAGCACACACAGTGTCCGTTGTCATGTGTGCCTTTAATAATTCTTTTTTTTTTTTTTTATGTTTATTTGTTTTTGAGAGAGACAGACCATGAGGGAGGGAGGGGCAGAGAGAGAGGGAGACCCGGAATCGGAAGCAGGCTCCAGGCTCTGAGCCTGTCAACACAGAACATGACGCGGGGCTCGAACCCATGAACCGTGAGATCATGACCTGAGCCCAAGTTGGAGGCTTAACTGACTGAGCCACCCAGGTGCCCCTGGGATCCACACTTTTGAGGGCAGAATTCCGAGTGTTTTGACAAAGCTATAGAGTCATGTGACCAACACCACACAATCCTGAGACACAAGAGTTCCATTACCCCCACGTTCCACTGTGCCCGTTCCTGTCTCCCAGCCCTTCTTCTCCCTGTGTAATTTGGCTTTTGCTGGAGAGTTATGTAAATGGAGTCAAAAGTTTAGGTTTTTCAGTCTGGCTTCTTTTACTTACTTATAACCCATTTGAGAAGTCATCCATACTACTCATGGGAACAGAGTTTTAATGCAAGTTTGTAAAAAAAAAAAAATCAATACAATGGATTTTCATTTACCTGTTTAAAAATATTTATTGAACTAATCTTTCTTTTCTTTCTTTCTTTCTTTCTTTCTTTCTTTCTTTTTTTCTTTCTTTCTTCTTTCTGTCTTTCTTTCTTTCTTCTTTCTTTCTTTCTTTCTTTCTTTCTTTCCCTCCTTCCTTATGTATCATCTTTATATCTGTATCTCATAAGTTATCATAAAAATTTTTATTTTTATTTTTATTTTAAGCACATTTGAAATGGGTACTCAGAGACAGTAGTTTCTGAGAGCGTTCCCAGGAGAGGTATTCGCTTACAACAGGGGATGTGTTCGTAAGGTGGATGCATTGGAGTGAGCCTTGAAAAGCGGCTAGGGCATTGCTTCAGGAAATGTCAGATATCACTCAGAAGGCATCAAAGTATTCTCTTTGGCCTCTTAGGGACTCACCAAGCCTCCCCTACGTCTAACCCAACCTTACATCTGGGCACAAGCAGGACAAGGAATGGCCTGATAGATCTTCTCTTTCTTTTTCTTTCCTTAACAAACATTCACTAACCATGTACTAGCTGTGAAGTTCAATGCAAGGTGCCCAGGAAAATGTGAAAGTAATAAGAGTTTTGCCTACTTGATTTATCCCCTATCGATACTCCACTTTCCTTTATACTAGCCTCATTTTTCCATTTTCTCTCTTCTTATCTTGTGTCATAAATAAGAGGCAGCTTCCAAAAATATATGGAAAATAAATCATGGAAAGTGTTGGGACAAAGAAATAATGTGGGTGAAAAAACAATCCAAGGGCAAATTTACCTACCTCTCACTGCCACATTGTTTGTTTTTTTTTATTTTTATTTTTTTCCAACGTTTTTATTTATTTTTGGGACAGAGAGAGACAGAGCATGAACGGGGGAGGGGCAGAGAGAGAGAGGGAGACGCAGAATCGGAAACAGGCTCCAGGCTCCGAGCCATCAGCCCAGAGCCTGACGCGGGGCTCGAACTCCCGGACCGCGAGATCGTGACCTGGCTGAAGTCGGACGCTTAACCGACTGCGCCACCCAGGCGCCTCTGCCACATTGTTTTATAGAGGCACCCAAGATGGGCCACTGATGGGGTTGTAGGTTTCCTGGAAGCTAAAGTAAGCAGGGAAATACGCACTGTTAAAAGATCCAGATCGTCCGCAAGATAGAGACAGACCCGTTGTTTAAAGTTTTCTCATCTTGCTGACCTAAGAAAAATTCTTCCCTCGGGCCTTCATAAAGAAAACACTTTGTGATTCAGACAAGAACATCCTGGACTCCAGCCCAGCAATAAATACAAGAGCAAAGTTTGCCCGGCTGCTTCTTACAGCATCCCTCAACGCAAGCCAGGCTCACAACAGTGACGTTCAATCCTGTCAAGTAAATTTGACAAGAGTCAGAATGATGCCATTCCGATATGCAGCTCTCAGATGGTGTTATTTGATCCAAGGGTAAAATTTATCATTTCCAGAGAATAGATGAATAACATGTCCTTCAGGCAAATCCTCCATAAATATCTGTTCTCCTAAACAGGATTCTGATGGGATTTGGACAACAGAGTTATCTGACAAGCAGCTAGGGTGCATCTGTGTGGGGTTTCCATTAAGGGCTGACACCAGTCAGACCCAAGGTAGGATAAAATTGTTTATTAAAAATCACGGAGACTGTATAAAGCATATTTAAGCAGGTTACTCCTCTTTATAATGGCACCAGGGTGCACTTATTCCAAAACAAGGCAATAAGCTGAGAGCTCTAAGTGTATCCTGTCGTTTCAATATCTTATAACATTCCTATGTAGTACCTCACCCCATTTTACAGAAGAGAAAACCAATATTAGGAGGAGGTCAGTAATTTGTTAAGCATTACACAGCTCGTAAAAAGAGCCAGGATTCAAGCCAGTTCTCTCTGGAATCAGAAACAGCGTGAGCCTTTGTTTTTGTCTTTTGTTTGTTTAAAAACATTTTAGACATAGGGGCACCTGGGGGCCAACTTCAGCTCAGGTCATGATCTCACAATTCATGCGTTCGAGCCCCGTGTCGGGCTCTGTGCTGACAGCTCAGAGCCTGGAGCCTGCTTTGGATTCTGCCTCTCTCTCTCTCTCTCTCTCTCTTTCTCTCTCTCTTCCCCTCCCCTGTTTGCAGTCTCTCTCTCTCTCTCAAATATAAATTAACATTAAAAAAAATTTTTTTTAGGGGTGCCTGGGTGGCGCAGTCGGTTAAGCGTCCAACTTCAGCCAGGTCACGATCTCGCGGTCCGTGAGTTCGAGCCCCGCGTCGGGCTCTGGGCTGATGGCTCAGAGCCTGGAGCCTGTTTCCGATTCTGTGTCTCCCTCTCTCTCTGCCCCTCCCCCGTTCATGCTCTGTCTCTGTCCCAAAAATAAATAAACGTTGAAAAAAAAAAAGAAAAAAATTTTTTTAAATAATGGCAAAAGACATTTGCATAGACATTTCTCCAAAGAAGATAAACCAGTGACCAAGAAGCATAGAAACAGCTGTTCAACCTCACGAATCATTAGGGAAATTCAAGTCAAAGCCACAAGACCCCACACTCCACCCATTAGGGTGGCTATTATCAACAAAGTAGGAAAGAAGGATTGGTAGGATGTGGAGAAACTGGGACTCTTGTTTATTGCTAGTGGGAGTGTAGAGTGGTATAGCCACTGTGGAAAAGGGTATAGTGGTTCTTCAGAAAGCTTAACATAGGATTGCAAAAATGGTCTAGCAGTTCTCCTTCTGGATGTATACTCCAAAGGACTGAAAGCATGCTTGAAAAGATGTTTGTAAACCATATTCATGGAAGTGTTATTCACAATAGCCAACTCCAGTGTCTATCAATAGATGGATAGGCATGCAAAGGAATATTATTCAGCCTTAAAAAGGAAGGAAACTCTAACATATGCTACAATATGGGTGAACCTTGAAGACATTATGGTTTTTGTTGTTTTTCTTAGAATGGTTTTATTTATTTATTTGCCTGTTTGTTTGTCTTTAATATAATTTATTATCAAGTTGGCTAACATACAGTATATACAGCGTGCTCTTGGTTTTGGGGGTAGATTCCCGTGATTCATCGCTTACATACAACACCCAGTGCTCATCCCAACAAGTGCCCTCCTCAGTGCCCATCACCCATTTTCCCCACACCCATCAACCCTCAGTTTGTTCTCTGTATTTAAGAGTCCCTTAGGGTTTGCCTCCCTCCCTCTCTGTCTGTAACTGTTTTTTCCCCCTTCCCTTCCCCCCTGGACTGCTGTTAAGTTTCTCAAGTTCCACATATGAGTGAAAACGTATGATATCTATCTTTCTCTGACTGACTTATTTCACTTAGTGTAATACCCTTCCGTTTGAAGAAATTATGTTAGATGAAATAACCCCATCTCAAAAGGATAAATAGTGTATGATTCCACTTACATGAGGTATCTAGAGTAGCAAATTCATGGAGACAAGAAAGTTGAATGGTGGTTTCCAGGGACTGGGGAGAAGAAAGAATAGAATAGTTATTACTTAATGGGTATGGAGTTTTCTAACAGTGTGGATGTACTCAGTGCCACTGCAAATGGTTAAAATGATGCATTTTACATTACGTATATTTCGCTACATCAAAAATACATTTTCTTAAAAAAAACCACCAAATACTTATGTATCAAAATAATATAATTTTATTATAATTTATTTCCTTTTGAAATTACAGTTATACTTTTATGACTTTATAAATATAATATCTTTGAAGAATCAAATAGCATTAAAATTTTTTTAATGTTTATTTATCATTGAGAGACAGAGAGAGACGGAGCATGAGCAGAGGAGGGTCAGAGAGAGACAGACAGAATCCGAAGCAGGCTCCAGGCTCTGAGCTGTCAGCACAGAGCCCAACGCAGGGCTCAAACTCACAAACCGCAAGATCATGACCTGAGCGGAAGTCAGATGCTTAACCAACTAAGCCACCCAGGCGCCCCATTAAGTAGCATTTTAAAATTATGTTAATTTCTTCAAGGGTTTAATGCTCCTCAAAAGAGACTGTTCCTATCTTCAAGATAAAGTAAAGTTGCCTTCCTCCTCTCCACCAAATGCTCAAAACCACACCAACAATTTAGTTTGCTTCATGAGAGATCCTAGAATATCTGTTTTATGTTGACTTGTTGAAAACAGAAGAACAATAGAGAAAATCAGTAAAACCAAAAGTGTTTTTGTTTTGAGAAGACAAATAAACAGATAAATCTCCAGCAGGCTAACCTAAAAAAGATACATAGTAAGGAGACCCACAGTTAACTATACCAGAAATGAAAGAGGAATCAACGTGACCGATCACATGGGCATTAAGAAAGTTAGTAGCAGAACAGGAAGAGCATGTACAGGACCAGGCATTTGATACTTAAATGAAACTGATCAGTTCCTTGAAGGATACAAGCTACAAAAGCTCACTCAAGAAGCAATAGACAATAGGAACATTCCTGTATCTGTTAAAGAAATAGAACCAATCCTTAAAAAGCTTCCACAAAAAGAAAACACCAGGACCAGATGGTTTTGTTGGAGAATTCTATAAAATATTTAAAGAAGAGGTAGCACCAATTTCCCACAATCTCTTCCAGAAAATACAAGTAGAGGGAGGAACGCTTCTCAACTCATTCTATGAGAGCAGTATTAGGCTAATACCCAAACCAGATAAAGACATTACAAGAAACTCTCATAAACATAGATATAAAATCCATTAAAAATTTAGCAAATCAATGAGGCACCTGGGTGGCCCAGCCGGTTGGGCTTCCGACTTCAGCTCAGACCATGACCTCACGGTTCACAGGTTCGAGCCCCGTGTCGGGCTCTGTGCTGACAGCTCGGAGCCTGGAGCCTGCTTCGGATTCTGGGTCTCCCTCTTTCCCTGCTCCTCCCCCACTTGCACTCTGTCTCTGTCTCTCAAAACGAAATAAGCATTAAAAAAAAATTTTTTTTAATAGCAAATCAAATCCAGCAGCATATAAAAAAAAGGATACTTGATGGTGACCAAGTAGGGCTTGTCCAAGCATGCAAAGCCAGTTTAACATTTGTAAAGAAATTAATGTAATTTATCCTATTAATAGATGGGAAAATCAAAACTGTGATCATATGAATTAATGCAGAAAAAACTTTTGACAAAATTCAACACCTATTTGTGACAAAAACTCTCAAAAAAAAAAAAAAAACAAGGAACAGAGGGAAATTTCCTTAACCTAACAATAGCTAACGTAATAATTAATGGTGAAAAACTGAATGCTTTTCTCTGAAATAGGGACTAAGGAAAAAATGTCCTCTTTCAACTCCTGTTCGGTGTTGTCTTGGAAGTTCTACCTAGTACAATAAGTTAAGAAGAAGAGATTGAAAGTTTGTGGGTTAGAAAGAAATAAAATTGTCTGTATTTGCAGATGGCATTATTATCTGTGTAGAACAACTTAATGTACCAAAACACTGATAGAACTTCTAAGCATGTATAGCAAGGTCACAGGATACATGGTCAATGTATAAAAGTTGATTACTTTCCTATATACCAGCAATGGACAATCAGAAATTAAAATTTAGAATCAATACTGTCTGTAAGCACACCAAAAAATTAAGTATTTGGGCATATTTCTAAGGAAGTATGTATGGGCTGTGTATGCTGTATAAAACACTGGTGAAAGAAATTTTTAAAAAACTCAATAAATGGAAAGATATTTCATGTTCATGGATCAGAAGAGTCAATATTATAAAGATGTCAGTTTTCCAAACCAACTTAATCTGCGGATTAAAGGCAATAAGTTAAAGGCAACCAGAATCCCAGTCAACTATTTATAGATATGGACAAACTTAATGCAAAATGTATATGGCAGGGGTGCCTGGGTGGCTCAGCCGGTTGAGTGACCGACTTTGGCTCAGGTCATGATCTTGTGGTTCGTGAGTTCAAGCCCTGCGTCAGGCTCGCTGCCGTCATCACGGATCCCGCTGCAGATCTTCTGTCCCCCTCTCTTTCTGCCCCTCTCCCTCTCATCCTTCCTCTCTCTCTCTCTCAATAAGTAAAACATGTTTTAAAATACAATAAAATTTATATGGGAAAGCAAAGGATCTAGAAAAATGGACACACTATCGAAGAACAACAGAGTTGGAAGATTCACACTAACTGGTTCCAAGACTCAATATAAACTTACTGTATTCAGGACAGTGTGGTATTGGCAAAGTATGGGCACATCAATCAGCAAAAGAGAAGAGAGAAGCCGGAAATAGATCCACATAGTCAACTAGATTTTAACAAAGGTGCAAAGCCAATTCAACGGAGAAAGGATAGTTTTTCTTTTAAAAAAATTTTTTTTAATATTTATTTATTTTTGAGAGAGAGAGAGAGAGAGAGAGACAGAGTGTGAGTGGGGGAGGGGCAGAGTGAGAGGGAGACACGGAATCCGAAGCAGGCTCCAGGCTCCGAGCCATCAGCACAGAGCCCGAGGCGGGGCTCAGACCCGCGAACCATGGGATCATGACCAGAGCAGAAGTCAGACTCCTAACGGACTGAGCCACCCAGGCGCCCCAAGGATAGTTTTTTTCAACAAATGATGCTGGCTGGCACAATTGAATGTTCATATGTTAAAAAAAAAAAAAAGCAGGGTGGGGGGAGACCTAGACATAGATCTCACACCTTTTAGTAAAATTAACTCAAAATGTATCATAGACCTAAATACAAAATGGAAAAGTGTAAAACATCTAGAAGAAAAACTATGAGAAAGTCTAGATGACCTTTGGCTGGCGATGAGTTTTTAGATACAACACCAAAAGCACAATCCGAGAAAGAGACGATTAAGTTAGACTTTATTACAGTGGAAACTGTTACTCCGGGAAAGACATTGGCAATAGAAATGAAAAGGCTAGCCACATAATGAAACGTTCTCGAAGCACGTGTCTGATAAAGGACTTATATCCACAATATAAAAAGAACCCTTAAAATTCAACAATAAGAAAACCAGCAACCCAATTTAAAAAATGGAAAAAAAACATCTGAACATTTCACCCAAAAAAAGATACGTAAATAGCAAATAAACAAATGAAAAGATACTCAACATCATTAGTCACTAGGGAATGGCAATTTTTTTTTTAAGTTTTGTTTTCTTGGGGCGCCTGGGGGGCTCAGTCGGTTGAGCGTCCGACTTCGGCTCAGGTCACGATCTCGCGGTTCGTGGGTTCGAGCCCCGCGTCGGGCTCTGTGCTGACAGCCCGGAGCCTGGAGCCTGCTTCAGATTCTGTGTCTCTCTATCTCTTGGTCCCTCCCCTGCTCTCTCTCTCTCTCTCTCTCTCCCCTCTCGCAATTATAAATAAATATTTAAAAATAAAAAAATAAATTTTGTTTTGTTTTTTATTTTAGAGAGAGAGCATGCAAGTAGGGGGGAGGGGCAGAGGGTGAGAGAGAGAATCTCAAACAGGCTCAACGTGGGGGTCGATCCCACGACCCTGGGACCATGACCTGAGAAGACATCAAGAGCTGGACCACTCAACCAACTGAGCCACCCAGGTGCCCTGGGATTTGCAAATTTAAGCAATAATAAGATACCAACCATACAGAAGGTCCCCAACTTACTATAGTTTGACTTACTTTTTTGCTTTAACTCTACCATAGTGTGGAAGTGATACACATTCAGTGGAAATTGTACTTTGAATTTTGAATTTTGATTTTTTTTCTTAGGTTAGCAACATGCTGTAGGGGACCCGCTCACGATCCTGGGTAGCAACAGTGAGCAGCCGACCCCCCATCAACCCTGCAATCATAAAGGGCTAACACTCGATATACTTAAAACCATTCTGTACCCACACGACCATTCTGTATCTCACCGTCAGCACAGTATTCCATAGATTACATCAGATATTCCACATTGTATTATAAAACTTTTTAAATGTTTATTTAGAGAGAGAGAGAGAGAGAGAGAGGTGGAGGGGGGCGGACAGAGAAGGAAAGAGAACTCCAAGCAAGGTCCACACTGTCAGCACAGAGCCCAACGTGGGGCTCAAACTCACGAACCATGAGATCATGACCTGAGCCTAAATTAGGAGTCAGACGCTTAACTGACTGAGCCACCCGGGCTCCCCTCAACATTATATTATAAAATAGGCTTTGTGTTAGATGATTTTGCCCAACCCTAGGCTAATATAAGTATTCTAAGCATGTTTAAGGTAGGCTAAGGTAAGCTATGGTGTTTGATACGTTAGGTGTAGTAAATGCATTTTCTACTTAATGATTGATATTTTCAACACGTGATGGATTTGTCAGGGTGTTATCCCGTTGTAAATCCGGGAAGATCTGTGCAATCCGGGATTCCTGACTACAATCCAGGAAACCGACCATATTAATTAACTGGGGAGGCTATGGGGCAGTAGGAATTCTCATTCAATGCTGGTGGAAATGAAAAATGATACAGTCACTTTAGAAGAATTAAAACATAATCTTACCATATGATCCAGCCATTCTATTGTGAGTATGTATCCAACTGATTTGAAATTTTTCGTGGAGGAAATTGCCTACCGTTTCATTTTCTGCTGGTTTCTTCGTCTGACCTTATTATCAGGGTGATGATGGTCTCATGAAATGATTTGAAAGTGGTCCCTCTTCTATTTCTTGAAGAGTTCAGGAAGGATTGGTATTGATTATTCACTGAATGTCTGAGAGAACTTCCCTGTGAATCCATATAGCACCGGGCTTTTCTTTGTCGAGAAGTTTCTGATTACTGATTCAATCACCTTATTCGTTACTGGTTTGTTCCGGCTTTCTATTTCTTCTTGATTCCGTCTGGATAGGTTGTGTGTTTTTAGGTCTTTGTACATTTCTTCTAGGTCATCCAATTTGTTCGTGTATAAGGTCCCTCGAAAAAATTAAAAAATAAACTGCCTTACGATCCGTCTAGGTGTGTATCCAAAGGAAACAAAACCATGATCTCAAACAGATGTCTACACTCCCATGTCTATTGCAGTATTATTCATCATAGCCAAGATATGCAAACCACTTAAATGTCCATTGATGAATGAATGGATAAGGAAAATGTACACACATACAGTGGAATATTATTCATCCTTAACGCAGAAGGAAATCTTGCCATTTGCAGTAACACGGGCATTATGCTCTGTGAAATAAGCCAGACACAGAAAGACAACAGTGTTGAAATGTTCTCATTTACATGTGTAATCTAAAATAATCGAATTCATAGAAGCAGAGAAGAGAATGGTGGTTGCCAGGGGCCAGGGGGAGGGGGAAATGGGTCCAGGGCACAAAGTTTCAGCTACACAAGATGAACTAATTTCGGAGATCTAACGTACAACAATAGGAGTGTAGCTAACGATACTGTGCTGTATACTTAAAACTTGCTAAGAGGATAGATCTTTTTTTTAATTTTGTTTTTAATGTTTGTTTATTTATTTTTAAGAGACATAGAGTGAGAGAGAGAGAGAGAGAGAGAGCGCATGCGAGCAGGGGAGGGACAGAGAGAGACAGGGAGACACAGAATCCGAAGCAGTCTCCAGGCTCCGAGCTGGCAGCACAGAGCCTGACGCGGGGCTCGAACTCACCAATGGTGAGATCATGACCTGAGCTGAAGTCAGAGGCTCAACTGACTGAGCCACCCAGGAGCCCCTAAGAGGATAGATCTTAAGTGTTTTTACAGCAAAGGAAAAAAAAAGGAAAGAAAGAAAAAAATGTTAACCATGTAGGTGATGGGTATGTTAATTAGCTTGATTGTTGAAATTATTTCACAACATTTCAAAACATCAGGTTGCCTATCTTAAATATATACAATTTTTATTTGTCAATTATACCTCAATAAGCCTGGGGGGAAAAAGAAATGAGCTATCAAGATTCGCAAAAACAAAGATGAATCTAAATGCATATTGTTTTGGGGGTTTTTTTGTTTGTTTTTTAATTTTTTTAATTTTTATTTTTTTAACGTTTATTTATTTTTGAGACAGAGAGACAGCATGAATGGGGGAAGGTCAGAGAGAGAGGGAGACACAGAATCCGAAGCAGGCTCCAGGCTCTGAGCTGTCAGCACTGAGCCCGACGCGGGGCTCGAACTCACGGACCGTGAGATCATGACCTGAGCCGAAGTCGGACGCTCAACCGACTGAGCCACCCAGGCGCCCCTCTAAATGCATATTGTTAAGTGAAAGATGCCATTCTGAAAGGGGCAAAACTATGAGAGAGTAAACAGATCATGTTTGTGAGGGATTAGGGGGAACGGTGTTGGATAGGTGATATTTTTAGAGCGGTGAAACTATTCTGTATATTATAATGATGGAGACTGAAAAATTGGAGGGGAGAAGGTCCCCTGTGTATTGAATGATGAGACCACTCAGCTTCCTTCTTCTCTTGGGCTTGTGGAAGGCCGTCCCACAGGCTACACCTGCAGGGAGGAGATAGCAAGATCATTCCTCAGGAACATGAAATAACCGGGAGAAAGGATATAGCGAAACTGATGGTAAAGGGAATCTCTCATCAAAACAACCTTAACCAGAATGCCTTAGTCAAAAGCTCTGCTCAGGCACACACGGGTTCCTATTAACTCTAGCAGGTGCCTCGCTACGGAGATCACCAAGCCCCGAGGAAAACCTGTATCATGAGAGACATGATAGAGCAGAAAAGAAAAATCTCAGAGGAGGGACAGCAGCAACACCGGCAGGTGAAGAAAAGCCTAAAAAAATCCTTTTATGTATCTCCACAGAGACATAAGAGAAAATATTGTACTGTGAAACAGAAACAGGCTGCTATAAAAAAGGAATATTTTACGAGAAACGAAAAGCTTTGGGGAGTTAAAAATATGATAGAAGATGAAAAATTCAATATAAAATTTGGAAGATGATGTTGAAAGACTCCCTCACGAATAGAGGAGAAAGCTAAAAGAAACAAAATACATAGGGGACCAGTTTGGTGGGGTTTGACAGCCGAGAATAGGAGAGGACTGAGAAAATGGGTGGAAAATGTTTTTGAAGAAATATATCAATGGAATTCCACATATCGGAGGTGTATGACTTTCCAGACTGAAAAGGCAAACCAGGTTATCTGTCTTGTATCTTTACAAAGAGAGAAGGAGAAAGAGAGGGAGAGGGAGAGAGAGAGAGAGAGAAGGAGGGAGGATGGGAGGGAGGGAGAGAGGAGGAGGCGGACAGGGAGGAGGGGGAGGAGGAGGGGAGTGAGAAATCATATACAAAGTATCAGGAATCAGACTAACACTGTAACTGTTCAACTAACCTGGAGGCTGGATGGCAACCCCATCAGTGCCTTCAAAATTCTGAGAGAAAATTGCCGCTTAGTTTCTGTAGCTAGCCAGATTATTGATGAGGTGTTAGTGTAGAATGCGCGCATCTTAGATGTGAAATGTCTGACACGTTCTATCTCCTGTGCCCACTGGCCCACTTTCTCAGGGAGTTACTAGAAGCCGAATCCTGTAGAAACAAAGAAGCAGATGAAGAGGGAGAGAAACAAAAAACATGATCCTGGAAAGCAGGGATTCCGATACAGGTGAAAGATAAAGGCAGCCCTTTGGATGATGGTAAATAGAGTTCCCAGGGGCTTTTGGGACAGAGAACGACCAGTTCAGGTTGGAGCAGGAGAGCGGGGGGAAGGCTCTGGAGGAGGCTGGGATCAAGCATGCCAGTTACTAACGTGTTGAAATGTACCACGAGAGGATGCGCACAATTGGTAGAGAACTCGGGAATGAACTAGCAATGGAGACTTGCAAAATGAAGCCAACGAGGCTCAGAAAAAAAAGTAACGCGATACCAAGAAAGGACCATCTTGCTCAACTGTGAACAACAGTCATATAGTAAAAGTATGTTAGGTAATAAACGTGTCTAACCAAAGCAAGATAAATCTACATTTGGAAGGAGAGGTAATCTCTACGTCTGTAGAGACAGGGAGCCTGGCATCGGAGAGCTAAATTCTCATCATCTGCAGTGGTAGTTCAAGAGACAATATTTAAAAACTGAAAAGAAAAAAATCAAAGACCGAAAGCGTGTTACTTAGAAAGGTAGAGGTAAATACAGCGGGTGTGGACGGGGGCGGGAGGGAGGAGAAGGAGAACAAAAGGAACTGAAAGATGTCTCTAGAAAATGGGGATTCGAGATGTTGAGGGGTAGGTAAAGCATAGTTCTTTTTTTCGTTTCGTTTTGTTTTGTTTTGTTTTGCTTTAAGTCATGTAGGACCATTGGACTTTTTCAACAATTATTCAATAAACAAATAAATACACCAAGAGAAATTGACTAACGGAAAGTTGGTATACTTGGGAAACTTCACGAGGTTTGCCTCCGGTGGTGTTTCTCGATGATTTATGAAGTGTCTTGGGTATAGCTTGAAATATCTATCACCTTAGGGATAAAATATCCTAATTTTAAGGATGAAAAATCAAACATCGGGATTTTCCAAGGAGACCTAACTTGGGACAAACAGCTCCACTGTTGAAAGCTTTCTTTTCCATAACTTGCTGATTTTTCTTTTCACTTGTCAAGAAGTGACTTGGGGGCATATTATTTAAAATCACGGGGGTGCCTGGGTGGCTCAGTCGGTTAGGCGTTCGACTTCAGCTCGGGTCACGATCTCACGGTCCATGAGTTTGAGCCCCGCGTCGGGCTCTGTGCTGACAGCTCAGAGCCTGGGACCTGCTTGGGATTCTGTCTGTCTGTCTCTCTCTCTCTGCCCCTCCCCTGCTCATGCTCTGTCTCTCTCTGTCTCAAAAATAAATAAAAACATTAAAAAAAATTTTTTTAAATAAAATCATGTACAAAGGCTGCCACAAATGTAAACCAATATGGATCACTGGGTCCAGTCAAAGCATAGATTGGGAGCTCTTGACCATCATCTCCGGAGTTGAGACACCCAACCTTCTAGTTTGAACTTTGTTGTCTTCATGGCACGATGTGGGAATAGTTTTCAGTGAGAAATCTTTTGGGTCCACCCAATTCTCTTAAACACAAGCAAGTGCTTGCCACTGCCACTCATGATGACCCACCACTGAGATTTAGAGCTTTCCAATTTGGGAGAAATCAGGTGCACAGGAAAAAATAAAATAAAAAGAGAGAGAGATAGAAGGAAGAACTGGACTGAGCCATCAGTGAACCGGGCACTGCTGGCTAAATGCAAGGTTGTCATCAGTATCTCACATTGTGATACGAAACAATATTGATGTAAAATACTTCCCTTTGTAATTGCATGGGAAAAAAATGGTGGTACATTTAAAATTATTACTAGACGTCCAAAGGTTGACCAAGCTTACCCAATGGAAGGTAAGGGCGGGGCGGGTGGGTGGGGGGAGCGCAAGCCCTCATGTTCGTTCTGGCTCCAGAAGCCAGACGCAGGTGTTACGGGTGGACCTTTACTCTATGGGCAGAACAGAGCAAGTGCAATCATGGTCTCCGGAGTCCAACAGCCTGGAACTGAGTCCCCTCATTCCGGCTTTCCAGCTGCGTGACGTTGACCTTGGGCAAGTCACTTAACCCACCTGGATTCCTGATTGCAGGGGTCAAGCAGAAGCTGGCTGACAGCTTCCTGGGGACGGGCAGGTGCATGCAAAATGCAGGAGGCGGGATTAGAAAATGTTGCACCCCCTTTCGCTTCTACTTAAGGGGCTCAGGTCTGAGCCACGTGGTTCCTGAGCGGGGTAGACAGGCCTGGCGTGCTGGCCTGCAGTCTGTCGCTGCGTCTCACGTGCCTGGCCACGGTGGGATCCGATCCCTGGGAGCTTCGTCGGTGTGATGGACGGCAGACTCTGGACTGGGCACGAGAACAGTCTTCCCTTCAGCGCGCGCTCAGAGCAGCGCTTTGGTGCCCTCCGGGTCTGCGAAACTCCACATACAGAAAACAACCACAGCAAAGGCTTGGAGCAAGCCGCACAGGAAGGAGTTGCGTGTCTCTCGGTGCGAGGAGGCATAAACGCGCCAAGTACGATGTGTTTTGACACAACGAACTCACAGGCACAAACCCACTCTGTCTGCCGGGCTGCGTCTCTCACGCGCACCAGCCGCCTGCAGACGGGAAGGTGCTGTCAAGGCAGAGCAGCATGAGAGACAGAGAGTGAGTGGGGGAGGCGCCCCCATACTTTTTCTTTTTTAATGTTTATTTATTTATTTTTGAGGCAGAGACAGTCTATGAGCAGGGGAGGGGCAGAGAGAGAGGGAGACACAGAATCCGAAGCAGGCTCCAGGCTCCGAGCTGTCAGCACAGAGCCCGACGTGGGGCTCGAACCCATGAACCGTGAGATCATGACCTGAGCTGAAGTCGGATGCTGAACCGACTGAGCCACCCAGGTGCACCCTTTTATCTTTTTTTTTTTTTTTAATTTTTTAAGGTTTTTTTTTTTTTTTTCTTTTCTTTTTTAACTCGGCACTGTGTTAAGCTCCAGGGATTCAGCAGCTAGAAAGATCAGGGGGTTTGATCTGAGGTTCCCGAGCAAGGAGACGGAACGTCTGAACACGAACGTAATTTCAATTAGCGATAAGTATCATAAAAAAAATAAAATAGGAAGAGGACATAACAGGAAGCAGAGTGTCTTGGAGGCATGAGTTTAGATAGGGTGATTGTGGGAAGGTGAGTTTGAATCGAAATCTGAAAAATGAGAAGCAACCAGTCTGATAATAGCCCCGGGGTTGGGCGGGGGGGGGGGGGGGGGGGAGAAGAAGGAATAGTAGGGGTGAGGGGTTGGGGGGGAAGCTGCAAGAAAGAAAGAAGTTTGGAATCATCTGCAACCAGGAAGCAGGCCAGTGTCACGGAAACTTCGTGATCAAGGGAAGAGTAGACAGCAAGTCAGACGGTCAGGCAGAGGCCAGCTCATATAGGACCTCATAGGCCATTGAAAAAGAGGCCTGAGGACAGTAGAAATCACTGGAAGGTTTTAAGCAGGGAAATGACAAGTAGACTTTTTTCTAAGTTGATTTTTATTTAAAATGTTTAATGTTTATTTTTGAGATGGAGTGTGAGCAGGGGAGGGGCAGAGAGAGAGGGAGACGCAGAATCGGAAGCAGGCTCCAGGCTCCGACCTGTCAGCACAGAGTCCGACGTGGGGCTCGAACCCACGAACTGTGAGATCGTGACCCGAGCTGAAGTCGGACGCCCAACCGACTGAGCCACCCCGGCGCCCGAATACTTTTTTCTTTTTAATTGCAAAAGCAAAATGACAACATTAGAGAAAACACATCACATGAAATGTCACTGCCCCAATATGATTTCTATAATTTGTCTTTACTCGCGATCTTTTTTCCCTGTGCTTCTTACCTTTTCACATAGTTGTAACTGGTCTTTGGACTTAATATTATAACATAAGAATTTTCTTGAGTTTTGTCTTGGTCTTATTTGTGACCTAATTTTTTTTAAGTTACCCAATGCTATCTTATATGCATTCACTGTACTTTAAATTACTAATCACGGGGGCGTCTGGGGGGCTCAGTCGGTGAAGCGTCTGACTCTTGATTTCAGCTCAGGTCATGATCTCACGGTCGCGAGATCCAGCCCTGTGTCAGACTCCACACTGGCTTGGAGCCTCCTTAAAATTCTCTCCCTCTCAGAGGGACACCTGGGTGGCTTAGTTGGTTAAGCTTCAGGTCACGATCTCACGGTTCGTGGGTTCAAGCCCCGCGTCGGGCCCTGTGCTGACAGCTCAGAGCCTGGAGCCTGCTTCGGATTCTGTGTCTCCCTCTCTCTCTGCCCCTCCCTTGCTCATGCTCTGTCTCTCTCTCAAAAGTAAATAAACATTTTTAAAAATTAAAAAAAAAGATTCTGCGGGGTGGGTGATGGGCATTGAGGAGGGCACCTGTTGGGATGAGCACTGGGTGTTGTATGGAAACCGATTTGACAATAAATTTCATATTAAAAAAAAAAGATTCTCTCCCCTCCCTCTGCCCCCTCCCCTGCTTTCACTCTCTCTCTCTCAAAAAAAAAAAACAAAACAAAACAAAACAAGAAAAACACTAATCACAGACTCCTAGACTTTAAACTGCTACCAATTTTGTACTATGGTAATATTGATCATTTTGGCTTCTTTTTTATTCCTTTTACTCACTTGCATTAAGCAGGATTCCTGGATGAAAGAGTATAGATATTTTTATTACTCTTACATATTTTTTTTTTACTTAAATAATAAGCAATGGTCTTTCGATAAAATAATGCAGACTGATCACATGTGTTTGTGTGCTTATATCTTTGTTCTCCCACTGAACTGACAGAGGGCGGAGAGCATGATACGTGTTTGGAGGGCTCGAGATAGGGACTGAACACAGGGGTAGGCTGTAGCCTGCTGGAGAGACCGTGTGGTGAGGCTCTGTGGATGTAGAGAGGAGGGGCCGGCTGAACCGGAAAAGCTAGAACAATGAAAAGAAAAAAGAGGAAATCATAGAACACACCTCAGCCTCTTGTGAATGGACCAGAGTCGACTTAACCTTTCCCCAGCATTGAATGTCGTAATGGCTCATTTTATGTGTCACCTTGACTGGATCCTGGGGTACCCAGATATTTGGCCAAACATTACTTCTGGGTGTGTCTGTGAGGGTGTTTCTGGAAGAGATTACGTTTGAGTCAGTAGACCGACTGTAAACTAATAGAAAACAATAGAATATATTTAATTGGTCTCTGCCCCTGACCCCGGGCACAAAGCTCCTAGAACCTTCATAATTTCACCTTGTTCTAATGTGGCGACTCTCGTGGGCTCTTGGGTGGCTGCTGGGTGGGGGCTGGTCACCAGAAGTACCAAACCATGATTAGAAGCTTGGAATTTTCGTGCCCAACCCCCATCCTCCAGAGAAGGGAGAGGATCTGGGGGGGTTCATGGAGCTTCCAGACTGGTAAACACCTCCACACTGGGAGGGTGATACTCTAACTCCATGGGAGACAGAAACCCTTGTGCTCGGGACCCTCCCAGAACCTCTCCCTATGTATCTCTTCATCTAGCTCTTCCTCTGTGTCGTTGGACAAACTGGTGAACATAAGCGTTTCCCTGAGTTCTGTGAGTGTCACCAACAAATTAATCCAACCCAAGGGGAGGACTGTGGGAAGCTCCGATTGGCAGCCGATTGGCCAGAAGCCCGGGTGACAGCCCCGACTCGTGGTTGGCATCTGAAGGGGGTGATGTGCAGTCTTGTCCGACTGAGCCCTTCACCTGTGGGACCTGATGCTACATTACCCAATGTCAGAGCACAGCTAAACTGTAGGATACTCAGCTGGTGTGGGGGAGAATTGCTGGGTGTGGGGTAAATCCCACACCCGTTTCATGACCACGAGTGTTATGAGCGTTCTTTTTTTTCTCTTCTTTTTTTAGTTTATTCTTATTTACTTTGAGAGAGAGATAGGGAGCCAGTGGGGGAGGGGCAGAGAGAGAGGGAAGGAGAGAATCCCAAGCAGGCTCCTCACTGTCGGCGCAGAGCCCGACGCAGGGCTAGAACTCACCAGCCGTGAGATCACGACCTGAGCCGAAACCAAGAGTCAGATGCTTCGTGCACTGAGCTACCCAGGCGACCCCATGAGCGTTCTGTGGGAGCAGAGGAGACATATTCAGGAGGAGGACTGGGTAGCTTTTCTAACTCGCTGAGTAAAGCAGATTGCCCTTCTCAAAGTGGGTGGGGATCATGCAATGTGTTCAGGGCCCGAATGGAACAAAAAGGCAGAGGAAGGAAGCATCTACCGTCACTGCCTGACGGCTGGTGCTGACCTTTAGGTCTTTTGCCTGTGGTTCCCACATCTATACCGCTGGCCTCCCTGGGTCTCTGGCTTACAGATGGCTGGTGTGGGACTTAGCCTCCATAACGGTATGAGACAGTCCCTTGTAATGAACTCCTTTATATATTAAAAGTGTATGTAATATATCAAAAGAGTGTGCCTAATATGCAAAGAGATTTTACATATGCCAAAGAAAAATATATATTATATCTCTAGTATCTATCACCTACCCGCCTGTCCTATTGATTGATTGTCCTGTGGCATTGTCTAACACGATAGGTTACCTCTAGTGTCGTTTGGCGCCTATCGTAGGATATTGGTTTGCGCTGTGAACCACGTTTCATTGACTGCCCGTGCACATCCCAGCTCCCTAGGACGGCAGGCTCCTGGGAGTGAACTCGCCAGGTCACGCCATTGGAGGGTCTTCTCCAGGTTCTTGTCATGCACTGTCAAGTTGCCTTGGAAAGGGCCACCCCGCCCCCACTTTGCCTGCCGAGAGGCTCGTGTCCGTTTCTGCGCGTGCGCGGTTTCACCCCAGTGCACCGGCGTCCTCAGAACCTTGAAATTCACCTTCCTCTCTCCTTTGGAGTCCCCCATGCTGCCTGCCCCTGGTGTTTTCCCAGAGCCTCTCCTCTTTATTGACTCTCAGATAACCCACCCCGCTTCCCCCTTCCAGCCCAGAATGCATTTCATCAGAAGTCCAGACCCAGCTGTTATAGGACTTGGGGAAAAATCATTTAAATCCACTGGAAACCAGTTCCCTCAGTGGCAAAGTAAGAGGATCTTATCACATAATCTCTTAGGTCCTCTCATTTTAAGGTTTTATTGATAATAGAGAATGATTGAAAATAACCAAAATGTTTGGGGTGCTTGGGTGGCTCAATGCATTAAGCGTCCAACTCTTGATTTTGGTTCAGGTCATGATCTCTCAGTTCATGAGTTCAAGCCCCACGTCAGGCTCTGCCCTGATGCATGGAGCCTGCTTGGGTTTCTCCCTCTCTCTTTCTCTCTCTCTGCCCCTCCCCTGCTTGCTATCTCTCTCTCCCCCCCCCCTTCTCAAAACAAATAAAAACATGATTTAAATTTTTTTTAAAAAGAGGGGCGCCTGTGTGGCTCAGTTAGTTAAGCCTCTGACTTCGGCCCAGGTCATGATCTCACAGTTTGTGAGTTCAAGCCCCTCATCAGGCTCTGTGCTGACAGCTCGGAGCCTGGAGCCTGCTTCGGATTCTGTGTCTCCCTCTCTCTCTGCCTCTCCTCTGCTCCCTCTCTGTCTCTGTCTCTCTCTCTCTCAAAAATAAATAAACATTAAAAATTTTTTTAATGAAAAAGAGAAAGAAAAGAGAAAATAACCAAAATGTTTGACAACAGGGTTTAGTTAAATAAACAATGGTATATCCAGAGGATAGGATACCAAGCAGTGATTTTTTTTTTTGAAGATGGACCTGTCTCGTGTTACCATGCTAAATGAAATCTGCACGACCCTGTAGGATTCCACACTTAATCTCACAAATCTTGATGCCTAAACATAAAAAGAAACACACCGCAACGCTAATAGCAATTTTCTATATAATAATTATATTCTCGGTAATACCGTCGTCATAAAAATGGCATCTTCTTTCACTGTGAAAACCAGATACTGAAGTAGAATGAGCTTAAGCTTTTTGGCCTCCGTGCAGCTTTTCTGGACCCCCAGGCAGGACTAGGGCACTTGGTCCCGGCTCCCACCGTATCTAGAACAAGCCTCCATCACAGCAGACATTACCCTGCATGGTCATCACAAGCCAATGGGTCGGCTTCCTACCGAATTCTGAGTCTCCTGACAGAGTCTTTGTCTCGTTTATTGACGTAGCATGTGATGCCTGGCACTTCGAACACGCCAGACACGTGTTGAAGAGTGAAACAATTCCTGTCGGAACTCCGGACCGATTCAATCGGATTTACTTGGGAGGCTTGATATTGCCCACTACCTCTCAGTTTCTACGGTAAATACTGTGAGCCCCTCAGATCATAGTTTCTCCTTAAGGCTTTGTCTACAACTGGGCTGAACTGCGACCGGGAGATGGGGGCTGCCCAGGCATATGGGTAGGAAAGTTCCTTCGAGGGACAAGGGGGCATCAGGCAGCCATACCTGGTGCATCAATTACGTGCGCATACCTCTATCTCCCCATGCAGCCTTCAAGCTGTGATTTTGCTTCTTGCGCAAATGTCAAAACGGAGTAAATGTGCCAGCTGGGCTAGAGGACATGAGTAACTGTTCCCCCTGGCAGTTACGTTTCTCAGGGCAAATTAAAGACTGGGCAAAATTTTGTTAGCTCAGCCTTTCTGAACTCCATTAACTCTGGAACACCGAGGAAATTAGTTTTGGGGATCTGCAAAGCTGGGGGTGGGATTTCGGACTCTGGGGACCCCAATGGGGTATTGGCGCGCCCTGGAAAGCCTCCTGGGATGCTTCACACTTGGGATGCCACCCTCCTCACCTCCACCGATGGTCACTGTCACGAATGCCATAGGAAATACGTTCAAGACAGGAAGGAAGTTGGTTAACCGTGGACTATGGGCTGTGGACAAACCTCCAGGTTTTGGTGCAAGAAAGTTTTAACATGGAGTAATTCTACCCTTGCCCAGGAGAAGATCAGGTTAAAGATGCAAGGGTGCGGTTAAACATTAATGGAGCCCGTAGAAGTGGCCCTTAAGCCATTTGCTCTCTAAATGGTTTCCTGCTCATATATGCAGCCAGTGCAATTGATATTTATGTGTAGCTATTTAAAATCTGTATTTTTTGTCTTTATAGAAAAGGTCTTTTAAAAAGTAAGAGCATCCCAGCCTCTCTTTTCCATCCGTTTGATTCCCCAAGACCCAGACCAAAGGCTACGTTCTTGAAAGGGCAAGCAGGACGATGGTGCTCCGTGTGTTAAAAGTCTCCTTCGGTCGGAGCACCTGGGTGACTCAGCCCATTAAGCATCCGGCTTCAGCTCAGGTCACGATCTCGCGGTCCGTGAGTTCGAGCCCCACGTCGGGCTCTGTGCTGACAGCTCGGAGCCTGGAGCCTGCTTCGGATTCTGTGTCTCCCTCTCTCTCTGACCCTCCCCTGCTTGCTCTCTGTCTCTCTCAAAAATAAATGAAACATAAGAAACAAACAAACAAACAAACCCTCTCCTCCAGCTCTTGTGGGTACCCCATAAAGCCCAAATTCCTGAGCTGGTATAAAAGGGCTTTCACAGTCTGACCCAACTCCCCACCACAGAGCCCAGGTCGCAGACACACTGAGATGTACACGTTGCTCTGGGATGGCTTCCCGACTCATCACGCTCCTGTGTCTTTGCGCCCATAATACTTCTGCCTGGAGAGCTTTCCTCTGCCTCTTTGGAAATTTTGTTTGCAGCCTTAAAATCAGCAAGCATGGATTCTTGCTCTCTCCTTTGGGTTTTCACAGTCCCTTAAGCAAACCCATTCTCTAGCAATTCCCCCCGGCGTTATAAATATCTGTTGACGTATGTTCGTCTCTTCCTAAACTATGAAATTCTTGAGAGCGGAGACCTGCCATTCATCTCTGTGGAGCCAGTGCTTAGCAGAGTGTCTGACTCATCATAGATCCTTAATTCATGTTTATTGAATTTATTAATTAAGCCGTAACCAAGGCATCACCATCCATTTAATTGCAAATGAAGTCCCAAAGATGAAATTAACAGCCTCATTTCTATCAGCCTCGCTGATAAAGTGATGACAAACACTGAGTGCTTCTCACCATACCAGCCAACGTAGAGCAAGGAAAAGCATCCAAGGGCATTGGCCTTGCCCTCGAGTAGATTGTGATAGAGTGGGAAAGATACGATTCCCGTTTACAAAACAAATTGAGGACGACATCAGGAATGTTTTGAAAGCCATGTTAGTTGTAGCGGGCCTCTGAACTGCCTGGGAAGATCCCCTTCCTCCTGGCCCGCCATCTCTTCCTAAAGCGCGGTTGGAAGGTGTAGTCGTTTGGATCCCCAGTGTGGGGGGAGGGGGGGGGGCAGGGGACCTTGAACGCATCAGGCTCAGAAGAGGTTTCTAGATGAAGCTAGGTCAAGGTTGCTGTTGACAAAAATATGGTTTGGGGAGGAGTAAAGAAGAAGATTGGGAGGAAAGCGTCTAGAAAGGGGAAGAAATGCTGTGAACCCACATCACAGGCAACCTGAGTCAAATCTTAGGTACCACAGTTGTTTGAAGGATTCTGTTGTGCTGTGGACATAGAGAGCAACAATAAAGATAACTCTGTTCATCTTTTTTTCTTTACCATCTACACAGTGTTGATGCATCCTTGAAATAGTCATTGGGTGATCCTCATGACGATCATATCTGGCGTGTTAAGTGCTTAGAGGTTGAGTCTTCCTTGACCCTGTCATACCATAGGCTAAGGCAGAAACCCTTCTCCATGCTCCAAGGGGCCTCCGAGCTTCCCTGTGGCACAGCACATTCACATGCTGTGTTCATGGGTTTATTCCTGGGGAGAGTAGGTGCCACATCTTACCTGTGTCCAGCACCTGGAGTAAAATAGGAGCTTGGTAAATGTTTGCTGCATGAGTGATTGAATGCATAAGTGGAGTACAATCCATGGCGACCCTACTTACCATCACGATTGTCTCCATAAAGTGCCTCATTCTCCCCCTGAGTTCACAGGTTACTCACCAAGTCCCTGGCAGCGAACACAAAGATTCCCAACCCATCTCAGCATCTCCAGCTCACCAAACACCAAATGCACAGAGCTGGCCAGCAGAAAGCTGGATCCGTCCTTCCTCCAGGCTTGGAGTTACTAAAGGCTGGATAATAAAGATAACAAAGCATGGCATGCCAGCTAGAGCACAGAAACAGACATGACCCAGCAGCCCCAGGCTCTGCTGATAACAAAGGCTTTCTGAGCAATGGCCCTTCAAAGCAACAAATCAAGATAGACAGCCTGCCAAAAACATGCCGATCCAGCAGACGCAGAATCCTTTACCCGCCGAGAAACAACCCTTCCAGCCCATCCATCACTTAGACAACTCGAATTAGATGGTGAGAACATCAAAGAAGCAGAGTCTGCCTTTGTGGCTGTAGGAAAGATCCTGGGCAACTTTGCTCCAGGTACTCCCCTCCTCCGCACCTTTCAGGTAACCTAAGGCATAAGTACCCTTATCTGCCTGTCAGATTTCCATTCATCCTTCAAGACTCAGCTCCAATGCCCTCTTCTGTGATGCCTTCACCCATCTCCAAACAGCACGTTGTTAGGTCAAGAGTAGATTTTAATGTTGTTCTGGCTAAGGGTCTGTGCCCTGCCCAAATTCCCATCTTCTGACCCATCACCTTTTCCCCAAAAGAGGTACACACAAAGAGAAGTGATATGGGGCACAAAAATCCCATTTGTATTCAACGCCTCAATGTATAGCTCTCAGAAAGAGCAGAACTAGATTACAAAATTTAACTTGAAGCCCAAATTGGGTTTCTATCTCCTCCTAAAGCCAGAATCCAAGTCCTGGGGTCTTAGCCCCCTTAAACATGGCAATGATGAATGCATTCACTTGTGTAGGATGAAGGAGAGACTTGGCAGTCCTGGCCTGATGGGCAGGCTCTGAGTTCACGCATCAATCCTACCCCATGGGAGGGGTAGGCGGGAGAGGAGAGAGATTATTACTTACCTTTGTCAAATCAGGTGGCCCCACTCATGTATGGCTTGGCCAATGGCTTGGACTCTGGCCAATTACATTAGCAAGGAGAAGGAGGGTCACCTTTCTTTCGAATGTGACTTTAACCCTTTAACTACTGATCACATATCCATGGAATCCGATTTTTGAAGTGACTCTTCCATACTCAACACCTGTGTTCTGATTTGGATCCAAGAGCCTGGAAAGTTCCGTTTTCAGGTGCCGCTTAACAATGCCCTCTGTGCCTTCTCATGAGTGGGGAAATGCAGCAAGAGGAAGGGTGAAGGTGCTCCATTTTATAAAGAATCAAAAATATCTAAGTCCTTCTACAATGGGCTTATGTGTCGTAAGAACAGCTCATGACACTTCAAGACTGTCTTGGGGGAAATGTTCAGGACTTGTCTCCAGGATGGAGTGGGACACTGTTAGGGAAGGAGAAGTAGATGTGTACAAAAAGTAAGGAGATCATTTAGGGAGGAAAGAAAAAGAAGCTGGGAGAGATCAGGGAAGGAAGGGACCCCTGACATCCTTCTGTGAAGACCCTAGGGACTGAAATGAGACTCAACAGACAAGTCTGTTTGGGACCACCTCTACTCTGGTTGAGTTCATGGTCACCTGATGGTGAAATTACCTCTTGGTAATACACTGTACCTGCATAGCTTCCTGAATGTGTGGATATAGCCGAGAACTCTGTTACTTCTGGGAACACTCCAGCTTTCCCATCCTGGGTTATGGATCCTGGTTTCAATTCTGGCATTTCAGACCCAAGTAGCCTCTAGTATGACGTCTGCCCTAAGGTTTGGCACAGATTGTGAACTGTATCATCAGCTCTTTCAAGGGCAGGGGAATCGGTAGGACAAATATGGCACATGTACGTGTTGGAACACTCTGCCTGGCAGTCTGCTTACCAGTATGGGGCCCCCTCCCCTTTCAGACACAAGGAAGGATTGTATTTCCCTGCCAACTTTGATGTTAAATCAGATACAAGACTACCTTTGGCCTAGGAAATGTGAGCCAGTGTAACTTCCATAAAGGTGCGGAGCATTTAACTGCCAGTGGCCGACTTTCCATTGCTTTCTCCTCTCAAAAAACCTAAAGCATTATGTTCAGACAGAGGCATAATAAATAGTGTGGAGTGGTTATGTGGAACAAACCACCTCCCGAAACAGTGGGGCTTGCGGCACAGACAACAGATTTTTGTTGAGTTAAGCCACAGAGTTTTTGCTGTTTTCTACAATATGCATTAGATGTAAATTATAAATCTAGATAGGAGCACTGGGGGCTCAGTTGGTTAAGCATCCGACTCTTAGTTTCGGCTCAGGTCATGATTTCACGGTTTGTGGGATAAAGCCCCACATCAGGCTCTGCACTCGCAGTGGGGAGCCTGCTTGGGATTCTCTCTCTCTCTCTCTCTCTCTCTCTCTGCCCCTCCCCCACATGTACATGCTCTTTCTCTCTCTCTCAAAACAAATAAACATTTAAAAAGTACGATATCCTTTTGAAAGTAAATCTATAATATTTATATATGAATAATACATACAATTTTTTTGAATGATAATATTAGTTCTTTCATCATTTAACTCTTTTTCACCATGAATGTATGTTATTCTTATAGACACAAAAGTGCGATTTTTAATAAATATGTGTATGTGCTCTTTCTCACCCTGGTGCTTCCCTGAGTGGGTCGTCTGATAGGCTGACAGTCCTTGAAGGCCGAGTTTTGCTTTCTGCTTCTCTCACACAGATTTGTCACACACAGATGGTGCTCAAAGAATATGTGTTAAATGAATGAATGATTTAGATGGAGGCTCTCTCCTCCTTAGCTGTCAGAGAAGCTCAGAAGAGCATCACCTTAAAGCAGGAGTGGAGACAGAGTGAGGGGTCAAGGAGAAAATAAGAATGATCTGGACACAGGAAGTCGATGGGGAAGTCCAGGGTAAAGAACTTTCTGAAGACCCATCAGACACAGTGCCTTGGAAATCTTGTCTACCACCTCCTATTCATCCTTCGAGGACCAATTCAGATCCTACCTCTTCCATGAAGCCTTCCTTGACTTCTCCAGTCTTCAGGAGTCTTCTTCTTCCAAGTCCTACAACACTTAGACTATAGACCAATGGGATTTCAAACATAATTCCTTATGGGGTCTTGGAGCCCTCCTATCCTCCAGAAATCCCTTGTGAATGGGGCGACTTGGTGGCTCAGTTGGTTAAGCGTCCAACTTCAGCTCAGGTCACGATCTCATGGTCTGTGAGTTCGAGCCTTACGTCGGGCTCTGTGCTGATGGCTCAGAGCCTGGACCCTGCCTTGGACTCTGTGTCTCCCTTTGTCTCTGCTCCTCTCCCCCTCACGCTCTGTCTCTTTCTCTCTCTCAAAAGTGAATAAACATGTAAAAAAAATTTTAAGAAATACCTTGTGAACTATCTCAGAAGAGGGAAGATGTGCAATCTCTCCATCCTGTCCTTGACCAGAACAGCTAAGACAACTGTCCTATTTCACGTGCTTCCATATACAAAGAACAGGTTCTGCTGCTATAACAAAAGAGGGTGTGTGTGTGTTTGTGTGTGTGTGTGTTAAACAGGCTGTGGTATCTCCTCAGATACTTTATTTCAGAAGGCGTGGAGACCAAGGTTTTGCATCTATCGGGGTGTCTGGGTCTTCTGCCACTGGTGAGGGAGAGGTTAACTGTGCCCATCTGTGATCTGGCAGCCAGGGCCTCTCAGCCATGGGTTGCCATAGTGACAGTCACAAGACACTCAGTAGTACAGACAACTGCATCAGGAGGCTCCCCCTCGCTCAGCCTAAGGCAGGTATGTTCCTACAGACAGTGCATTCTGCTCTTGTCTTTTCCCATTCAGATTCCTTGGAAACTGCTGCCCCGAGAATCCATGTAAAAGAACGTCTCGTACTTCTGGTGTATTTTTCAGCTCACTTGCCCTTTTCAGGAAAGCAAAGCAAAGCTGGCCTTCCATTTTGGAAGTCAGAATCAGAGGGGACCTGATGAGCAACGTATAGAATCATTGCTTAGACTTTGGGTCCCAAACTGAGACAGAGCCTGCCTCTATGCTGAGATCTCTCTTCTTCATCAGACGGTCCTTCACCCATTCCTTCCAGTCTCAGAGGCTGGCTCCCTGAACAGCGGTCCTTGCCCGCTATTGGAGCACTCTGTTGAAATTCTTTTTCTAGTCCTAGTGAAACCAAAGAGAATATGGCCTGGACACAATGCTCAACACCTTAAATACTTGTTCCGTATTTTATATACGATAAAATCGATGTGAGGAAAGTCAAATTGCATGCCTAAGATCGTATAACCTGTCGACTCCAAAGTTCAGGCTCTCAGCTACTCTGCTGTCTTGTCTCTCATGCGAAGCTAAAACTAACCTCCCTGGTGACTTCTATCCTCATTCATTCTCTGGAGCAGTAGCGGCACAACTCCCCTTCCATTTCACAGCCCCGTACCTTGGAGAGAACATACGTGACGTCCTTCAGTGGATTGGGAACACCACAGGCAGTTGTGATGCTCCCTCGGACCCCTTCCACTCCAGAACCAAACTTGTCTGTCCTCCCTTAAAATGTATGACAAGACGATCTGGTCATCATTCCTATCAAACAGATGCGTTTATATCAGAGTCTTTCCAGAAAAGGGCAGACGACTCTGGAATGCTGCTCCCCCAGCCACCCCCTCCAGTGACTCAGCATTGGGCCACCAGGAATGAAATGCCTGGCCTCTACACCATCAGCTTATGCGCTGCCCAACACCCGTCAAGCAAGCAACAACTATGAGGCCATACTTGGTCCCCTGGTCCCAGTAGTCATGCCAGCGACAGGAACAAAAGTTCGTCTGTCTTGGCACAGACTTTGGGAAGGCGACTGGGTGACAGACAGTTTGGTGACAGACAGGATACACCTTTGGGTATTGACTAATTGTCAAGCATGGGTTGAAGTCCTCAGAAACTCACCCCTTTTGCATTGTGCCCTCAGAGAACCCCGTGATCATAGGATGTGGTATTTAAAGGGACAAAGGTGATTTTTTTCTAATCCAATCTGATAGTAACTGAGACCCAGAAAGATGAGACTTCATTGTCAGTTAGCAGCATCAGGAATCAAATTCAGGTCTGTCCGAATCCAAAGTCCATCCTCTTAACCCCCACACTGTAAGGTGTATTTTTCTCTAGTATTGACCAACACCCTCGCTTTGGGAAGCGTGCGAAATGGACATAGTATAAGTGCAATATAGAACTATGAATACTAACTGGAAAATGATCTGCCATCTGCCCAGCCCTCCCCATCAAAGGTAGCCAGTGTCGCCAGCTGGGACCAAGACCCACACTTCTCTCATGTTTCCCTGAGGCAGCCCTTTGTACTCTGTACATCAGCCTCCCTAGTGCACCTTATCACAACATAGGCAGGGATGGCATGATCTGGGGCATAGAGTGACCCAACAACAGAATCATGGCTCTCGGTGAGCTTGTGATTCCATGGTAGATGCAGAAACAACCCCACCTCATGCATCTTCTCAGCAGAATGTGACACAGCTGTGTGATTCTTCCTTCTTAAAACCCTTCCCTCTCCTGGTTTTGGAGACCAGGATCTATGACCTCCTACATAATCATGAACTCCTTTGCTGACTCCTCATGCTCTCCTAGATCTCTAAGTGTTGGTGGCCCTCAGGGATCTTCCCTCTCATCTCCAAAGAGACCTCATCCTAGGTGACCTCATCAGTTGCACGGTGTTGAGTGCCAACAGGATGCTGACGACCCTGACATTTTCCTCTTCAGCCTTGACCCCCTTCCTAAGCGCCAAGCTCCAACATCCAACAACCTATATGATGTTTTCAGTCCAACGGTTCCAGGGATCCTTGAACTTAACATTTCCCAAACTGAACCATATTCCCCCATCCCAAGCCCATCTCTCTCCCTCACTGCTATTGGACTTACCTTTCATTCCCATGGTGTATTCATTCAACATATGTTTACTGAGTGTCATCATTATTACAAGCATTATTCTAGTCCATGGGGCAAAAAGAAAAAAAGACGAAGTCCCTGTTTTCATGAAGCTTATACTCTAGTAGCAAAGCCAGAAAATAAAGCAGTAATAAGCTCGATAAATCACATAATTCAGGCATCAATACTTATTCCTCCCTCTGCATCTCAGTAGATGACATCACCATGGCTACTTGCTGAGGCCCACATGCTTGAAGTCACTCTTGACTCCTGCCTTTCCCTCAATATCTCTATGTGATCTATCAGCAAGTTCTACCAGCTCTACCTCCAAAATATATTTGTTTTGAAGAGTTGTTAAGTGGTGGAGGTGTTAAGAATGGATGGGATTGGGGCGCCTGGGTGGCTCAGTTGGTTAAGCGTCTGACTTCAGCTCAGGTCACGATCTCGCGGTCCATGAGTTCAAGCCCCGTGTCGGGCTCTGGGCTGATGGCTCAGAGCCTGGAGCCTGCTTCCGATTCTGTGTCTCCCTCTCTCTCTGCCCCTCCCCCGTTCATGCTCTGTCTCTCTCTGTCTCAAAAATAAATAAAGGTTAAAAAAAAAAAAAAAGAATGGATGGGATCAGGGATGACTGAAGTATATGATGTATGCTGTATCTGAAAAAAAAAAAGGAATATGTTAGATGAAAAAAAAAATTTTCTTCATTCTTCAGAGAAATACAGGGAATGGGGATCAATCACCAAGCACACTCACATTGGTTACTGGGACAATTCATGCTATTGCTGCTTTCCTGGGTTTTGGATTTCTCCAGGACTTGTTTTTTGGGGAGGGGACTCTCTAATTCCTCTTTTCACTGAGGTGCGGGTGGTGGTACCTCTCTTGCCATTGTATTCAATCCAAGGAAGATCCCCAATTGTTTTTACGAAGTCTGACTGAGGCACAGGTGCAGGGGCATGCCTTTCCATGCCTCTTCCCACCTCATTGGTATGTCCTCATCCCATCCTCTGAGTATGGGTCTTAGAAGTGTCTTGCAGTGTTTAAAGGAGGGCTTACAAATGGAGTAAGTTAGAAGGCAACCAAAAATAAGTGTGTGCATCATAGGTGTCACTTCTGTAGGATGATCATCAAATGATCTGTTGGTCACAGCTGACATCAAAATGGGGGACAGCCACAGAGTTTCTCTACAGGGCTCATGCCCCCTGCAAGGACTCACTTGGCTCCCACGTTTTTCCTGAGTCCTGGAAATATTGAAAGCTTTCTTTCTGACACAGGGTGAAGTTTGGGAAGCTCTTTGTGTTGATTCTATATCTTTCTGCCTGGTCCCTCTGGGTGTCATCCATACTCTGTCACCTCTCTTTCCTTTCTTTGGTGGTGGTGGTGAGGTAGAGAGAAGCCTTGCTTTTACGCAGCCTGTACAAAATCTATTGCCAAAATCCTGCATTGCCCCCCTTCCTCCTGAGACCTCGCGTTTCAAATCTCAAAAGCAAGGCTTAACCATTTTGTCAACCTTCTTCTGAGACAAATATGTAGAATGTCTAGTGGACAGAATGGTGAAGTTGATGGTGAAGAAAACACACCGAAAATAACAGAATCTCTCTACCAAGGTCGTGTTGTCATTGAGAAAGTCCCCAAATTGTGGGGTAGGCTACACCTGTAAATATAAGACTGTTGGGATTTATAAAGAGTCTCTATGTACAAAATCTCACTTAATCTTAACATCAATGCTGTGAATTAGTTACAGTTAAGATATACAAAGGATAGATGATAGATAGAGTAGGTAGGTAGGTAGGTAAGTAGGTAAGTAGGTAGATATGATGGATGGGTAGATGGATGGATGGATGGATGGATGGAGAGAGGGGAGAGAGAGAGAGAGAGAGAGAGAGAGAGAGAGAGAGAGAGAGAGAGAAGGGTGGGGGAGAGAGAGAAGCTGCCCAGACCTTATCCCCAGGTGAAAACCCTGGCCTTAATGACTACCGATTCTACTGGTAGACCTCTACCCTGGACCTTTGACCCAAATACCCAACGTTTATCCATCTGAGATTCACTCAAACAACAAACTTAAGGCAATTTCTCTTCCCCTCTCAGATCTGGGCAGCCCATCATGGGGTCATAGGCTTACCGTCCTTCCCCACTGCCCTGAGTGAGTCCTATACTGTTGCTGTCCCCCACTTCCTGGAGATAATGTGATCTGGAACCAAGGCAGGAAGATGGGGCTTTAAAAGAGATGGGTAAAAGGGAGCAGACTTACAGGTGACTGTGACAGGGGTGGGAGGGAGCTGCATGCTTGATCTTTAAAGAGCGTGGAACAAACTTTAGGTCTTCTAACCATGAGCAACATAAAGAGGAATGTGCTGAATTTTTTCTTTTTGATTTGTTTTTAACTAGACATGTTCCAGGGGGGTGGAGCAGACCTGCATTGCTTCTAGGAGAACTTGAGTTTCAATGCATCTGTCAAAAGCCCTTTAAGGACACTGTTGGCTTCTATCCTTCTTATCATGGCCGAGAAGTGAAGGTGCACTGAAAAAAAAAAACAAAAACTCATTCTGGTTTAAACAAGAATGGGGGGAGAGGAATCTGGAGTCGACCTTCTCAGCTTTTTGTGGTGAGAGACCACTTCATATTATTCATGATTGCAGCAACGTTAGAGTATCAGTGCTGGGTGGAAGGCCACTTTAAGAAAAAGAAAAAAAAATGATAGAAGAACAAATATTAGAACGAGAAAATAGCCAAAATGAATTTCCGGAGCCGTGGGAACTCAACTACTTTTCTTTTGAAATCTCTCTTCAATTTACAAAACAAAACAAACAAACAACCCCCCCCCCCAAACTGCTCGAAACCCCAAATCCTACAGTTTGAATTGAATAGAAACCATTTCTGATGACAAAGCTGGTGTCCCCACTCCTCCTGGAATACTCCACAACCCTCAATGGCTCCCAGCATTTGAGGTCTCTGAAGGGGAGGGGGCCCTGGGGGCTAAGCACCCATTGGCTTCTCAGGAGACGTACAGACATTGAGAGGTTGGTTGCCGGTGGATGGTAGGGAAGAGGGCGTGTCAGAGGGGTTAATTACCCTTCCTCTTACCTCCGGAACATCCCTGGGCCGTGGGGAGGAGGCTGTGGTGAGCTGTCCCCACCCCAGCTGGTCACATATTGAACTGGTTGGACATCTTTGCTCAAGAGTCTGCCCCCCCCCCCCCCCCCCGCCCCCCCACCGGCAGCCTGAGCTGGCTGAGGGCATCTCTCAAGACCCTGGTACCTCTTTATTCCAGGCTTCAAGTGGTAGCCAAGGCAGGCTCTGGATGGGGGCATCTGAAGCTTTTGTCCAGCATGGGTCTCTTTGGGCATATAGACTCTTTCCCCATTTTTACAGTGGTAGCTTCCCTCCCAGTATCTCTTCTTCACCCCACAGGGAATGGAAACTTCTATTCCCTCTACCCATGATGAGTAGGGCTGGGTAGAGGAACTTCATCTCTCTGCCAAACCCACTTAGGGACTTGTCACAAGAGCAATTACTACTCTGTCCCACATCTGGATGTGTTTAATGACTATAATGACAGCAACCAAGATCATTTTCTTCTTTTACTTTTGGAGTCCCACCTCCCTGCCCCAGACACACACACACACACACACACACACACACGCACACACACACACAAGCCCTCTCCCCGTGAGGTCAAGCATGCATAAGGTCCCATCTGCCTTTCTGGGCTGACTGGCCAGAACCTGCATGTCTCCGCCTGCACCTGGGAGGGGGAAGCAGACTGGCCACCTTTGTTCTTGCGGTGGAGGGGACAGGAGAGCATTTCTACAAGACAAGGAAATCCTGCTGGTCTCTTTGGGCGTATACGCCTGCCTGTGCTGGTAGAGAACTGGCACATTGGGACACATCGAACACTGGCTCAGAGGCTCTGGTTTACAGCCTTTTTTCTTGTCTTTTTTTTTTCTGCATTGAGTTCTCTATTTGGCTATTTTTCCGTCACTACCTCCCCTTCAGTTGAGAACCCAGGAGGGAGGAGAAATATACTGCAGGGTTCAAGGACTGCAGCGCCACCTGTGGCCTAAACACGCACAAGCGTGTCGGGGCAATTTTGCATCCCATTTTAGGGGTGTCCCAGATCTTTCTAAGGAAACCAAGGAGGTCCTCTAAAGCAGCACTCCTCAAACATAAATAAGCAAGGAAATCATCCAGAGAATCTGTTCTGGACGCAGACCCTGATTCAGGGGGCTGGGGGGTGGGACTTGCGGTCTGCATTTTTAACAGGCTCCCAGGTGACGCCCGTGCCTCTCGTCCAGAGCGTCTAGACCCTCACTACTCAAAGGCGGTCCTGGGACCAGCAGCGTCAGCACCCCGGGGAGCTTGTGAAAGATGCAGAATCTCGGGCCCCAGCCCAGATCTGCAGAAACAGAAACGCCGGCTACCACTAGGCAGCTAATCACCTTCTCATTTTTCTTACCGCCCCCACCCCTCCCACCCCACCCTGCCAGCTCATCCAGGGTGGCAGTGCTTAAACACATGCCGTCTGCATCTGTTCCGGGCAGGACTTGGTTAACTCTAGAGGCTGGTCAAGTAGGAAAATCGCGAATTTCCCCCAAGGAGCCCCAGAAATGCCGCTGGCAGCCGGCCTTCCTCTGTGAGTCATTGGAAGGCTTGCAAACAGGACCTTGTGCAGTGTTTGCGGAAGGTAATGTGGCTGAATTAATGACGACGCAGGAGCCTTCACAGAGGTGATTCTTGGCTCTTCTAATTGTACCATTTCTCAACCTTAATGCTGCCTCACTGCCATTTCTGAATTATATCACCACGCGCATCCAGAGACACGCATGCCATAGATTAATTCTCCCACTCCGACTGATCAACTACCCACCACATAATTTATACTCATCTGTCTTTGCCTTAATCTAGCCAAACCCCCTTCCTTCTTCTACTCTGTCAACCGGCGTGCTTTTGAGAAAATTAGTCTTTGGAACGTGTCCCCGTCCTGACGCGCCTTCCATGTAAGTCCATTCAGAAAGCTACGCAAGGGAACCGGGGGCGAGAAAGGTCTAGGCTCTTTCCTGACTTTTATCTCTGACTTCATTCTGATCGGGCACGTTATCTAGCCATCAGCACTTTACATACTGAAAGTTGTGTGCTGTTCCATCACTGACCAGGAGACTGTCCTTCTCCAGCCGCCCTGGACCCCACGGCTCACCACGCCCTTGCCCCCAGCCTCAACTCTGTGTCCTGACCTCGGAGCCGGAAATGCTGCTTTCTCCAGTCAGCACCCGTAGCTGGCTTCCTTCCCTTTCTAGTCTTACTTTCTCGGGCACCTGCCCTGACCGTTGGGTCACAGATGCCAAGAGTGCTCGGCTGTGTCACCTTAGCAGATACTGCTGTCTCCTCCCCAGCCTTCCTTGAGCTCATGGGGAAAAGAGCCACAGACTTGCTTCTGACTCAGTGGTCCCACCCATTGTTGCTCCTTGGCGTCTTGCTGGCCCGGGCACATGGTGCCCTGTGTGACACGTCTTGTCCCAGCTAACCTCTGGGGTTGTGTCTGCCTTTAATCCTGGACCTACGGTGCTCCTAGAGTCTCCCAGACCCCTCGGGTCCTCCTGAAAGTCGCCTTCTTGTATTTAGACAACCACCTCAATGTTTGTCGGCGTTCTCCTATCCGGCTGGCCGTCCAGTCTTTGTGCTGCGGCCTCCCTGCAAGTCCCGTCTTGCTGTGGTCCAGGGCCCTGGAAGGATCCAAATCTCCATCCAAATCCAGAACGTGGGCTTCTTTCTCCAGCTAAGACCCTCCTGGGCACTTGGTCCTCAACCCTATTACCTCCCCAGATGGAGCCAGATGAAGCCAAGGGGCCCGGGGGACGCAAGGAGTCCTGTTAGTGACAACCCAGCCAGCAGGCCCATGAGACCTATTATGGTGAGCCAGCAAAGTCTTAGTTTGGGATTGGGGGTTGGGTGTGGGGGAAAGAGCGTGGACCCAACTCTCTTCCATAGACAGCTCCATTGAAGATTCTGGAAGTCAGCACAATGCTCCACAGTAAAACAACAAAGGAACTGGCCCAAATGTAGGACCAAAAGAGGCACAATTTTAGATATTAGTCTTTGTTCTTTGCTATTGGATTCAACCGAGCATCGTAAGGTCCCAACCTGTGGCGAATCACAGGAGAAATTATTTTACGACCCCATCAGGGGAGGCACTGGGGTGGGGGGCCGGAAGAGGGAGTTTCCAGAAGTTATGAGCTGTGGTCAGTTTTGTTCCCTTACAGAGCCTGATGTGCATGGTCAGCCATTTGACAGTGATCACGGAACTCCCATAGAACAGAGTTCTTGACCATTTGTTCTGCCCACGCCCCTGCTCTGAGTAAATTGCCCTGTTTTTTATCTCCACGCCTTGGCTACGGGGTCTTTCTAGAGAGAGTTATCAAACAGTCCCTGTAGATCACAGATCTCTGCTATTGGATCTCAACAGGGGCTTCTCTAACGCTCATCAAGCCTTCCCTCCACCATGTAGCAGGGTCTCGTTCCTCATGCCCCTCCAGCCCCTGACTTTATTCCCACATGCGCATTCTAAGCTGATGACCTCCCCCCTCCACCCCGCCCCTTTACAAAGTGCTCCTCCAGGCCCAGCAGCTACTTGACCCAGCCCCTCACTAGCTCCCTCCTCCCGCTGCCTTCCTGCCATCCTTGACCCAAGGTTTTGGCTGGAAATGGAGACGACTCCGCCCGCAGAGGCTGGAATTCGCACACAAAACACCCACTGTTTCTTTGTTAGCTTTCATTTAGAGGAGGAGATGATGTTGACCACAAATAACAGGGCTGAGGAAGTCTCTGGAAGTTCCTGGCATCTCACGGGACACAAAGTCAAGCCTTAAAGTTCTGGCTTCCAATAAGCTCAAGGCAATCGCCAAGCACTCCCTTCCAGGGGGAAGGACAGATGCAAGGGCTTGAGGTGGAGCCCCAGGAAACTGTTAGCTGGACTGTGCCTGAGACTGTAGGCTCCTCGGGGAAGGATGGGGAGGGGAAGAGAAGATCCAAACCCCAAGGCACCATTCAAGGAAGCATGGTATTGTTGGCATCACTCTGTGCTCTAGGTATGTCCTCTGATGGAATACAAATGCCTTCTCATTTTTCTCTTCTTTTAAAGTTTATTTATTCTGAGAGAGAGAGAGAGCACGCACGCGCCAGAGGGGAAGGGGCAGAGAGAGGGAGAATCCCAAGCAGATTCCACACTCTCAGTGTGGAGCCCGATGTGGGGCTCGAATCCACGAACCGGGGGATCGTGACCTGAAATGAAATCAAGAGCTGGACGTTCAACCGACTGAGCCACCCAGGTGTACAAATGCCTTCTGAATTCATTCCCATTTTCCATCAGAACTGACCTTCTGGCCACATCACATATTTCTTCTTTGCTTCAATGTTCCCCCCCCCCCCCACCTCCTTTTCACTCTCTCTCCTGGTTTTATTGGACAAAATCCATCCAGAAAATCAGAAACCATGCGAAATACTTCAAACGTCAGAAACGCGCTGGATGGAACACGTTACAAAAGCATTGGAAGGGCTGAAAGAGCCACAGAGAGGAAGATGAACTATCCCAGAGATTCAAAATGGCAGGAAGCCACCATTGCCTCCTGGGATTGGAGGAAACAAAGTGGGGAGGTCCCGGAGCCCAGGCGCACAACGGCGGCTTGGATCACGGGAGGCAATTCAGAGCGATCACTGGTGTACTACGGGAAGCAACAAAAGGCCACTGGACCCAACAGCTGCCTGCCACTGCTGGAATTAGAAGTACCCCCCCCCCCGACACCTGCAGGGTGCCGGCCGCTCTTAAGACCCAGGACCCAATGAACCACCTGGGATGGGGTGCATGGGTGGGGGCTGATTTACCTGGGGGAAAGTGGAATTCTCTTCAGGACCAGCAGAAAAGCTTCGTCCTTCCCTGCACCCCTCCTTCCTCCGGGTCCACATTCTCCTTTTATTTTCTCTTCTCTCCACCAGCCCCTGTCCTGGAGCGTGTAAGGCTGAGAGACCCCCAGATTCATTTTTCTGGTTGGCCAGTGCACCGGACCCTGTTACGACAGCCAGCAGTGTGGGGGAAGCAAGCTCTCTACTGAGCAGCCTCTCCTTATAGCCTGAGTGGGGAAAGACTGCCCAGCGTTCATGCAAAACAAGCTGATCTGGAGGGGGGCGTTTCTTTGTCCCCTGTCCCCCCCCCCAGGCCCTCTGCCCCTAGCACAGCCCCCCTCTTAGGCTGCCCCTACAGGCTGGTCTGTGCCCATGGACACCTCTGGGCCCATCAGCTGTCCCCATAACGAACAATGACAGCTCATCACATTACCGGCCTGCCCCTCTGGCAGGAAGGTTAAGGGCTGGTGAGGCTCATTAGCATCTGCCTGGAAGGGGACCGGGCCCTGCAGGCTCTTCCTCCTCTCAGAGCTGCCCCCTCCTTCCCAGGCCCCGTTCTAGCAGGCTCTGGGCTGTGTGTTGCGAGCAGTTGGGGCGTGTCGCGAGCCGTTGTGAAGGGGGTCAGAGTAATCTGTTGTTTGACGGTAGCAAAGGGAGGAAGGCACACGCACGCTTTGCTTTTGAAAACTTACAGTGGGTTGAAGCAGTCATTTCCCGCTCCCTGGAATTCCAAGATGCTTTCTTGAGTAGGAGAGGAAGAGGTAGGGTCAGCGAGAGCTGGGGCTAACGTGACGGGAGCTTGTCCCACGGAGGCGACTGTGAATATCCCCCCAGTGTTGCCGGTGAAGAAAGAGTGAGACCAGGACTGCCCGCTGACTGTCCCCCTGCGTCCTGACTGTTGGCTGGGACAGGCAGAGATGAAGGTAAAAGGGCCATGCATCTTCTTAAGTGGCCCACGATTAGAGCATCCGTCCAAGGGGATCCTGACCCAGCACGTCTCCAACGTGAGTGCCACAAAAATCTCCAAAGGATCTTGTTAAAATGCAGACTTTGACTCAGCGGGTCTGGCGTGGGGGCAGCTGGGGATTTCCATTTTCACTGGTGTGAAAAATGGGAGAAATGTGCCAAGGCTTCTAGGCCCAAACCATCCAACGCCTTCTGTGAAGTAGAGTCTGGAGGTGGGGTGTTTTCTTCCAGGGTCCCTTTTCCTAGGGCTCCTCAGAGTCCCCTAAGCCCAAGTCTTCAAGGACAAAGGCCACGCTGGACCCCAGTGACCATGACGGGGGCCGGTTATGGGTGCCTGAACTCGTGCACGCTAGTTTGGAATGGCTGACTTATTCATGAAATGTAATTGCATCCCGCTTCTCCAGAGTTAACTGAAATCACAGATGGACCAAAATTTCAAACTGGAGGGGACTGTAGAAAAATACGCAGTTCAATTCTCTTATTTTAAATATTTTTAAATGTTTTTTATTTATTTATTGGGGGGGGAGGGGGAGAGAGAAAGAATCCCAAGCAGGCCCCTCACCATCAGTGCAGAGCCCGACGCAGGGCTTGATCCCACGAACTGTGAGATCGTGACCTGAGCTGAAGTCAAGAGTTGGACGCTTAACTGACGGAGCCCCGCAGGCTCCCCCAATTCTCTTATTTTCCAGAGGATGAAACTAAAGCCCAAATGCTTACATTAGTGGCTTAGCCCCCAACACAGGGTCTGGGCCATCAATATGGGTTCATCCAATTGATGAAATACCCAGCATCCTGCCCTATAAAATCCATCAGAACAAGGGCCCTTTGCTGTTGTTTTCCAACTTTCTACATTAGGAGTTGCAAACGCACGTCTGCAGGGGCCAAGGACGGAGGTGGCCGAGAGGAGAGAGCTGGTGTGGGACCCAGGAAGATGGCTGACGCTTTTTTTTCCAGAGAAGTTTGGGGCGAACGTCCGATGTTGAAATATGGGCAGCTAATTCAAATTTAAAGTAGAATACTATGGGGCCAAAACAAGACAAGTTGCCAAAGCACATACACCTGCTTGCTATCAGCCTCTGATCTTCGTGGATGTCAGGGGTTGAAAAGTGATTTTTGTTCACATGTCTGTCTGGATGCCACAACACAGAGCCAAGGCTCAGGAAATACTTTCCCTGCTAGCTTAGTCAGAAAGAGAGCTTCTTTCCTAAATGCAAAGGGAAGTTTTCTGACAGGATGTAGGCGATAGGTCAGACTGTAGAAGTCTCTCTCCGTGTAACCGGAAAAAGTCGTTTAGCAGATTTAACTCAGCTTGGAACATGCTTGGAAATCACCTTAAGGATGGGTGTCCGGTACTCTAAGGCAAGTGACTGGGGATTTTTCTGAGCTGAACTGCTCACTTAACGAGCGAGCCATAAATGGGTCCCCGTATTAACCTACACACTCAGTAGATTGTGTGCAGGGATGTTGGATGAGGTACAAACTGTAGTGTGACTGTCTGTCCAATAGGCATATTTTGTAAATGTTTAATCAACGTACATGCAGGAAATGTGCACATAATCTAAAAACAGGAAAGTGCACAGAAGAATACCTTTGAATGTGGTAGCTACTGTTGTGGTGAGCATAGCACAATGTATAGACTTGTTGAGTCACTAATGTAACCCCGTGTGTCAACTATGCTTCGATTTTTAAAAAATACCATCCAATGCATTTTTATAAACTGAACATACCTGTATAACCAGTACCCAAATCAAGAAAGAATATGACCAGCACCCCAGAAACCCCTGAGTCCCCTTTTCCAGTTACTCACCCCCAATCCTACCAGCGTGAACACTCTCACGTCTTCTCACAGCATAGAGTTTCTTTCTTTGTATACATATTGTGTCTGGCTTCTTTTGCTGAACATTGTAAGATTAATCCATCCATATCATGTGTCGCTGTGTGGCCATGGTGTATCATTGCTAGTCTTCCATTGTGTGTATGTGACACTATTTGTCCATTCTACTATTGAGGCACATTTGAATGGTTTCCATTTGGGGGGTTATTACAAATGGCGCTGCTATGAGATTTCTGGTACATTTTTTTGTTTTGTTTTGTTTTTCTCTTTGAGTCTATCTATTTAGTTTGAGAGAGAGAGTGTGTGCAAAAGAAAGAGAGAGAGGAGGAGGAGGGACAGAGAGAGAGAGAGAATGCCAAGCAGGCTCCGTACTTTCAGTTCAGAGTCCGACACAGGGCTCAATCTCACAAACCGTGAGATCATGACCTGAGCTGAAATCAAGAGTTGGATGTTCAATCAACTGAGCCACCCAGATGTCCCATCCAAGACATTTCTTTGGATGAACATATGTACATATTTATTTTTTTTTAATTTTTTTTCAACGTTTATTTATTTTTGGGACAGAGAGAGACAGAGCATGAACGGGGGAGGGGCAGAGAGAGAGGGAGACACAGAATCGGAAACAGGCTCCAGGCTCTGAGCCATCAGCCCAGAGCCCGACGCGGGGCTCGAACTCCGGGACCGCGAGATCGTGACCTGGCTGAAGTCGGACGCTTAACCGACTGCGCCACCCAGGCGCCCCCATATTTCTTTGGAATATATACCTAGTACTGGGATTGCTGGACCATAGGTTATGCATATGTTAAGCTCTGATAGATGCTGTCCGTTATCCAAAATGATTGTATCAGTGTGCATTCCTGCCAGCAGTGAATGAGTGTTCCGACTGCTCCATATCCGTGCCGACACTTGGTTGTTGAAAGAGAAAAGCTCAGTTTTGTTTTTCATTCGGTGACAGGGTACTGTATCACATCACTATATTTTAATTTGCATTTTCTTGATAACTAAGAAAGCTGGGCACTTTTGTTGGTATACTTAAGGGCCATTTGGGTATCCTTTTCTATGAAAAGTCTGTTCAAATCTTTTGCCCATTTAAAAAGAAAGGTTATCTTTTCGCTCCATTAATGGTGTCTTTTGATAAATAGACATTCTAACGTTTATGTTCACCCATTTATCTTTTCTTCGTCTTTATGGTTAGCCCTCTCACGTCCTGTTTAAGAAGTCTTTGTCTACTCAAGGTCACAAACATATTTCCTTGCAAAGCTTTATTACGTTTTACCTTTCACATTCTAAACAGCGATTGGAGTGAGCTTCTTTCTGTCTTCTCGAGATAATTTCTCCCAGGCCCAGCAGGCCCATGGCATGGCTGAGCGGCCGTACTCCACGCGGGCAGGAGCAGGGATCTGAGCTTGGACCACCAGACCTTCCAATCACCAGCTGCTTCACCTCTCTGTGTCTCAGTTCTCCAGGGATAATAACCCTGGCTTCCTCGTGGTTTTCTGGTGAGGACTGATTATGTGAATCCACACCCAAGACTGAGAACAGTATCTGACACAAAATAAACACTCACTGAGGGTTGGTGATCTTTACCAGTCTCGATTTGATGAGCTAAGGCAGAAAGAGTGACAAGGAGGGATAGAATGGGCCATCAGTGGGTCCCAAATCCTGGAGAGGGTAGAGGGGAAGAGACTGAGGACCACTCATCTCTATCCATCGCTTAAGTAGGCTCATAGGTCACAGACTGTCAGAGTGTAAAAGTCGGAAGGTTCCAAGAAGTTCACTCTGGGAATTCAGGGCCACAAAGCCCAAATAGCCAGGAAGCCCCTTGGTCACATTTAGCCCCTCCCCGGAGGCTAGGAATGATGGGCCATGACTGTACAACTTACTTTAAGCAGAAAATAATTAAACAGTGAATTTGGGGGAGGAATCAGATATGTTGACAGTCTCAGCTTCCGAGAGGTAGAACCTCATCTGGGGGTTTAGACGGTTTTCCCAGAGTGGGTCCCATGGGAGAATGAGCACTTGACCCTAAGCCCACCAGGCAGAGACCCGAGGACCGGATCACTTAGTGGATCAAGAAATTCCTCAAGAGGATTTCTAGAATTGTGTATATTTCTTCTCTTCAGATAAATCTCCAGAATTATATAAAATAACATCATACCCCTTTGCTCAGGACAGGGGTCCACAAACTTCACGTGTAAAAATCTAGCCGCCAAATATATTCTGGGCTCCTTGGTTTCTGTCGCAACTTCTCAACTCTGCCGTTGTCTTGTGAAAGCAGCCACGTAGACAACACGCAAACAAGTGGGCGTGGCAGTGCTTTATATTTACGGACGCTAACATTTGCATTTCATATAATATCCATATCAGAATATGATATATATATTTGGTTTTTTCCAACCACTTAAAAATGCGAAACCATGCTGAGTGTGTAGGCCTTGCCCAAATGGGCACTAGGCCAGATTGACCCGTGGGAGGTGGTCTAAGTCAATCCTAATCAGTGGTTTCCCAAGTGTGGTCCCCGGACAGCATCAGCATCACCTGGCACCCTGCCAGAAATGGGACCTCTCAGGCCCAACCCACATTTACTGCGTCAGAAAGTGGGGGAGGGGCCCTCTCGGTGATTCGTATACATGGTCCAGTTTGAGAATCGCTGGGCACTTGTTCCAAGCCAATGTTCCCACCTTCTGTCTCTATCTTTTTTTTTTTTTTGCATTAGACAAGCCAATTAACCTGAAATCTGGAACCCCTTCTGAGAAGTCCTGCCCCATAGCTGCTGGTTGAGACAAATGGCTCCAGAAAATTACTGGCAGGTGTCCACGTCCTGGGCCACCTGGGCCGATTTGCCTAGTACCGGATGCACGATCAAAATCTGGTATCTGTCACCAAAGCGAATGCGATTCACCTTTGTGAGCATTGTAACTGGCTAGGGCGGTAGGAAATCATTCACTGCTGTGCGGGCCAAAGTAAAGACCCAAAACTGCAGAGATGGAAGGCAGCACACAGCTTTCATGGGGCAGGACACGGTGAGGGGACAGAAGTGTTAGGGGAGGCAGCCAGCTGAAGCTCATCGTTACAGACAAAGGTCGCCAGGAAAGCGGGTAACTGAGCTCCCTTAGCAGCCAAGCACTAGGGAGGACATCAGACAACATCTCCACTAAAGGGGCAGCAGGGAGACCTGGTCACTGAACTGCTTTGCACCCTGAAACATGAGGCTGCCTCCCACGCCTGGGGGATCCCAGGTCCCTGTAAGATTTCTGGTCCCACGTGAGTCCTGCCAACACACAGCGTTGGAGTGTCTGTTCCTTGGCACCAGAAGAATACAACATTCTCTCAATGGACAGAACTCAGGCTCCACTACCTTATTGAGGCTTCCCTTAACGCGTTATGCACGTATGTGTTTTCCTCTCCGACATCGCCTCCTTCATGGACCTAAATCTTACTCTCCAGGACCTCACTTAGAAGCAGTCCTCCCCCCATAAAAGTCCCCCTTGGTTCCCCTGCTCTTCCTGCCTGATAATTTCACCTCCCCCCCCCCCCCCCCAGAGCCAGCACCCTGTTGCCGGAAGCCCTGTGCATTGCATTCTGCCGTATTTTAAGTTAGCCATTGCAGGGCTGTTCAGGTGACTTGAGGACTCAGGAACCTTTGTGTCCTTGCCATCCCCAGTCCATGGTCGAAGTTTAATCAAAGTTGGGGGGAGGTCAGAGAAGGTCCAGTCATCCCATTCTGGGTGACCTCTCTACCCTCGCCACCCACAGCCATTGCACAGACAAGAAGAACAAAGTCCAGAGAGGTGACAAGATTTGACAGCCTTGGTTGAACGATGTTCTGGGACAGGAAGGACCGGACGTCCCTGGTAGGTCCCCTTTCCAAGCCCTGTCTCCTTCACACTTCTAAATCCCTTCTCCACACTTCAAGCTGAGGGGACCCGAGATAATTTCAAGGGCTTTCAATGACCATCTGCAATGAACTGTACGGGAAATATCTCCAGTCAATTAGTGATGGCACGTTTCCAGGGCCGTGACAACCTGCTCTTGAGCAATCAGACTTAATTATCTTGTTGTCTTTTCTTTCTTTTTCTTTTTTTTTTTTTAATGTTAATCTCATTTGTGAGGGTTTCTGTAAACAATTAGGTAAGCAGAGACTTTTAATTTGAATGAAGCAAATCGGATGAAGCACTGTATTTTACCAAGAACTCCCTCCAAGGCTTTAAAAATCTCAGCTGAGTCCCGTGTTAGTATCAGAGCCTGCATTATCTCCTTCTAAAAATTCGCTAGAACCATGCTCCCTGGGAGCAGACCCTTGGATGAGCCGTGGAAGAAAATTCACTTTTTTTTGTTTGTTTGTTGACCACCACAGAGCCCAAAAGAGGAGCTGAGGAGGGGATGGTCCCTATTTTGTTTGGGCTCCACCTCTTTGGACCCAACAATAAACTCATGGAATTAGGCTGAGCAGCTGTTTAATAGCAGCAGTGGCTGCTCAGGGAGAAAGAAAAACACAATCACAGCCCTGCACAGGCTAGTGTTTCCACCTGCTTACCCAGCCATCCGTTGTCCCTCCAGGATCAGGCATCCTTGCCATATGAGTCCTCAACGCCCAGCTCTTCGTGGGGGTGGCTGGTCAACCGTCCCGTATTGCCTGGTCACGGCCATTGGCTTGCGAGGGACAAAGGCGAAGGAGAGGCAATTATGGGACGTTTTCTGGAATGCTGGGGCAAGAGCAGCTCTCTTTCTGCTGGTGGCGGTAGGCTGTAAGAAGGAGTGTCTGGTCCTGTCAGTGGCTATGCTGTCACTTTGTGAGAAGAGTGATCTTCATGAGAATGAAGGGAAAATGGAGGAAAGCAGAGGAGAGAGAGAGAGAGAGACTCCTGATGCCAGTGGTTGAGTTCATACCCCAATCAAACTACATCCTGGATTTCTCAGTTATTTGGCCAGTAATCCACTTTGCTTCCTCCCTAATCCAGTTGAACTTGTGTGTGTCACTTACAACTCAAAGAACCCTTTCAAATACAGTATTGAAGGGAAATCTTTTCAAGGCGAGAAATGAGGACTGAACTATGTATCGTCAATCTCACACCAGCAGTTAAAGCCCCATTTCAGCCGAAGCCCACTCAAGAGCCTGAATGATAAACCAAGGTAGGATTATTCATCTGGAAAGAATAACTTGCGTTCTACCTCTGTTCACTCCTGGCCCTCTGAGGCACTGGGACCCTTCTTCTCCAGAATCCCCAAGGATTTGAGCAATGACCTGGGTGCCTCTTGGTGTTTCTCTGCTGACACGTCCAGGGACGACTTGGCCATACCTTGGCTGCCTGGAGTCACAGTCCCCTCCCACTGCAAAGGGCGCAGGGCCAGGATCCCCAGATCTTGCCCCTAGTCTGTCTACGACTGTGTACATTAGCTTGGGCAAGGCACACAGCTACCCTCTATCCATTTCCCTCGTGCAAGGCAGTTAGGTATGGCCAGGCATGGTGCCCAGGGGTCTAACCTGTTGGAGCGCCTTTCAAAGCCTCCTCTAAGTCCTGTGCTGCCCTAGCCCTGTCACAGCCTCTCCTCCCAGGGATCTCATGCTCCTGACTCAGACCAGATCTCAAACAGCCCTTCTCACCGCAGCCCATGTTCCGCAGAGCTCCTGGTGCCCCCCAACCCAAAGCCAGCACAGCCTCGGAACCCCATGCTCCCCTGTGCCTGCTTAGCCGTGGCCTCACACTTCAGCTCCCCTCTGTGTTTGGCAGCACTTAGAAAGAAAGGAGAATTCCATACGCAGCATCTGCTGGGATTGAGATTCTGGTTCCCCAGAGGCCCCAAGGGGAGATGGGAGTGAGGAGGGGCCCTGCAGCTGGCACATACAAACGTACCCGGAAGAGACTGGATAGAAGGCTCCGTACCTGTTAAGCACTGACAGTCATCACACGTCTGAAGAGTGAGCGAGACAAGAAGTCCTCAGTGTGAACTGGAAGAAAAAACAAGAGAAGAGCAAGCTAGTTGCAGGGCTCACCCTTGCGGGCAGATGCAGCCTGGCCTTTATGAAGGGAGAATTGAACTTTAAGGCTTCACATGTGTCCCCCATGGGTGAGGCAGATGTGCCTTGAGTGAGCTGGATTCCGGGGCATCTGTCAGCCCCGCTTTGTACGGTGCAGCTGGGCAGCCTGGCTCTGTGCCCAGTTATGAGCATCTCCTGGGGCCTGTCCAGCTTACGAGGGGATCAATAAACATTTAAATGTCATGCTTCCAGCAGCCATCCGTCATAGTAAATGTTGCTGTTCAATAAATGTCGCTAGAGGGTCACAAAGTCTCTCTTGCAGAACACCCTCTGGCCACCACTTCCTCTCTTGACCCTCCCGCTGGGATCATCACTGTGCCCTGCTCCTGGTTTGAAGTAGCAAAGGGTAAGGGGCTGTTTCTGAGCTTGAAGCTAGGGGTGGTCTTTTTTCCTGGAACTGGCTTCCTTACCACATATACTCTGTGGTCACCATTAGTGCAGTTTGCCGGGCATTTCTGGTTCTCCTTGTTTCTGGAGCAGGGTAAGTTCGCACTTCCTGGCCCCTCTGTGATTGGATGTGTCTAAATCACTAGTTCTGACCAATGCAGTGTGACCAGATGTGACAAGTGTCACTTTGAGACTGGAACGTTTAGTTGCTGATACGAGGTTGTCTCCAGATCGCCTTTCTTTCTGACACGGCCACTCAGAACGTTGGATATAGTGGCTCCTCCATAAATCTGAGTTTCTGTATGGCTCCAAGGAGTTGAGCCCCTTCCGTCATTGTGGACACACAGCATGAGCAAGAAATATACTTTCATCGTTTGAACCTCGTGAGATTTGGAGAGTTTTTTGTTACTGCAGCATGACTTAACCTCTTCTGACTGATACAGGTTAGAAATTGCTGAGATATTTGAGAGAAAGGAGCAGATATCAACCTGATCCTTCCTCTCACCTGCCCCAGGCATCTAAAAGAACCATACAAACTTTGCAACTGGAATATAAGCTGTCCTTTTAGTCTAAGAGTGGCTGTTTTTGTAGCACTGGAGAGATTTCTTCACCCCATGTCTGCTCAGGACACTCCTTCCGTGGCACCAGGAGGAGGAAAGTGCCAACAGGTGACTGAGGCTGGGCCTTCTCTGGTTGTCCCAACCTGGTAGGCAGTGTCCTTCGTTGGGTGAAAAGGTGGTTCTTTCCCTCCAGCATGGAAAAGCATCAGGACTGGTGCTTCTGGCTCGACTCTGTCTCCAGATCAGTTTAAAGATACACAGGATGGACCACTGACTTTGGCATTGCAGGATTTCAGAGCTGGCCTCCAAGAAGCTCTGCAAAGTGTGCTCACCACTGCCGTGGAGCTCTCGAGACACCTTTCCAGCAGACCTTCCAGAGTTCAGGGCCAAAACTTGAGGGAGAAGTCAGGAAAGATGGGTTCTCCTATTATCCGGGGGGGCGGGGGGTAAGTTAAAGATGGCAGAAGCCATCCTTCTGGCAGAAGTTGTCATTGCTGTCATCTGCTGGTTGTTCGGGAAGCCTGTCTTTGTTTAGACACTCTCTGAGTCACATCTCCACCTCTACCTGTCTACACCTGCCCACCTGCGTGGCTCACAATCACTATTGCCAAAGGGATGGCTTCTGGAGAGGCGAGCTGGCATGGGAAATATATTTCTGTTGGAAGCTAGACCTGCTCTGAGCGCTCTCAAGCTACCTCACCTATCCAGCAACCGGAGTCCCGGGTCTTCTCGCTGCTCTGGATTCGGGGCCACTTGGCATTCTGAGCGGGCTCTTTGAAGTTAACTCTCACGTCCCAGCAGTGTAGCTTTGTATTCTCGTCATGACGATATCTTTCAAAAACTGTAAAATGAATTTCCATAGTGTCTATACAGTATTTGCACTTCCTTTCCCACCGCCAGGAAAAACAAAACCATTTACACAAACATTCAGTTAAGGACATCATGGCTTTCTGTAAACACATCAGAGTCATATTTTTATTCTTTTCCGCCTCTTTGCTCTCCCTCTGCTTTTCCATAATGCATTTGACCCTTTTAGAATGTCCTTCTCCTGTTTATATTATGTGTATATAATATATTATATATATTCCCACTCCAGGGTTTCTACAGTCTCAGGAAATATTTAAGCTTACTACCCTTACACATTGATTTTGTTTTGTCCTCCTTCCTTTCAACAAAGCACCGTAAGTCTTTTTTTTTTTTAATTGCACCTTGTTTTCCCCCATCTCCAGTCTACCTCCCCCTAATATTCTTCAACTTGTCCCAAAACTCACGTAACACCCTCAGACGGCCACTGTTTTCCTGTGTATGCTCTTTGGATCCCATGGGTGTTTTCTCCTTAACCTTCTGAAAATAGAGGTAGGCATTCATCCGTCCATTCATTCAACTATTCAGCACATGTTTATTGAGCACCTACCACGAGTGGACACCCTACCAGGCACTGGAGATACTGCAGCAAATAGGTGGGCATAGTCCCTGACTGCCTGATCTTATAGTTTTATAGAAGAAACTAACAAAGATGTAGAGTCCTTACGTCAGATAGCGATACATGCTCTGGAGAAATATACAGCAGAGTGAGGTCATAAAGAGTGGTGGGGGCTGGGTATTTTTTTTTTTAATTACCAAGGAGGTCTCTTTGAAGAAGTGAGGTTGAAGCAGACACCTGAATGAAGCAATAAGGCAGCCATGCCCTACGGGACGAAGAAGCACCACATGGCTGGAAGGTGTTTGATGTGTACATGGAATATCGAGGAGGCCAGGGTGGCTGAGCCTGGTGAGTGATGGGAGACGGGCTGGAGGTAAGGCTGGAGAGGTGGGCCAAGGGCCTCCTAGGTCGCAGTCAGACTTTGCAATTGATCTAAGTAGGATGAGATCCCCTGGAGAGGGAAGAACAAGGGGTGGCATACTCTGGTTCATGTTTTACTTGGATCACTCTGACTTCTGGGTGATGAACGGAGAACATACAGAAACAGTCTACTTAGGAAGCCAAGGCAGACGTCCAAGAAAGATAATGGTAGTGTGGACAGAATGGTGCTGGTGGATATCCGGAGACAAGAGACTGGGTTCAAGATATCCCTCGAAGGTAGGGCTGATAGTCATTGCTTGTATACTTAGAGGGTGAGGATGCTTTTGGTGTCAGTAAAAGTGGATGAGTGGTGTTATGAACTGAGGTGGGGAGTCTATGGAGGAACAATGAATGAGGGAGGGCAGGACCTCAAGTGTTCATATGTTTTTTTAAATTTTTTTAACATTTATTCATTTTTGAGAGACAGGGCACAAGTGGGGGAGGAGCAGAGAGAGGGAAACACAGAATCCAAAGCAGGCTCCAGGCTCTGAGCCATCAGCACAGAGCCCGAGGCAGGGCTCGAACCCACGGACCGTGAGATCATGACCTGAGCCAAAGTTGGATGCCCAACCGACTTAGCCACTCAGGCACCCCATCAAGCATTCAGATTTAAACATTAGGCTTCATATAAAAAACAGAGATGTGGGAAGGAAGCATCTGGACAGCTAAGGGAGATACTGAGGCTTGAGATGCGGACCAGGAACCCGTCAGGGTATAAGTACTGTGTAAAGCCATAGGACTGGCTGGAATCACCAGGGAATGAGTGAGGGTGAAGGGAGCATAAAAGCAGTCCAACGACTTAGCCTTAGGAAACTTCAAATTCTAAAGGTTAAGAAGAAGCATGGGAATCAGCAGAGATTTAGAAAGAGCAGCCGATGATATAGGAGGAGAAGCAGCGGAGAAATGGCTCCCAGAAGCCAAGGAAAGGAGATGTTTCAGGAAGGAGGGCATGATTAATGGGGTCAACTCTCGGCACCTGATGTCTTTTCATCTGCATCACCAAGTTGCAGAATGTCCTGTGAGGGTCCATGGTAGAAACTTTAGGGAACAGAGCTAGCACAGTTCTGCTTTCCTCCGGTGGCCAGAGTGGGGGCTTTAATGGCCTTAGAAAGGAGACAAAGAGACTTGCATACTGGCTTCCGTTTCCCTGCTGGACCATCTTTCAGAGGGCAATTACGCAGTTAACAGGCTAAAGGAAGGTACTTATAAGCAAACATCTGTAGCCTCCCAGAGGGTGTGGGCTGGCCTTCAAACCACCACAATCTGAGCTTCGCCTGCACAGAACGAGGGTCTCTCTCTAGTTAGCCAGACCTCTGAGGAATTTCCAGGAAGGAGATTCTGTCCTCTTATCTTTAATGAATGACAGGAGTTGGGGGATGTCGTTCAGGGGCTGGGAAGTAGGCTATTCAGAGAAAGAGCAAAACTGCAGCTCGTAAGGGTTCCCTTTCTCCATCTGACTTGCTGACTTGCTTACTTTGACCCTCTAAATGGAAATGAGACTCATGGAGCTGGCCAGAAACTCAGGAAACCTCTTCCTCCCTCATGCCTCACGCCGGATCTAGTCCCACACCTCGCCAGTTTTAGCTCCTAAGTACCCTGATCACGTCTTCCCATCTCCACTGCCATTACCGGGATCCGAGCCATCATCACTCTTGGCTGGACTCCTAATTAGTCTCGCCACATCTACTCAGAGCCCTCCAACCTTTTCTCCACAGTGCAGAGTCATTCTTTCCAGTCTCCGCTTAGAAATGTCCAGTGGCTTCCCACTGATCGTGTGATGAACCCCAAACGCCCAAACTTCCCAGCATGCTGCCCCACTCTGGTCTCAACTCTAGTATCATTCTTTCATGAAGACCTTCTCTGACCCCCTTGTCCCTCGTGGATTCCTTTGCTGTCTACTCACGTCAATTTGTAATTATAAACTTTACACCGTGATGATTCGATTAATATCTATCTCCAACACCAGACGTTAAGCCCCATTACATGTCTGTTCTGTCCCCGGCCCCATCTCAGTGGCTGTCACCCTCAAGAATGAAAGACCATGTGAAGAGAGCTGTGGAGAACCCAGGTGAGCCTACTCAGCGAGGAAACAAGGTACAAGCAGCTGTCACTTGGGGACCCACTGCCATTGGAAGCGCAAATGCCATTGCCTTGGACACCAGTTAACTTTACTCTCCTCCCGAAGTGGCTTCTGCAGGTCCTGGCTGGGCTCTGAGTTCAGTGACTTCATCCCCATCCCCGTAATCATACCCTTCAGCTCTTTTCAGGTCTCCACGAAAACCCCACTCATGCCAGCCATGTTGTGTATTTCAACAAACTGTCACACTGGATGAAGGTCTCCGCTTCTATCCCCACACTTGTGTGCAGAAACCCTTGGAGGGCCTGAGGAAATGGCTCTTACCCTTCGCATGATAGGAACTCCTTGAAGAACATTAAGGATTATAAGAGGAAAAGATCCCAAGCCTTCACTCAAGTATAAGAACCAACAACACCCTAGGAACGAGAGAGCACTTACAGTGCTTTAATAAAAACGATCCAAGAGCTAGTTCGTAGTCTTTTCTGGGATATCACCCACTCAAGTTCAAGATACATCTGTATCTAGAAGGGACTCTACTGGTCATTGAAGCCTTTGCATCTGTGGCTCAGATGCATCAGTTTAAGGAGATTTTTCTTTTATTAAATCATTGGTGTTTGCTTCTGCTCAGATTTGCCTCATTCTCCCCCCCGCCCCACCATCAAACACACGCTTTATCTGTACTTTGGATCTCTCCTTTCTATTTTCTATTTTTAGCATTGCCCCTTTCTTGATTTTATTTTATTTTTCCTTCCTGATTTTGGGTGAATTCCTCAAAATTGTCTTCCACATTGCTGATGGGATTTTTTTTTTGTTCTGTTGATTCTTTTACTTTTTTATGCATTTAAAAAATCTCTTTTCACACATTTAATACTAACATTCTCTGCTTATCTCATCTAGTTCCCTTTTTATAACTCCTTAGCAGCTGCCTTTTGATCTCACTGTGTTGTCTTTTGTTTTCATATTGTTGATGATACAAGACAATGTCTAAAATGTATGCAGTAAATCTTTTTTTTTTTTTTTAAATGTTCCCCTCTTGCTTCATAAGTATTATACCATCCATCTGTGTTTAGGATCTTTTCAGAGGTCCCTTATTATCTCGTTTCTACTTTTTCATCTTTTTTTTTTTTTTTTACATTTATGTACTTTTGAGATACAGAGCACAAGTGGGGGAGGGGCAGAGAGAGAAGGAGACACAGAATCCGAAGCAGGCTCCAGGCTCCAGGCTCTGAGCTGTCAACACAGAGCCCGACACGGGGCTCGAACTCACAAACTGCGAGATCATGACCTGAGCTGAAGTCGGACGCTCAACCGACTGAGCCACCCAGGCGCCCCTTTTCATCTTTGAACAATAAAGCTTCTATCTGTGTCTGGAATTTGTTCACCAAACTGGATTGAGTAGATCCTTCTGGAATCATCTCATCGAGGTCTTAAGCTTAAGGGTAGCCTGAGGACTTGAGAGGGACCTAGAGCTATGGACAATATCAGAAGGTTAACTTCATGACGGGACAGTGTCTTTTCTAGGTAAAGCCACTGGCTTGGGCCCCTGGCTGGCAAATGGTCCCATCCCCAGTCCGTCACACCTGGATGAGGCATTCTGTTCTGTGGGATATTGGGGCATTTGCCACAGTCTCCAGCCCACTGTTTGGTTTAGCTGCCCATGCCCTGGTGTACCACGTGGATGTCCTTAAAACTCCCCATTTGTTCTTTCTGCGCTGTTACCCTCCACGTCAACAGGAGACTTCCCACCTTCCATAGCTGCCACCAGTAGTCTCATACCTGACACCCATAATTCCCTAGCATTGATCAGATTCTCATTTGCCAAGAGTTCATCCACACGTACACAGGACCCACACACAACCCTTCATGTGTTCACTCTTTCTGGTGCCTGGAACATATCAGCATATCTTACTTATGCTTCCACTTCCAACTCCTCCTTGAATACCTAAGTCACTGGTCGTCTTCCGCGCCAAGCACTTTTAGATTTCTCCAGCTAGAGTTTCGTCTCCCATGATGCCTTAGAAGCATCTCTATTCCCGCCATTGGTAAGTTGTGTTTAAATTGCTTATTCTTTCGTTTCCCCCAGGTAGGTTATGAGTTCCAAGTTGTCAAGGAAGTGTTCAGTATACCCCTGTTATCCTGTCTGCGTCCTTGACATCTGACAGACAGTTCAGTAAGTGCTTGTAAATGAACCCATCGAGTCAGGAGGCATACACACCAAAACAAAAACAAAAACAGAAAGCAAAAACAACAACAACAAACAAAACAGCATTTTCAAGCGTCAGGTACTTTCTTCATCTTTAGTTTGATAAAGAGCACGGTGGTCTGCTTGGATGCTCCATTTTGACAGAATGTGGGAACTGCAGTTCTCGTCCGCACGCTTTTCGACGCCATGTGACGTCCTTGTCTGTGACGGTCCTTCTGGCTTGTGAAACCACACGTTCGAGCTACAACTCCACTGTCTTCCATTCCTCACGGGTACACGGGTGTTTGCAAACATCCCCCTCCTGTCCCCAACGCAGCAAAAACAAGACCCGTTCTCTGTTAATTAGAAGAGTCCTTCAGCTTGCAAAAGAAGAAAACACACTTTCTCATGTTCTCGTTGCTATAAATCACACTGTGCAGTGAGGTGCCTGTCTTTCTCTCCTGACAGACATGGAGAATTGAATATGCCAAGCCCTCTGTGTTAGGCGTACCTTATTTTCGATATTTCAACCAGATGTCAAGAGCCGGGAAAATTTCTTTCCTCTAAGAAAATCCTATCTAATGGTTTTGGAAGAAAGATTGAGATGCGCCTGGGTGCTAATTATATTCTGGTTTTAGGGGTGCCTGGGGTGGCTCAGTTGTTTGAGCATCTGACTTCAGCTCAGGTCATGATCTCAGCGTTTGTGGGTTCGAGGCCCGCGTCGGGCTCTGTGCGGACAGCTCGGAGCCTGGAGCCTGCTTCCCATTCTGTGTCTCCCCCTCTCTCTCTGCCCCTCCGTGGCCTGTGGCTCTGTCTCTCAAAAAAATAATAATAATAGTAAGTAAATAAAATAAGTTATATTCTAGCTTTCCCTAGAGCTGAGTGGTACACTCAGGAGCTATCTCGAATGTGCATTTATACCCTTAGATGCAGAAAATGCCTCCAGTAAGCAAAAGAAGTTACTTTTTTTTTTGTTAGTTTGAACCTGTGGCCTTTTTCTTTCTTTTTTTCACAGCTTTACCGAGGTACAATTGTTATATGACAAACTGCACTTCCTTAAAGTGTATAGTTTGACAACTTTGGCCAATATACACCCGTGAAACCCATACCATGGCCCAAATAATGGACATAGATATTTACACCCTCGTGGGTTTATAGGCCAGCAAGACCAAGGATTCTACATCCCTAGGAGCTAATGAATTTTTTTCAACTTTTACCTGTTGCAGACATTGCTTTTTTTTTTTTAGTCATTTGAGCTTTTCAGCTCTTCTGGGGTTTTATTTTCTCCTGTTACCCAACTGCCAATGTTGGAGTGTTGGAGTGATTTCTGTTGCCTCTTGAAATCGATCCTGGTCAGTCTGTGGCCACTGGCGTTGTGTATCTGGGGAGGAGAGGGATCTCAGCCATTGTGGCCATGCACATCTTCTCATGGGATTATGGTTCTTGGGTAGCCGTCTTCTTCCAGAACTCTTGGGGTCCCCTCTCTCTATTCTATCCCGACTCCAACGAAGTGAATGCAAGTCAGTATTTCTCCCACCTCGTCTCTCTCACTGCATCATGACCTTGACATGTGCTGATGCTGAATTCTACCTTCCTCTTAATCGTGGGTTCCTTTACTGACTGGCCGGCGGTAGCTGTAGGGTGTCAGGTCCCAGCTAGCATGCTAGCAAGCTTCTAGAAGTGGTCTTTTTTTTTTTTTTAATGTTTATTCATTTTTGAGATAAAGACAGAGTGTGAGCAGGGGGAGGGGCAGAGAGAGAGGGAGACACAGAATCCGAAGCAGGCTCCGGGCTCCGAGCTGTCAGTGCAGAGCCTAACGCGGGGCTCAAACTCACTAACTGTGAGGTCACGACCCGAGCCAAAGTTGGGTCATTTAACTGACCCACCCAGACGCCCCAAGGTGGTCTTGTTTTAATGTAAGTTTTCTCCTCTTCTGATGAGTGCTAAGGTAGCAAGCATTGTATGCTTAGAAAGCAAAGGGAAAAATACGGGCGTCTGAATGACATTAGATCATTATATAGGTTTAATCTGAGTGCAGAATTGAAAGCATGTTAACTAAGAATAAGAGTTGTCATTCACATTCCCCGCCTCATGAGGGGGCATTCATTTTAATTTTCCATACAGAATATTGAAAGTTAAGTAAGAATCATAGGGCCTCTAAATTACCTTGTGATCATTTGTTTGATGAACAGGGCAGGATCATTTCTCCCTGGGACTATAAAAGTGGTTTTACAAATAATTTGGAAACAAGCAAGTCACACACTGGGGCTTGGAAATCTTTTCCCCATGGGTAGACCCTTATAAGTGTGAAAATTGTAACGTCATTTACTGTGTTTTTGTTTCCGTGGCATGGTCACTGCCAGGTCTGGCAAAGGCTGAAAGAGGTGACAGGGTGTCTAACAAAGTTCATGGAGAACTAGGTATATTTGAAGATGAGGCTGGTTAGAGAAAGAGAGAGAGAGGAAAAAAAAAAGAGAGAGCAAGAGGGGGAAGAGAGAAGAGAAGAGATAGGATAGCAGGTTATAGGACGTTGAAAAGGATTGGGATAGAGATTTGGAAAAGACATGGGAAAAGCACTGATTGTAGTTTACAAGGATGAAGATCAACGAAAACAGGCATGGTTGTGTGTTTTCGTTTCAATTACCGCATGATAAACTATCCAGAATGTAGTGGCCTAAGACATGTTATACTCACAGATTCAGTGGGTCTAGTCCCCTAGCGGAATGGCTTGTCTTCATTCTGAGATGTCTGGAAACTTGGCTGGGAAGACATAACGGCTGAGGGCTGGAACCATCTGGAACTGTCTTCACTTACATGTTCCGCGGTGGATGTTGCCTACGAACCAGGATCTCCGCTGGGAGACCCCTGTGCCCACGTGTTTCACACATAGCCTGGACCTCCCCCCAATATGGCAACCTCAGGGCAGTCAGACTTCTTACGTGGGACTCGTGGTTTCCAGCACGAATGTTCCAGTCAACAAGGTGGTTGTGTTGATTTTGAGAACCCAGCTTTGGATGACCGTGAACAACTCTCCTGCTACGTATACACTTTTGGCCAAAGCTGTCACACGCATGTCAAAATTCAAGGGGGAGAGGATGCAGAACCCCACCTCTTGCTGTGGGACGTGTCAGAGAATTCGGGGCATGCTTATTTAAGACATCACAATTTGGTCATTCACCTCACCTGCCACCTTGAAGGATTCCTCCAGAGCTCTTACCTTATACTCCTGCCTCACTCCTGAGTGAATCTCAATATATTTTAATACGTAGTTGCTGAATCAGTAAAGGAGGGCCCTCACGTTACACAGCCTGAATCTTCCAGGGAAGATAAGGCCAAAATGTTGAGAGGAATTGAATGTTAAGATGGTAAAGCATACAGACAAAAAAAAAAAAATGCAGTATGTTCAGCGAGAGAGAAATAAAAGGTCAAGGACAGTGTAAAACATATTCATTTTTCTCCCCGTGAGAATGTGAACCCCGTAAAGATAGAGGCAGAGTCCGTCTTTTTCCCAACCTCATCTAATCCTTCCCTAGGGCTTCGCGTGGAGGAAGTACTCTGTGAATGTTTCTGGATTGATGAAAAACTTCGCCGTAGTTTGAGACTATCCCCAAGCTCTTAAAAGCGCCCTAGAAAGCTGTGTTTTTAGCAGAACATCTGGGCGATTCTTTTTTTTTTTTTTTTTCAACGTTTATTTATTTTTGGGACAGAGAGAGACAGAGCATGAACGGGGGAGGGGCAGAGAGAGAGGGAGACACAGAATCGGAAACAGGCTCCAGGCTCTGAGCCATCAGCCCAGAGCCCGACGCGGGGCTCGAACTCACGGACCGCGAGATCGTGACCTGAGCTGAAGTCGGACGCTTAACCGACTGCCCCGCCCAGGCGCCCCCATCTGGGCGATTCTGATAGAGGCCAAATCTGAGAGCCACCGATTTGGACAATGTCTGAGGCTCTCCTAACTCTGGCATCCTGTTTCATCAGTCCACGTTCCACATGATCATAAGCTCCTCAAAGATAGCTATGATGCCTCATAATTCTTTTCTGGTAACTTCCCAGGAGCCATGGTCCCGACACATATTAGCTCAACAAGAAGAAACCACTAGTGTGATTCCAGGGACCGTCTCAAAAGGACTGACATCTTACCTTCCTGTTGCGGTCGTAGATGTCCCTCCTGTTTCCTGAGCCTTCCTTGAGCTTTGAGAACTAATCAGATAGGATCTCATTTGGTTTTCCAGAAGGGAGTCTTGCAAAGCTGGTGGAGGAGCACCTTGGGATTGGATTTACACGTGATCACATTGTTTCAGATTTTTACGTACATCCTGCGAGGAACATATGTTATGAAACTGTAACCTCTCGTTTGATTGTCCTATACCTGGGTGGCGGATGCTAATAACCTGTGGAAGTCATTTAGAGACACTTCCCTTCACAGATGTGCCAACCGAGGCCCAAGGTTGCACAAGGTTTGCTAAGGTTGCACAGCTGTTAGCAATACATCCGAGATCAGACCCCCCCCAGATCTTCTGACTTTCAGATGAGAGCATTTGCCCTCACATTCGGAATCTGCATAGTAGGATGAGGGAGATTCCTCTCCATCTGGAAAAATCCTAGACTCACCTCGGCCTCAGAGTCGCCACCACCGTGGCCAGCCAGTTAGTTGCAGGGCATCTGGGCCAGAAAGCGGGCCTCTGAGAAGGTTTCCGAGGCCCCAGAAGCTGAAACAGACCCAAGAAGAAGCTCAGGATGAAATTGAAAAAAACCCTCTGCAAAGAGAGGAGTTCAAGGCCAAGGAAGCAGCAGCTCAGGGATTCCAGGGCAGCTGTGGCACTGGTGGACAAGACCCAGGAGAAGATGGCCATCCTGCAAAGCTACTTCCAGCAGAACAGGGATGAAATTCTGGATAACCTCTTGGCCTTTGTCTCTGACATCCAGCCAGAAATGCATGAAAACTACCACACAGGTAGGCACGGAAGGACCAGTTCTGAGCGTGGATGGGCATTTAAAACACCTTCACAGAAGGGCGCCTGGGTGGCTCAGTCGGTTGAGCCTCCGACTTCAGTTCAGGTCATAATCTCACGGTTCGTGAGTTTGAGCCCCATGTCCCCTGCATTGAGCTCTCTGTTGTCAGTGCACAGACTGCTTGGGATCTTCCATCTTGCTTTCTCTCTGCCCCTTCCCCGCTCATGCGCTCTCTCTCTCTCTCTCTCTCTCTCTCAAAAATAAATAAAAAACAGGGGTGCCTGGGTGGCTCAGTTGGTTAAGCATCCAACTTTGGCTCATGCATAAGGCTGTGCATTTATTCTTATAATGTCACCATTGTTTAAAATGCATCTGGAATGTTCTTTGGGATTGCCTTCAGATTCTGTGGCATATTCCTTGGAATATCATTAAAGATAACACCTGTTATCATTTACGTGCAGATTTGTTTTGTTTTGTTTTTGCAATTGCCAAATCCACACGGAGCCAACCCTATAAATACTGTGATGGATGGTAGAGGTGCCCCCTCTCTGTTTTTGGTCAAGAGTGAAGAATCTATTCGCTCTCTCTCACTCTCTCAAAAGGAACTACACATTTAAAAAATTATGAAAAAAAGGTGGAAGGTCGCCTGGGTGGCTCAGTCGGTTAAGCATCCGACTACAGCTCAGGTCATGATCTCACAGTTCGTGGGTTGGAGCCCCACGGTGGGCTCTGTGCTGACAGCTCAGAGCCTGAAGCCCGCTTCAGATTCTCTCTCTCTCTCTCTTTCTCTCTCGACTACAGCTCAGGTCATGATCTCACAGTTCGTGGGTTCGAGCCCCACGTTGGGCTCTGTGCTGACAGCTCAGAGCCTGAAGTCTGCTTCAGATTCTCTCTCTCTCTGCCTCTCCTCCACTGTCACTCTCTCTCAAAGACAAATTAACACTAAAAGTAAATAAATAAATAAATAAATAACATTTTAAATGCCTTCGTCGAACCAGAAACTTCAGCAAAGCTTGACTCACATTCTTGTGAAAAGGCATTAAATTATTTCTGTATATTGCGTCACGGGGCCCTTCACTTTTTGGAGAATAGCAAATCTAGCTTCTTTGTGCGAACTTAGGGCTTACGCAAAGATATTCCCCTTGTACCTCGTGTTTCTTAGAAACAATAGTGTAGACGTTGTCCATTTTCCTCTGCCTTCTAGCTCAGGCAACATACATATCCATATGTTTTCTTTCTTCGATGTATTAAAAAAAAATCGGTGAAAATAAAATAAAAACTAAAGTAAAAAACTAAAATAAAAAACTAAAACTAACATAAAAATGGACACAGACAACGGCAGTGGGTTGAACTGGCCGATTTATTACAGTAAATGTGGCATTACATATGCTAGTGATTTCCTTGCAGCATACGTCAACGATGTTTTTCTAACATTACCTGATTTTGAAAATGTTCCTATGTATAAACGACCTTTAAGAAGTAACATGGCGATTTTCCCCTAACTTGCCCGCCTACCCTTTGATTATAGATTAATTTCTTACATTATTCCATTACGCATCTGCGTTTATCTATAATCTACAAAGCATTTGCTTTGCTGTTCTCGTGAGAGGCCCTCCATTTCTCAACACCTCAAGTGGAACAGTGACAGGGACATGACCTCCTAACCACATGAGGCCAGAAGAACAATGTGTTTGCCTCGGTCCGAGGTGCCAGAAAGGGGCTGAAAAGGCCTTAGAAACCCGTGCCTCATACATCCTGAGAGAGACAACGCACCTAGGAACCAATGAACCATTCTGTAGCTTAACGGACTGGGTTCGGTCATCATCTGGAATGCCTCCGGGGGGCCAGGTGGGCCTAGGGGTTGAAGTCACCTGTGCCCAGAGGTACACTCCTTAGTTGCTGGAGTGGGGCTTTCAAATCCATATGTCTCTCCTTTACAGGCCCTCTTGCTGGCAAAGGCATGAGGCTATCCTTCCTGTAAGCAGAGGAGTCTCCATAGAGGATGGCAAGGGCGAAACGTAAGGCCGCACAATTTCTTGCGGAACCTTATTTTCTTCCCTAATGGTTCTTTTCTGGGTGGGCCTGCTGAGGGCCATTCCCCAACAGACAATACCCCCGGTAGTTTTAAGGCCAAATTACCTAAAAGCGGGAGGACGAGAAGCTTCCCTGTCGGCGGGCCGCCCTGCAGTCACCAATCCGTCCACAGCCCGGGCCCTGCCACTCAGGCTGGGACAGCTCGGCTTCCAGCAGCCAGCCAGCCTTCAGAGAGCCCTTTCTGGCCAATTTCATCGTTTTAAAACAATGAATACTACTCTAAACGTTTGGGCTGCTTTTCATCTCTCTTAATCAAAATTACTAGAGGACAGTATCCAAGAACATGTTACATGTTATTACTCAGCGTGCAGATAATCGTTTAAAGGTAAAGACTTTGTCACGCAAGGAAAAAAAAAAAAACTCCTAAAAAGAAGTAAATGTCAGGTTGTTTTTTTAGAGTTAAGCAACACTGGTGTCTGCAAATTGCCTGCCTCTCTTCAGAAGATACGGGCGTGTCTGGATTAATCTTCTCTGTTGTTACTTTAAGTAGCAGTGACTAGTCATGTATTTCCCTAACCGAAGCACATTGAATGGAAAATAAAATCATTGTCCCGCAGCCCTTTCTGACGCTAATTTATGCCTGTTTATCTTTGATCTTCACATATCCTACCAACAGTCGTGTCTGCAAAGATGCTTCTAAAACGTGTTTTCAAAGGAGGAGAGAGCTATGCTTACAGCTCTACCTGGATTTGGTGATTGTTTGGTACACATCTACCAAATCTACAGATTTGGTGATTGTTTGGTCATGGGTGGGATGAAAAGGACCCATTGTCATAGATCACAAAGAAGGTTCTGGAGCAAGTGGTTTGCCCCACGCCAGGTCCAGGCTCTCTGGGCACCAAGTAGGTACTCGGGAAAATAACAACTTCCTGACTCGGCAGCTCTTACCATTTCGGATATTATATTTATATGAACTCATTCACTTGGTGAATTTGTATTCAAGAGGCCACATGACCTAACAAATAAGAACGTGAGTGCCAGAGTCAGATTAAGTTCTAAGCCTGGTTCTACCTCTTTGCTTGCCTTGAGGACTCAGACGAATTATTTACCCTTTCTGGAAGTCACTCTCCTCTTCTGTAAAAGGTCAGTTAGAATTCAATCCCAGAAGCATGGCCACGCTGGAATATGTATGTCAAGGATTCGGCCTTGGTCGACCGTGTCCGTCCAACAGTCCCTGGGGAGGCTCTTATGTCCCTGCCTGATGCTGGTACTTGAAATCTGTGGGGCAGGCAGATGGTTGCAAGGCGGTGAAGAAGCACAACATGGAATCCATGGACACGAGTAGGAGCAGGCCAGGGCCAACCCAAACTGGTGTCAGTCCTCACCGCCTCCCACTTCAAAGAGGTGGGTGTCCTACAAGAGAGGCTGGCATCCTTCGTCGCACAGCCAAACGCACCCCTGGCCCAGGGGATGGTGAAGAAGAAGGAGGGTCCAGGGGAAGGTGGAGCCAGTTCATTGCTGCGGCCCCAGGCCAACAAGGTGGGGGGAGTACAAAAACAAAATGGCAGCCGTGTCACAGCCACCCTCAGAATCTGGTACCAGAAATATCTCGTAGGGCCCGCCCTAACCAGAAGCACCCTGCAAAGGGGATTCTGGGAAACGTAGTGAGCACATCACAAAGCCACAAGGTAAGGCTAATGGCAGGACCACACGTAGACATGTCACGAGGACTCATTAAGCATGAAGCCTGGGACAACGCACGGTGACTATGGCGACGATGATGGCACGAAGAGCCGTCTATCTTGGGCACCACAAAGGCCAGAAATATGTCCCCAGTCCCTGTTCTCAATGCCCGTACATTCTAATCGAAGAAAGAACACACGCAGACGAGACGTTATCATTGTAACAAACCCCAATCACAACGTCTCAGGAACTGGCCAGTTCCAAATGGGCCAGTTCAGGGGGCTTGCCCTTGAAGCACCGGAACCCCTTTTTAGCGTGAATTGGTTTCAACGCACAACTTTGACGAGTGCATTTTACATTTCCTGACATCCTACAGAGCGTGAAGGAAACCATTGAAGCTTTCCTTTGCGGGTCTGAGTCATTGCTGGGCGCGTCAGCTATGGTATTGTTCTATACTGGGACCCGTGGTATTGGGGGCAGTTTGGGTTGATGCTAAACAGCCCCGTGATTGATCCTGCTCTCTCTCGCTCTCAGCCCTCAGCCGGCATTTCTCAATCGCTTTATTCTTCCCGCCTACGGCCGTATCTCTCCCGTCTTTTAACGTGCGGCTTCCAATCTGCTATAGCTCGAGAAACCTGACAACTAAGCTTGTTAAAACTGTATGCCAAGCGCAGTGAAATGAGCCCTGATGAGACCCCGAGAAAAACGCATTTTGTTGCATTTGTTTCCCTGTTTTTAGGAACAACGCAATTTCAGTGCCCCGCGTAAGCAGTTTCTTTTATTGTGTGGCTTACTGAATGTGCTCCTGTACAACTCAGAGGCATTCCCAGCGAGTCAGGCCGTGTGCTGCCTGGGTCCCTGCGTGAACAAAGGTCTCGCCGAAGCCCTAGCGGGGAGGACCCTGTAGAAGGACACAGGGATCACACGGCACAAGGCGGTCTAGATGTGCGTGCCCCAGACGACCTTCCTGTGGCCGTTGGGACCGTTGTCACACTGGGCTTCCGGGTTTCATCTCAGCACGGTGTCACCTGGCCCACGACACTTACGTTTCCAATTTGAGGTTAATTATATATTTGGTTCTTACTTGATTTCCAAGTCTTGTGATTTTAAAACACTTCCGAACACGGAAAGTTCAGGAGGTGTGTGCCATTGTGGTGAGGATGCGCGTGCCCGGGGAAGCATTTTCCTTCAACAAGCAAGAATAACTTCCCTCTACACTGCAGCCCGTCGTGTTATCCTAATTTCAATTTTCTGCTTACGTTAAAGAGAAATCTTTCAGTTCTGCTTACTTTTCCAGCCTTCCTTGCGGGGGGACGAGGGGGACGGGGGGGAGGTGTTTACTTCTGCTTTGCGACACAGTGTTGAATACTAGCCAAGAAATGGGCTCTGGGGCCAGGCGGGGTGGGTATGAATCTCAGCTCTGCCCAGTGATGGTTGCATGACCTCAAGAGAGTTAACGTCTCTGTGCCTCAGTTTCCTCATCCATAAACAGAGATAATACAGTATACGCCCGCTAGGTACACAGCGGTAAGGATTAGTTTGAGCAATGTATCCAAAGTGTTGAGAACAGTGCCTGGCAGAGAACGGGTGCTTCTCAAATGTCAGCTATCGATACCCTGGCTTTTCTGCCACTCCAGAACCTCAAAGCATAAAACGAGGCCCAAAGGAAAGGAAAGGAAAGGAAAAGGAAGAGCCAGACCATGAAAGTTAATACTGGCATTAGAGCAAGGATTGCTGTAAATCAAATTTATGTAATTATAAGTGTTTTTAATTAATTTCGAAGGCGAACAGCCATGCCCATCAGTGTTTGGCAGAATGCCTGTATTTGAGGATGAAGAAAATTTGTGTGCGTGCGTGTGTGTGTGTGTGTGTGTGTAAGTGTAAGGCTTTTAGGATTAAAAAAAAATAATGAAATCAGTCATCAATTTAAAATCCCTTTCGAAGTGAAATCACATTTGCATGACAAACAACATAATGTCTATCAATTAGAGTCATGTTTGTCTGGTAGAAAATAGAGCATTTCTGAAGCCAAACACGGAGAAGTATGGCATCTTGTCTTTTCGGTTCCAACTTCCGTCCTGGAACCTCAAGAGAAACCCATTGGGTGTCTATAAGAATTGAATGATATCTAGGGGCGCCTGGGTGGCTCAGTCGGTTAAGCATCCGACTTCGGCTTATCATGTGAGGGCGTGATCTCACAGTTCGTGAGTTGGAGCCCCGCGTCGGGCTCTGTGCTGACAGCTCGGAGCCTGGAGCCTGTTTTACATTGTGTCTCCCTCTTTCTCTCTCCTCCCCCGCTCATGATCTGTCTCTCTCTTCTCAAAAATAAATAAACGTTAAAAAAAAATTAAAAAAAAAAAAGAGTACACAAGAGAAGACGGCCAAAAGAGAGGAGATGGGTGGAAATCCGTATTTTTCTCAAGCTGCTCGTGTGAGCTGGTCCAGCACTGTGGGTCTCGTGTTGATGGGCCCTCCACGGCAACCTTAAGATCTGGGGTGTTGTGGGAACAGCGGCGTGACTGTGATTGACGCGTGTGTACGTGCATATGTGTGTGTGAGCGTGAACGTACGTGCCATTAAATTAATGTAGCCTGGCTGTCCGGACCTCTTCTTCTTGAGTCCCAAATCACAAAAATCAACGTTGAAGGTCCTTGGTTATCTGTCACCCATCCCAGATGGAATCTGCCAATTGCCCCCTTGAAACTCGGTTCGGTCTTTCCCTAACTGGGGCCAGTCTCTGGTCCTCTTTAACCATAAGAGGGATGGCAGCGGGGTCTGCTTCTGCCTCTCACCTGTGACTCCTCATTAGTGTCAGAACATCAAAGAAGGGGAAGACCCCAGCAACCCAACCTTTGGAGGTCTCCCCAGCCTGGCTTGGTTTGCACACCCTCTTCTCCCCTCATGCATGATGACGGGTTGTACTCACCGAAGCTTCTGCAGATCGCCTGCTGGAGCCACTGTTACCTGCTTTCCTCCTGAGGGACTCTTAATCAGAAGCCAGGCTTCTGCCCCGTGCAAAGGACTGAACATCCCAGACACCAGGTAGAGAGAGTTCCCAGTGGGCCCGGGTCCGGGATAGTTACTGTCTTCAACTTTGGTAAATCAAATTATCTGTCTCTCTCTCTTGCTTGCTTAATACCTTCCAGTGACTTCCCAGCGGCCTTGGAATGAACTCTGAAGTCCTCACCATATTCCTCATGGCCTCATCTGCTCTGGCTTTAACTCTTCCTCCAAATTCACTCACAGTCCCTTTCTTCTTACCATCCATGCTACACTCCCACTGGCTATTCTGAGAATGTCCTGAAGTCTTCGTCACCTCAGGACCTTTAAAAAATTTTTTTAACATTTATTTACTTTTGAGAGACAGAGCACTAGCGGGGGAGGGACAGAGAGAGACAGAATCCAAAGCAGGCTCCAGGCTCTGAGCTGTCAGCACAGAGCCCGACGCGGGGCTCGAACCCACAAACCGTGAGATCATGACCTGAGCCGAAGTCGGACGCTCAACCGACTGAGCCCCCCGGGCGCCCCTCCTCAGGGCCTTTGCACATGATATTTCAGCTCTAATGTGCCTCTCCTGGCTCCTTGCACAAGCAGATGGCTTCTCATTCATCAGATCCAGCTCAAATCTCACTTTTGGAAGGCCTTCACGAACCACCCAAGCCACAACCCAGGTTACTCCCCAGCACAGTGCATGTAAATTTCTTTTAAATCACGTTCCACATTTTAATGATCTTTTTATTAGCCTACTTGATTGTAGCCTGTTTCTCCCATAATTATGTAAGCCCAGTGAGCAGGTATCACTTTTCCCATCCTGTTGTATCCCCGATGCCTATCAGAACAGCACCTGATACATATTAAGTGCTTAGTAAAGAATCGATAAATGAATGCGAAATATTAGGGCCAATGTTGCTACCAGGAAGAATCCCTATGAGTTAAAAAGCTGAGCATTCATGAGCCATCTCTTCTGGTATTTACATGGAGAGCAAGCAGGGCAGGGCAGACTGATACAATTTCTCTTTCTTACCTACTTCCTCTGTACGTACAGTTGGGTGAGTAGTTTGGAGCCTGCTTTGGAGACTTGATCCTGTTAAATTCTGAGAGTGAGGAAGTCTTTGCAAGAGGCCTTATGCTGCACTTCCTAATCAATTTTGCCACCAAGCCCCTCCGTGGCATACCCAGTGCTCGCCATCTATCAAGTAAGGACGACTTTAATTGTAACTCTTCTGTTGTTCCTAACATATAGGTATCGCAGGCATATCCAGGCATTGATGGGCCTTGGACGTAATAACACCATTATTAGCAAAACCCGACACTGAATCAATAATGTTTTCGTGCCTGATCTGGAGCCAAGTTGGTAAATGCACAAAGGGGAGTCTTTGGGGTCAAAGTGCTACTCGGGGAGATGCAAACTCAGGTCCCAGTTCTAGGAGACAGCTCTGGCCAGGCTCGGGCTGGTGGCAGCTGTCCCCAGTAACTGGATTTATCAAGAAAGCAGAAGCCTGGAGTCAGGTGAGGAGTGTCCCAGACCTCTCACTGAAATCGCAGGCTCCTCGTTTGGGCCCAAAACGGAGAGATTTTTTTCGTGGAATTTAGGGAGGTGGTTTCTGTCCTGCTCCACTGAGGTGTTGTGTGTGTGGGGAAGGCAGGTCTCTCCTGGGGTTGACACAGTCCGACACAGTCCCTGCTGTGGATCCAGGCTCACCCTGTTGTGGATCTGCTGTTTCTGCAGCCGTCAGACCTCGTCTGTGTGTTGGGGGAGGAGATGTCCTACACCACAGAAAAAACGGGAGTCTCATTGCCTGGGCTACTCAAAACTTTTTGAATTAAAAGAGTCAGAAACCCGCTCAACCGGTCTAAGCAGTGCAAGGAAAGTAATGGGTTCGTGTAACTGGGGCGTCTTGGGGTGGATCTGGCTTCAGGCTGGGTTGGCTCCAGAGGTTCACGTGATATTGCCCCAGTTCTCTTTCTCACTGTCACTCGCCATCACTCAGCTGTTTGTCTCTGCTTGTTTTTATTTTCAGTTAGGCTTTGTTCACGGGACAGCGGCATCGTGACATCTCGGCTCAGCAATTCCCATGGCTAAAGCCTCAAGCTTACGTTGTCTCGAGAGCTCTCGCTCTTGGAAGAGAAGCCATGTTTTTTATCCTGATGTTCATGTAACCCCGGGGGGTTGTGGGAATGTGGTCACTGATCGCCTGTCTTGGTGGCATGCTCAGTCCTCCGGTAGAAGGGGTGAAGATACTCGAAAGACATCCCCACCAGACTCACCGTGAGTAGGGGAGTCGGCTACCACAAGGAAGGGCTACGGAGCCCATAGGAAGGAATGCCGACCTTTCGTGCATTTGGAAAGTAGGACATGTCAGAGCCCAGAATCGGGTTAATGCAAGTTTAGAAATGCCAAAGACCGAGGAAACTCAGCGTGTGGCCAAAAAGAAATCAAAGCGCGCCCCTTTGGCCTGGCTAAAGCATCCATGCGAAATTAGGGAGGGGGGAGTTTGGTATTGTAATTTGGGAAGATTTTCTTTCGAGAAGAGAGAGAGCCATTTTCAAGTTTAGGTCTTGATTTCTTCCTGTTGTCTGTTAAAACTTAGACATTCCCGGGGCGCCTGGCTGGCTCAGTCGGTTGAGCGTCCGACTTCGGCTCAGGTCACGATCTCACGGTTCGTGGGTGCGAGCCCCGCGTCGGGCTCTGTGCTGACAGCTCGGAGCCTGGAGCCTGATTCGGACTCTGTGTCTCCCTCTCTCTCTGCTCCTCCCCCACCCTCTCTCTCTCTCTCTCTCTCTCTCTCTCTCCTTCTCTCAAAAATAAACATTAAAAAAAAAAGGAGGCATTCTTATTTTGTCACATGGGTTCATTGTACAGTGTCTGGTCGACTGCATGGATGGAAGGACTTTTACATACTCTGAGAGAGAAAGTAGACCGCACTGTGACTATCTGGCATTGTATACTCCACGGATTCGGCATACATAGGGTTCAAGTATACACAGACCTACGTTAGATGCCGTCATGAATCATAAATATGCTGCCCCTATCACGGTCCCAAACAACACAAAGGGGCAGCGTGGCTCCACGGGGCTGGGCTCAGGAGGTGGGAACAGAAATATCCCCGTGGACCCCGGGCTTGTCTGCTGAGCCGCTTGGCTAGAGACGAAAAACGATGCACATTGAAGGTAAGGGGATGATTCCGCCAGTCTGCCTAGCCTTCTTCCTTTTCTCACGGAGAAAGCGAGACTTGAGCACTTCCTCCGTGCTCCCTTCTGACGATCCCCTTTTCTGTTCCTCCCTCCATCCACCACGCACAGAATGGGGAAGGAGTCCCTACTCTAATCAGACAGTCTCCGGAGACACTTTTTGGTCCACGGTATTTATTAGAGGGGAGGGGCAGAGAGAGAGGGAGAGAGAGAGAATCCCAAGCAGGCGCTATGCTGTCAGCACCAAGCCCAATGCAGGGCTCAACGCCATGAATCTCGAGATCATGACTCGAGTCGAAGTCAAGAGTCACAAGCTTAACCGACTGAACCACCGAGGCGCCCCTCTTGTTTTGTTTTGTTTAAATTCTTTCTATTCTCAATACTTTCAAAACGAAAGCAAAACTTTTCCATCTGTGGTATCTGTTTTCCATTTTTGACTGTCCTTCCCTTCTGGTAATTGGAAAGTTAAACACTTTGTTTTCGTTCTCGTAGCAGCTGTCTGTTATATTTTCTTGAATTTCCACCTGTAAATGGTACCTAATGGCCCCCACTGCTTAAGATAAAGACCCTGGTGCACTCCCCTTCCTCCTCTCTCTTCACCCCGAATCTTCCATCACCTGACTTGACTTGGTTCTATCATTTTCTACGGTTCCCTTGTGATTAAGCCTATGAATGAGATGACGTTCATGTAGTTCTGTTACTTGATGTATCACCTCTATTCTATCTTTCAACATCCTTCTCTAGCCTGCCTCGAAAGACCAGGAAGTCAGCCCGCATATGTGATCCCCTCCCCTACTTTCTTCCTATATCCCAACTCCCGAGTCTTTGGTGACTTACATTATTATACATGTTCAAGGCTAAGCACACGCTGTGGTTTTCACAGACATGTAGCTTTCGTTTCTGGTGTTGTTGTTTGTTTTGGGAAATGTTCTAGGACCTTTGCACCCTGAGTTCTTGAAGATTTTGCCAGTATTTCCTTTGGGAACATTATATCTGAATTTCAGTTACTCCCCAAACTCACCTCCCACCCACCCGCCCCCGCCCCGTACTACCCTGAGAATTTTCTAGACACTGTTTTGTAACTTTGAGTGTTCCTATAGATAAGTCTTACCAACACCTGTATACGTATATGATTTGCTTTTCGTGTGTTTACGTGTGTGTGTGTAGGGTATATACTGGGGACTCCCTAAGATCCTGACAACAATCCCTTTCCCCTGGTGTTCATGCCCTTGCGAAATCCTCTCCCCTTGGGAGTGGGCTGTACTGGGTGATTTGCTCCTAACAGGTAGGATATCATAAAAGTGATGGGATAGCACTTCCACTGTTAAGTTACAAAAAGACCGTGTTTTCCGCCTTTCTTGTCCTCTCCAGCTCCCTTGCTGGCTCATCTGGGCAAGGTTGCCAGATTTGGCAAGTCAAAATGCAGATGCCCAGGTAAATTTAAATTTCAGACAAGCAACGGATAATCATTTAGTGTAAGTATGTCTCATGCAACATTTGAGACATACACCGAAAATTATTCATTGTTACCTGAGATTCAAACAGTTGGCTCTCCTGTGTTTTATCTGGACCTCTAACTCAGAGGGAAGCCAGCTATCCTATCGTGAGGAACTTTATGGAAATGCCTCATGGCAAGGATCTGAGGACAGCCTCCAGCCAATAGCCAGAGAAAAACCAAGGTGCTCAGTCCAGCAGCCCTCAAGGAACAGAATCCTGTGAACAGCTGCATGAGTGAACTTGGAAATGGGTCCTCCCCAGCCCACCCTTGAGATGACCACAGCTCAGACCAACCCCACGGTTGCTGCCTTGCGGGTGATCCCGAGCCAGAGACCCCACTGAGGCCACGCTTAGATCTCTGTCCTACAGAAACCATGGGATAATAGATGTTCGGTTTTCTAAGCCATTGAGTTTTGGAGCATTGTGTCATGTATCAATAGATAACTAACACGGGGTGTCTGGATGGAATCCTTTCTTAACTAGAATGTTTCACTGAACTCCCCTAACTTCATGAGGGGTAACTTTGCAGCTGGCATTAATCAATCCCTCTTCACATCCATGGGAGAAATCTCCAGACGCATCCAAGTTTTCCCATCTTCTTTTTGAATAGCTTTCCTGATCTATTTTATCGTTTTCTATTTCTTTGAAACATTTTATTCTTTCCAAATTCTTTTTTTGTTTGCCCCATTTTCTCAATCCCGTCTTGCATATTCCTGATGGTGTTTCTGAATTTCATTTTCTTCTTCTTTTTCTTTCTCTCTCTTTTTTTTTTAACTGCTTCCGGTTAAAACTGCTTCCGGTTAACATCATTTCCCAGATGTTTTCCTTTTGCGTTTCCACGTATCCCTTGAGCCTAGCCAACCCACTTCTCATCCCCTTCTATTGTTCTGCCGTTTCTTCCTCAAACCCTGTTATCTCTCGTCAGAGCTCTCACTTCAAATAGCACATGCTACCTTTTCTTTCACGTAGAGCTCCACTAGCAATGTTTACCGACTGTGTTCTAGAGTATTTCCGAGATGTGTCCTTTCCTAGGATCCCCACCCAGATGTGCTCGCTTGTTTTCTTTGTGACCATTGCTCTCCCTAGGATGGAGTTCATGGAAGGGTTGCGGGGCTGAGCTGGGGGGAGCCAGTAGCCTGGGGTCTGCTGCCTGCAAACACTTCCCTCCTCCAGCTGCGTTTGCTTCTGCCACAAGCCGGCAGAAAGTCTCTCTGGTCACAGGGAATCTCTGAGTGTCGCAGTTGTTTGGCTAGTTTGGCTAGTTGTTTGGCAGTTGTCTTTTTTTTTTTTTTAATTTTTAACGTTCATTTGTTGAGGTGGGAGAGGGGCAGAGAACGAGGGAGAGAGAGAGAGAATCCTAAACAGGCTCCAGGCTCTGAGCTGTCAGCACAGAGCCCAACATGGGGCTTGAACCCCGCAAGCCATGAGATCGTGACCTGAACCGAAGTCGACGCTCAACCGACTGAGCCCCCCCAGGCGCCCCATGAAAATTCTAGGAGAATTCTGTGTTTTGCCCACCCCATCCGGGAACGTCAGAGACAAGAGCCATCTCACAGCATCTTCCCTTAGGAGCATTTTAACTGTGTGTGTTCTCCCTACCACCCACTAGTTGTAGTTTGAAGTAATGAACATGTGTCCGTTTCATCAACTATGAAATGTTTCCGTTCCTTGATGTCTTTGTTGTTCTCAGGGAGCTTCCAGGGGAAAAAAGGAGCAGAGATTCTGGTACAAGCCTAGTATAAAAAGTTCAGGAGCGCCTGGGTGGCTCAGTCGGTTAAGCGTCTGACTTCGGCTCAGGTCATGATCTCGCGGTTCGGGAGTTCGAGCCCCGTGTGAGGCTCTCTGCTGTCAGCACAGAGCCGGCTTCGGAGCCCCTGTCTTTCTCTCTCTCTGCCCTCCCCCCTCCCACTCTCTCTCTCTCAAAAATAAAACAAACATTAAAAAAAATGAAAACATTTTCAAACCATTCCGAAATATAGAGAGTAAAACTAAAACACTTATGCCAATATCACACTCTTTCCTTGTGTATAGAAATAATAATTATTTTTTAACAAAACTCACTTTTTATAAACACTCACATATTGACACTTATCTTGTACCTCCTTCCGTGTCAGTCCATTTAGACACAGGACACTCTCTGTGTGATGGACACACATGTGCATGCACACCCATGCGTGCACGCGTGTGCACTCACACACACACACACACACACATACACACTCATTTTCCATTTTTCTGGAAATTCAGGCTCTGATTAGTCAGCACTTGGGATCGCTACAGTACAGACCCTTAAGAACTGTGTTCCGAATATCGAACCCATTAGCAAAGGCTTTCCTTTCCGTTCCATTTCCCTGAAGTCAGGACAGGGGTTTGGTGACAGATTCCTGGAGCACAGAGTGATGGTTATCACACTTTCCTAAAGTGAAAACACTCCCACTGGCCTCTGAATGCCTGCTGAATTTTATACCCCTCTGTTCCCTCTCGATTTCCTTCAGGGCACCTGGAGACCCCTGGACGTTTGCATGAACCTAGGCTGCGGTGCTCTGCCTGGCTCGACGGCAAAACTCCCGACATTCCAACCTGCGTGTCTTCTGCGGGCCACTGTGGTCAACGCTACTTTCTGTCACATGATAGCAGCCGCGAAAGAGGTTGAGCGGAGCAGACAGACTGGCAGCCAGCCTTCCACCCGGGGAATTCCGTATCTTCCTTTAGCGCGTCTTGGCTAAAACACGTGATGAGAGTTGTTGGCTCTAGTGGTTGATACGCTATGAGAAAGTAATTCTGTATTACTCGGAATTTTAATGGACACGTATCTATGTTTTCGATATTAAATAATGCTGATGTTATTTTCATGAATCAGTGATCCCCAAGGTAGGATTTATATAGGTTCGTGCGGAATCAGATCCTGAGACAAGGGCTTGAGTACAAATGGCTTATGTGGCAGTTGGGTGTCCCCGGAAGCACAAGGGAAGATGGAGATGGGAGGAAGGGGTGGTGGTCCAAGGAGCGCTAAATGATCAGGTGACCACTGTGGGCAGCTGGAACCCAGTCCTACTGGGGGCATCTGGGAAACAGTATGCACCAGGATATCCCACCCAGGAGCAGAGAAGTAAGGGTCCTAGCCCTCCAACTCCCGTCTGTCATTGCTGAGGGCTGCTCCTGGAGGCGGAAAGCCCCCACACTCTGGCGCATCCTGAGTAGGTCAAGAGAGAGCTCGTAGGTGGAGAATCACCGGTGCTCACTGTCGGACACTGTTGACGTGTGTAGGCCAAGAAGTTATGAGCGGGGAGCCCAGGCTGTCTGCTAGAGTTGCTCACATCCCGCTGTTCATGCCATCCCAGCCCTCCCCTCTCTAGGAAGTCGTGATCACGATTTAAAAAAAAAAAAAAAAGGACTGACGAGAGGATTGGCTAGAGAGACTCCGATCACCTCTGCTGTGCTTGGTCCCGATTCAGCATCTCCTTCCGGTGGCTTTTATTGCAGATGGAAGGAAGCTCCTCAGCCAGCCCTTCAGCCCCCGGCTTCCAGGATCCTTGTAAAGCCTCGGTTGCTGCATTTGCCCGATCATGACTGCTGCCAGGCATAAGGGCACCAAGAGGTGGCCCAGTGAATCCACGCGGTCCCAACCAGTTCTTCCTTCCCTCCGTTTGCTCATGACAGTCATGATCAGTTACCCCTGCCAGTGTAGTAAATCCTGTCTGTCTGACGAGCCACTGAACTGAGAAGCCCCAGAAGCTATCGGCCACAGCTTTGGGCTCAGTGGAACTATTATTATGCCCCCGGTACACCTATCCCCTCCATACAAGTAACCAGTATTTCCAACCCAGAAAAGCCAAATGTTATGGGGCAGAAAGCACAACTTCCCCACCTGAGTCCCTGGAAGTGGTGTGGAGAAAAGCCATTCTTACTTTGGACCTTGGCTTTTGGATCTAAGCCTATGATCTCTTGAAGGACAGCACCATACCCTTTTGAGAGTATCATCCCTAGGCTGGTGCATTAGCTAAATGTTAAGAGGTCATTCCAATTTTATTCAATAAGCCACTTCTGGATGAAATAGTACATGAAAAGGCCACTGGATACCACGATCATGCACCCATTTGTCACAACTCCTTTGCTTTAAGATAGGTCCCTTGTTCTTAGGGGATGTTATTCAGGATCCCACATTTAGGTTCCATGGACCTTTGGAAAGTGGTGCTGATTGACACACGGTGGTCGGGAAAGCAAACCTATACCCAGAACATGTACCAATCCTAATGAGGATTCATCACGGTTCTTTCCAGAGAAGAAGGATTCCATTGGGATCAACTTGACATCTAGTGGTAGTTGGTCTCCTGAAAACCCCAGGCTCAGTGCTGGGCTGTGTGGCTTTTTAGGCCAGGACAACCAGCCACAGTAGTCGCAAGGCAGCCGTGGCTATTGGGAGCTCATGCTGTTGGGTCCACAAATACTCTTTCTTCATCATGGATGAAGGCACTGGGTGGTCGAGGACAGAGGTTGGCTGAAATCTACATCATTCCATTCCCCTGGTTCTTCGGTGACTTAGTAGATGTTTTCTCATCGTCGCTGACTGACATGAGACACAAGGACCCATGCACTTGGTGCCCACACCATATACCCCATATGTCTACTGGATGCCCCTTCCCTTCTCCTGATTGCTTCTTCGTGTTCTTCTAGGTCCCTTCCCCTGCTACCCAGGCACCTGACAGCCAAGCCATTTGCCAGCACCCAGGGTCCTTATCAGAGACCACTTCTCTTTCCACGCCAAGTTGATGGCTTGGTGTACTGCTCTGAACTCTGGCCCCTGTGAGGACATCCCCTACCACTATTTTAGGGCCCACCCTTTATGGAGTTGTGGTGTGGCAACACTCTAATTTCTTTTCTTTTTTTTTAAATTTTTTTATATTGATTTATTATTGAGAGAGAGACAGAGCACATGCAGGGGAGGGGCAGGGAGGGAGACACAGAATCCGAAGCAGGCTCCATGCTCTGAGCTGTCAGCACAGAACCCGATGTAGGACTCGAACTCACCAACCGTGAGCTCATGACCTGAGCTGAAGTCGGAGGGTTAACCCACTGAGCCACTCAGGCGCCCCGGCAACACGCGAATTTTCTAATTTCTGTCCACACCTGTAGGCTGAGCCAAACCCTTGATAAAATACAATACAACAGCAGAACACCAAGAGCCTACCCTTGTGTGGCTCTGCTCCAGTAACACCTAACAGAGCAGCAGCCGTTGGCTCTGCTGTTTGGTTACATTTGCAGGGGGTTTAACACCACGCTCGATGACCCGTCTGGTTTTTGCAAGGGCCGACTCAGTGCATTAAACAGAGATACGGGAACCACCGCCTCTGCGACCTTTCAGTGGGGCACGATTTTCTGCCATTTCAGCTGGGATGAGTTACTGCTTCTAATTTGCCATCTTGGCTGGAATGCTGAGCAGCTCCGGGGGCTTCCACTTGGCCCTTCCTACCATGATAGCTTCCCCACTTTGGGGCAGGAACCAATGAGAGGGTTCCTCCAGCTGCCAAGCATACCCAACCCAATTAAGCACGCAGAAACCACGAACATTATCACAGTGTGGGCTGGCAGACTCGGTGGTCATTTATGAAATGGAAAGAAGCCAAGACTCCATTTATCACCTGTTTTTCACAAACCCACTCTATGCCATCGTGATGGTGCTTTGGTTTCTCTGGCCTTGGGTGTCAGCTCAAGCTCCGGATCCAATTGCCCTTGAAATATGTAGGTGGTCCCCTTTCCGCAGGGCATGGTGCAGCGAACCCTGGGTGATTTCCTTCCCTGTAGTCCAGGTCCCCCTGGAGGAGGGTCGGGGGAATTCATACCATGTATTCTGAGGTTTTCCAGGAGTTCCTATGAGAGGATCTCCCTTAATCACAGGGTTCTGGATCCGAGAACTGGCTCAAACCTGGAAACCAGATGAGGGATTATGATCTTGCATTGGACCACCAACTTCAACACTCTGATCCTCTGTTCTTGGGGTCTATTTTGGTTGGACAAGCCAAGCAGCATCCTATTTGCTCCCCAGCTAGCTGCCCCTAGCAATGCCACGGTTTGTTATTCTTTGCCAGAGAGCCCTGCACCTCTAGGCCTCCTAGTTACTATTCCAGCATTGCTGTCCATTACGATCATTAAATCCACCTTGCCTCTGCTATTCTGGAATTGTATCATTCCCATTTGATACAAGGGAGTCTAGCTTCAACCTCCCACTATCAACCCCGGGCTATAAGAGGAAGCTACCACTGAGCTTCTCAATGAGGCTGGAGGCCCCTTCACTGGCACATTCTCTATTCCTTTAGTAAAGGGGCTCTCCTTTGGGCCCTCCCAGGGAACACGGTCAGCTGGTGGGCTGGCTGGTCTCTGTTAAATGTCCATTCTAACAAGCACGCCTCTGAGCCTCTTGACATCTTCCTCAAAATTCTACCAAGGCCATTCCAGAATCTCTGCTTGATTTTCTGCAACCCATCATTGTGTCCAAGCTTCAAAAAGAAGCCCTTCCAATAATCTAGTCTGTCCTGTTCCTTCTATCCTCACTATATTAAGTCTGTTGTCATTGGAGACTATGCCCTTGCCATAAACTTTCCACGACTCAGCTTCTTATATTTCTTCTTTAGCCTCCCACCCTCCAGAGCCCAGATATATGCTCTTATTCCAGTACACACCAGCTGTGCCCTGCAGCTCTTCTGGAAAACAGCCACTCTCTTCCTGTAGCAGAAATGGCACTTCCCTGCTTGAGTCATGCTGTGTCTTGACCCTCATTATCGCTCTTGAGACAATGAGAGAAAGCAAAGGCCAACTTTGAGGTGGATGAGCTTTCTTTCTTTAAGGCATGCTCCTTTTGCTGATCTCCAGGCAATAAGGTTGATGTCCTCCAGCAAGAGAGAGAAGGCCACCTGTGTTGACTCATAGGGTTCAGAGGGAAGAAGGGCTTCCAGGTTCTCAATAATCAGCGTAGGAGACATACGGGGCTGTGCATTCAGCCTCCTTTATAAGTCTGCCGCTCTCCCAATGAAGTCTGGGGTCTGATTTTCAGCCCAGTCTTCCCTCTGACTGCAGGAGATGAGAATCTCTTTGCAGACGACCATGGATACTTTCTGGCGTTCTCACCATGCCCTAAGCTGATACGCGGTTGATCTGAGTCTGTTATGTTCTTCCTGTAGAGACTCCATGGCAGTCAATGACGCCCGGCTCCATAATCCTTACAATTACTGCCATGCCCATATCTTTCACGCACCACAGCATAATCATGCACCTGTCTTTCCACCTCTCTATCCAAATAAACCATACGTGAAGATCTTAGCACATGTGAGTCTACAGCATGATAACGATTTTGACGATATCCCCTTAATGTCGGGAGTCCTATGGGTGGAGAAGGATCCAATTTCAGAAACCCACCCTGAGGGTCTGCTTCTCAGGATCACTCCTTTTACCAACCGTCTTGGGCCGCGTTGCCCCCAGAAACAGATCTTGAGACAGAAATTTTAGTTCAAACGGTTTGTCAGGGAGATGATCCCCAGAAAATCTGGTAGGGGAGTGCAGAAAGAGAAAGGGAAGGAGAAGAAGCCAACAGAGGTAGGTCAATGAGCAGGTTGCTGCTGTGGACAACTCAGACTTGATCCTGGTAGGAATCTGAAAGTCGTTTACCCTCCAAAGGTCAAGGACCCTGTAGGACTTGTCTTCCAAATCCTTTCTGTCATTAGGTGATGGCTATTCTTGGTAGCATTAGCTGCCTGGCACTTTTGTCCTGCCCTACCTATACAGGAGCTGAAAGAAAGCCCTTAGATCAGGGGGTCCCCAAACTTCAGCCTATAGGTTAATTCCAGTCCACTTCCTGTTTTTGTCAATAAAGCTTTATTGGAACATGGTCTTGCCCATTCACTTACGTTTTGCCTACAGTTGTTTTCATACTATAAGGACAGAGTAGAGATTGTCCCACAAAGCCTACAATGGCTCCTACCTGGTCCTTTGCAGAAAAATTTTTGCTGCCTGCTCCTTGAAGGGTCGCAGTGCTTGCATATAGGATGCCACTGGCATACACCTAAACAGTGAGTGCTGAGGTGGAAGGAATGGGCAACAGTGAGCATGCACTAAAATTTACCCATTTTTGGTAGTTACTTGGATTATTCCCCACTTTGCACTTTTGTAGAAAATCCTACCACATTATGTATATCTTTTTACACTTTTGTGTATATCTTCTTTTTTATAGCTTTATTAGGATATAATTGAGATACAAAGAATTGCATGTATGAAATGTATACAATTTGATTGAGATATATTCATATACCCGCAATACATCCCCGCGATCATGGTAATAAACATATCATCTCCAAAAGTTTTCTTGTGTCCTTTTGTTTTGTGTGTGTGTGCGTGCGTGCGTGTGTGTGTATTAAGAACACTTGACAGTTACCTCCTTAATGAACTTTTAAGTGTACAATGCTGTATTGTTAACTATAGGGACTATGTCGTACAGATCTCTAGAATTCATTCATCTTGTGTAACTGTAATTTTATACCCATTGAACAACAGCTCCCCATTCCCCTCTGCCTCCACCCCCTGGCCAATATCTCTGATGAACATAGATGCAAAAATCCTTGACAAAATATTAGAAAACCAAATCCAACAATACATTTAAAGACATCATTCTCCGGGGCACCTGCGTGGCTCAGTTGGTTAAGCGGCCAACTTCGGCTCAGGTCGTGATCTCACGGCTCATGAGTGAGTCCCACATTGGGCCCTGTGCTGACAGCTCAGAGCCTGGAGCCTGCTTCAGATTCTGTGTCTCCTCTCTCTGCCCTTCCCCAGCTCACACTCTGTCTCTGTCTCCCTCAAAAATAAATAAATGTTAAAAAAAATTTTTTTAAATATCACTCTCCACTATCAAGTGGGATTTATTCCATGGATGCAAGGGTAGTTCAATAAATAAACTCCTAGAAGAAAAAACTCCTAGAAAGTAAAACTCTTGGAAGAAAACATAGGCAATGATTTCTTTAACATCAGCTGCAGAAACATTTTTCTAGAAACATCTCTTCTGCAAGGAAACCAAGAGCAAAATTAAACTATTGGGACCAAATAAAAATAAAAAGCTTCTGCACAGCAAAAGAAACCATCAACAAAATAAAAAGGCAATCTACTGAATGAGAGAAGACATTTGAAAGTGATATATCCAATGAGGGGTTGATAATAAAAATATGTAAAGAATTTATGCAACTAAACACCAAAAAACCCCCACAATCTGATTAAAAATGGGCAGCGGGCCCATTTTTTTTCCCCAAGAAGACATACAGACAGCCAACAGATGCATGAAAAAGATGGTCAACATCACTCATCATCGGGAAAATGCAAATCAAAATGACAATGAGGTATCACCTCACATGGCTAAAATTAAAACCACAAGAAACAACGTGTTGGTGATGTGGAGAAAAAGGAATCTTCATGCACCATTGGTGGGAATGCAAACTGGTGCAGCCACTGTGGAAAACAGTATGGAGGCTTCTCAAAAAATTAAAACTAGAACTACCATATGATCCAGTAATCACACCCCTAGGTATTTGCCCCAAAGAAAACAAAAGCACTAATTTGAAAAGATACATGCACCCTTATGTTTATTGCAACATTATTTACAACCCAAGGTAGGGAAGCAGCCCACGTGTCCATGGATAGCTGAGTGGATTAAGAAGATGTGAGTTATAGGGGCGCCCGGGTGGCTCAGTCGGTTAAGCGTCCGACTTCGGCTCAGGTCATGATCTCACGGTCCGTGAGTTCGAGCCCCTCGTCGGGCTCTGTGCTGACAGCTCAGAGCCTGGAGCCTGTTTCAGATTCTGTGTCTCCCTCTCTCTCTGCCCCTCCCCTGTTCATGCTCTCTCTCTGTCTCAAAAATAAAATAAAATTAAATATAAATAAATATAAATAAAAAATAAAATAAATAAAAAATAAAAATAAATTAAAAAATTAAAAAAAAAGATGTGAGATATACATATCTTACATATATATTATATACCTGACTATATATATATAATATTCCGGTAATTTAAAAAGCAATAAAAAAAATGAGATCTTGCTATTTGCAACAGCATGGATGGAGCTAAAGGGTATTATGCTAAGTGAAATAAGCCAGAGAAAGACAGATACCATATGATTGCACTCATATGTGGAATTTAAGAAACAAAATGAATGAGCAAAGGGAAAAGAGAAACTGAGAAACAGACTCTTAATTATAGAGAACAAGCAGATGGTTACCAGATGGGAGGTAGGTGGGGGATAGGTGAAACAGGTGATGGGGATTAAGAATACACTTATCTGGGGCACCTGGGTGGCCTGCAAAGAGAAGGTACTTAACAAAACTTGGTGGAAGAGTATTGGATGGATGGATGGATGAGTGGGTGGATGGGTAGATGGGTGGATGGATGAATGGATGAGTGGATGGATGAGTGGATGGATGAGTAGATGGATGGATGGATGGATGGATGGATGGATTGATGGATGGATGAATGGATGGATGAGTGGGTGGATGGGTAGATGGGTGGATGGATGGATGGATGAGTGGGTGGATGGGTGGATGGATGGATGGATGGATGAGTAGGTGGAGGGATAGATGGATGGATAGATGGATGGATAGATGAGTGGCTGGATGGATGGAATAGAAATTCTGCAGAAATATGAAAAGTCCCTGTTCCCTATGGGTGCTCTCACCTGTGCCTGCCCGTCTCAGTCATGGATCTAGGCTGGGGTCATGCACATGCTATATTTCTAAATACCACTTTTTTTTTTACCATGCATATATTGGCTATCGTTTTTAACTGTAAGAAAAGATGTAACAGAATCATATGCCTGCCTTCCATCCCTGTCTCCGAGCCCCTAGCTTCCCTCCTACCACTGTCTTTTCCGAGCTGCTCTGTGCATGCAGCCACATGTAACTCGATGTGTTCCTCCTGTGTTCCTCCTGCCTCGGATTCCTGTGACACCACCCCCGCCCCCAGGCATGGCCTGTGGCCAACTGAAGCATCCTGAGAGTGAGAAAGAGTACCATACTCCCTGTACACACAGGAAACTAAGGGTCTGGCCTGGCACTGAGTTGGGAGATGGAAGTCAAAACCACCTGCTGCCTTGATCGGGTGAAAACAAAGTCTATAGAGTTTGCTCTGTGAGATGAAGCTTGATATGGATATTCTCAGCTCCCCACTCCACCCTGCCCCTAATATGTACTCCCCTTATATTACCAACCTCTGCTTTCCCTAGCTGGGATGATAGCCCCCATCCAGTTAAGGTAGACCAGCCACACCTTGTGACTCCACTCTGCTGGCCCTGCCCTCCACCAACACCAGTCCTCTGGTCACCTCAGGAACCCTCCTGGGCAGCCCCACGGAGACCCTCACCTCCGCCACTCTCCTCCACCGATCCTGGCACGAGACGGACGCCTTGATTTGTCTGAGCTCTGGTACAATTTGCAAAAGGCTGTGATTTTGTAGGAGTCGAGACTGTGAGGTAGCCATTGTTGACTGGCTCAAAGCCTTGGCATTCCTAATCACACCCAGCCTCCGGCTTCAGGAGCATGAAGAAACCCTATTTACTAGCACTCCATGGGCCTCTGGGTGTTATTTCAGATGCGGAATAATTAGCAAGATGCCCAAGAAGCAACAAAGCCTTGAATGGTATTTAGTGACAATTATTCAGCCAAACCATTGCTTACTATTATAGGGGCTTATTAGCACCAAATTGTTTTGATAGGAAGTGGCATCAGCAATAAAAAATAATGGCTGCAGCTTGCTGTGCAATCCGAGTCAGCAGAAAGGGACTGAAATGCGTGCACATCTCTTTTACTCTCCCCGCCCCCCCCCCCCCGAAAATCAGGGGACCCACTGAGATGTGTTGGCAGGGACAGGAAGGGACTCAGGTGGCTCCGGATAGAGAGCAGGTGGGGCTGTTCACTGCAGTCACTCTGTCCTTCCTCTTAGTTCTTATCCCTGCGCGGAGGAGAGGTGTGGGGACCAGCCCCCCTGTACACCTGTGCCCAGCTCCCCTTCAGGTCCAAGTGTCAGAAAACAGGGGACACGCTGCCATCCCCTCCCCCGTCTCTCTTTACATTTATCCACCAGAAATCTAGGGTCAGATTTCCAGCCTGATTCTAGGCTGGAAGGGACTTCAGGGCAAAGACCTGCATTTTACAGAGCAAACTAACCCATGTTTAAAGATGTTTACTTGATATAAGGTCACACAGCAGGACTGAAATGAGAATCTGCGTAGACTTGATATGTCCTTTCTCGACACGCTTTAAGCAGCCTGAATCACACTTAAGTGCTTTACTACAATAGAGAACATATCGTCAGGGGCACTAGTCAATTCTTTGGGCTGCAAATGACTCGAATAGTTTGGAGTGGAGTTTTAATGTGTGAAATATGTGCACACGTAGGAATTTAGAGGTACACCCAGTACTCAATGAACTTGGCTTAGCTTCAACTGTTTATTTTCTTTCATCTCCATTTCATCTCCCCACAGTTAGGCTCTTAGGAACCTTTTCATTTTGTTTCTTTTCTTTTCTTCTCTTCTCTCTCTCTCTCTCTCTTTTTTTTTTTTACTGTTTATCTATTTTTTTAGAGAGAGAAAGACAGAGCACCAGTGGGGGAGGGGCAGAGAGAGGGAGACACAGAATCCAAAGCAGGCTCCAGGCTCCGAGCTCTCAGCACAGAGCCTGACATGGGACTTGAACTCACAAACCACGAGGTTATGACTTGAGCTGAAGTTGGACGCCCAACCAACTGAGCCACCCAGGTACCCCAGGAAATTTTCATTTTCAAGGTCAATCCAAAATTGCACTTCTTACAGGCTATGGAGAGTACTCAGGAACGAGCCCCCTGCCTCAGCTCTCCAACTTACAAGATTTACTCTTGGGGACAGTGGAAAAAGTGTTATAACAAAAAGATTTAAGATTTATAGAAATAAGATTGAATGAGAATACAAAATGGAGGGGCGCCTGGGTGGCTCAGTCGGCTGAGCGTCTGACTCGGTTTTGGCTCAGGTCATGATCTCACAGCTTTTGGGATCGAGCCCTGAGTTAGGCTCCTCACTGAGCGTGGAGTCTGCTTGGGATTCTCTCTCTCCCTCTCTCTGTCTCTGCCCTGCTCACTTACACACACACATACACACACACTATCTCTCTCTCTCTCAAATAAATAAACTTAAAAAAAAAGAATGCGACATGTAAATAGTGTTAAATGTAAATCTTCACATTTTGGTTCTAAGAAAATCAGTGCAACAAGGAAGGGGAGCCATGTGACTGCAGATTTGGGAGTTCTGTTGAGGTGTCTTATGTGAGTCAGTGTCTTGGTTGGCTTGGGCTGCTGTAAAAGAATCCTAGAGGCTAGGTAGTGAAAGCCACACACATGTATGTTCTTCTCCCAGTTGTGAGTGCCAAGGTCAAGGCACCGGAATGGATGGATTCTGGCGGGAGTGCTCTTCTTGGCTTGCAGAGAGCTGCCTGATTTCTTTCCCAGTGTGCTCACATGACTTCTGGGGGCCTGCACATGGGGAGGGAGACAGAGGACACACCCTTCAAACTCACCCCACTATTACCTCCAAAGGATGTTCATTTTCTTCCAGGGCACAAGAGCAAAATTAGGGGGAAATCATAAATTCTACCTCCACCAAATTTAATACAACAGATGAACAGTTAAAACTTTTAAAAACCCAAATCCCACCTCACCCCTGTCAGAATGGCTAACATTAACCACACAGGAAACAACAGGTGTTGGCGAGGATTCGGAGAAAGGAGAACCCTCTTGTGCCGTTGGTGGGAATACAAACTGGTACAGTCACTCTGGAAAACAGTATGGCGTTTCCTCGGAAAGTTAAGAATAGAGCTACCCTAGGGTCCAGCAATTGCACTACTAGGAACTGACCCAAAGGATACAAAAATACATACTCAGAAGGGTACATGCACCCTGATGCATATAGCAACATTAACAATAGCCAACCTATGGAAACAGCCCAAATGTCCATCAACTGATGAATGGATAAAGAAAAAAAAAAAAATATATATATATATATATATATATATACACACACATATATATTGATGGCTGGGACATTACTCAGCCATCAAAAAGAATGAAATATGCCATTTGCATATGGATGGAACTAGAGTATATTATGCTAAGTAAAATAAGTCAGAGAAAGACAAATATGATATGTTCATATCATAACAGATGAACATATGGGAATGGAAAAAAAAGGGAGGGGAAAAAAACCATAAGAGACTCTTAATGATAGAGAACATACGGAGGGTTGATCGAAGAAGGTGGGTGGGGGATGGGCGAAATGGGTGATGGGTATTAAGGAGGGCGCTTGTGATGACCACTGAATGTTGTATGTAAGTGACGTATCACTAAATTCTACTCCTGAAACCAATGTTATGCGGTGTGTTAACTAACTAGAATTTAAATAGAAATAAAATAAATTTAAACCCCCCAAATCTTCTCATCAACAAAAAGGAACTTCAAGCCACGATATTTGAAAAAGAGAGACAGAGAGAGAGAGAAAGAGGACCCCAAGAATCTTCACAGATCGGTGCATTGGGATGGTATTAGAACCCCCTCCACTCATATCCCTTCCCGCAGAAATACTACTTGGCGTTGAGAGGGGGCGAAAGAAAGGATACGTGAAACCATTCTACAAAATCAATTCATTGTCCCCAACTTGGGGAGAAGTAGGTAGAGAGCCACCCAGTCAACCCAGGGTGTGGATGCATAAGGCTGGAAGGGAAGAGATTCCACCACTCACCGCCCCCCGCTCCCCGCCGCAACCATCCCACCAGAGACCAGAACAAACAGACAGGAACAACAGAATGATTACAATCACTGGGGGCTAATTATCTCTAGGAACAAGCAAGGACTTAGAAAAACAGAAGACAAATACATAAGAGAAAATACGTAAGCTAAGATCCTCCATGAAAACTGGAAGGGAGAAGAAAGAAAAACTCAGGCAGAGATCATAGAAAGACTAACAGACCACAGAGCTTCCGAAACAGACGGACAGAGCCCCCCTCCAAAACAGAGAAAACAGAGCTCCCATAGGAAAACAAAAAAAAAAAAAAAAAAAAAAGGGAAAGAGTTTCTAAAAAAGAAAACGTAACAAGATAGAATCAAGGTCCTGTAAATCTTTTACATATGTAAAAGCTAATGCTGTCAATTTATCCATGAAAAGCAAAACATTAGACTGTGGGGATCCAAGCCCCCAACACTATGTGAGAAATTCATCTAAAGAAAGAGGACTTTTCTGTGAAGACCTAAGAGAAGTGAAAGAGTAAGCCATTTGTGCATGTCGCGAAAGAGCAGGTGCCCAGACTCTGAGGCAGGAGGTTACCAGACATGTTTCAGAAATAGTCTGAGGCCGGTGTTGCCAGCGTGGAATAAATGAGGGGGAAAATGGCGGGAGGTGAGCTCGGAGAGGAGATGGAAAGTTAAATCGTCCCCCATCCTGGTGAAGATCTTGGCTTTCACGGTGACGCAGCAAAGCCCCCGCAGGCTTTGTGATGGAAATACGCCACGTTGTAATCCAATATTAACAACACCATGTCTTCCGCTGCATTGAGAATATGCTCTGAGCAATAAGGAGGAAGCTATGGACTAATAAGGAGGCTCTTGAAATAAACCATTATGGTGGTTTGGACCAGGATGGTGGCGGTTGGGGGTGGTGAGAAGTAGTGAGATTCTAAATATATAGTGACATTAGCGCCAACAGGATTTTCACAAGTGGAAGAGTTGGCCTTCGCTGATGAATAGACAGCTCATCCATAATAGCTGGAGAAAAGAAGTAAGTTTTGGGCATGGGAGCCCATAGGTGTGTAGAAGTAATGACAGAAGCATATGGAAGCTACTGAGTGTGACCTTTTTTTTCTCAGTGAAGCAGGAAACAAGGTCACCAGCCCACACCAGGCTGAGGACGGGGGCGGCAGAGGTTTGAGAAGAGAGGAAGATGCTTGGAACAGCCATCTAAAGAGAATGGAGACAGTGGACGTCCTAGAAAAATATGGTAGAGTGGCTGGTCAACAAGAAGGGTCCACTGAAGGGCTAATGATCATTAATTTAAAATGAGACTAATCAACACGCTTCTTCCAACCACATTCAGCTCAACAGATGCAGACATGAAGTGCTTGGAAAGCTGCATTTCATTAGGGCTGAAGACTAGCCAAGACAGTATGATGAGGTAGAAGGCAACAGAGGAGGTGGGGTGACTGTACTGTAATGATAAGCCATGAGCTGAAACTGGGTAAGGATGACAGGAGGAACCAAGAGGGTAAGGGCTGGTGAAGATTAACAGGCTGGATAAAGAAATTGCGATTTATATACACAATGGAGTACTACGTGGCAATGAGAAAGAATGAAATATGGCCTTTTGTAGCAACGTGGATGGAACTGGAGAGTGTGATGCTAAGTGAAATAAGTCATACAGAGAAAGACAGATACCGTATGGTTTCACTCTTATGTGGATCCTGAGAAACTTAACAGAAGACCATGGGGGAGGGGGAAGGGGAAAAAAAAGTTAGGGAGGGAGAGAGCCAAACCATAAGAGACTCTTAAAAACTGAGAATAAACTGAGGGTTGATGGGGGTGGGAGGGAGGGGAGGGTGGGTGCCCACTGAGGAGGGCACCTGTTGGGATGAGCACTGGGTGTTGTAAGGAAACCAATGTGACAATAAATTTCATATTAAAAAGAAACAAACAAAAACAGGCTGGATAGACCGATTGACGGTCTCCATGGAGAAGAGGTTTTCAAACTTTACTAAAGAGAAGGATCTGGAAAGATAGCGGTAGTGGTTATTGAGGTAGAAACTTAGTTTATCATATCCTCCTTCACACCCATTGGATTGATGAAAAATCTAGACTCTCAGATAATGCTACATGTTAGTGAGGGTATGAATTAATAGGAATCTTCAGGGCATCTGGGTGGCTCAGTCGGTTAAGCGGCCAACTTTGGCTCAGGTCATGATCTCGTGGTTCTTGGGTTTGAGCCCCGCATTGGGCTCTGTGCTGACAGCTCTGAGCCTGGGGTCTGCTTCAGATTTTCTGTCTCCCTCTCTCTCTGCCTCTCCCCTGTTCATTCTCTCTCTCTCTCTCTCTCTCTCAAAAATAAATAAATATTTAAAAAAATTTTTTTTCAATAGGAATCTTCATGCCCTGCTTTGGAAGTTCTGCGACTCTTCAAGCAGAGTGGTCACACTTAGTGAACTTAAGTAAGCTTCTATCCCAAGATCCAGCACCCTGCCAATACCCACGAGAAGCTTCCCACAAGTGTGTAGAGAGACTCCTACGGCAGCGTTCATTGTAAGACGGTTCGCAGGAGCACAAGGTTGGAGGGAGTCTGGGCACCAACCACTGGGGAACAAAATACAATGTAGAATATGTATAAAATGTAATATACTGCATCTATAAAAAAACAATATTTACAAACAGCAATATAGAAAGTTCTTTAAAAGATGGGGCTTAATGGGGGAAAAAAAAAGAAGGGAAAGAAGAAAGCAATGTTTTTAGAGCTACATAGTTAAGTAAAGATGTAAAATTTAATACACTGGAGTGGGTGTCTAAGAGGGAATGATGAGTTTGGGGGGAAGAAGAAGAGAAATAACACAGGAGAGAAGTCATGTCCAGATTGATAAGAATAATGAGTTTTGTTACGGAAGAGATTGATTTCAACTGCATGAAGCTTTAAATGGGGCAGAAACATTAAAAAAAAAAAAAAGACAAACTTCACTCTGAGGAATACCTAAAGATGCAAATTCTTCCCTTACTAAATAAAAACAAATGAAAATAAGTAACTTAAAGGCTCAACTCAAGAAGTTTAAAAAAGGAATAAATCTACAGAAGGAAGGGACTAGTAAAGATAAAAAGCAAAAAAAAAAAAAAAAAACAACCCACAAATTTTAAAACTAGAGAGACAGTAGACTTGGTTTAAAAAAATTAAGAACGTTGAGGGCTTTTTTAAGTAATCATTGGAAAAACCCATATATCACTGATTAGCCGGATCAAGAAAAAAGTACATAATTAGCAATGGGTTCGGTAAAACAACGTCAGAAAGAATATTGTAGGTAAAAACACTGCAAAGTGATTTACTTTGATGCACGTAAGTCGGAAAGTAGTGGAGGAAATGGATAGCTCTCTAGAAAAACATAAATGGCTGAAAATGATTCTGGAAGAGACAGAAATTCTAAATGCACCGGTAATATTGGAAGAGCTGAGCACAACAGCAAGAAGAAATCACAAACATTCTAAAGGGTTGCCCGTTTCCACAGACATCATTCTAACCCTGAAGGAACGTATAATTCCAGTACTATTTATTCTTATCTAGTTAGTAGGACTTAAAGAGAATTTTTTTTTTAAATTTTGTCCAGAATCACAGTAACTCCAATGCTAAAAGCATATACAATTTTATTCCAAGATCTGATACAAACAGCACAAAGAAAAACAACAACTTTACTTATGATTATCAATAGAGAAAACCTTCAAGAAAATTTTATCTAAATCAATTAGCAAATGTTGAACGAATGGTATACTGTTGCGTGGGGTTATTTTTCCCCTGTGAGTGTAAGGATGGTTCTATGGGTTGAACTGCGTCCTCACAATAGATGTTCAAATCCTAACCCCAACATCCATGAATGTGACCTCATTTGGAAATGGTGTCCTTGGTCAAGTAAAAATGAGGTCATTAGGGTAGGTTCTGATCCAATAGGGCTCGTATCCATGTAACAAGAGAAAACCTGGGCACAGAAAGATATACACAGAAGGAAAACACCATGTGAAGATGAGACCAAGATTGGAGAGATGCATGTACCAGCCAAGAAATGCCAGAAATTTCTAGCAAACCACAGAAGTAAGAGGAGAGGTGTGGAACAGACAGATTCTTCCTCACAGCCCTTGGAAGGACCAGCCCTGTGGACAGACACCTTGATCTCGGATTTCTAGCCTCCAGAACCGTGAGACAATAAAATTCTATTATTTAGGCCTCTCAGTCGGTGACATTTTGCTACGGCAGCCTTGCGAAATTAATACAGACGATTCAAAGAGAAAAACTATATGATAATCCCAGTGGATGCCCAAAGTCACGTGAAAAAAATTCAACAGGGATTCTTGGCAAAACAGTGAAAACGAAGCCTTATGAAAATGCTAGAATCAAAAGCCAGCACCTTGCTAGCTGGGGAAACGCTAGAATAATGCTCCTTACAGTCAGGAACAGAAGAAGATACATACTCTCAGGGTCCATATGGTTTTAAAACACTCTTCTGGAAGTTCTACCAAAGCGATTAGACAGGGAATAAAATCAGAGGAGGCACAATTATCAGTGTGTGCAGAGATATGATTGTAGGTCTTGTGAGAGCCTAAGCGTCAACCAACAAATCAACGTAGGAAATTTCGATGTGCTATCTGGTTACCTGACAAGGAGGAGAGCACTCTTCTCTAAAGAAATCAAATGAACTGCCTCGGAATAACGAGAGAGGGGAAAGAGGTTGACAGTACACCAGAGGTGAATCATCCCAATGTTAGCAGTTGGGCCCCCACCAGGCTTCATCCCATCTGCCTGCACTACGGCAACCTGCTTACCTGCAAGCCTCTCCCACTACATATTCCCAGTCGGCCTTACCATTAATGGCTCAGACCCAGTGCAAAATCGACTGATATAAAGAGCAGTAGAGAGCTCTTGGAACTCTTGAGAAAAATCAGCCCAGTCCCTCATTTACTAACCATGGGATTACACAGCGACACTAGAGAGAAAGACCAAGGTGAACAGATAGAAAAATCTGCCAGACACAAAGTCATTTAAAAAAATAATAATAATAATAAAGAAGTTCTACTTAGTAACCTCAGAGAGTTTGGGGAAGATACTGTAATCATAAAAGAACAAAAACGTGGGGCACCTGGGTGGCTCAGTGGGTGAAGCGTCCAACCTCGACTCAGGTCATGATCTCACGGTTCATGGGTTCGAGCCCCACATCAGGCTCTGTGCTGACAGCTCAGAGTCTGGAGCCTGCTTCCGATTCTGTCCCTCTCTCTGTCCCTCCCCTGCTCACGCTCTGTCTTTCTCTCTCTCGAAAATAAATAAGCATTAGAAAAATAAAATAAAATAAAATAAAATAAAATAAAATAACAAAAACGTGTTACAAACAGTAGCAATTTTATTTATTTATTTTTAAATGTGTAGTTATTTATTTTGCAAAAGAGAGCATGTGTAAGCAGGGGAGGGGCAGAGAGGAGAGAGAATCCCAAGCAGGCTGCATGCTTAGTGGGGAGCTGGATGTGAGGCTCCATCCTACAACCATCAGATCATGAGCTGAGCTGAAATCAAGAGTCTGATGCTTACCCGACTGAGCCACCCAGGCGTCCCCCCAAAATAGCAATTTTAAATATATGAAAGGGCTTGAAAAGTAAGCCTATAATGGCTCAAACTAAACATTTAATAAAGGGCTGGAAGAAACCATTAAGGCTACCTCGCAGAACGCAGAGCAAGAGATCAGAGGTGGAAAGTCTCTGAGTGAGGGGACAAGGAACATGGAAAATAAAGAGAATTCAAGAGGCACACCTTCTAAGTAGAATCCCAGAAATAAGGTATAGGGAAAATGGAAGGGAGCCCTAAGACAATATAAATAGAAATTTATATTTATTTCCAAGGCTATAAAGAGATGTGTTTGGGGATTTCCAGGGGCTTCCTAGTGCAAACTACCATAGGTGAAGAAAGATCTACACTGACATGCATCATGGGACATTCCAGAAAGATCCACACATCGTATGAAATTCCTAAACACTACGGATAAAGAGATAATCCTTAAAGACTTCAAAGAAAAGAAAAAAGAGTCATAAAGAGAACCAAACTAGCCCATCAACAGACTTTGTATTAGCAACACTCAATGTTAGAAGACAAAGTTTTAGGAGAAAATTATTTTGAACCTAAATTATGATCAATTATACTATCAGTCAAGAGGAGTTGAAGAGGGAAAGACTTCCTGACTTGCAAAAACATAAAATGTACCCCCCTATGATCCCTTTCTGAGGAGACAGACTAGTCCAGAAAGAAACATGAGTAGAGAAGCAGGAGAGAAGATGTAAGTCACAAGAAACAGAGAAAGTTAAAGAAAAGAAATTGCAGCTGTGCAGTAGGTTGAGATTAATCGGAAAATCTACAACAAAGTCCTAGAAGAATGTCTTCGTGAAAGAAACTGGAAATGAATCCAGCAATAGAATGATGGAGTGGCTGGATGATTATAAAAACATGGTAAAGGGAGCATGTATTTCTTTTCTCAGGAAGAGAACTGAGATTTAGTAAGAAGGAAAAGCAAACATAAAAAAAAAAGCCCAACAACCCTTTATCCAGATACGAAGCAAAATAAAACGAAGCAAGTTGTAAGCTATTGATCAAGTATAGGGAAAAAGATAATTCACTTGACCTGGGTGCTTGAAATAATTCTACATCAAGCGCTACGGGATTTGTGTCAGGGTTCAACCAGAGAAACAAAACCAGTAAGAGGTAAAAATATTAAGAGATTTGCCGCAAGGGATTGGATGTTGCAAACGTGCAGCTTGGCTGGGCAAATCCAAAATCCAAAGAGCAGGCCATCGAGAAGGGCAGTTGGAACTCTTGTCTGCAAACCGAAGCTTCTGTCCGCGGGTGAAATGTCCCTTCTTCCCGGGAAGCCCCAGCTCTGCTCTTAAGGCCTTTGCATGAATTGATTGAGGCTCACGCAGATTATCTAGCACAACCTCTACTTAAAGTCAACTGATGAAGGACTTCAGTTGCATCCACGAAATGCCTTCACAGATACACCTAGATTTGTGTTTCATTGGATAACTGAGGACTGTAGCCTAACCAGGTTGACATGCCACTGCCTATCACAGTGTGCAAAGAAAGCATTATAGGGACACCTGGGTGGCTCAGTCGGTTAAGCATCTGACTTTGGCTCAGGTCATGATCTCATGGTGCATGAGTTCAAGCCCTGCATCGGGCTCTGTGCTGACAGCTCGGAGCCTGGAGCCTGCTTCGGATTCTGTGCCTCCCTCTCCCTCTGCTCCTCCCCAGCTTGCTCTCTCTCTCTCTCTCTCTCCCTCTCTCAAAAATAAATAAACATTAGAGAAAAATAAGACATTATAATCCTAGGCCACCGTGTGGCTCGTGCAATAAATGGGGCTTGCATATGATACTGTAAATGCATTTGGTTGTTCTTCAGCCTCCAGGATAAGCTTTAGGACAAATGATTGCCAATATGTTTGTGGGGCACGAGATAAACATCATCAACATTGTCAATGTCAAGATGTGGATAAATCTTGACGTGGAGCTGTAAACAACCCAAAGACTCATTAATAAATTACGGAATGTCCATTATCACCAAGCGCGATGCTGCGCGTAGTTCAAAGGCGATGCGTGGGTTAAAAGGAGGATGTAGCTCTCCCTCTTCTGATACGAGAATTTCAAATTGTGCTATTAAGTGAAAAAGCAAAGGACAGATCAATATATTTATACACAAGATATATGTGTGTACACATAATTTTTTCTAGACCATACATATACTAAGGATATACACACAGACACACATATAAATACACATGTATTTATGTATGTTTAGACATATATGTATACTTGTAAATTTTTTAGAAAGATATCTGGGAAAGAAAACATTTTTAGCCTGACACGGGTTTTTTTTTTTTTTTTAATGTTTCTTTATTTTTGAGAGAAAGAGGGAGACAGAGCGTGAGTGGGGGAGGGGCAGAGAGACAGGGAGAGCCAGAATCTGAAGCAGGCTCCAGGCTCCGAGCTGTCAGCACAGAGCCCGACATGGGGCTTGAACCCACGAACCGCGAGATCATGCCCTGAGCCAAAGTCAGACGCTTAAGTGACTGAGCCACCCAGAAGCCCCCTCTTTTTTCTTTTAAATCATATTATTTCTGTTTAGAGAATTTCCATCAGCCATTCTTTTAGTATAAATATGCCGGTTGTCTTCATTTCTTTTTCATTCCTGAAACATATTTTCTCCGGATGTGGGATTCCGGATTGGCCATTCGTTGCGGACTTAAAAAATGTTTCGTTCCTTTTGGCTCTCATGACTTCTGATGAGAAATCTACTGTGATTTGAATGTTTTCCCTCTCAGGGAAGGTGCTATTCCTCTCTTGCTGCTTTCAAGACTTTTTTCCTTCTCTCTAGTTTCCAGAAGCTTGACTACGATGTGTTTTGGTGCGTATTTCTTGGCCTTATCCTGTTTAGGGTTCACATAGCTTCTCAAATCTGTAGTTTGTTTTTTTAATTTTTTGAATGTTTTTATTTATTTTTGAGACAGAGAGAAAGACAGAGCATGAGCATGGGAAAGGCAGAGAGAGAGAGGGAGACCCAGAATCCGAAGCAGGCCCCAGGCTCTGAGCTGTCAGCACAGAGCCCGACACGGAGCTCGATCCCATGACCCGTGAGATCATGATCTGAGCCGAAGTCAGACTCCTAACCGACTGAGCCACCCAGGCCCCCCTAGCTTGACATGTTTATAGAAAGGTACTGAGATGTTAATGGAGAAAGAGAAACTTTTATTTTTCACTTTTGGTGCTAGTTGAATATTGTTTTATAATGTACATGTAACATATTTATTATTATTTTAAGGTTACCAATGTTATTTGGATGGTGGGATTAAAAGCCATTTAAATTCTCTTCATATTTTCCAGGTCAAAACACACACACACACACACACACCACCTAACAAATGTTACTTAAAAATGTTTACGAGGGCGCCTGGGTGGTTCGGTGGGTTAAGTGTCACAACTCTTGGTTTCGGCCCAGGTCATCACCTCATGGATTCATGGGTTCGAGCCCCACATCCAGCTCTGTGCTGACAGTGTGGAGTCTGCTTGGGATTCTCTCACTCTCCCTCTCTCTCTGCCCTTCCCCACTCGTACTGTCTCTCTCTTTCAAAATAAGTAAATAAACTTAAAAAAAAAGTAACTCAAAAACTTACTATAAAAAATGTTTACTGAGTACTTACTATATGCTAGGCAGTATGCAAAACCTGGTTATACAAAGGCAGATAAGAGCTTCTGCAGGGCGCCTGGTTGGCTCAGCCAGAAGAGCATGAGATTGTGGGTTCGGGCCCCACCTTGGGTATAGAGATTTAAAAGATAAATAAGTAAACTTAAAAAAAAAAAGAGCTACTGCCTGGAGGGAGTTTCAGCTCAGTTGGGAAATATGTGTATTCAACCAGAATATTATAAAATATCATGGTGTAATGATAGAAATAAGAACAGGGTGTGATAGAGGCACCAGTCACGCCCCCTGGATCATGACGAGCATTCCTGTCGCGGGTGGTCACAGGAGAGGCTGCAAGTGTGCCGTCTGGAGAGGGAGGGACGAACCAGGTGACTGGACCCTGAACTTGGCTTTCCCATCTGTAAGAGTGACTAAACACTTATCTCAGGGTTGCGAACAGATGAAATGAAATCGTATCTATAAAAAGCTTGTGGCGGCATTCAAGTCCAAGTGCTTTTCTCCTTTCTCTGACTCATACCGGAAGCTGGAAGATTGCACCAGCTAGAGGTTTCTGTTCTTTCTAAGTCAGACACCAACAACAATCCAGAGGGAAACGACTTGCCCAACATGACTGGCTGGCAGGAGGCAGAGGTGAGACCAGAGCACAGATCTCCTGACACTGTGGTTGGCACTCCTTGCATGGTGCCCACAAGCAGTGACACCCCATCGTCTCCAGTTGTTCGTGTGTTGTGATGGGGTCTGGATAAGTGGCATGGGGACCAAGGGAGTCACAGAGCCCCAAAGCACAGGTCGTTACACTTCTTGATGGAAGGCCAGGCTCCAGGTCTGCAACGAGTGGCCACCTGTGACCCTAGAGCCTGCGGGCTCTGTTGATCTGTTCCTCCTCCCTCCCTTCCCAGCACCCACCAGTCAACCGCAGGTGGAAGCTCCCAGGTCTGGGAAGCTACCCATGAAGGCGTATTATCATGTTCAAATGTGTGTGTGTGTGTGTGTGTGTGTGTGTGCTGGTGGGTTAATCCCCTGCATTCTACCAGATAAAGGTCTATGTCAGCCCAGCCCCGGAGTTAAATTTGATGGGGGGCATTTGAACAATAAGGCGGTGCTCGGTTTGTAACACAGATGGAGATGAAGAGTCCATGGCTCCATTTTATAGTGCTTCTACACAGAGGAGGGGCAGTGGGAGCGTCAGCAGCCAAAGGCATCTCAAGAGCTCTTAAATTCGGAAGGAATCTGAGGGTCGGAGCTAATGAAATAATCACCCCCGCGCTCCTGAAGGGCAAGCCACACGCAAAACTGCACCGAGGAGCCAGCTGGGTGTCTGCACGAGCTAAGTTGACAAAGGGGGCTCTTCAAACACTTCTTGCTAATCAGCTAATTACAGATTACCCTGTAGAGAAGTTCCAAATTGCCAGCAAAATGTGCTTCACAATTGCTCTGTACAAAAGGCAAAGGTTATATTTCAGCTGTGCCCATTTTTAAACCAAGAGACTGTCCTTTATATTAAAAAGTGAGTGAAGAAGGTAGGGGTAGCTCTGCTCCCTGCCGTCCTTTAAGCCTCAAGAAAATTTAACTCCCGGGCTGGGCTGACACAGACCTTTATGTGGTAGAATGCACGGGATTAATCCACCACTAGGGGGCCCCAATGACACCCAGCGATCTAACCAGATACCAACTCTACAGGTACATTAACATGTCAAAGGACAGATGAATATTTTGCTTCTTAAATGATGTCTTTCTTGAGTTCCTTGGCCCAGGAGATCTCTGATCCTTGGAGCCCAGATGATTCCTCAATCAGCTAGTGGCATGCCTTTTGTGATGATGTTTATTCTGTTGTGGACAGGATTTGCTGTAAATAGGTCAGCTTCTTAAAGTACCCCAAGAGACCAGGGCCATATGCGCAATAGAATCAGGAAATATATATCATCAATAACAGTGCTACTACTTACTGAACACTCCTATGTGCAGGGCACTTTTATAGTTGCTATGCATGTATTAGCTCACTGCATCATCTTAACACTTTGCAATAAGTACTGTTATTACTCTCATTCTGCAAATAAGGAAATTAAGGCTTATAAGCAACTCCCCCATACTACCAACATAAGTAGTATATTAGCTCTCTATTGTTGCATAGCAAATGACCCCCGCAGCCTCGGGGCTTACAGTGACGATAAACATTTACCACCCTCACACAATTTCTAGGTCAAGAACTCACGAGTGCCTCCATAGGCACTTCTGATGCAGGACTTCTCGTGACGTTATGGGCAAGACGCCGGTTGGGGCGGCATCATCTGAAGGCTTGACTGGGGCTGGAAGAACTGCTTCCAAGATGGTGCACCACACAGCTGGCGAGCTTGTGCCGGCTTTTGGAAGAAAATCTGTTTTTCACCCTGTGGGCCTCTCCGGGAGATGCTGCAATGTTCTGGCAACATCGCAGCTGACTCTCTTCAGAGTGGGTCATCCAAGAGACAGCAAGGTGGGAAATTCAATGTCCTTATAATCTAGCCCCAGAAGCCACACATTGGTACTTCCACGGTGCTCTGTTGGACCCACAAGCCTGCCATGATCCAGCGGAGGAAGCCCCCTAACACAAGGGCATGACTACAGAGAGAGAATCACTGGGGATGCCTTGGAGACTGGCAGAACTTGGATGTGAGCCTGGGTCTACTCTCTGCAAAGCTGTACTCTTGAACGCTGAACTCTGAAGCGTGTGAGATACCCGGAGAGTCATGGAAGAGTCAACGACGGCAAAATTAAAACGACAACACATTGAGTGCCTACTATGTCCTAAGCATTATACTGAGTTATCTGCATCAGACCTAATGATAAGGCTCAGAGAAGTTCAATGATTTGCCCAGCATTTCAGAAGTGAAATCAAAATTGTCTTTATGCATGCAAAAGCCTATAGAAGACAAATGAGCAAGTATGAATGCAGGCCACTTATGTGAAGAGGGGGAAAGAAGCCAAAGTAGTGTGAATCTGTGATTGAGAGCAGACCGGCAGCAGAAGGCAGAGTTGGAGTCGAAAATTAAGCCAATACAGACAAAAGAACATCATCACTCAATTGGAATGCCATTGAGCTAAACTTGAAGGGTAAAATCTAAGAAACAGATAAGAAGAAAGAATTCTCAGGGCACCAATTATACACTGCAGTTAGTCAAAGTATCACATTGACATTGCAATCTAGTTCTGTTGAGCTGAGTGCACTTGTCTTTTCAGAGATACATTTTATGTTTTTAAAGACGAGGAGATAAAATAGAAACAGATGAAGGTAGCTTTGTTTCTTTTTTTTTAATGTTTATTTTAGTGTTGAGAGAGACAGAGCGTGAGTGGGGACGGGGCAGAAAGAGAGGGAGACACCGAACCAGAAGCAGGCTCCAGGCTCTGAGCTGTCAGCACAGAGCCCAATGGGGGGCTTGAACCCATGAACACAAGATCATGACTTGAGCCAAAGTTGGATGCTCAACTGACTGAGCCACCCAGGTGCCCCTTTCTTTTTTAAAAAAAAATTTTATAAATATTTATTTATTTTTGAGAGAGAGAGAGAAAGCACAAGCAGGGGAGGAACAAAGAGAGAGGGAGATACAGAATTCGAAGCAGGCTCCAGGTTCCAAGCTGTCAGCACAGAACCCAACTTGGGGCTTGAACTCATGAACCATGAGATCATGACCCGAGCTGAAGTCAGTGCTCAACTAACTGAGCCACTCAGTGCCCCAAGGTAACTTGGCTTCTGAACATGTCTGTAGACCAGATATATCCGTTTGGGTAAGGAGGAAAATTTTAAAAGCCAAATGTCATTTTCACCTTAAATGAGATTCCTTTTCTTCTTTTGCTATTATCAATGGTTTAACTAATACACAACTATACAAATCCAACCCATGCACTAGTCATAGAACTGTACGAACTGGTACGAAATATTTAGAAGTATAAGGTATTATCCATGGCCTAGAGCATCTTGGATTTATTTGGCAAGGTGTATGTGGGGAGCCCTCTGCACACAACTCTACACAGTGATTATCTGTGGGTTCAATTTTGTTCATGGACGGTAAGCCGAGAAGAAGGACAGGGGATGCGTGAAGGCAAAGCTAGTAGGGGAAGAATGGGTGGAGAAGAGATTTGAGTCCTGCTTTGGGGATGGTCAGGTTTGGATTGGTCTCTCCATGCATTGGCTTGGGTTTCTGCAAAAGCAAAGCCTGAGACAAAGGCTTGGCACATATAATTTGGAAGATAACCCCAGGAAACAAGAGTAAGGTAGAACACAGCGAGACTGAGAGAGGGAAGCAGGAGCCAATGAAGGATGTACCCTCCCTGTAGGGGACCTTGGCTCCTCGGAGATCATAGAGAAGCATGTGGAGCGCCTCATAGAACGTTCTATCTGAAGGACAGGAGGCTCGGGTATTAATCCAGGGGCTTCCATCCCCCATTGTTTGAGGCTTAACCACAGAGACGTTCACCTCCCTGCTCTTCCTGACTGTGCCAGGATGTGAGGTGAGTGGACTTCTGTGGCTTCAAAGAAAACCCAAAGCCAGGAAAACAAAGGACTTGCCGGGCACAGCTGTGGCTCAAATCAGAGGTGGTTGGAAGAGATGTGGTAGGAGACACAAAAATCACCTGCTATGACCAAGAAAGTAAAAACCACCTCCCCCTGTCCCCAACTTGTCATCAGCCAGAAATGCATCAGATGGCCACCCCTGAGTGGAAGGGGATGTGGAGAGCAAGCGGTTTCAACGGGGTGGTCCGTACATGGTGCCATGTTCCTGGCATGGGTTGCCCCCAGGGGAGGGAAGGGTCTGTTAGACTCTTGGCAACAGGTGGAGACCAAAAGGCAGACATGGCCTCTCCCCCTTCCTTCTCATTCTCTGCTGGTTTTCTTCCAAGAAGGAATCATCAAGACTCTTGCATCTTGAGCTTCTCCTTTCCAGACACCTCCAACACAAGGAAATGGCTGTAAAATGGGAAATTCTGTCCCGTCTCTTAATGCATTTCCTCCCGTCCCCATCTCTGTAGGGAAACGACCCCGCGGAGGCTGGTACCACGGTGGCCATGGTAACTGAGTAATTGACATACAGTCTGTAAGTCATAAACTTAATGAAAGTGTAGTTTTTATTGCACTTCACCCTCATCTCTGATTAAATCAGATCTGCATAACGCAAAGGTATTAAATTTCCATGTTTCTCATTGTCTCTCCCCTGCCAGTAGGAAGAAAGCTCTGTGGTGAGGGAACCCTGCCAGTAGGCTGAGAACACCATAGCTCTAGATTTTGCTGAAAAATGTTTTTTAATAATTGGTGCTGGCTGGCTCACGCAGCAAAGCAAACTTTTGAGAGACGGTTGGATTCTGGCTCCACGGCCACACAGCTGCTTTCCTCTGGTGGGTGGAGACCATGGCGGTAGAGAGGAGTAAGTCACAGAGGAGAAAGGAGACATGAATGAGGGACACGTTGATGCCAGAACTAGTTCCAGAGCCCCGCGTTGGGGCCAGGCCTGTCTGAGATCTGGGGACACAGAAAGGAATGAGTCAGAGCACCCGAGTGCAAGATGCGCAGAATCTAGATGAGAGACTCACCTGGATCGTGTGTCCTTGCTAGCAATAAAAATCAACAAGAATGGGGACTTGGGAGGAATCTGTGCCGGCCAACTGGTAAACCACTGTGTGACTATTTCAAGCTCTGTGCTCCAGGGTTCTTTGGGGATTTAAGATCAATCACGTTGATGCTTATGCTAGAAGAGCTATCATGCTAATGGGGGCGATGTGGGAACCACTACACTGTGAGAGGTAATGTGACACTAAGGACAAAGGGTGGCCAAAATTTTTAGGGAGGAGTGCTTACTTCTAGCAAGGGCTTTCAAGAAGGTATCGAAGAGGTGTTGCCTTCAGACAAGGTTTATTTATGGCAGGGGTCCTGCAAAGCACTTTTAGCTGGAAGGAGGCATCATTCTGTTGACGGTTTTTAAAGTTTATTTATTTTCAGGGAGGAGGGGCAGAGAGAGAGAGAGAGGGAGAGAGAGAGAGAGAGAGAGAGAGAGAGAGAGAGAGAGAATCTCAAGCAGGCTCCACACTCAGTGCAGAGCCCAATGCAGGGCTCGATCCCAGGACCCTGGGGATCATGACCTGAGCTGAAATCAAGAGTTGGATGCTCAACCAACTGAGCCACCCGGGTGCCCCCTCTTGAATTTTAATTTAACTTCATCTGAGTAGAAAATAGAAAAAAAATGAGAAAGGAGTGTATAACAAGGCAATGGTGCTCAACTGGAGACAGCGTTTGCCCTTTCTCCCCTCCACCCGAAGGACATTTGACAATGTCTGGAGACACTTTTGGTCATCTCAACTCAGGCAGGGGCTCCTGACATCCAGAGAGTAGAGGCCAGTTATGCTGCTCTATATCCCATAATGCATGAAACAATCCCCCATCACAAAGAATTGTCTGGTCCCACATGTCAACAGTGATGAGTTTGGGGGGCCCTGTATAAGGGAAAATATGCTATTAACTGATGCCTTCAGAGATAAGGAGACAGCTGAGCAGATTTTGAAGTTAAGTCCCTGCCCCAGCAGGACAGATGCTGCACGGTCAGGGCCATGTCTGGTGAGAGGACCGACCCTCTGGGTTCAAGGTGTGTGATCCATGAGGCTGACCGAGGAGTCTGAGCATTTCAGGCTGAGGTAAGGAGCTGCAAAGAAGTCACACCCAGTTGTACTTTTAGTAGGGCTAAATTTTGCTTCCTTGACTATGATTATGTGTCAAGCATCCCCGGGATCCTCCCTGAGTTTACCCCTTTCCTGCCCCCCTCCCCTTCCATTCTTGGGATACCTCTTCCCATCCTCTGTTCTCCCAAAGTTCAGACAGCAGATGCATAAGCGTGATGTGTTCAAAGTCAGAGTCAAAGAGGTGAGAGTTGGGGAACAGGTCTAATCTCAGGGTCCCATTCCTTCCATTTAAAGACTTTCTAGCAAAGAACTGCTCTTCATTTTCTCTAGTGAGAGGAAGATGTCCAGAAGAGAAGTGAGCTGCCATAAAATTGCTTGAAATTCTTGGGTTTGAATTTTTGATCGATTGAGTGATTGATTGATTAGGCTCCATGCCTAATGTCAGGCTTGAACTCACAACCCTGAGATTAAGAGTCATATGCTACATGGACTGAGCCATCCAGGTGCCCCTGGATTCTTGATTTTACCTGTCAACCATTATTTGAGGTAGTTACTATCAGTTAATGGATGGAGAAGCCATATCTCGAAGACATTATGGAAATCTTGCAAAGTAAAGGACCAGGAAATTATGGCGTATTGTGGGGTAACAAATTCTGGGCCCCTTATAATAATCACCACCATTATGAATAACTTATGTTTGGCAAGCGTGTATGTAGGTTGGGTCAGGCACGTACTACGCGATCTCCCTATAGCCCTCGGAGGTTACCCAAAGTAGCCACGATCTGCAGAAGCAGATTGAGGAGCACCTCTCTGGGTCTCAGGCCAGGGTGTTATTCATGTTACAAGCAGGGATACCCTCTCCTTCACCCCCAGTTTCTGCACGCATCTCATCAAAGTATCACCTTTGGTTCCTGAGAAATGTAACACAGGACACGCCCCCCCAAGAAGCATGTATGTGCCTCCTGACTTGGGTTTCTGTCCTGGTTCACTAGCTTCCTGGCCACTGACTATGTCTGCCCTGTCTGGGGCCAACCCTGGACCAACCTTCCAGGCTGAAAGGAGTCCCCAGAAAGAAAAGAAACCATGCCTTTTAGCAGGGCAGGAGCGCACGCACAAAAACCCCTGTGGATCCTGAAGTTACTGGGTACCCTGAGGAAAGCTGTCATTTCCCAGATTTCAGCTTGAACATTATCTGTTATGTCTTCCTAACAGGAAGCTCAGCACAAAAAGCAGGGGTGATGAACACTGCAGGCCTCGTGGGCCACTGAGGGCCATGACCCTTGGGGGTGGTCTTGTCACATGTCAACGGCAGAACTTGCCTCCCCAGGCAGTGCTGGTCAGAAGGAAACTCTACTGAAATGCATCCCTTTTGCAATGGAGGAAACATCCTCTAGAAGCCAATTATAGGCAGGGCTGGGAAGGCGGTTCTGGGGCTGAGGAGGGCCCGCGGTCTAGGGTGAGCCTGTGGGTCGATAGAAGGGAGGTATCTGTGAATCCCCATCTGGTTTCTTCCTTCCCTTAATCTCCATGATGCTGCCCAAGAAATTAGAAACGGATGAAGCTTAGTGATTATGTCTCGCATCAAATTTCTAGAGAAATGAATGGAGTCCTATGATGATAATTCGGTCCATCAATGGCTTGCCAAATATGACCCTTCAGACAAGCCCTTCAGAGTTGGGTCTTTGACATCTGCCAACACACCGTGAGTATAGTACCTGCCAAAAGATGAACCGTGAAAATGACAACAATCATAGACGCTCGCTAAATGCCTTACATGTGTTTTAGCCCTTTTTAATCCTCACAACTACCCTAAGAAGTATGGCTTAATATTATCCCTGTTTTACATTTTAGGTGTAAGGAAACTGAGGCCCAGAGATCATGCCATCTTCTCCTGGGTCCTGAAATGGATGAAGGGAAACCAGGCCTTTGGCTCACACTCTGTTTCTTGCACAACCTTGAGTCATGACCGCACGAGATACTACTCTGGCCTTTCGGAAACAGGGACAACGAATGAAAAGTAGAGAATATGTAGGATGTGACCTGATCCATCTTCTAGTTTCTCAAGAGAGAAAAATCTTAGAAGTAAATGAAAAAAAAATATGCAAAGTAGTAACCAACCATAACTTTTCTTAAAACGTATTAGGAAAGGGGCGCCTGGGTGGCTCAGTCGGTTAACCAGCCAACTTCGGCTCAGGTCATGATCTCGTGGTTCGTGAGTTCAAGACGCGCGTCAGGCTCTGTGCTGATGGCTCAGAGCCTGGAGCCTGCTTTGGATTCTGTGTCTCCCTCTCTCTCTTCCGCTCCCCTGCTCATACTCTGCCTCTCTCTGTCTCTCAAAAGTAAATAAATGTTTAGAAATATTAAAAAATAAATAAAATAAAAAATAAACATTAAAAAATTGTAAACATATTAGGAAAAATAAAACCCAATAAAAGATTTAAATACAAAAAAAATATATATAGGCAAGATATAAGACTTTCCTTAATTTTTTTCCCCCTATAGTCTTGGGTTTTCTTACCGTGGTTCTGTAGCTAACTGGTTTGGACCCTATCTGGAAGACAGGATGCTTTGGGACATTTGGAACTCTCTCGTTTGGCTAAGGCATTTCACAAATTGCTTGAAGCTTTGGGATCACGTCTTGCAGCTAGTGCTTGCTGAACTCACCTTGTCTGGCTAGTAAAAATTATTTGAGATGTTAATTAAAAATATGGATTTCAGGCCTCACTCTAGGAGTACTTGATAAAGAAAGGAAAAGCCTAAGTCCATGGTCCTTGGCCATAGCTGTGCTGTGAGATTCTTATTCAATTATCCTGGCATGGGACTTGAAGCAAGAAAATGTATTTATTTTTTATTTATTGTATTTATTTGCTTGAGAGAGATAGAGAGGGCACAAGCAGGGGAGAGGCAGAGAGAGAGGTAGAGAGAGGATCCTAACCCACAAACCGTAAGATCATGACCTGAGCCGAAATCAAGAGTTGGACGCTCAATCGACTGAGCCACCCAGGCTCCCTGAGAACGTTTAAACTCTTGGGTGATAACAGTGACCAGCTAGGGTTGATGATGGGTTTGATCTCGCCATGTCAACCCATGGTTATCCTCTGGGATACAGGTTGGCCTGTTCTCAGCACATGCCTTCCACACTTTTCCTGACCCCCCGCAAGAGGAACCTGTACTCTAAGGCATAAGATGGCTGCCTCTATTCCTTGCATCAATAACCAGACACATGCTGAGTCCACATCAAAAGTGTCCCCTCCCTGGAAACGCAGGTGACCACCTAGTGAAAGGACTTGGAAGCGAGTGAGTCCAGAGGCCTGGCATAAAGCAGAATGCAGCAACAGAAGAGAAATGCAGGTCTCAAGCTGCAGGATCAATGTCCAAATGGGAGGAAGGGAAAATAGACAGACTGCAGGCACCATGAACTTGAGTGAGCTCAGCCTCAGAGTCGGAGTCCATATGTGCAGGGAGACAAAGCCTGTGGTCCCTGGAGGTCCAGGGCGCTTGGGGCCATCCAGCTGCAGGAAGCAAAGAGCCAGGGATGAAAGGCAAGGGCTGGGGTTCAGCACGCTTGGACCCTCAGAGTGGATTGCAATCAGCAATGGCATCGTGCGGAAAGGGGCAGGGCTGGGCGGGGATGCAGCAGTGGAGAAGTGAATGGAACATGGAGAAGTGAAATGCTGACCAAAGAATTCCTCCCATCCCTCTAAGGACCAGATTGATCCCAGAATCTTTGGAGTGGAAGAAAGTACTTTCATAACAGCTCACTGGATAGAGGACATTCCATCTGGAAGCTCGGAGATTCCCCCCCAAAAGCAGGCCAAAAAGAACTTCCATTATCTGCCTATTAATCTCAAGATGCTGGTCCCTGGGCCTCCCGGCAAAGGCTCCTCGCTGATCCTTCCTCCTGGTCTGACCTTGGGAGGTGCACCCAAAAGACTCCTCTGTGTTCTGTCTGTTCACAGAATACTCTCCATACTCCTGGTCACCAAATGTGTGCGGATCTCCAATTCTCCCACACCAGCTAGGTGTCCCACAGTAGCTCAAGTCTGATGCGATTTACCTGGAGTTAGTGTCCACCCCTCAGGTGAGTGGCTCAGTCCCACAAGGCTGCCCCCTGCTTCGCGCACCCGTGGCAAGTCAAGGTTGCCACCAAGGCTCTGCATCAGACGTCTTTGTAACCCTCTTTGGGTTTGATCGTTTGCTAGAATGGCTCACAGAACTCGGGAAAAGCATTCACCAGTAGATTGCTGGTTGATTACAAAGGATATGACTCCGGAGCAAGCAGACAAGAACAAGATATGGGGGACGGGCATGGAGTTGTCACATCCTCTCTGGGCCCCCACCTGCCCAGCACCTCCGTGTATTTACCGACCTTGAAACTCTCCAAGCACCCTCATTTAAGACTTTTTGTGGAAGCTTCATTACATGAGGCACAGCTAATTAAATCATTGGTTTTTGGTGACTGATCTTAATGTTCAGCCCCTCTCCTCTCCCTGGAGGTCAGAGGTGGGTTGAGGAAGAGCTGAGAGCGGAAAGTTCCAACTCTCTAATTATACGGTTGGTTCCCATCTTTAGGGGGCTTCCCGGAAGTCACCCCGTTAATGTAAACCCAGGAAGGGTTGTGATGAATGACAAAAGACAACTTTATGGCTCTTATCGCTTAGAAAATTCCACGGGTTTTAGGAGCTGTATGCCAGGAGACCTGGATGATGACAAATCTCGATTTCTTATTATAAATCGCAATATCATAGGAGGTCACTTGCGGGAAGGGTGTTCCCAGCCTGTGGGCACAGTAGGTCTACCTTGACTCCAGATCCGGGTCCCACTCACTCAGGTCCGTTTGACAGTTGCCCGTGAGCTGGTGCCAGTGGAGGACAGCAGTCTAAACACCTGTGTCTGTAGGTCTCTAAGCACCATTCCCACGGCTCTGTGTTCTAACCCGAGCCTCTAGTTTCGGGGAATATGTGCTCTGTGTAAAAGACACCACACAGCCCAGAGTTGTTACTCATCAAAATGACATCACAAAAGGAGGAACTTTTCTCCTGAAATACAGCAAAGCCATTTGGGGTGAGATGATCTTCCTGATGCTTATGCCAGAAAACCAGCTGGATGGACATTGCAATCCTCCGAGCCCCAGACACATCCAGGATCCGCCCTTTCCATTTTCTCTGGCTTGTTCCATGGGCTCCATCCCGCTGGGTACCTTCTGGCCTCTTCCACGTGCTAAAAGGGCCTCTCCCCAGGAAGGCTCATCATACGGTCTCAGAGCCGCGTGAGGATTTCGTGTGTTCAGCGGGTGAAGTCTCCTTGAGCAGAAGTGAGCAGGAGCACAGACTGTGTGTGGGAGTAGATGTTCTTTCGGTGTCTGCTCTAAATGCTCATTGTTCCAAGACAGGGAAATGAATGGGGATTGCCTGAACCACTCTGGAGCTGAAACAAAACAGCTAACCGAGCTCACGGGGCTCCGCAGGGCAGAATTTTCCTTTTGCTCTTTTGGCCCCTATGATCCGTGGGCAAACTCATGGGCCCGGCAACTCCTATTTGCTGGCAGTACCTTTCCCAGCCTTCTCCCGACTCTGCTCCTACTGGACGCCCCTTCTAAGGCCCCAGTTTCTGAGTTCTGGAAGCTTTTCATGCAGCGGTCCCTGCCCCTGTGGGTAGCAATGACTCCCACGGTGGCTCATCTCATCTTCCCATCCCCCGTCCACCACCTGTGCCACTGAATTCCCTGAATCAACTCTCTGTGCTAAGACCTCTAGGTCTGCCTCTTCACCGGCTGATAAAGTTCTTAAATACTAGCGAACACTTTTATAGCATGGGTAGCGTTTTATATCGTTAATTAATTTAATCCCCGTGACTTTCCCGTGAAGTGGGTACCATGATCATCCCCATTTCACAGATGCGGAGAACAAGCAGTAGAGAGGTCCCACGGGAGAGCAGCGATGGCGCTGGGATTCAGAGGTCGAAGACTGAACCCAGACTGAAAACACAAGCAAGGAAATATACACACACATGCGCAAACCAGCGAATCAAATACCTTGATTCATAGAAGTGTTAAGTCATGAACACGTGAGGGATATGGCTCTGAAACTGAAGCCTCTGGACCAACAGCATTAGCATCATCTGAGAACTTGCTAGAAATGTACATCTTAAGGCTTCACCCCTGACCTACAAAATCAGAAATGGGGAGAGGGAGAAGGGGAAGCACTCTGTTTTAACACCTCCCCCCCCCACCCAACAGGTGATTCAGATGCTTAGTGAAGTGTGGGAACCACTGCTTTAGATCACAGGTCCATCCTTGGATGTTGAGGTCCTAGAAGGGTTCTCCAGCCACTGTGCTCGACTTCCTGAAAACCAAGCTTATTTGCCACACAGCATGGCTCCTTTAAGGGGCTCTGCATGTCCCTGCCTCTTGGGGTCGAGTTACATGGCCAGGAGCAATTCAGGTTGCCAAATCAGTTACTTTAAAATAAAAAGATTATCCTGGATTATTCCAGTAGGTCCATAATTATAAGTGTCCCTAAATGGACACTTCTCCCTAATGGGAGACAATGGGGGACACTCGTCCCCCAATAGGGAACACTTCTCCCCAAATGGAGAAAGGGAAGCTGATGAAGCAGAACTAGAGGAATAGATAGGTGGCTTTGAACATGGAAGAAAGGGAGACAAACCAAGGAAAATCTCTAGCTGCTGAAAAGGCCAGGAAACACATTCTCCCTTCAAGTCTCTAGAAAGAACACATCCCTGCCGACGCCTTAGTTTTGGTCCAGTGAAATCTGTTTTGGATTTCTGACCACTAGAACCATAAGATAATAGGGGCGCCTGGGTGGCTCAGTTGGTTAAGCGTCCAACTCTTGGTTTCGGCTCAGGTCACGATCTCGCGGTTCATGAGTTCAAGCCCCATGTCAGGCTCTGTGCTGGCAGTGTGGAGGCTGCTCAGGATATTCTCTCTCTCTCTGTCTCTCTCTGCCCTTCTCCCATTCACTCTCTCTCTCTCTCAAAATAAATACATAAACTTTTTTAAAAAAAGAACTGTAAGATAATAAATTGGTGTTGTTTTCAGCTGGCAAGTTGGTGGTTACTTGTTACAGCAGCCACTGGAAGCAAATACAGACTGCAAACAAACATCCCAGGGCATATTTGACCCCAGCAGCTATAGAGTCCTAACCCCCCTTCTCAACTCACCTCTTCCCCTCCACATCTTGGCTTCATTTTTTTAAAAAATTTGTTTAACGTTTATTTATTTTTTGAGAGACAGAGACAGAGACAGAGCATGAGCTGGGGAGGACACAGAGAGAGAAGGGGAGTCACAGATTCCGAAGCAGGCTCCAGGCCCCAAGCTGTCAGCACAGAGCCTGACGCGGGGCTCGAACTCATGAACCACGAGATCGTGACCTGAGCCGAAGTCGGACGCCTAACCGACTGAGCCACCCAGGCGCCTCTTGGCTTCATTTTTTAGACTTCCAAATGGAGTCTGCTTTCCACACCTCCTCCTCGTCTAAACCCTATAGTTTCTGCGTCTTCTGGAACTCCCGCTCTCGTTGTCTCCCCTCCAGCTACAGCGTTCTGTAGCTGGGACGTTCCTTATCTGGTGCTGGAGGCCGACTGGAAGCCCTGGTGTCTCTGAAGGCCCCTCAAGTAGAGCCTGGGTTTTCTTTCACAGCTTAGAGACCTCAGGGTCAGAAAGCGGTTTCAATGTCCACCAGTGCTAATCCACTATTGCCAACCCCAGCCCATTTCTACGCCCACCCTGCAAAAACCCTTTCTTATTTAAGGCTCATGCTTCTCTTAGCTCAATCACCCTCTCCCCCACCTCCTTCCTGCCATCGATCAGCCTGCCAGTCCCTCCCCACCCCTCACTGAAGATGGTATGTCTTTCACTTTTCCTGTCTACCAACACCCCCGCCAACACTCTTGAGGACTGGAACCTCCATGCCAATGACACAAGCAGCACCCCCGGCAGTGCCTTCCAACTGCGCATCATCTACGCTCTTCCATGGTCACACCTAGACCTTGTCACCTCCAGCAACCACATCTCCCTCAGGACTCACTTTAAGAGCTCAAGCCGGTGTCTTTTACTCTGGTCTCCCCCGATGCTACAAACCCATGACCCATGAGTTTCATCCCCTCCTTGCAAATATTCTCAGTCCCCGGTCCCTCTCCGCCACCCGCCCCAGATGTCACACTGTCTGGCTCACCTGGTAAACCGCAGTCCTGGCTGGACCCCCATAGCCGCGTCCTCCATATTGCCACAGGAGCAGCTGAGCTCTGTGTAGAAAATCACACATCCAGGTTAACGGCTTTGCTTTAAAAATCACAGCCTGTGATCCCCACGCGAGCCCTTCCTTCTGCCTGATGCATCTGTTGTCCTTCCTTACCAACTCCCCTCCTCCCCACCCTGCCACGACTATTCCATGGTTTCCTTTTTGCTCAGATCTTCCCCACTCTCCCCTCCCACACACTTAGTGGGTGTTCTCCCTCATGCATGCTGCGGAAATATAAGCCATCCCACGGAGATGCTCTCAGATTCTCGTCAGCAGATCCGTAAGCCTTCATTCATCACCACCCTTCTTCGCCTTCCCCCTCCTATAAGCAAGAGAGAGCGCTTTGCTCCTAACCCAAACGAAATCCTCCCCCTGCTTGGCAACCCAAAGAACGCGCTGTTTTGGTTTTTCTTCCTCTTTCCCTCATCATAGATCTTTCTGGAGGGACATCCAGAGCTTTAAAGGCTTCTATCAGAAATGGAAAAAAAAAAAGGCCTAAAATCAATTACCTACAATTCCACTTTCAGAGGTGAGATAAAAGCCAGGAAAATTGACTGAAAATAAGCGGGAGAGAGAAATCATTGAGATAAGAGCTGACATCACTGGAGTTGAAAATCACCCACAAAACTAAAAGTCAGTTATTTTGATCAGAAGGTTAGCAGAACTAGCAAGTGCCAAGCAAGACTGCTTAAGATAAACAGGGGGGAGAGATCACAAATGACCAACATCAGAACAGGAAGAGGGATTATCATTACAGATTGCATGATTATCAAGACAATTGAAAGAGAACGCTAGGAATAACCTTATGTGAACAAAATGGACAATGCAGATGAAACGCTGTCCCCTGAAAAACTCACATTATCAAAACCGACACGAAAATAGCCTCATACCTCCCGAAACGTTAAGCTGTTGATCCATAACCTTACCACAAAGAAAACATTGGGCCCGCATTATTTCACAGGGGAAATCTCATTAAATGTTCGAGGAAGAAATAACATGGAATTTACACAACCTATTCCAGAAAGTACAGGAAGGTTGAGCTACTGATGGAGACAGCAGAGGAGTGAAGGGAGCCAGCCACAAAAAGTTACGGCTTCATGATTCCATTTAAATGAAGTTCTGGAATGGGGCACCTGGAATGGGGCACCTGGGTAGCTTAGTCGGTTAAGTGTCCAACTTCAGCTCAGCTCGGGTCATGATTGGGTCATGATTGGGTCATGATTTCGCAGTTCGAGAGTTTGAGCCCCACGTCGGGCTCTGTGCTGACAGCTCAGAGCCTGGAGCCTGCTTCGGATTCTGTGTCTCCCTCCCTCTACCTCTCTCCTGCTCACGTTCTCTCTCTCTCTCTCCAAAATAAATAAACATTAAAAAAATTAAAAATAAATACATAAATGAAGTTCTAGAATCAATACAACTAATTTATCATGGAAAACTTCAAAAAGAGTGATTTCCTTTGTTGGGATGAGAGATAAACTGGAAGGGAATCCTAGGGAACATTCTGGAACAAGAGGGATAGGTGAAATGGACGTCAAAATCAGATATCATGAATTTCACCATCAGTAAATTTAATGACTAGCCACCCAAGAAGGGTAGGTTTGGAGAAGGACATGAGACGAGAGTTGGTGGTAAAAGTTGATGAGTGACAAACCTCATTATTAACCTTCTGTTTATTAACCTTCTGTTTCTGTTGGGGGTGTTTTACATCCCCATAACCAAGCGTTTTAAAATGGAACAGTCACAACCATGGTAGTGTGACGTCTAACGTGAGATATTCCGTTCGTCCGTCACGCCATGTCAAGTCGGCAGACTTCAGGTTTGCGCGAAACAGGGTGTACTGGTATTTCCTTGCAGTCTGATTCCGTAAAATTGTTCTCATCAGTATCCAATGTGCACATTTGCACCCGGGTTTCCTACTCACATTACACCGTAGCCATCTCTGCACAGAAACCCAGTCTTCGTGGCCACCGCTTGTAATGGCGACCCCTCTGGCCTCTTAATGCTGAAACTCAGATTTTGTCTCATTATCTTGCCTACGTCGAGTGTTAGTGCTGCCGGGAATGATACAGCTTGAGCAAGAGTACCCCTCAGGACCAGGCATTTAACTACTTATGCTCTCTATGCTCACGGTGTATTGAGGAGGATTTAAGGGTAGCTTGAAAAGACGCATAAGATACACGATAGGATAGACATCAAACAGAACACAAAAAGAAAGAGACACATGGCTAAAGAGGGAACTGAACCAAGGATAGTTAAGGAAGGACAAATTCGGCACTCTTCTTTTGTCTTCATAAAACATTCCCACAACACCAAACTTTGGGCAATGATGCTTAGTGTGTGTGTTGGTTGGGGTCGGGGTCGGGGTTGGGGTACAGAAGGGTAACCAGAGAAGCCTCTTACAAGACGTAGTTATCGTTGAAGCCCGAAAAAGTTAGGGAATGTCTGCGCAACCGATAACTAAAAATAGCTGAGTAGCTTCAGGTGTAACTTAGGAAAGCTTTTCATCTTAGAATGGCTGAGACACAAGAGGAAGGATCCAGATCCCAGTCCTGCTGCTTCCCTGCTGGTTATTTTGAGAAAATAACTCCCTCTCTCTGATCCTTCGTGTCCTCCTTTGTAAACCACGCACCTCCTAGCACGGTTGACGGGTTTCTCACAGATCCCACGAGCGCTGACGGGGACACGCTGGGGGGTGGGCACTATTCCGGTCCCGCGGGAAGGGATTGGCGGGTAAGGCCTCCACCTTTATGAGGCTCACCTTCTGGTGGAGGTGAAGATACAGAGAAGGAAACAAAGAAGGAAGGTAGTTTCAGATGGTGACACTTTGATTCGAGAAAATGGCCCTCCAAAGGGGGCTAGAGGGAAAGGGATATGTGTGTGCACTTTGCAGGATCTGTGGATTTGGGGATTCCTCTCTGCAAAGATCCTATTTTGTTAATATTTATTTATTTTTGAGAGAGAGAGAGAGAGAGACAGAATCAGAAGCCGGCTCCAGGCTCCGAGCTGTCAGCACAGAGCCCGACGCGGGGCTCGAACTCACAAACCGTGAGATCGCAACCTGAGCTGAAGTTAGACTGAGCCACCCAGCTGCCCCAAGATCCTATTTGAAAGGGATCTGAAAGATGAAAGGTGTCAGGGACGAGCCATCGAAATGAAGGGAACATAACGCGGAGGCTTGTGTTTTAAGAATCAGCAAGAAAGCCAGCGTGGCTGGAGCAGAGGCTAACAGCGGAAAGAGACAAGGCTGGAGAAGTGGACGGGGCCCAGCGCTCACGGCACCAGGGTTCAGGGCCTGCATCGTGTGCCCTGCACACAGAGGCCTGTGCAGGATTTAAGCAGTGGACTTACCTGATGGGATTCACGTTTTTACACCACTGCATGGAGGACGGGTTGTAGCAAGAGTGGAGGCAGGGAGACCAGTTTGGAGGCCGTCAGATTTCAAGGGTGCAGTACAGTTCCTCACACAGAAAAAGCACTCTCGGGATCGCCTGGGTGGCTCAGTTGGTTAAGCATCCGACTTCAGCTCGGGTCATGATCTCACGGCTTGTAAGTTCGAGCCCCGCGTCGGGCTCTGTGCTGACAGCTCGGAGCCTGGAGCCTGCTTCCGATTCTGTGTCTCCCTCTCTCTGCCCGTCCCCACTCAAGCTCTCTCTCTCTCTCTCTCTCTCTCAAAATAAATAAATAAATAAGCATTAAAAAAAAAGCATTCACTAAATTCCAGTTATTTTGAATTGGTGATCTGTAGCCCTTCTTTGTAGAAAAAGATATTAGTGAAGATAAAAAAAAATTAAAAAGAAAGAGAAAGACATTAGCGAGGAGGGACAGTGATCTCCTTAAGACATCCACTATTTGAGGGGCGCCTGGGTGGCGCAGTCGGTTAAGCGTCCGACTTCAGCCAGGTCACGATCTCGCGGTCCGTGAGTTCGAGCCCCGCGTCGGGCCCTGTGCAGACAGCTCAGAGCCTGGAGCCTGTTTCCGATTCTGTGTCTCCCTCTCTCTCTGCCCCTCCCCCGTTCATTCTCTGTCTCTCTCTGTCCCCCCAAAAAATAAATAAACGTTGAAAAAAAAATTAAAAAAAAAAAAGACATCCACTATTTGAGAAAATCAGGTCTTTCTGTTCTCTGTAGCAGAGATAACTTCTCCTGGCTCATCCAGTGTGGAAGCTTGGGACCGGGGCCTTTTCTAGAGCTTCTTTCCCTGGGCGTTTCCAGGGAGGGGGGTGTGGGGGTCACAGAGAACTCCATGGGAGGTTGTGAGGCTAGAGGCAGGCACTCTGTGGCTCATCCATGGGGGCGGGCTGCCCCAACCTCCCCGGGGGGCCCCTCCACCTTCTGTGACTCCCACTCCGCCAGGAACAGACCTCCACCTCCGCCAGGCTCAGCCACAGCAACAACCGCCAGGGGCTTCGGTGCGTCCTCATGGGCCCAGCTCCGATTGTGGCTTCTGGAATGTTCTTCCTCTACTTTACACCCATCCTTCCTTCTCGGGGGCTGCCCTGCGTGCACTTTGGACTCCAAGCTCCAACATTCACTGTGTAGGCAGAAGGCTTGCAGAGAGCATTTGATCAGGTTCCACAATTGGATAAGGTCAAATCCCCGCATCTGATCATGTACACGTATTGAATAATGTTCATAATTACTCATATCATATACAACTATATATATATATATATATATATATATATATATATATATATTTAGAGAAGAGGTAGAAACTTAGAGTCATAAGGACAGATACCATATGGCTTCACTCTTATGTGGATCTTGAGAAACTTAACAGAAACCCATGGGGGAGGGGAAGGAAAAAAAAAAAAGAGGTTAGAGTGGGAGAGAGCCAAAGCATAAGAGACTGTTAAAAACTGAGAACAAACTGAGGGTTGATGGGGGGTGGGAGGGAGGGGAGGGTGGGAGGGAGGTTGATGGGTGATGGGTATTGAGGAGGGCACCTTTTGGGATGAGCACTGGGTGTTGTATGGAAACCAATTTGACAATAAATTTCTTATATTGAAAAAAAAAGAAACTTAGAGTCGTATGGTTAGAGTTGTATATGAATATGTGATATAGTTACAGTTTATAAATTTACATATATATGGGGTTATGTAGTTATATAGTAATATAATTACAGATTGTGAATTTACACATATATAGTTATATAGTTAGAGTTTATGAACTTAGTATATATAGTTATATAGTGATACAGTTATAGTTTATGAGTTTACATATATATAGGGTTATATCATTATATAGTGATATAATTAGTTTATGAACTTATGTATATATATGTATATAGGTGCATATATGTGTGTGTATATATGTTGTGCTTCTTCAATTGACCCCACTTTGGTTCACCAACAGCAGCAGATCAAAGAGAGAAAGAACCAAATATATCTCTGATTTATGTGGAAATCTCCAAGTGTCCAGTCGCCTGGGTGGCTCAGCTAGTTAAGTGTCTGACTCTTTTTAATTTTTTTTTTTAATGTTTATTTGTAAGAGAGAGAGACAGACAGACAGAGGGTGAGTTGGGGAGGGGCAGAGAGAGAGGGAGACACAGAGTCGGAAACAGGCTCCAGGATCCAAGCTGTCAGCACAGAGCCTGATGTCGGGTTCGAACTCACGAACCATGAGATCATGACCTGAGCCGAAGTCCGACACTCAACCGACTGAGACTCCCAGGCACCCCTAGAATTTTTTTCAAATCTTTTTTTAACTTTTATTTATTTGTGAGAGACAGAGAGAGACAGAGCATGAGCAGGGGAGGGGCAGACAGAGAGGGAGACACAGAATCGGAAGCAGGCTCCAGGCTCTGAGCTGTCAGCACGGAGCCTGACGCGGGGCTGGAACCCACCAACCGTGAGATCATGACCGGAGCTGAAGTCCGACGCTCAACCAACTGAGCCACCCAGGCGCCCCAAGTGTCCGACTCTTGATTTCAGCTCAGGTCGTGATCTCACAGTTCGTGAGTTCGAGCTCCACATTGTGCTCCACAGCTGGCGGCTCAGAGCCTGCTTGGGATTCTCTCTCTCCCCCTCTCTCTATCCCTCCCCTTCTCTCTCTCTCTCTCTCTCTCTCTCTCTCTCTCAAAATAAATAAATAAACTTAAAAAAGAGAAAGAAAAGAAAACAGACCAAACAAGAAGGAATGTATCCTACAAACCAAGCCAGCCCCCGAGATTGACAAGGATAAGACTTGCCAAATTGTATTCTTTGCGAAAGTTCCCCGGTTCATTTTCTGACAGCTGGCACAAGAAAGATTTAAAACCCTGAAGAGGAGGGAGGAGGTGGTTTCCATCTGTGGTCATTACCTGATCCTGCAGATTTCAATTGCCAGGACTAACTCCATGGGGCACGCAGTTTATTATAGATTTCAAATCCAGAGAAGGGTGCAGAAAATAATATAACATACATCCGTGTACTCGCTGCTGGTATTTGACAAATGTTAACATTTGCCATTTGCTTTGGAGGTTTTAAAAATAAAACTTTTCAGATACTTTAGAGTATCTGTAAATATCCCACTCAATCCCATCTCCTTATTGTTCTAATTTGAATTTCATGGTGCATGTCTTTGCAGAGTTAGACACATCTAACTTGCGCATCTCAAACTTGAACCATCTTCAGGAAGCTGTCACATAGAAGTCTGTTTTCAGGGGCGCCTGGGTGGCTCAGTCGGTTAGGTGACCGACTTTGGCTCAGGTCATGATCTTGAGGTTTGTGAGTTCGAGCCCCACATCAGGCTCACCGCTGTCAGTGCAGAGCCTGCTTAGGATCCTCTGTCCCCTTCTCTCTCTCTATCCCTCCCTCACTTCCTCCCTCTCTCTCACAAAAATAAATAAAACATTAAAAAAAAACAAGTCTGTTTTCAATACATACTTTGGTTAGTAGAATTAGGGAGTGATGCCACTCGGTCTATATCATCTCTGTGACTCCCTTCTAATCCTTGATGATATTCCACATTTTGCACGAGAGCCCATACTAACAAGACCGCACCTTTCTTCCTTTGTCCCCGCAACCTTCCAACTCACCGTGGGCCTTGCTAGTCTCAGACAACACATCAGATTCCCGGAAGCCGTGCCTCAGGTGACCCTCAAGGCTACTGAAAGTTCTGGTCAGCAATGCCAACGTGGTGGAGGTGGGGATCCCCACACCGCCGAGCAATTCTCCGGCACCTGCTGGATGTCCTACAATTCATCTCAATTCCAACACAGTCTACCTGGAGATATTGTCAGATCCCTCAGGTTAGGGGTTCAGTCCTACAGGACTGACATCCTTTCCCCCCACTGTGAGAACTAAGGCCACTGAGTCAAAGGAGGGATGCGGAGACTCAGCACAGTGAAGGGAGGCTTTAATCTATGTTCTTGCAAGAGTGGGTGTCTGACAGACAGGCACACTGGGGGCAGTCACAGCAGACAATTTATCTCCTAGCATGCAAGTCCATCCCCTGGCTCTTCATTGGCTGAGTGCTGCAGAGGTAAGTCCCTCCCTTGGCTCCTCATTGGCTGAGTGCTGCAGAGGTAAGTCCCTCCCCTGGCTCTTCATTGGCTGAGTGCTGCAGAGGGTACAGCCTTACTTGGAGGTTGCCTATGCCCATATAAAGCAAAAATAGTCTGATTGGAACAAAGGTACATTCTCTGAAGTGACACAGACTTTCAGTCCTTCCTCCCTTTGTTCTTTGGCGTGTGCTCATTGCAAAGCCCCAGAAAAGAAGCCTGCGAAACAGAGAGGGGAAGCAGAACCAGGAAGTGAAGTGTCTAAGGGTTTGGGACTCCACTGTGGTGGCGGTGGTGGGTGGTACATATTTCCAATAGGTTGTAAACGTATTAATTAGTACAGCTTTTATTTGGTATTTCTGGAAATGAATCACCTCCCTTACTTCTCACACTACATCAGACACTAACAGCAATCCAGGTACCACCTGGGCTTCTGACCCACTGGCTACACACGGATCAGAAGTTCCCACAACCCCTTCCTTTGGTGTAATTAATTGCTAGAGCAGCTTACAGAATGCAGAGAAACATTTTACTCACTGGATCACTGGTTTATAGTAACAGGATACAGCTCCGGAAGAGCCAGCTGGGAAAGATACGGAGGCAGGTGTGGGGAAAGGGGATGGAGCTTCCTAGCCCTCTCTGGATGCACCACTCTCCCTAAAGCTTCCCAGGTGCACCAACGCGTAAGTTCTCCAAACCTAGCCTTTTGGGTTCAGCACCTCTCCCATCCCCAGAGGTCAGGGGGTGGGACTGAAAGTTTCAACCTCTAATCACTGGGTTGTTCCCCCCACCCCACCACCAGCCCCCAAATTTAGGTCACCCAGGGGCTTTCCCAGAGTCACCCTTCTAACCAGCTCCCACATCCTGTTTCACCAAAGAAAGGGGACCTGGGTGGGAGATGAGATGAGAGGAGGTGAGAAGGTGCAGGCCTATCCACATCTCACACATCTCCCTCTCTGGGGCTCTCTCCACATCCTGCCTCCTTCCTGAGACCTTCTGCTCTGCATCTCCAGGGCTGTCCCCTGCCTCTTTCCTGCTGTGCCTGCTGGGGACTCACATCTCATTGTCCCTGCCAGGCCCAGCTGGAGTGTGACCTTCCTGACAATCTCTTCCGCTCCCAATCCTAGCTCTCCAATGCCCTGTCCTGGCCACAGTCCTATAGAAAACTCTATTACAAGGGGAATCTGACCTTTCACAAGCTTACCAGGGGATAGAGAGTTTAGCTTTTCCTTAATATAAACAACCAATGAGTGTTCTTCCACTGTCTCTAGGAGATAACGATTCTAATGAGTCCTGATTGGGGACAACTTACTTCCTCTAAGAAACCTGAAATCAATACTTTCCTCTCTCTGGGTGCCTGGCTAGTGCAGTTGGGAGAGCATGTGACTCTTGACCTTGGGACTGTACATTCCAGCCCCACATTGGGTGTAGACATTACTTAAAAATAAAATCTTCTAGATGCATACATACATAATTTCCCTTTTCTTTATGGAATGAATAAAATCACAGGAATATAAGACACAGCATAAGGAATACAGTTAATGATACTATAATAACGATGTAATGGAATGGTTGATAGATACACTTGTGAACATAGCACAATGTATAAACTTGTCAAATTACTATTAATACTAATTATTATTATTACTCCTATAATAATCATAGTATTATAATTAGATTATAATGGTAGTTATATATAATGTGAATAATAGTATATTACTATAGTATATTATAACATAATAGTAATTATAATAATTAAACTCTATACAATTTTAACAGTAATTATATTAGTTATAATAGTAATTATAATAGTAATTATAATAATTACTATTATAATCTAATAATTACTATTATAATCATTATTATTACTATTATGCTATTATTACTATAATAATAATAATCAACTGAAACTAATGTAACACTGTATATCAGCTATACTCAAATTAAAGAAAAAATACTTCCCACTTTCTGAATCTACTAATCCAACTAGTTTTCTTTAATTGGACATTTTCTTCTCAAGGTTCATAGGTTCAAACCCCACATCGGTTCTGTGCTGACGGCTTGGAGCCTGGAGCCTGCTTCAGATTCTGTGTCTCCCTCTCTCTCCGTCCTTCCCCTACTCACCCTCTGTCTTTCTCTGTCTCAAAATAAATAAGCATTTAAAGAATTAAAAAAATAAAAGAGTGCCTGGGTGGCTCAGTCGGTTAAACGTCCAACTTCAGCTCAGGTCACGATCTCACAGTTCATGGGTTCGAGCCTCGTGTCGGGCTCTGTGCTGACAACTCAGAACCTGGAGCCTGCTTCAGATGCTGTGTCTCCCTCTCTGCCCCTTCCCTGCTCGTGCTCTGTCTCTCTCTGTCTCTCAAAAATAAATTAACATTTACACACACACACACACACACACACACACACATATATTAATTGGACATTTTCTTAAATCAGCCTGAAAAAAAAGCAAAATCTACCCTGACTTGCTACATGTTTTGTTTATTTGTCTCTCCCCCCATCCTCCCTTCTCTAGGTAGCATTTGTAGGTGTCTTTGAGTCTAACTCAAGCCAATACTTAACAAAAGAAAGGAGGTTTAGGTTCAGGACATCCTGTACTTGAGGCAAATTTATCCCTTCCAGTCCACGGTGTATCAAAAGGTGGTCCCTGATGGCAAGTGGTGTTTCTATCATCCAGCTCTCTGGGTGCTAAGTCTTGATCAATACTAAGAGGAACTGGAGAAGCAAAGTTCTGGGGACAATGTGTCGGGAGGCAGGGACCCCTCAGGTGATGAATTTTTCCCAATTCACCCAGGACTTCCCCGGTTTTCAGTGCTGACAGCCCCGCATCCTGGTAAACCCACCAGTCCTGAGCAAGCCAGAGAGGTCGGTCGCCCTGCCCTACATGTAAAAAAGATTCTTAAGATCCGATTGGAAGTATTTGACAGAGAAAAGGAGTGTTCAAACTTGGGAAGGTTTTGGATGGAGCTAGAGAACATAACGCCAAGGGCAATAAATCAATCAGTCGGAAAAAGACAAACACCATGTGATGGTGTTCATGTGGGGAATTTAAGAAACAAAACAAATGAACAAAGAAAGAAGGAGACCAACAAACAAAAAACAATCTCTTGAATACCGACAACTAACTGGTGGATGCCAGAGGAGAGGTGGGTGGGGAACGGGTGAAATGGATAAAGGGGAGTTTAAAAAACTGGGAAGATTTTGCAAAACCCCAGGGTCTCCAGGCATTGAATATAATGAAATATCATGAATACAATGAAAAATAGTTGAATATAATGAAAGCATATGGCCAGGGGAACCTAAAAGATCATGGGTGCAGGAGGAGTGAGGGTTGTCCCATACAGAGAACTTATGTTTAATCCAAGAACTAAGGGTTGACTCCAAGGGGGGAGTAGGAGACCTTACAGTATCCCCCCCCCATATTTGCCGTTTGATGAGTGTTCAACAGAAGTGAATAGAAAAACAGATCCCTGTGACATGTTACTAGAGATGTCTATTTTTTTAATTAAAAAAATTTTTTTTTGAAGTTTATTTTTGAGAGAGAGAGAGACAGACAGAGAGGGAGGACAGAGGGGCAGAGAGAGGGAGACACAGGATCTGAAGTAGGCGCCAGGCTCTGGGATGTCAGCACAGAGCCCGACGCAGGGCTTGAGCTCAAGAACGGTGAGATCAGACCTGAGCCAAAGTCAGATGCTTAACCAACTAAACCACCCAGGCATCCTGAGACTTCTATTCTTGATGTGGCTCCTTTAACAGTGCATAACTCTAGGGTGATCTATTCTGATTCTCAGTAATCTTCAATTGTTTTAAAGTTTACTTATTTTTGAGAGAGAGAAAGTGCGTGCACGCACGCAAGCAGGGGAGGGACAGAGAGAGAAGGAGACAGAGGATCCCAAGGAGGCTCCACAGTGTCAGCACGGAGCCCAACCAGGGGCTCCAACTCACAAACCGTGAGATCATGACCTGAGCCCAAATCAAGATTGGACACTTAACCAACTGAGCCACCCAGGTGCCCCTTCAATATATTTTTTTTTAACAAAAGCTCACAAATAATTTTAATGTAATGATTGAGTAATATTTAAATAACTCATGATGGGATTTTTTTCTGGGAGCAAATCTCCATTTCGAAGAATCCAATTTCTCTCATTTAAAAGAATCAGTCGGGGCGCCTGGGTGGCTGTTGGTTGAGCGTCCGGCTTCGGCTCAGGTCATGATCTCACGGTTTGTGAGTTCAAGCCCCGCATCGGGCTCTGTGCTGATGTCTCGGAGCCCGGAGCCTGCTTTGAATTCTGTGCCTCCCTCTCTCTCTGCTCCTCCCCCACTCATGCTCTGTCTCTTTCCTTCAAAAATAAATAAGAAACACTAAAAATAAATAAATAAATAAAAGAATCGGTCACTGGGGCGCCTGGGTGGTTCCATCGGTTAAGCGTCTGACTCTTGATTTTGGCTCAGGTCATGATCTCGAGGTTCATGTGTTCGAGCCCCTGCTCAGGCTCTGCGCTGGGTTGATGTGCCAGCATCGGCTCCCAAATAGTCTGATTAAATGTGATTAAAACAAAAAGGTTGAATTCATTTGAATGACTTTTGTATTTTGGGCTACGTGTTTTTATTTTTCAGCTATTTTTAAATATAGGCTTGGATTTGCCCCAGAAATTGGACAAAGAAGAACAAAAATGTATGAGTAAGGGAAGAAATTACTCAAATTTCCGGGAAGTTAGTTCTTTGTGGGTTGGTGTTTATTATCATATAATTTATTTTTTATATAGGTTATATTTTACATACCTATTTTGGCTATATCTAGATAGATAGAGATATAGATGATAGACAGATAGATAGATCAATGATAGATAGATGATAGATAGATAGATGATAGATAAATAGATAGATAGATAGATAGATAGATAGATAGATATGGATGTAGCCAATTCATTTTTTTTTTTTTTTTTTGGCTGCCCTTCCTAATCCAAAGGCTGCAGCTTTTTTTTTTTTTAGTTTTTTTTTTTTAATGTTTATTTATTTTTGAGACAGAGAGAGACAGCATGAATGGGGGAGGGTCAGAGAGAGGGAGACACAGAATCCGAAACAGGCTCCAGGCGCTGAGCTGTCAGCACAGAGCCCGACACGGGGCTGGAACTCACGGACGGTGAGATCATGACCTGAGCCAAAGTCGGCCGCTTGACCGACTGAGCCGCCCAGGCGCCCCAGTAGCCAATTCATTGAATGAAGAATTCAGTTAATCAACAGAATGTTCCCCGTCCCTAGCCCCTCGGTCTTCCGCATATTGGCACAACAGAGCAAACTGTCTGGTTTTTTCCATCGGCTTTAATTTCATCACCCCCATTAGCCAACTTCCCTGAGAGACCCCCAAAGACCGCGCAAGATGAAGCAGGAACAAAGAAAGGGATTGCCTGAGAAGACTCTTCCCTTGCTCCCACACAGCTCTCTTGCCAATGCGTTGTGCGTTTCTCAACTCACTTCATTCAACGAAAGCTGTCAAGCATCGAACGTTAATGAAGCTCTGCGTCTGGTATCATGAGTAAACCGGGTGGAAGAAAACAGGATCCCTACTTTGAGAGCCTACTTCCTCCGGAAACCAGGACACGTGTGCACACTGACAGCTTAAGAGGCAGAATGTGGGTCATTCCAGAAGACAAGGATCAGATAAGAGGAGTCATTAATTTGCCTAGGGAATCAGGGAGGCCTTTGGAGCCGGTGTGACGTGAACGGACTTGCCGTGGGTCACTGGGTAGACATCTGACCGTGGGGTAGTGCCCAGAGGGCACGCCTAATGGGAGAGACGGGGTGGGAAGCTACGGACTGTGTTTGAGAACGCCGATGAGGTCAGAGCCTTGGGGGTTTGCAGAGTATAGGGACGCATGGCCCCGCCGGGGTCACCAATGTCTTTCTACAGGTGTGTCTGCAGGCCGGGTGGAGTTAGCTGGAAATGCAGAGTCTCGGGCCCCATCGGCGACTTACTGAATCAGAATCTGCATGTTGACGTGATTTGCGTGCACGCTACGGTTTGAAAACCACTTGGTTATGGCATGCGTGGTCTGTAACGGGCTTCTCTCCGTTCGTGTGCAAGGTGACACGTTCCGGGCTCTCAGTCGGATTTGCCAGGATCCCCTTACCTACTGCTCACAAGGCAGTGCGGGCTTCTCCGGCGGGGAAGTTTCCTGCGGATTCCTCGTGTCTTTCTTGGGTTTGGCGGGACCTGCTCTTCCTCCACAGGTAACCACAATATGGTGGGTCGGTAGCAAACTGTACAATCTGTGTGGTTGGTACCAATTCCCCTGCTTCTGCCCTGAGAGAAGTTGTGGAGTTTTCTCTTTATGGGGGCTTCGTTTCGGTCACTTTCTGGAATAGAACTCAGTCGTTCATTCGCCCCAATCACGGTGAACTAGACTCTTTGTTGTCTCCAGCTGTCGTGTCTCAGCTTCGAGCCCGTCCTCTGTGATTCTAGGTCCAGGGTCCCGTTTGGCCAGTGGGGGCCCCGTGAGGCTCTGCCCAACAGCAGGTGCCAGAGGGAGGGAGGCTGGCCAGAGGAGAGGAAACCAGCTTCTTCCTGTTCTCGGCTGTCCTGGTCAGCCTTGCTACAGGATGCTCTTTACCCTGACAGTGGTCTCTAATTGCAGTTTCTGGTTTTCTCCCCACGGTCCCCAAACCAGCCGCATCTGTCCCTGCAACCAAGAGAGAAGGGCTGCAGCCAGCCAGTGGGGCCCAGATCTGGGGTCCCTCCCCTGAGCAGCCACACACCAGCACCCGCCAGCCAGGTAGCAGCCTCTCCTCCGAGACCTGGGTACCCCAATCCGCAGGGTCCCTCCTGAAAGCCTTGGGGCTCCAGGACCCGCAGCCTCTTACCTTCAATCCCCAAGCCCTAGGGGTGGTGGCTGCTTCCCGTCCGACCCCACTATTCCTCCTCTGCCTTGTCAGCTCTCCAGTACCTATTTCCCCAATTCCTCGTATGAAGCCCCTTCTCTTAGGATTGCTGGGATTGATTCTGTCTTTCGGACTAGACCAGGACTGATGCAAAGAGCAAACCTTCACAGAGCTTGTCTGTATCCGTCCAGTTAAGGGAATATGCAAATAACCGAACAAATACAAGGCATCAAACGCTCTGCTAAAATAAACATAGGGCGCAAAAGAGACACAAAAGACAGATGCTAACATGCACCTCAGGGGAGCCACGAAGTATTTTACAGATAAAGTAGCATCTAGCTGAGACCTGCAGGTAGGTAGGAGTTAATTAAGGGATGGACGGAGGGGAAAAAGACTGTTCAAGGCCCAAGCCAAGAGAGAACATGGCATGTCTGTGTCCCCTGGGCTAAGGGAAATAGAGAATTGTTGAGACCCAGAGGTAAGACAACATCTGGTGTGACTGACAATGTTTATTACATTGCTAGAACACACTGTGAGGGGTCAAGAGTATCAAGAGAGCAGTCTGAATAGTTAAGGAAATTTCAACTCAGGAATGACCTTCTTGTACGCAGTTTTAGGGAGTCTGAGGACAACTTGGAGCCACTGACGAGTTTCGAGCAAGAAGGAGTCTTGATCAGATTTGCATTTCAGGAAGACGGATGAGCAGGAGAAAATCCCTGCCATCAGGGAGACAAGATAGGGGGTCGCTTCATTTATCCGAGGGGAGAAGAAGACAGGTGTGGGAGACTCAGTGAAGTTGGAACATAGTATTGCTTGGAGGAACAAGTTCAGGCAGAGAGAGAATGAATCAGGGACTCATTCATTCAGTAGATATTTCACATGGTTGGTGAATCTAAACACACGTGCATGCACCCATCTAGGTATCAGGAGCTGTAGGGTTATGTCACTGAGCAGGTGGCATTTGGATGTTTGGTCTGTAGAACTTGCTCAATGCTACAGTGCTGCTCACTGAGCCAGGAGGATCTCTGGTGTCGGATGGGATACTCTTGTATAATTTGTTCCTACCCCTATCGATTCCGCAGCCCACGAAACTCTGGAGTGCGCCCCACAATTTGTGCTAATTCTCAGGGACGATCCCTCCACTGTTTCCAAGTTGTTTTTGACCTTGAATGTTGTCTCTGTCCTCACCACGTTGAACAAGGTAAGAATCGTCACACGTCTTTCCATAGCTTTAAAGTAACTCCTTCTCTCAAGAGCCCTACTGAGCCAGGATGATGTTACTGAGGATAATGTAGATGGGGGGTGGGGGGTGGGGCGGTTCACATCACTCACCGCACAGCAAACTGTCTTAAAATCCTTGTTCGAGATTTCAGCTCTGTAAAATCCATTCTGTGATCCTGTCCCGAATAGTTCAGAATCAGGTGCCACCTCACGTGGTCTTGAATTAAATCCCCACCCTCCAACACACCCAAATCCTCCCCGTGGATGTGAGACCTTTGGACACGTGGTAGAGGAATATAAAGATAGGACCTCAGAGGTCACTGATGATTCCACTCAGATTCCAAACGGGAGTTACGAACACTTCCTTAAGGTCAACCCTTCTATGCCACGGAAAAGGGGCAAAAGTGCTGTGGAATCCCAAAATGTGCGTGTGTGTGTGTGTGTGTGTGTGTGTGTTTTAAGGGATAAGCACACTCTTTTTTTACTTTTATTTATTTTGAGAGAAAGAGACAGAGCGCACGCAAGGGCAGAGAGAGAGAAAATCCTAAGCAGACTCCATGCTGTCAATGCGGAGCCTGACTTGGGGCTTGAACCCACGAACCGTGAGATCATGACTTGAGCAGAAGTCAGAAGCTTTAACTGACTGAGCTTCTCAGGCGCCCCAAGAAAAACTCTTATAAGCGAGTGCCCGTGGTCGGAACATGAACGAGAGGGCTAACCCATCGTGTTCAAGTTGCAGATGTCCACCATGGAGTTGTGGATGCCCACCATGGAGTTGCAGATGTCCACCATGGCGGGGGACACCATGAACTAATGCAGATGACAGGGCACAATTTACCAGAACTGTGCTAATGTCAGAGTCTCGGCAAACCAGATCCATGGTAGATGGTTCGAAGGAAGAGACGTGTGTGAGCAGACCGCTGACCAGAGAGGCGGGCTGGGCGCAGGGCACAGACGAGGGAGGAGGGATTACCCAGAGACCAGCACCGGAAGGAAGCTGTGGTCACCCCTGGGGGCTGAAGCAACTTGAAGTGGAAAGATGTTGATGGAGAGGAGGAGGGGCACCTGGTGGGGGGGCTCCGGTCAAGGAGGGAAGTCGAAGAGGAAGCATCCAAGCCGGGAGGAAGAGAGGGACACCTATCCTGACCTCTGTCCTCCACTCAGTCGCCTGCTGATACTTCCCATTGGCTGAACCCAACCAGAAACCATCTGGAAGGAGAGCCTGGGGGTGACACAGGATCTAGAGCCTAGCGGAGAAAGACTTTGAAGGACAGGCGTTGGCAGACGGAACATAACCACAGAGGGGGCTGCTATCTGGTAAGAACTTCTGCTTTGGAAAAGAAAAAAAAAACTCAGCAGTCTCTGGTGTGTGGGTTTGGGACAATTTATTCCAGCAGGGCACATGCCGGGAAAGACTAGTGGGCAGGAAATCACAGCCCAGAAGGAGGCCCAGGCAAGGTCCAGGCTCTGACCCTGCAGAAGAACGGGCTTGGGTGGTGCTTCTGAAGGAGGAGGGCTATGGTAGGCTTGTGGCCAGGCTTCTGCCATCGCGTGTGACCCGTCTGTGTCTAACTTTTTTTTTTTTTTTTGTCATTTCCAGGATGGGCCACTGCTCTGCTTGGAGGGGTCATGCAGGATTCTCCTGGAAGACATCCAACCCCCGCTGACGGACGCTGAGTAGGGTTGTATAACTCAATATCCCACACTGAAAGCTCTCTTTATAGGTCGCGTCCCTCATGGAGCCATACAGGCCTGTCCGTATCAACAGAAATACAGGGAAAGAGAAGCAGAGAAGGGGCCTTAGTCCTTTGGGAAAGACCTCAAGTTTGCAGAAGTAAATTAGGCTGTAATTCCACGTCTCTGTCCGTCTGTCCAACGGAGATCGGTGCGCTACCCTAGGGACACTAGACTCCTTTAAAGATGTCATTTTGCACCTTCGAATCTCAAGACACAACGTGGTTTCTACCACGTTCCTTGGCCCCTCTCTGTCCATATCATCACCCTTCTTTCTCCGCTGAATCACTACGGTGGCCCCGTCACCGGCCTTGACATCTGTGGTGTGCCCTCTACCCTGTTCTCCAGGCTGCACCTGGAGACATCTTCCCCAAATGCAAGTCTCATTAAATCAGAGCCTGGCTAAAAACCCTTCGGTGGTTTCCAGTGGAACATTCTCATAGATTTTACTTACCTGGGCACTGCCTACCTTTAGTCTCACTATTCTGTAACATCCACTCTCCACCCACCTTGCGCGCGCGCACACACACACACACACACACAGACAACCAGCACAGACCATTTATTTCTCTATTTCAGCTTGATTGGACACCCCACAGTCATCTTTAAGATATACGGCCCCTTGCGTTTTCTGACTCGGGGTACCAAGATGCAGAGGCCCGTTTCATTCCCCTGGGCTCCCTTTCTAAACATCGTGGAAGAAAACTGCCTGAAATGTTTGCTACAAATGAAGTGTGTGATCTTCTCATTAGTTTCTTTCTTTCTTTTAATCATCCTAAAAGGAGTCTCATAAGTCATGCTTAGGATTTACTGGGGATGCATGATAATGAAGGCAGTCTCCCGATTTAGGAACACCCCTGGGACTTCTCCCATCTCTTACTGCAGGGCACAGATGCTGTGCCCTAGATCGGATCAAGGCGGAGGCTTGGATACCAGGGGCTGCCCTGTTGATGACTTCCAGCGGGAAGGCCGGACCCAGTAATGTGCTCGGGGAAATTTCCTAAGTGTTCACAGAGAACGTCAGGACACTGGGTTTCTACTGACATTTTACTTGATTGTTACTGAATATGTTCTCAGAAAGCCAAAGCTCTCCATTAAAAAAAAGAGAGGGAAGTCTTTTATTATGTTTTGAACGTTTGTTTTGAGAGAGGGCGTGCGTGAGTGGGGCGGGGGGCGGTGGGGAGGGATGCAGAGAGAGAGAGAGGGTGAGAGAGAAAGAATCCCAAGCAGGCTCCACACTGCCAGCACGGAGCCTGATGCGGGGCTCGAACCCACGAGCCGTGAGATCATGACCTGAGCCGAGATCGAGAGTCGGACGCTCAACAGACTGAGCCACCCGGGCGCCCCTGGAAATCTGTTATTAACATGTCACAAGAGTTGTTGTTTCACGGAAGAGATTATTTTTAAAAAGATGATATAAAATCCTCAGGGGCCAGGTGCTGTTCTGGATGTTGGAGAATGGAGAAGTAAACCACAAAGACAGCGTCTGCGTTGTCCAGAGGCAGGACCAGGAGAAAATAAATAGCCAAATGATGACACGATGTTCAGCCAGCAAGTGATAAGACCTGGGATGGCAAATAAAGCAAAAATAAAACGCTCGTGTATGATGGGACATGGTGCCTATTCTTGAGGGAGAGTCAGGAAGAAAATCTCTTGAAGGAAATGGAGTTTGTTCAGAGACCTGAAGTGATGGGGGAGGTCACGCAGATGTTTAGGGAGATAGCGCACCGGGAAAGGAGCCGACAAGTGCCAAGGAGCGACAAGGATGCCAGTGTGGCCACATGTCAAGAGCAGGAGTGACACAAGATAAGAGAAGTAGCCGACGCTGAGCTCCAGTGGGCCTTGGGGGCCACAGTCAGGACTCTGGGTTAAGGGAAGCCACAGGGGGACTGGGGACGGGACGAGGGCGGCATCGTTGGCCAATGCCTTCAGAGGACCGCTCTGGCTTCCGTGTGTGAAGTGTTGACCGTGGGGAGAAGAGAGAACAGCGGTAGGGACACCGATGAAGAAGAGACCACAGGTCTGTGCGGGACACTCGTACGGCCGGGACTAAGACGTCAGCGGCGTGGGGTGTGTGGGATGGCCGGGCTCAGAATCTATTTTGGAAGCAGATCGTCAGGGCTTCCTGTTGAACGAGAGGAAAGTAGGAGAGAAAGGAATGAGCAAAAGAGAATTCAGGGTATGTGTCCTGAGCAAATGGGCGAACGATGTTCCCATTTATTGAGGGGAAGGCACAGCAGGATCGGCAAAAGTGGGGTGAGAATAAGGCCTGTGCTGTGGATATTTTACGTCTCAGAAGCCTAGCAGGTATGAAAGTGGAAGTATCGACTGGGCAGTTGTATATTCAAATCTGGAACTTGGGGTCAGCGTCAGGACTGGAGATTTTTTTAAGGCAGGTAAATTCAGGGTGTGTATCAGAATTAATAAGACGGGTTGTAATTTTTTTTTTAATTTTTTTTTTCAACGTTTATTTATTTTTGGGACCGAGAGAGACAGAGCATGAACGGGGGAGGGGCAGAGAGAGAGGGAGACACAGAATCGGAAACAGGCTCCAGGCTCTGAGCCGTCAGCCCAGAGCCGACGGGGGGCTCGAACTCACGCGAGATCACTCGAGATCTCGCGAGATCGTGAACTCACAGACTCTGAGATCGTGACCTGGCTGAAGTCGGACGCTTAACCGACTGCGCCACCCAGGCGCCCCGAGACGGGTTGTAATTTTTAAAAACTGTCTAGGGTATGAGGTTAGGGAGGAGAGGAGGGCTGACGTGTTAGAGTGGGAGGGAGGGGAGAATACCGCAGATGGGACTATGGATGAATGGCCAGCGTTCTAGGAAGAAGTACGTGGCCACGTGGGGTTCCGAAAGCCACACAAGAAAACATTTTAAAAAGGAAGGAAGGAACGCCTGGGCGGTTCAGTGGGTTAAGGATCTGATTCTTGATTTCCGCTGGGGTAGTGATCTCGCGGTTCGTGAGATCGAGCCCCGCGTTGGGCTCTGTGATGACAGTGGGGAGCCTGCTTGGGATTCTCTCTCTCCCTTTCTGTCTGCCCCTCCCCTGCTCATTCTCTCTCTCTCTCTCTCTCTCTCTCTCTCTCTTTCTCAAGATAAATAAATACTTTAAAAAAAAAAGGAGGGAATCAAAAATAATGTTGTTTTTTAAAGAACACATCCACCAAGATGGCTATTATTTTAAAAAACAGAGCGTAAGAAGTGTCGGTGAGGATGCAGAGAAATTGGAACCCTCGTGCATCGCTGCTGGGAATATAAAATGGCACAGCCACTGTGGAAAAGAGGATCATGGTTCCTCAAAAAATTAAAAATGGAACTACCATAGGATCCAGCAATCCTACTTTTGGGTACAAAAGACTCCAGCAAATATTTATAGACCTAGGCTCGTGGCTGCATTACTCATAACGGCCAAAAGGTGGAAGTCACTCAAATGTCCATCCTCACATGAATGGATAAACCAAGCGTGGCTGGTATTCAGCCACAAAAAGGAAGAGAACTCGGGCACAGGCTACAATATGGATGAAACTTGAGGACATTATGCTGAGGGAAATAAATCAGTCACAAAAGGGCAAATACTGTATGGCTCCACTTAAATCAGGTTCCTAGAGTCGTCAAATCCATGAAAAGCAGATGGGTGGTTTTTAGGAGAAGGAGGGAGGGGCGCCTGGGTGGCTCAGTCGGTTAAGCGTCCGACTTCGGCTCAGGTCATGATCTCACGGTCTGTGAGTTCGAGCCCCGCGTCGGGCTCTGTGCTGACAGCTCAGAGCCTGGAGCCTGTTTCAGATTCTGTGTCTCCCTCTCTCTCTGACTCTCCCCCGTTCATGCTCTGTCTCTCTCTGTCGCAAAAATAAATAAACGTTAAAAAAAAAAATTTAGGAGAAGGAGGGAAGGAGAAATGGGGGGCTATTTTGTAATAGGTATAGAGTTTCATTTTTGGAGGATGAAAATCATTCTGGGGACGGAGGGTGGTGATGTTTGCACAAAGTGAACACACTTAATGCCGCTGAACTGCACTAAAAAAAATGAACTATGCTAAAACTGCGCTAAAAAACCTTTACACTCAAAAATTTTGCCAAAATTATCAATTTTCTTCAATGTATATTTTTGCACAGTAGTTGATCTTTTTTAAAAAAATGTATTTTTTAATATTATTTATTTTTGAGAGAGAGAGAAGGAGAGAGAGAGAGAGAGAGAGCAAGTAAGGGAGGGGCAGAGAGAGAGGGAGACACAGAATCCGAAGCAGGCTCCAGGCTCCGAGCTGTCAGCACAGAGCCCAAAGCGGGGCTCGAACCCACGAACCGCGAGATCATGACCTGAGCTGAAGTCGGATGCTTAACCGACTGACTGGGCCACCCAGGTACCCCAGTAATTGTTCTTTTTTTAAAGGATGATTCATTTTTCAACAAATATGCTGGAACAACGGGATATAAATTTTTTAAAGATAAAATTAAATTCTTATCTCACACAATAAACAACACCCAACTAAAAATGGATTATAATTCTAAATTTAAGAGCTGAAACTGTAAAAGCTTTAGAAGAAAACATAGCAAAAAAAAAAAAAAGAAGAAGAAGAAAACATAGCAGAAAATCTTATGACTTTGGGTTAGTGAGATTTCTTAAGTTAAGACATCAAAGGCACATAATCCATTAGATCAAAAAATTAATAAATTGGACTTCATCAAACATTAAAATGTCTCTGAGATGACACTGCTTACAAAGTTTTTAAAAATCACAGAATGAGAGAAAATACGGGCAAAATACATATCTGAAAAAGGATTTCTATCTAGAACGTAAAGAATGCCTATAATTCAATAATCAAACAACCCAATTAAAAATGGGCAAAAGAATTAAATAGATAATGCATCAAAGAAGATACATGGATGGTTCATAAACTCATAAAAATATGCTCAACACAATTCATCACTGGGGGAAATGCAAGTTAAAACTAAAATGAGATACAATTAGCATCTACAAGAATAGTCAAAATCCCAAAGACTGGGGGTGCCTGGGTGGCTCAGTCGGTTAAGCGGCTGACTTTGGCTCAGGTCATGATCTCACGGTCCGTGGGTTCGAGCCCCGCGTCGGGCTCTGTGCTGACAGCTCAGAGCCTGGAGCCTGTTTCAGATTCTGTGTCTCCCTCTCTCTGACCCTCCCCTGTTCATGCTCTGTCTCTCCCTGTCTCAAAAATAAATAAAATGTTAAAAAAAAAAAAAATCCCAAAGACTGACCACACTAAGTGTTGAAACCCTAATGCACTGCTAGTGGGATTGTGTAAGGGTATGACCACTTAGAAAACATTTCGGCAGTTTGTTAAAAAGTTAAATTGAGGGGTGCCTGGGTGGCTCAATGAGTTGAGCGTCCACCTCTTGATTTCAGCTCAGGTCACGATCTCACCATTCACGAGATCGAAACCCGTGTCAGGCTCTGCACTGACAACGTGGACCCATGGGTTTTCCCTCTCTCTCTCTCTCTCTCTCTCTCTCTCTCTCTCTCTCTCCCAAAGTAAATAAATAAGCTTAAAAAAAAAAGTACAACTAGGTAAAATCTAACACACACATAACCCTATTTTATGAATCCAAGCCACCAAAGGTTTTAAGGCACACTATTATTTTATGCGTCGCTTACAAAAAGAAAAATGGAGTCAGTTACAACTTGAAGACACTGTTGCCTGTAAGATACATCCTGGTATCAGGAATGTCAAAATGTGAAACACAAATGTGTGCCTTCCAGCTGAGGACAGTTAAAACTAAAGAATAAGCATTAGAACACTAGGATACAGCGATCCTGTGTCAGGCTGCATCCAGACATGTTTCCATGGCATTTCCCCCAACCATGTAGAGGAAGTATCTCCCCATCTGACCTGTAGTTCTTCCAGGAAAATCCAGCCCCTTGGTCCCCTGTTTCCTATCCTTCAAGGATCTTTTCCCTGATGGACTCAATGTCATCTGGTTGGTTTCAAGTACTTTGACCTTGTAAAGGAGTGTTTCTCAAACGATGGGGTTGAGTCAGGTGGGTTGCTTGTGAAAAACACAGATGCCCTGTGGCCATGGGGTCCAAGTTCATTAGAATTCCCGGAAATGGTGCCAGGAATCTGCATTTTAACAAGCCCGTCCAGGAACCTCTAATGCATACCAAGGTTTAAGGACATCTACCTTGAAAGAAAACCATTGCCTACTTCAACGAAAAGACTCTCTTCCATAAAAAGGAAATTAGAAATATCACAGATGCGTCACCGATGTAGGCCATGCACCATACCCTGAAGGACAGGGATAACGAAATAAGGCAAAAAACTGGTGAGACGCTCACCAGACCCATTTCTCCCCTCTGTCAACAAGTCACATTACATTAAAATTTTTTTTCTTTCCCCTCCTTTTCAAAAAAAGATTGCATTTTTATTTTATCAGTTGCCAGTTTCCCCAACACATTTGTTGAATAATCTACCCCTGGCTTACCGATCTGAAATGCCAAGTCCCTCCTGAAACACATTCTCACATGTTCTTGGATCTGTGACGGAGGTTTGTGTTTTGTTTCTTTTTATTCTCTGTGAAGCACAGACTTGGAAACCTATCTTTAAAATCAAACCAATCAATTACATTATTCAGATCTCTAGCCTCCCTATCTTGTGCCTTTTGATCCGTCAAAGGTTTAAAGAAGTGTCACAACTTCCTTGCTACCTTTCTAATTCTGTCAATTTCCCTGCGAACGTCCAATGTTTCGCTTGTGTATGTTTTCATGCCATCTCATTGCCCAGATAAAAGTTTGTGTCAGTTACGTATTTACTGTGAACTGTAACGTTTATCAAAACAAACTGAGGCGTCTGGTTTTCAAGTCATAGGGGAAAAAAGGTGGTTTGTTTTCTGTTTCTTCTCAAAACCATTGCAAAGAACAAGGAGAAACTGAAAGGTAAGTTCTACCTTTGATGAAGCCAGATTTCTACAGCCCCAAACAATATCACTTCTATGGAACAGGACTGTGAATGAATGACTGCCAACTGACTTAGCAACGAGAGAAAGGTCCATGCCCCCTATAGCAGGGGGTTGCGGGGGAAACTGAGGAGAAGTACGTCAGTATTGCCTGGCTGAGTGTCGGAAAACCTCAGGAACTGGAGAGAGCAAATACCAAAGAAGCCAGAGGTGAGGTAAGGCTGACAATCAGGTGATTATTTCAAAGTTTCTGGGAGAAGCAATTACATCCAGCATCCCCCACCCTACCCAGCACCACCCTACACAGATAAGGTAAGGGCCAAGGGCACTTTGCCATGCTGATTATTCTAAATAAAAGTTACTTACGAGGCAGCCCGTGCAGGAAGGACACTCAGACCCTCCTCTGTCCCTGTGAAAGCAGGAAATAAGTCTCCCATGTGAAAGGTGTCCTTACTGTACCAGGAAGTAAAGAGACATCCTTATCACCAGAGGTGAGGAAATTCAGAGACGAAAAGACTGTATAAACAATGCTTGTTACTTTTTAATCATTTACTCCACCCAGTCCAAATTCTGTTTAGAATTCCTCACTAAAATGGAGCACCTGGGCGGCTCAGTTGGTTAAGCATCCGACTCTTGGTTTTGGCTCAGGTCATGATGTGGTTCATGGGATTGGGCCCTGCATTGGGCTGAGTGTGGAGCCTACTTGGGATTCTCTCTCTCTCTCTCTCTCTCTCTGTCTCTCTCTCTCTCTCTCTCCCTCTGCCCCTCCTCCTTTCTCAAGCATGCATGCTCTCTCTCTCTCTCTCAAATAAAAATTTTAACAACTTAACCGTAAATTAAAAAATAAATAAATAAAAATAAAAATGTGAAAACCATCATGAAACGTCCAGCAGAGAATCTGGAAAACAAAGTTGGAAAGTCTTCAAGAAATAACAACAAAATGATAAAGAAATAGACAAGAGGCCACAAACAGATAGAGGGGGATTAAGAGGTACAAACTTCCAGTTAGAGAGTCAATATGTCACGGGGATGAAAGGCACAGCAGAGAGGAATATAGTCGATAATCTTGTAATAGGGTCACATGCTGATGACACTTCTCTTTGGTAGGCCAGAAGTACAGAATCACCGAGTCAATATGCTGTGCACCTGAAAGTAATTTAACATTTTATGTTAATTATACTTCAATTAAAAAAAAAAGTAGACAAGGAGAAAGATTCCAAGTGCTAATTATATTACAGTTCCCAAAACCAAAAATCAAGAAAACGTACGGGAAGATATTATCAAGCGAACAATAAAATTAACCTCCCCAGAAGTGAGGGATTAGAGATTCCAGATTACTTCTGGCCAGATGTTCAGCACAACGGGTGATAAAATCTGCTTGCCAATTCACACAGTGGTGAAATTTCAGAGCACGGGGATAAAGAGAGGATCCTAAAAACGCCCAAGGTGGGATGGGAAACTGGTCGCCCGGAAAGGATGAGTAATTAGAATGGTGTTGGACTTTCCCAAAGCAGGAGCCAGACGGTAATGAGGCAAAGACCCCAGATCCGACAGAAATCTATTCCAACCCAGAACGCTAGACTGGCAAGATTTTCAATCAAGTGTTGGGATGGAAATGCAAAAGTCTATAAACACAAACACAAACACAAACAAAATGGCTATCATACATTTTCATCCGCACCCCCCCCCCTTTTTTTTTTTCCTTCTGGAAGGTAATTAAGGATCTGTCCCAACACAATCATCTAGTAATTCAAGAAAATGAAAGAGAATTCAGGAGAGTGGGCAGAGTGGATGAAGGGAGTTCCGGGCGGCAAGAAAGGTTAAGTCCCAGGTGGTCAGATGACTCAAGCCTAGAGCTACTGGGGCAGGATGGGTAGCCCGAGTGGGGATGTCTCCTCAAAGAGGTTTGCAATGACAGGTTATCCGACAGATGTAACATGGAAATAATGTTGAGAGATGTTTTTGCGGAGCTTAGTAATTATGGAAAAAGCCACAAGTTCAAGAAAAACAAACAAACAACTAAGCAAATGAAAATAACCAGGCGAGCGTGACTCCAGGAAAAACAAACGATGCACCAGAAAGAAGATACTCGTTATCGCTGGTTGGAAAGGTAACACTATTCGCATAGTGGTAATAATAACAAACCCTGTAACAGACGTGGTTGGTTCTTCGCCTATTTCTAAAGCTTCTTGATTTTCTTATATCGAAATCTCGATTGTGTTCTAAAAATTCTTGCAGGGGCACCTGGGTGGCTGAGGCAGTTGAGCGTCGGACTCCGTACTTGGGCTCAGGTCATGATCTCAAGGTCTGTGGGTTCGAGCCCCGCATCAGGCTCTGCGCTGACAGCTCAGAGCCTGGAGCCTGCTTCGGATTCTGCGTCTCCCTCTCTCTCTCTGACCCTCCCCTGCTGCGCTCTGTCTCTCTTAGTCTCTGAAAAAAAATAAATGTTGGGATTCCTGGGTGGCTCAGTCGGTTGAGCATCCAACTTCGGCTCAGGTCATGACCTCACGGTCCATGAGTTCGAGCCCCATGTTAGGCTCTGGGCTGACAGCTCAGAGCCTGGAGCTGGCTTTGTATCCGGCTTTGGATTCTGTGTCTCCCTTTCTCTCTGCCCCTCCCCTGCTCATGCTCTGTGTCTCAAAAATAAATTAATGTTGGGAAAAAAATAAATTTAAATAAATAAATGAAAAGTTTAATTAAAAATAAATAAAATAAAAATAAATACATATTTTTTAAAACCATCAAAAATAAATAAACTGATCAAATGAGGTCAGTTTGTGTCCACGAATTTTAACATTGAACTACAACTAAGAAACAGCTAGAAGAGTTGAATAACGTTGCCTTTAGAATATTGGATAAGAGGGAAGGAGTAAGGAACTGACACATTTGTTTTATCTTTTGAGAATTAAAAAAAAAAAAGTTAGACTATGCACATCCCTAACCTTTTTCATTAAAAAATTAAAGCTAATTTAAAAGTAAGGCAAAAAATCTTTGTCTCGTATAATGTCTTTGACCTTGGATTTTTGTATTCCGCTAATATGATAACCTCCATGTTCCTCATTTTGCCTTTTATAAAATAGTACAGTCATGGGGACGCCTGGATGGCTCAGTCGGTTAAGTGTCCAACTCCTGGTTTCGGCTCAGGTCGTGATCTCACGGTTAGTCATGAGATCGCACCCCACATCGGGCTCTGGGCTGATGGTGCTGAAGCCTGCTTGGGATTCTCTCTCCCTCGCTCTCTGCCCCTCCCCTGCTCACGCTCTCAAAATAAATCAACACACATTAAAAACAATAAAAAGTAAGAATAAAATATGACAGCCGTATCTTTTGCCCACGCTCTTATCTTAGCCTGCGCAGATTGTCTTATTTCAGGTTTGTAAAACGTAAACAGTATACACTCAGGTTTGAGGTTCCGACCCCATCTGTCTGCCTCTTGGTAAAGAACCTTGTTCCGTTTGCTTTCATCGAAAAGACCCCTATGGTTGATCTTTCTTCTGCCATCTTTTCCTATGCGTTCCACCGTTTTGGGTTTCTTTGCCTTCAGGCTCAATGAATGGATTTAGCATTTTGAGAGACATATTCCATTTTAGCTCTCCTGATTGTTAGCTGTAAGGTTTTTCCAACCTGCTTGTCAAAAGGCGTTTCTTAAGCGGTTCTTCCTTAATCATCTGAATCAGGACTGAAACATTAACTTAGCCAATTTTTATGTTGAAGGCAGATCATCAATTTTTTTTTTTTTTTTTGCTGCTCCCTTTCTCTTTACCTCTTCTTTTCTTCCCTTACGATCCACATTTGCCTTCTTTTTACTTATTTTTGAAATGTTACGTTCTTTCAACTCAGCTGTACTTGTACTCACGTAACCGACCGTGTTCCATAGACTGTCCGAGACAATAGATTGGAGAGAGGAACACAGTCTTTGACCTCCAGGCACTAGGGAGGCAGTTACAGTCCAGAGTAAGTGGTAAGAGGTGCACCTGTGTTACCAGAGGACCCAGGAGAGGCGTGCGGTCTGGACTGGATTCTCCGGGAGGACTTCCTGGTGGTGATGCTTGAGTTAAATTTGAAAACATGATGTTGAGGACTCAGCCCAAAGAGTGGGGAGAGTTCTTTCCAGGGCAGACAGAAGGAACAGCCTGTGCAGGAAGATGCTTTGGTTTGGTTTTGCTTAAAGTTTATTTATTTATTTTGAGAGAGAGAGAGAGAGAGAGAGAGAGAGGGAGAGAGAGAGAGAATTTCAGCACTGTCAGAGCACAGAGCCCACCTTGGGATTCCATCTCACGAACCACGAGATCATGATCGGAGCCGAAATAAGAGTCAGAGACTCAACCGACTGAGCCACCCAGGTGCCCCAATGCCTTGGGTTTTGGGTGGCTGCAAACAGCTCAGTGTTGCCAGAACATGGTGGCTGGTGTGGAAGCAAAGGTTCAGAGAGGTGCCGCAAGATGCCTAGGTCAGAGACAGCCTCGAAGGTCACTTTCAAAAGGGTGCGACTGAGGCATCTTAGGCAGGATGCAAACAGTTCGGGAGGGAGGGTAGGATTGAGGAGGGAAGGTGGCCCTTTTAGGAGGTTGTTCACAACAGAGGTGATGAACAAACACACAGAGAAAGAAATGGAACAGGGAAAAGAAAGACGGTTGGGAGACCCCAAGACAACCAGGTCCTCAGAGGGAAAGCAAGGAGGCCATCATTCCCAAACTCTCGGCTCCCACTTTTCTCCAAGCTTCACACAACGCTCCCTTGGAAACAGAATAAAAGACTTCCCGGTTTATTCCATGAAGAAACATCGCCTCCGAGGCCTCGCTGGCCCCCCTGCCATGGTTTTGGACGAGCTATCTTTTGAAAAGTAGAGAACCCAGGCAGAGGGTGAAAGAAGGTAGAAGCAGCTTCAAGCCCAATTTAATGAGACCTGTAAGGTTACCCAGAGGCTGGGTCAGCCCTCTTTCCCCTGAAATTCTCACTCGTGCCACCCTTCATGCCCCCCACCCCCAACACCACCACCCCCAGAACAGAGAGAATGTAGGAGCCCGTTCAAGGTATGGATTATGAATTCAACTCCAAAGTCCATTGCTAAAACTGCCGAGTTATAAATTAATACCCTGCCTCTCACTAAAGTATAATGGACACCCAGTGCTACATTAGTTTCGGCAACTCAGGGCATTAAACAAGGCTCACCAGGATGAGCGAAGTCACCACGTGTCACCACAGAATGGTTATTCCGCTATTATGGACGGAAGTTCCCCACGCCGTACTTTTCACAGGCCTTTTGTCTTCTACACAGAGATACCGTAACAAGGGTTGGCCATGCTATACACATTACGGGCCAGAACTGTGACTTCGTGCATCCCAGGGTTTTAGAAGCAGAGTGGTGGCTTTGGGGATGGTGGTCGAACAGTCACGAGGTGACAGCATGAATCCTGCAGTTGAGTTTTGGAAGTTTCTATTGACGTCTTCAAGCTCACGGATTCTTTCCTCGTCTATGTCCAGTTCATCGATGAGTCCGTCCAAGGCCGCCTTCCTTCCTCTCCGACCTGTGGGCTGCCCTTGTTTTGTTTTGTCTGTCTTTCGGTGTCTCTCTCAGTGTCGTGTTTTGCCGCACATCAGACACGACGATGGGTGAAAGGGACCTGGTACTGGTTCCTGAAGAGTTTTCTTCTCCTGAGTCAACCCCACTGAGTTGTGATTCTCTGCATGCCTGGGGGCATCCATTCTGGGGGCAACTGTTTGCTCTTTGATATCAATATTCTGATGGAGCTAAGAAAGACAGTTGATTTTTGGCTTGTCCATCTTTTCTCTTGTTGTGTGGACGGGAGAGATGACTTCTAAGATCCTTACGTGTTGGTCAGGAAGCCCAAAGACGTCCCTAGTTTTGGATTTTATTCATTAGGCGTTTGCAAGCAACATTAAGGAAGCTGGTTTTAGAATTCTGGAATGAGACTCCTTCACCGCTCGCTCTGATTGCCTGCCTGGTGAATGACAGGAAAGAACCAGGCTTTTGTCTTCAAATAAGGATGTGTTCCTTCACCCGGTCCTGTTCTTACAGACCTATAGAGCTTTAAATTTTTTTTTTTTTACATTTTATTTATTTTTGAGAGAGAGAAAGAGAGAGAGAGAGGGAGGGAGAGAGGGAGCACAAGTGGGGGAGGGGGCGAGAGAGAGGGAGACACAGAATCCGAAGCAGGCTCCGGGCTCTGAGCTGTCAGCACAGAGCCCGACCCGGGGCTCAAACCCACGAACCGTGAGATCATGACCTGAGCCGAAGTGGGACGCTTAACCGACTGAGCCACCCAGGTGTCGCTAGACCTATAGAACTTTAAAGAACACTCCCTCTCCTTGTACAGATGAGCCCATGGAAATTTTATCAGGATCACACAGCCAGTGACAGATATGGGACTTGGGTCCAGTTCACGGTTCCCTCCACGGCCCCTTATGTCTCCCTGGTCTACGCTGCTGAAGACAGCGGGCGTCTGTTAACCCTCCTCCACAGAGATGATAACCCCGACAGCAAAGAACCTGGAGCAGGGGCATGGCGTGGCCTCTCTGGGGGAGTATGGAGGAGATACCAGGATGATTCAGAGCCAGGAAGAAGCATCCTGAGTGGAGGAAGATGGGTGCTGAAAAGTAAAAGGGACTTGGTGACTACAGCGATGTGACAGGCGCCTTACTCCATACTCCCTGGAGCTCAGCACCCTGCCCACATCCGGACATTGTCTGCACGCTGATGCCCTCTAGTGGTTTACAGGAAAAGATCCTTTCCCCAAACCTGCAATGGGAAACTTCACAAGGTTGAGCCCCTGGGAGGGAAAGAAAATATCCTTCCTCCACCCGTCTCTTGGGTGCAGAGATTTGTCTCACCAGGTTTTTTTTTTTTTTCTCCAGATATACTCTTTAACTTCTTCTTCTTAGACAATCCAAAGACATTTAGAAACATGAGTGAAGGAGAGCATCCCCCCCCCCGCCCCCCATATGGAGAACCATATGTACCCAAGTGTGAGGCTGGAAGAAGGGAAACCATTAGAAACACACAAAACCCCACGGGGTGTGCATGCACAAATATGCTCACCCGGGTGCGTGAAGGCTTTGTGGGTCCTAAGAGTTATGAAATGTGCAATGTCCCTTCAAGGAAAAAAAAAAAAAATATATATATATATATATACACATATATGTAATATATGTATATATTGTAATATTATAAATACAAAATATATATTGTAATATATATAATTATATATATATAATTATATATATATATAATATATACAAATACAAAATTAAGCACAGAGCCTTGGAACAGTCCCGCTCATCAGCCTCATAGTGAATAATCTTCGCATGTACCCATCTGGTTGTGCACACACCCAGAGGAAATGAAGATATAAAGCAGAGCTATTTCTGTGTTTTGCTATTACCCTTGAAATCCTATATATACTGAGAATGGCCTGTCTCAGCAAGGCACCTTGGAAGGCTGTGCATTTCTTCTTAGACTGTCACCATTGTTTAAAATGTATCTGGAATGTTCGGGGCGCCTGGGTGGCGCAGTCGGTTAGGCGTCCGACTTCAGCCAGGTCACGATCTCGCGGTCCGCGAGTTCGAGCCCCGCGTCGGGCTCTGGGCTGATGGCTCGGAGCCTGGAGCCTGTTTCCGATTCTGTGTCTCCCTCTCTCTCTGCCCCTCCCCCGTTCATGCTCTGTCTCTCTCTGTCCCAAAAATAAATAAACGTTGAAAAAAAAAAAAAATAAAATAAAATGTATCTGGAATGTTCCTTGGGATTGCCTTCAGATTAGGTGGCATATTCCTTGGAATACCTTTAAGGATAACACCTGTTATCATTGACGTGCATTTTTTTTTCTTTTTTGGCAATAGCCAAATCCACACGGAGACAACCCTATAAATACTAAGATGCATAGTCGAGCTGTCCCCACACTGTTTTTGGTCAAGAGTGAAGAATCTTTTCGCTCTGTGTCTCTATCTCTCAAAAATAAATAAACATTAAAAAAATTATGAAAAAAATTTGGGGCGCCTGGGTGGCTCAATCGGTTAAGCGTCCGACTTCGGCTCAGGTCACGATCTTGCGGTCCGTGAGTTCGAGCCCCGCGTCGGGCTCTGTGCTGACAGCTCGGAGCCTGGGAGCCTGCTTCGGATTCTGTGGTCTCCCTCTCTCTCTGCCTCTCCCCCGCTTGCACTCTGTCTCTCTGTCTCTCAAAACTAAATAAACATTAAAAAAAAAAAAAGAATTATGAAACAAAGAGTAAAGAGTCTTAAATATTTATCAAACGGCTTTTTCCTTTCCTTGCTTCAACCCTATTCTGTGAAGAAATTACTCTGAAAAGAAGGCCACCATCCAAGTAAAGGGAAGAACCATAAGACGAGGTGCGTGTAGGTGGTGGCCAGGAGAAGGTGCCTCGCACCCTCTGGGTACATGAAGGACCACTGACCAGGGGCCCAGATCCCTTCTGTCAGGCCAGGCCTCCCACAAGCTGCTCCCAGCTCAGACATGGCTACAGCGGGGACAGGCGGAAAGACCCCTTCCTAGCAGGGACTCCTCTGAATGGCCGACCTGGGCACAAGCAGGCTTTGCTGCCACTTTTTTAGACTACATGGCGGTCTGGGGTATTTCCACCAAACCTTCTCTTCTTGGGTCTTTTGTGGAGGATCGAACCTGCACCACAGTCTGAGCGTTCTTCCAGCTTCCCTGGGCTCCTCTTTATTTATTCCCCCCATAGGCATTTTTCCCGGAAATTGCACAGTGAATCCCGTCTTGGTTTTCTGCCTCTTGAAGGACCAGACCCAGCCTTCCACGGTGACCACTCTGGAGCACAGCATCGTCCTCGTTGTCTCTAACAACCACATAACGACAATCACGTCTCCGGCCCCATTTGACTTCTGACGGCTGACGGCTTTTAAGCTTCACCCCTTCCCTCGACCCCTTGTACCCCACATCTGGGGAAAATGATGAGAAAGCCTTTGTGCTCCTTCTTTGGAGCCAGGAGGGGACTCCGACTCCCCGGGGCCTGACCCTTGTGGGAACTGTCACCGTGGCTTCATCACCTAACTGCCATGGAAACCCAGGCCAGCCTCCCTCCCTCTATCTGCCAAGTCCTTCTGGACCTGCTTGACAGGCTTGTCCTGCTCTCCCCGGAGCCCTCAACTATGTAAGTACTAAGCCTATCATGCCTTCCTGGTGAGTATAAGGCATCATCGGTTTTGACATCGAACCAAAGGGGACGCACAGGGGGCCCATCCGTCTCTGAAGGTGGTCACAACCGTAACCACGTGTTGTCAGTTGCCAAATACTAGAATCGGCTACCTAGGTCCCTGACAAAGAACGAGTGTTGCTAAGCACCCCACGTCCTGACTTGAGAGGGTCACCTGCTGCACGGCGAGCCCCCGCCTTCCGCGCACGTCCAGCGATGTCCCCAAAGTCAACGCCATCCACCACTCCTTACGCACAACCACACAGACTGAAAGGAAGTCTCTTCAGAGACAGAGGAGGTGGCATTTTGATCCTGAAAAGTGGATCTTGCTTTTTCTCCCCAAAGTTGAGAGTCCTCCAGGGAATCCATCGTCAAGTGGAAAATGCCAGAAGCTCCTGTCGCTCCACGAGGTCGGGAACCTGGGCACCTGGTCTGAACGTGTATGAGCTAATGGGTCGGCCAAGCGCCTTCCGCTGGGGCAAGTCAGAGGTGACAGGAGAAGGAGGGTGTGGCTGAGCTGGGGGAGGTGGTACTTGTCACCATGTCGCCTGGCCAAAGATGCACACGCTTCCTGAGGAGGCGTGAGAGTAGGCAGGATGCTACTTCGGCCGACAGGGCTGCTAGTGTTGTGAGGAGACCTGTGAACAAGACGTTCCGGGTAGACAGCCGGGAGTGGACACCGCGGGGGGCGGCGGAAGAGGAGGAAGACACGGCAGACCGAGACACAAATCCAGGGTGATGTGTATGTAGCGGGCTCTCTGAAACACCCACAAATATCCTCTGAGAAATAACCAGCATTCTTCGGGAAACGTGGCACACACGGAGAACCAATGGCCACTAGGTGTTAGAGAAGAAACAGCAGCCAACAGAAAGAAGAACTTTCGCACCTGGCAGCCAATAAGGAGACAGACATCACCCACTCCCACCCTTGGCCCCCATCATCGGGGTGCAGTGTGAACAGCCCTCTGTGTTCCAAGCCACCAGCTGCCAGTTGGGCGAGGGGGGACTGAAACGATTATGGAACTGGTGAATTAAAATTTAATGTTTATTTACTTTTTGAGAGACACAGAGAGAGAGAGAGAGAGCTCATGGTGGAGGGGCAGAGAGAGAGGGAGACACAGAATCCGAAGCAGGCTCCAGGCTCCGAGCTGTCAGCACAGAGCCCGACGCGGGGCTCGAACTCACGAGCTGTGAGATCAAGACCTGAGCCAAAGTCAGGCGCCCCAAGGAACTGGCAACTTAAAATAACACCGAATGGAAGAGAAAGGAAGCAAGACCCATCTCATAACCAAAAGTGACCAAAGAATTTTGGAATTTACCTGTGATGTCCTCAAGGGGATCCTCTGTCCAGCGGGGATGGGAAAGCCGGTGATCACCCGAGTCAGAGCAGGAACTAGAGAAAAGAAAAGGACTCTGTTTCTATTCCAGTGACTTGATATCCTTCTCTAAACACGGCTACATATAATTTTTAAAAATACCAACATCTTTAAAGGAAATAATTAAACACTACCTACAATTGGATGCCCGCCCTCCGTGCACCCGATTTATGGCTTTCACATACTAGGCAATGTTAATTTCAGCTACAGGTTATGGCCGTATTTCCGACCTTCTGGGATTTGCTCACATTGTTCTCTCCACCTTGGATATCTGTCCTCAAGCTCCAAGTCCTATCTTTCCATTTAAAATCTCACTGATGCTAGGAAAAACACAACCATCCTTTCTTCTGTCTTCACGGAGTCTGGGGAAGAGAATGGCCCTCGGCTAAGGATTTAATCTAGCATTTTCAAGAAGTAATTACAGAGCCTCTGTTAGGTCTTTGTGTAAGCAGGAGAGCAGTTCTTAAGAGGCATAAAACTGGAAAATGGGTCCATTTCGTATTTCCAACAGGCCCTAGGGGTCCCAGTTTGAAAGGGCGGAGGCATCCTCACTGTTCAAAGGTAAATTATATGCGGTGTTAATTACGCATACAGAGGAGGCTTTGAGAACTGTGGGGATGTTAGAAAGGCATTTCTCTTCCACCTTATGGGTTTAGACTGTAATATCTCTGATAATTAACACTTGTCTTCAGGAAGTGTGTTATGTGTGAGTGCTGAAGGAGGAATTGAAAAGAAACCCCATAGCTCTCCAACGGGCAATCAATAGACCGAGAAGGATTGTCTGCATTTGCCATGGTACGGAGCCCCCTTGGGGGCTGGAACGGGAGGGTCCACATCGACCTTGGATGGCTTCGTTGGACCTGGGATGCCAAAGGCATCATCCCACACGGGAAGAGTCAGAGCTGGGAGCGTGTATTTCTGTTGGCCGGGAGGGAGGTGGTTTCTAGGGGGTCAGTCCCTGCAGGGAGACAGATAGGAGCTAAGACCCCCAAATGGGAGAGCACAGCCAGGAGCTTGGGGAGCCCCTGGGGGCACCCCTGTGTGGGTTTAACACTATGAGTGCCTTTCCCCATACCGGGGCGAAAGTCCTATTAGAGGTTTAGAGATCTGTGCCCCTCCGTCACTGTCCTCCCGTTGCTACAACCCTGCACGAAGGTTGATATGTGACTGATGCGGCACACAGCTGAGGTGTGCATTAGACACGGCTGTGGCGTGAAGGACAGAGGAACAGCCGCCCCATGAAGGGAAGCGGGCTGGCCCCAGGGGCCGGTGGCCTTCCACGTGTGGCCTTGCGGCGGCCGGAGAAGAAGCATCCCAGCAGGAACTGCTTCCTGGCCGAGGGCTCAGGGAACAGATGGGGCTGGGAGCCGTGGGAAGGAGAGCAGGGCGGTGTAGCCGCGCAGGCCGGCCGCCGAAACCCTCGTCGCTTCTCGCGCCTAAGAGCGGCGAGCGACCTTTCCAAGTGGGAAGAGGCTGACGTGTCAGCTCCTCTATTCACTCTTCAGGGCCGTCTTCTCAAATGCCACATCCTTCACCCAGCCTCCCCTGAGCTCATCCAAGCTGGCAAGATTCCCCCATGCCTCCAAATGCCGAGAGACCTTGATGTGGGCCCGTCTTGTGGCATTTACCAACTTCGGCTTTATTTTTTTTTTTTTTAATGTTTATTTATTTTGGGGGGAGAAGGACAGAGAGCGTGAGTGGGGGAGGGGCAGAGAAGGAGAGGGAGAGAGAGAGAGAGAGAGAGAGAGAGAGAATCCCAAGCAGGCTCCGTACTGTCAGCACAGAGCCCGATGCGGGGCTCGATCCCAGGAACCGTGACATCGTGACCTGAGCCGAAATCAGGACTCAGACGCTTAACCTCCTGAGCCACCCAGGCGCCCCACCAATTTCTGCTTTAAGTGAGAATCATTTGTAAGGTAACTTTTTGCCCAGACACCTTTGGCCTGCCCTCACCTCCTACATGCCCGCTGCACATCCCCCTGCCTGACACACCCCCTTCCTAAATAAACGAAGAACATACCAAAATATGTTTGAATTATGCTTCTATCCGAGCCAGGACTAAAACAGCGTCTTGAGAATTACAGGTGCCCGCCCGCCCAACAAACATGTGTTCAATATGCCTACCTCTCTCTCTCTCAACCTCAGCACTATTGACACTTTGGAATGGATAACTCTATTGTGGGGGCTGTTCTGCTCACGGAGCATGCTTGATAGCATTTCTGGCCTCTGATTCCTAGCTGCCGATAGCACCCAGCTCTAGCTGTGGTAACCAAAAGTGTCTGCAGCCATTTCCAGATGTCTTCAGGGAGCAAAATACCTCTCCGTTGGGGTCCGCTGCCCTAGATGTTCGGTCCTCTTATCACTTCAGCATTCGTGCTACAAAAAACATTAATGGTTCATAATACGCATGTATGTATATACACACGCACACACGCACGAATGCACACATCGGGATCCGTAAACATGAACTACTCAGAGTCGCAAAGCGTGACATAAATAAATCACGTGTGAAAAATGCATTTGAAAGGAATTTCCCAAGCTAGGAAACCAAAGACATCTCTTCCGGTTTTTAAAAAGCAAAGTCTTTATTATCAAGTGAGAAAAAAAAAATCAGCCACAAATTGGAGATAACATTCAATGAGGTTTATTTGACCTGTGCAGAAATTCATGCACTTAGATCTTCAAAAGATCACAGGCGTACGTATAAACGCAGGAGGAGATAAACACCGTACATGGAATAGAAAATGACCAAAGGCAACAAGGTGTTTCCAGCTACAACGGTGAGAACGCAGGGGTCTAATGATCCCCCGCCCTCCACACCCAGGTAGTCATTGAAATGACCACTCTTCTGCAAGCAGAAAAACAGATCAGGAGGTCGTTCATTTTCCTGCCTGCAAGGAAAGTGTATTATGGGTCTCGAACGTCTAAGGATGGAGGAAACTTTCCCAGGGTTCTGGTGCATGGAATTCAGGCACAATCACTGGAAACTCTGTCTTAAGACTCAAATAAGCAGCTTAAAATGGGGTCCCCCTTCAAACAGAGCCGAGCATAAAGGAAGAGCCAACACATAACCCCGTTGATGTCAGCCATGATGGGAGCCAATGAAAGAAGGGTCTGGAATCGATAAGAAGAAGCCTGAGACAATTCATAAATCCAGGGAAGTTCTAGAAGCAAGTATGCTCCCTATTTCACCCATAGTTGTTTCTGGAAATTTAGCCTAAAATGTGTTCTACCAGCCCTTCCAAATATTTCCAAAGTGAATTAATACAATTTAATAAACTCCTTACTGCTTAAAGTAGCTACAGAAGATAGTATGGTCTATAGCTACTAACACAGAAATCCTTGGATTTTTTTTTAATGTTTACTTATTTTTGAGAGACAGACAGAGCATGAGCGGAGGAGGGGCAGAGAGAGAGGGAGACACAGAATTGGAAGCAGGCTCCAGGCTCTGAGCCATCAGCACAGAGCCTGACATGGGGCTCGAACTCACCAAACGTGAGATCATGACCTGAGCCAAAGTCGAACGCTCAACCGACTGAGTCACCCAGGTGCCCCAGAAATCCTTGGATTTTAATTCAAGTTCTGTGTGTTTGTGCGTGTGTGTGTGTCTCCTGAAATAACACACACCACACAAACACGAATTTGGAAAAAAAACATTTTGTTATTTGGGCCAATCCGGCCAGCCCCCATTTGGAAACAGCGATGGCTAACTTTATTATCTTTTATTGCAGAATGTATACAGAAGGAGGTGAAAGCCTTAAAATAATTTGGGACAGTCTCATTTCAGTATTCAATACAATCAGTATTGTGCAGTATATGGCAATACAGTATTGTGGCAATACAGAGTGACTGAAACAAATATTGATTTCCATTTACCTCCATTTTATGCAAGTGAGTTTTTAGTTACCACTGGCTGCTTTATGCTAGGGATGTGCACACACAGTATATTCATATACATACACACATATGTTATATACACACACATATACACATTCGCTATGTGTATAGTTGAGTCTGAGGACGACAAAAAGTGTATTACAAAAGCTTCATCTCAAAAATCAACCTCCCAAGGGGCGCCTGGGTGGCTCAGTCGGTTGGGCGTCGACTTCAGCTCAGGTCATGATCTCACAGTTGGTGGGTTCGAGCCCCGCGTCAGGCTCTGTGCGGACAGCTCAGAGCCTGGAGCCTGCTTCGGATTCTGTGTCTCCTTCTCTCTCTGCCCCTCCCCCACTTGTGCTCTATCTCAACAATAAATAAACATTAAAAAAATTTTTTTTAATACAACAATCCCAGGAATCAGAGAGACCCAGAATTAGACGAGTCCTTGCAGGGGATGAAGTCCATCTTCAAAACATGCGTATATTAATGATCCCTATCATTAATGCCACCAAGGACCCATCAGATGCGAATGTAAATTACTCCCACAAGGAATTTTTCCAGTATGACATCTAGTACCCAATAAAACCAGCACAAGAAAAGAAGTGAGTAAAACTCAGCAAAAACAACAAACACTAAAATAGACTTATGTGGTTCCATATTTTTGTTATGAGACACAGACTTTAAACATGTTTCTTGGGGTGCCTGGGTGGCTCAGTCAGTTGAGCATCTGACTTTGGCTCAGGTCATGATCTCACTGCTCGTGAGTTCTAGCCCCACTGTGCTGACAGTTCAGAGCCCGGAGCCTACTTCAGATTCTGTGTCTCCCTCTCTCTCTGCCCCTCCCCTGCTCATCCTCTCTCTCTCTCTCTCTCTCTCTCTCTCTCTCTCTCTCTCCATCAAATATAAAATAGAAACCAAACAAAAATAACAAACATGTTTCTTACATCCATGACAATAAAAGACACAAATTGAGAATTCTGACAAAGAATTCAAAATTATGAAGTGAAGGAACTAAGGTAAAACTCTAGAATGAATAAAAAGTGACATTAAGAATTGAACAGATGAACAGTAGATTGATTCATCTATGGGTAAGTAAATATAAGTTGCATAATGCAATATAACATGATAGATGCAAAATTAGGTATAAAATACATATGAAATTAAAACACAGAAATTGCTCGTGAGATGAAAAGGGGATAAATTAAATCTAAGGTGCTTACATTTCCTTTGGACAAATAAAAGGTACTAACTAATATTAGACTTTAAATATTCAAAATATTGAATGTTGAATAGACGCTGAATGAATAATCAAAGCTTGATTGATAATAATCCGAGCTTGATAATCGAAAAATAGAATGGTAAGGAAAAATCTTTAAAAAAAAGCAAAGAAAGAAGAGAAAAGGAATACAGTAGAGGTGGGACAAATTAAAAACAAATAGATGATTTAGGGGCACCTGGCTGGCTCACTTGGTTGAGCCTATGACTCTTGACCTCAGGGTTGTAAGTTCAAGCCTCATGCTGGGTATAGAGATTACTTAAAAATAAAATGTTTTTTTTTTTTAAAAAAAGAAAAGAAAACCAAACAGATGGTTTAAATATTGAAACAAATATATATTAGTGATCACAATAAATGCCACTAGACGAAACACTCCAGTTAAAATATAACAGTTGTCAGACTGGGCTAAAAGGATTCAAAAGATATTCTCCTTAAGAGATGTATTTTATTTTATTTAAAAAATTGTTTTCATGTTTACTTATTTATGTATTTTGAGAGTGGGAGGAAGGGCGGAGGGAGAGAGAGAGAATCCCAAGCAGGCTCTGTGCTGTCAGTGGGGAGCCTGACGTGGGGCTCGATCTCACAAACCATGAGATCATGACCTGAGCTGAAATCAGGAATCAGACGCTTAACTGACCAAGCCACCCAGGCGCCCCAAGATGTATTTTAAATGTAAGGATATAGAAAAGTTAAATATAAAAAAGGTGAGGGGCACTTGGATGGCTCGGTCAGTTAAGTGTCCAACTCTTTTTTTTTTTTTTTAAGTGTAATTATTTTGAGAGAGAAAGAGTACAAGCAGTAGAGAGGAAGAGAAAGAGGGAAAGAAAGAGACAGTCCTATGCAGGCTCTACACTGTCAGCTCAAAGCCTGACTTGGGGTCTAAACTCACTAACTGCGAGATCATGACCTGCGCCAAAGTCAAGAGCCAGACGCCTAACCAATGGAGCCACCCAGGGGCCCCAAGTGTCCAACTCTTGACTGCGGGGCCCCAAGTGTCCAACTCTTGACTGCAGCTCAGGTCATGAACTCATGGTTTGTGAGTTCAAGCCCCTCATTGGGGTCTGCACTCACAGCAGGGAGCCTGCTTGGGATTCTCTCCCTCTCTCTCTCTCACTCTCTCTCTCTTTGCCCCTCTCCCCATCATATAGGTATGTGCCCTCTCTCTAACAAACTTTAAAAAAGGAGGAAAAGAGATAATATATGCTATAAACTAAATGCTTGGGTGCCCCCACCCTCCTAGCCACCACCAAATTCATCTGTGCAAACCTAATCCCCAATATGATGGTATTTGAAGGTGGGGCCCTTGGGAGGTGCTTAGGTCATGAGGGTGGGGACTTCATGAATGGGATTTGTGCTCTGATAACAGATCCCAGAAAGCTCCCTTACCCCTTCTGCTACATGAGGACACAGCAGGAGGGTGAGGACACAGCAGGAGGGTGGCCGTGAACTGGGAAGCAGGCCTTCCCTGCACACCACACAGAATCTGCTAGTCCTTTGTTCTAGGACTCCCCAGCTTTCAGGAGAGTGAGAAATGAATTTCTCAACAGATACATTTCTGTTGTTTATAAGCCACCAGTCTCTGGTAGTTTGATATTATAATAACCTGAACGGACTAAGATATTATGCAAAACCAAATTTTTAACAAGCCTGGCGTAACCTAATAGCAGACAAAACAGACTTAGGGCAAAATGTATTATGAAGATAAAAGGGAATACAGAAAAGGTTCGATTCACCAAGTGGATACAACAATTGTAAATCTGTATTCACTTAATCACATAGCCTCAAAATACATACTGATAAATTGATAAAAACCAAAGGTAAATAGACAAATCCATGATCAGAGTGGAAAATTGTAACACCTCTCTCAATATGTGTTAGAAAAGCAGGTCAACAGGCACCTGGGTGGCTCAGTTGGTTGAGCATCTGGCTTTGGCTCTGGTCATGATCCCATGGTTCGCGGGTTTGAGCCCCGTGTCGGGTTCTGTGCTGACAGCGCAGAGCCTGGAGCCTGCTTTGTATTCTGTGTCTCCCTCTCTCTCTGCCCCTCCCCTGCTCACACTCTATCTCTCTCTCTCTCAAAAATAAATAAGCATAAAAAAAAAGAAAAGGTCAAAAATCAATAAAGTTATAGATGATTACAATTATGCAATTAGAAAACATGACCTCATAGAGATATAGATAATATTCCTCAATAACTGAGGACTATACTCTCTCTCTCTCTCTCTCTCAAAAATGAATAAATGTTAAAAATATTTATATCAAATGTCTAGAAAAAGTAAATCCACACAAGCAAAAAGCAGGTTAATGTTTGCCGGGGGGTTGAGAGGTTGGGGGAATGGTGACGGCTTAATGGGGACGGAGTTTCCTTTAGAGGTAATGAAAATATTCTGGAACTCATAGTGATAGTCACGCAACATCGTGAACGCACTGAGTATCACTACTGATCAATTTTACGCTATGTGGTCCCTCTCCCCACACAAACTCGTGGGAGATGCATATTTTTTTGGCTTTTTAAAAATTTTATTTATTTATTTTCAAAGAGAGAGAGAGAAAGAGAGAGAGAGAGACAGGCAGACAGAGAAAAAGAGAGAAAGAGAGAATCCCAAGCAGGCAGGCCCCATGATGTCAGCCCAGAACCCGACGTGGAGCTCGAACTCACGAACCACAAGATCGTGACCCGAGCCAAAGTCGGATGCTTAACTGACTAAGCCTCCCAGGTGCCCCTGGGGATGTACATATTTTAAGAAATTTGAAATAAAGTAGGTTAAAAGCATAGCCAGTGTAATCCCAACAAAGTAGAAGAAAGAAAAAATAAATGTAAAAACAGACATCGGTGAAATGGAAAAGAGTCTACAAAGGAGGATCAATAAAGCTACAGATCTGAGGCAGAGGAGGAAGACTAATAAAATTCATACGCGCTTAGTAAGACCGATCAGGGGAAAGAATGAAGGCACACGTCTGTACTGTGAGGCATGAGCTAGGACACATCGCCAGAGATCATGCAGACATTAGAAAGGAAGTAAGAGAAAAGTTTGAACATCCTTATGCCAACACATTTGAAAGTTTAGGTGAAACGGGTCCAGAATCACTTCATCTGTCAAAAGTGACATAAAAGGAAACAGAAAACCCAAATAGCCTGACAACTCTTCAGGAAAAGGAAACCACAAGGTAAGCCATTCCCACAAATCCAGTTCCAGGAGCAAATAGCTTCGGTGACAAAGGACAGTTTTACACGGGGATTAAAACAGAGCCTGCTCCCCAGTTTGTTTTATGGGGTCAGATCCCTCAACACAAATACCCGACAAGGTCAGTCTGAGAAAACGCTCGTTTGTGTGCAGGGAAGCAAAACCCCTAAAAAAAAAAATGTCAGCAAGCTCAATCCAGCGATGTAGAGAAGGAATGATCTATTCATTATAATTAAGTGGAGTTTATTCCAGGAATGCATGGTTTAATTAAATATTCGAAAGTCAATGTAATATAGCACATCAACAGAAGAAAGGAGAAAAACAACAGATGCAGGAAAGTCGTTGACAAATTTAAACATCTGTTCATTTAAAAAAAAGGCTTAGCAAGCTAGGAATGGGAAAAGGCTTGCTTAAGCCGATAAAGAGTGCGCACACACACACACACACACACACACCTATAGCAAAGTTGATCCTTAATGAATTAGTGAGAGTTTCCCTTTGCGATTAGAAATAAGGCTTGGTATAAAATGAAAAAATGTTAGCATCTATGCATCTTACATTAGCATCAAAAGCATCAGATATCAAATACCAAGGAATCGATCTAACAAAAGTTGTGTAAGACTTCACTGTACAAAATGTAAATGGAAAGAGGCACCTGGGTGGCTCAGTCAGTTAAGTGCCCGGATCTTGGTATCAGCTCAGATCATGAGATCAAGCCCCAGGTTGGGCTCCATGCTGAGTGAGGATGGGATTCTCTCTCTCTCTCTCTCTCTCTCTCTGTCCCTCCCTCCCTCTCTCTCTCTTAAAATAAATAAATAAACGTAAAAAAAAACAATTGGGGCGCCTGGGTGGCACAGTTGGTTAAGCGTCCGACTTCAGCTCAGGTCATGATCTCACAGTCTGTGAGGTCGAGCCCCACGTCGGGCTCTGTGCTGACAGCTCAGAGCCTGGAGCCTGTTTCGGATTCTGTGTCTCCCTCTCTCTGCCCCTCCCCCGCTCATGCTCTGGCTCATTCTGTCTTTCAAAAATAAATAAATGTAAATACAAAAAAAATTTTTTTTAAAACAAAAAACCACAATCGTTTCAATACAAACAATAAAATTGTTAGGGGCTGGAGAGTAAAAGTAAAAAGTTGTCTTACAGCAGTTTTGATAATAAAGGTACTTCCACAGTTAAGCATCTATTTTCATCGCAAACTAAAAAGAACAAATTTGTGGATAACAATGACCCAGATGTAGGAAAGCCCTCTGAGTTTGCATCTCAGTCCACAAGCCCAAGGTTCTCTCCTGAGCTCTGGTACTTTCGCCTTCGATCTTTGCAATTTTGCACACAGGACAGTTCAACCCCCTTTCCCAAGGGGTGGGCTGCACTCTCAGGCTGAGCACCCCCTCTCCCACCCCAAGGAAGGCGCAGGGGAGTGGTCTGTCGAGGCAGGATTCACGAGCTCACTCCAGCAACTAGAAGCTGCTTTCGTGGGCTTACGTTCTAGAAGGGAAACACAGGAGAATGTCAGATGGTGAAAAATGCTATGGAAGAGAAGGAAGTCCTAAGAAGTTACCCAACAGGGGAGGGGGTCTCTACAGCCCTGGCAGCCAGTGGGCAGCCTGCACGGCAGAGGGGAGGCACACTTTGGGGGATCCCTGGGCTTCGTTCAAGTTGCCAGGTGGGCACTGACCTTAACAAGAAGCTCAGGGCCGAAGAACTTAAGAGGGCTACCCGTGATCACACCGGGGTCCCCGAGCACCGACAGCGGGGCTCTGGGGAAGGGCCTAGGGAACACGCAGAGAGCAGGAGTCAGCAACATGGGGTACCGGTCCACACGGATGCAACCTGGGACGCCTGGGGACCGAAGCAAGGATTTGAGGAAGCCCCGATGATGATTCCCTTCAAGTTGCTACCAGATAACACCAGCCGGGGAAAACTACCCCAACCTCAGTGCTTGAGATCTCTTAGAATTTCCATTTCCTTCCGCCCCTCGGGAGACCTTGCCAAGGCTGCTCTGTTTTCTGGAAGAAAACAGGAGGGTGAGTGCCTCACAGCCTGCCCCGGCCAATAATTCATTTGGAGACGAGCTGTTCATGTCTGTGATCTGGATTCCAGTGGGGCGCCCCCGTGTGCACCTGCTCAAAGGCGGGGTGCTCTTGCAGGCTCCCATCGACCGTGGCATGGGATGCCGGGTGAGGGAGCCCCTCCACATCCGTGTCAACCAGTTTGGGGCCAACCAAAGGAAAAGGATGGGACTCCTCTCTCTTCAGTGTTTCCAGAAAAGCTGGAGGCTGGGTACGGGTTGTTGGGCAGAGGACGGGACTGTAGGTGCAAAACTCACCAGAGCAAAGACGGTGGGCTCTGGTGACATTCCTCCCAGCCTCCCAAACGCCCTGCCACCAAGAGATTGTTTTTCTGGCCAGAGATGTGCATCTCCTTTCCCAACCCCGGCTGCTTTAAAAAATGTTATCGTTACAAGCGCAACAAGATCCAAAAGGCAAAGGAGAACTGGAAAGAAAATTCACCCCGGGATGGCACATCCTTTGTTTTCATTTTCTAGCTTCCTGCCCACCCCATCTCTCTCCCCTCCCGCCCCCCGACCTCATCCGTAAGCACGGAGTGTCCCCAGTCATAATCATGGCAGGCAGAGTTTTTATTCGGCCATCTTTCACTTAATAGCTGATCATTGTTTTCCAAGTTACTGCAGTTTTTTTCTCATTACAATCTTAATGGCCATAGCATATGCCACGGAGCTGATGTTCTAGAATCCACCTGACGACTCCTTAATGAAAGTGAGTCATCCTTCCCAGGTGCATCGCCAGAACCACATCTTTGCAAAGCCTTCCAGGGGCAGCCCAGACTCAGAGAATGTGCCCTCCTCGGAACTCATGAGCGTTTTCTCTGGTTCTCAGCCTCCTGGTATGTGCCCCCTTGTGTTAATTTTTTTTTTTTTAACATCTCTGTGTGTAGACATGTTCTCTCTCTCTCTCTCTCTCTCTGGATGCTGATGGCCTTGAAAACCAAACTAAGTCATTTACACCTCCATATCCCCCACACCTCCCCCTCCTCTCTGCCCCTTCCCCGCTCACACTCTATCTCTCTCAAAATTTAACATTTTTAAAAAATTAAAAAGAGAAGCCTATTTAAACTAAAAACAAATTTTTTTAATGTTTATTTATTTTCGAGAGCGAGAAAGAGAGTGCGAGCAGGGGAGGGGCAGAGAGAGAGGGAGACACAGAGTCCAAAGCAGGCTCCAGGCTCCTAGGTGTCAGCACAGAGCCCGACACGGGACTCGAACTCCCGAACTGCGAGATCATGACCTGACGGGAAGTGGGATGCTTAGCCGACTGAGCCACCCAGGCGCCCCTGAAGCTTATTTAAAATTAAACATATGCCTAAAAACAATTAAAGGTACACCTAACTTAGGATCCAGGAATCCCACTCCTAGGTACGATGAACCCTTGAGGAATAAAACATATGTTCACAAAAAGCACCTGTACAAGAATGTTCCTATCAGCCTCATTCAGAATAACCCCTGAACCGGAAGACAACACATATTTCCACTGACAGGAGAATGGCTGAACGATTTCTAGAAGTTCATAGAATTCTACTCAGCAGGACAAAGGAGCAACCTATGGGTTCACAGCACACCTCGGGTGGATCTCGAGGACACCACGCCGAGCGCAGGAACACGGACACGGGCGAGCCCAGGAACAGCCCAACCTAACCCACGGTGATAGAAATGTTGCCACTCCGCGCACTGACAAGCACTGGACCCCAAACATGAGCTTGCCAAGCACGTGAGTGCAAGCAGCTGCCATCCAGACCCTTTTAACTGGATTAGGACCCTCTTCCTTGGACCCTCGGGAAATGTCCCAACGTATCAACTGTAGGGAGCTATCCCAGCGACAGTTCACTGACAGAGCAACCATGACTCTAGGTATCGCTGATGCCCTAGGCACCCAGGCAGCTAGAGCGGGGAGCGAAAGGCACCGTAAAGACCCTGAGATGGAAAGTCGCTTCTGGATTCTCCCCTCTGTTCCCCTGTGGGGATGTGGCAGGTGTCGGGGGGAGGCACACGCACGCAGCACAGGGCAGAGCCTGGGCCACTGAGCCCACATGCCCGTCAGGGGACCCCAGGGCTTTGAGGGTAGGGGAAGAAGGGGGTGTGGCTCTCCTCTTGGCCGACTTAATGCCCCACCCTGGTCCTGCCCTTCTTCGGCCAGGGTGTCTGCTTGCCGGGGTCGAGCCTGGGACCCGGGAACCCATCCCCAGCAGCCTTTTCCGGAGTGTGGGCTGTCCGTCAGTCGGGAAAGAGCAGGTCCCATCGCCTGAATTGAGACCACCGGGATGAAAAGGGCTGGTTTAGAGATTTTGCCTGGAGCTGGATGTAAGCTTTTCCAGTCCTGGGAAGCGGGCAGACAAGGAGGCTGAACAATACTTTTTTCCTTCGTGCTTTGCCTAACGGAAACACTTTTGTTGCTGTTTTTTGTTTTTTTAATTTGAGAGAGAGAGAGAGAGCCAGGGAGAGGGGCAGAGGGAGGGAGAGAGAGAGAGAGAGAGAGAGAGAGAGAGAATCTTAAGCAGACTTCACGCCCAGAATGGAGCCCAGTGCAGGGCTTGATCGTTTGATCCTGGGATCGTGACCTGAGCCAAACTCAAGAGTCGGATGCTCAATGGACTGAGCCACCCAGGCACCCCGGAATTCTGTTTGATGAGCCCTGGGTTTTAGAGACAAGCAAGATTATCTAAAGAAGGACGTCTGAAATTCAAGTTGCTTTGCAGTGAGCGAGCCGAGGCCCAGGGCTTCCCCTCCGTCCACAGGGAGAATTTGCACACGATCCCAGCTTCCTCCCAAGGGTCCAGGTGCTACCCAGCTGGCATTTTCCAGCTCCTCTGCCAACGGTTGGCCCAGCTAAGCCCAGATTTGGTTCCCAAGTCCGTAATGTTTATTTGCTGCCTGCAAAATCACTCCCAAGCTTGCCCTGAAAAATGAAAGGGCAGAAATGAGCTGAGATCCCTTTCCTCATACCTGACCCTGTGGTGCACCTGGCGGGTCTCTACAGGACTCCGTCCTGCTCCGTAAGACGACAGGAGAATGCACAACCTGTGGGAGCTGCTGACACTTTGCCCTTGAATCTCAGCACGTATCAAGTGATATTTGCTGTTCACCCGAACCCACTGCAAATAGTTCTCCCACCAAGACCCCAAATCGGGGAGTCTCTCAAACACAGAAAGAGGTCCAGACAATGGGTAACCAAAGTGAATGACAGCCATTCGTTAAATTTCTAACGATCAGGGGCACCTGGGTGGCTCAGTCGGTTAAGCGTCGACTCTGGATTTCGACTCACGTCATGATCTCACCGTTCGTGGGTTTGAGCCCTGAGTCGGGCTCTGTGCTGCCAGCCCAGAACCTGGAACCTGCTTCGGATTCTGTGTCTCCCCCTTTCTCTCTTTCTGCCCCTCCCCTGCTTGCACTCTCTCTCTCTCTCTCAAACATAAATAATAAACATTAAAAAATGTTTTAATAAAAAAATAAATAGGAGATAGTGAATATATGACTCTGGCTTCCAAAGGACCTCCTCAAACGAGTCAATATCTCCGACCAGCCTCCCTGTTGAGGTTGGTCCTGGCATCTGAGAATTGTGATTTACTAATCTAAACAGTCCAGCAGAATTTGGCTGCTCCCATCAATGGCATCAAGACAGGAATAAATACAGTAGTTAAAAAACCAAACAAACAAAAAAACCAGGGATTGGACCAAAAGACAAAACTATCCAGGAAACGACTCAGTTTAGGTCTCAAACGCTGATGTCCACTAACGGTAGAACATGTGATCTTACTGATTCAAGGTAATGCACTCACTGCTGTTAAAATTTAATCTCATTTAGGTAAATGTTCTGTTATTCTTAGCGTTTTCCCTCGTCTTTCCAGACCTGAGACAGTGACTTCAGGGCCTGGGAATCGGGGGAGATAGGGGGACGTACCCCCCCTGCATAAGCAGCGGCCGCGGAGGGGCGGCTGCAGCCGTATCTGCTGTTTCCAAGCCTGGGGCATCTGCCCTTGACCGTCCAGGGCCCGCTGCTGGAGCTGCTGTGTGGCCCTCACTCCATCCCACGACTCTTTCAACCAGGCAGACCTCCCACATCAAGCATGACTGGACCTCCTGGCTTTCTCCCCCAACCCCCTAAATGCCCCTGCTCTTTTCGGGGAAGGATTCAGCTCCTTTTCAAATGCCTCTTTTTAATCTATTGTTTATGGATAAACTTTGCCTTCTCTCTAGGCCTCACCTCTTCACCTTTGAACCAAGCTTCCTAGAACTCAAAACATCTGTTTTTGGGTGGTTTTTTTTTTTTTTTTTAAGGTAGCTTGTTCTCAGAATAAAGATCTATGACATTCAAATTCTTATACTTCCTATGGATTTACCCCCCCCCCCACCACCACCACCAATTAATTAAAAGTTTAAAAGCCTTGAAACTGACTCTGTACCACTGGGACCCGATGGGAAGTGTATATGAAAAGCCTCTTCTTCAGTGATGAAGGGAAAGGTAGAAGGCAAAAGAAATCAAACAAAACCACACACATTAGTATCAAAATATTACTAGGGCGCCTGGGTGGCTCAGTCGGTGAAGCGTCCGACTTCGGCTCAGGTCATGATCTCGCGGTCCGTGAGTTCGAGCCCCGCGTCGGGCTCTGCGCGGACAGCCCGGAGCCTGGAGCCTGCTTCCGATTCTGTGTCTCCCTCTCTGTCTACCCTTCCTCTGCTCATGCTCTGTCTCTCTCAAAAATAGCTACACATTAAATTTTTTTTTTAAATAATGAATTAACTTTTAAAAAGTTGCAAAAGATATATCAAAATATTACTTAACTGCAAACCAGATTACTTCTGCTCACACCTTCTGCCGATAGCCCAGAGCTGGTCGGAGGCATGGCCCGGAGCCTGCCTACCCCCGCCGCCGGCATCCCACACACTTTGTGGGTGCTCCACCTCGAGGAGCCAGGGACCAGAGGAGAGTCAGAGTTTCTCAGGTGGAGTCTGGAATGCGCATGAGTGGGGGAGGGGGCGGGGAGGAGTCTGCCATGTGCCTTTCTGAGCTGGGAGCATGGGCTAGGGATACCGATGAGGGGAATACAGAAGTCCCCGTTATCAAGGTAGGATCAGAAGACAGGAACAAAGGGATATGCCCTATTCCAAAACTTAGAGGCTACTCTGCTGTGCTTGGCTAAAAGCAGACCCATTCCCTTCTGCGTCTGGCGTGAGTTTGGGGGACAGAGCGTGCCAGACTGAAAACAGATTACCGGATGAGGGGTTTTCTTGGGACTCTGATGTGTTCTTTATTTGAACTTCTCCGCCCAACTTCCCCTTGTTGAATGGAAGAGAGTTTGCTGCAGACAGTGCTTTGTGTTAGTCCGGCTTCCCCAGAGAACCAGAATCGAAATCAGCAGGATATGTAGATATAACAAATCTTCATAAATAATTCTTTATTTTATATAGATATAGGTATAGATAGATATGGATATATCTATAGATATGTAGATAGATATGTATCTGATTTGTCTGTATAAAATAAGGAATTATTTATGAAGTTTTTTTTATATCCAGGGGCACCTGGGTGGCTCGCTCAGTTGGTTAAGTTTCCGACTTTGGCTCAGGCCATGATCTCATGGCTCATGAGTTCAAGCCCCGCATTGGGCTCTGTGCTGACACGTCAGAGCCTGGATCTTGCTTCGGATTCTGTGTCTCCCCCTCTCCCTGCGCCTTCCCTGCTCATGCTCTGTTTCTCTCTCTCTCTCTCAAAAATAAACATTAAAGAAAAAGATTTATTATATCGGGGCACCTGGGCGGCTCAGTTGGTGAAGCGTCCAACTTCAGCTCAGGTCATGATCTCGTGGTTTGTGGGTTCAAGCCCCACGTCGGGATCTTTGCTGACAGCTCAGAGCCTGGAGCCTGCTTTGGATTCTGTGTCTCCCTCTCTCTCTGCCCCTCCCCGGCTAGTGCTCTGTCTCTCTCTCTCTTTCTCAAAAATAAACATTAAAAAAATTTTTTTAAGATTTATTATATCTATACATCCTGTTGATTTTGATTCTGTTCTATATAAAATAAGAAATTATGTATTAAGATATTTTATGAGCGATTATAATCATCACTCACGCAGTTATGGAAGCCAAGTCCAAAATCGGCTGAGTCAGTGTGCCAGTTCAAGTCTGAAGGCTATCAAGCTCCTGCAGAGCCAGGAAGATCAGGGTCCCCGCTCAAAGGTGTCAGGGAAGAGAATTCTCCCTTACTTGCAAGCAGGTGGGACATTTTGTCCTATTCAGGCCTTCAACTGATTGGACGAGGCCCACCCACACCAAGGAGAGCAATCTGCTTTACTCAGCGTACTGATTTAAATGTTCTTCTCATCCCAAAACATCCTCCCAGAAACTTCCAGAATAATACCTGGGCAGCATCACAGGTCCTTTCTCCCCACTAATGCTGTCCGCCCATCACCCGCAGACCCCTGCGATTCTCCGCGACCTCTAACCTTCGGGCTGACGCTTTGTCTCCAAGTCGGGGAAATGGCTGCGTGTGTGCAGGCCTGGTGCCATTCTGTGCCTCTCTCCGCCAACTTCCCTAGCGCCCAGAGAGCCGCCCGTCCGCCTCAGGCCCACGCTTCCCTCCGTCTCCCTTCCATGGCGAAGCCTTCCGGAAACAAGCACACACGCTACTCAGCCTGACCGGGAAGGCCCCCGGGGAAGGAGAATCTCCGGGCCCAGGTTTGAAGGCCGAGGTCCTGACTCCGGGTCCGGTGTCCATTCTGCCACGTAGCCTCCAAGGTTTGAATCCAGCACCGTTCCCCGGGCCCCAGCCGTCCGCTGGCCCCACTGCCGGGGGCCCGGCAGGAGCTGCTGAGCTCACAGCCCCGGAACAAGGAACTGGTGGTTATGCTGAGAGCAATGACCAGAGCTGGGAAACATTAGCGCCGATAAAATTAGATGTGACCTGGGAGATCGTTCCAAACACCAACTCGAGCGCCTTTGATGTTCTGAACCCCATCAAACTGCACACAGTTCTCTCTCCCTGGCTGTGAAGTCAGTCTCTTCATCAGAGAAATCAAAGAGACCTGTTTTTGTTGTTGTCGTCAAAATCTTTAAAGCTCTTTCCCCGGAGGTGCTGCACCAGGCTGGCGGCTGAGGCTTCCGCTGGTTGAGGACAGCACCGCAGCCCTCGAGGCTGGGAGCTTAGCCGACTTCCCACTCTGAACGGTGCCGCCCAGAGCCAGAGAACGTTACACGATAGCTGCCCCTCAGAGATGGAGCGACTGAGGGCCAGAGAGGTCCCCAGACCTGCCCGGGAACCCTAAGCTTTGAGTTCAGCCTCGGGTGCCTTTTCTTACTGCAAGAGGTGAGGGAAGCATGCAAGGGAGGTCGGGCAGGAGGAGGGCAGGAAGGCAGTGAGCAGCAGCACGGAGAAAGTTCCCTGAGAACCGGGACTCATCTGTCCTGTTTACTGCCTCAGCCCCTCGTGGTGGCTCTGTGTTTGACGTATAATAGATGCTCAGTAAACATTTGGGGAAGAAGGATGAGAGGAGGAAGAGAAGGAAGGAAGGAAGGGAGGGAGAGAGGGAGGGAGGAAAGGAGGGAGGGAAAGAAGGAGGAAGGAAGGAAGGAAAAAAGGAAGGAAGGAAGGAAGGAAGGAAGGAAGGAAGGAAGGGAGGGGAAAATGGAGGGAGGGAGGAAGGAAGGGAGGGAGGGAGGAAGGAGGGAGGGAGGGAGGGAGGGAAGGAAGGAAGGAAGGAGAGAGGGAGGGAGGGAGGGAAGGAAGGAAGGAAGGAAGGAGGGAGGGAGGGAGGGAAGGAAGGAAGGAGGGAGGGAGGGAGGGAGGGAGGGAGGGAAGGAGGAAGGGAGGGAGAGAGGAAGGGAGGGAGGGAGGGAGGGAGGGAGGGAGGGAAGGAGGAAGGGAGGGAGAGAGGAAGGGAGGGAGGGAGGGAGGGAAGGAAGGAAGGAAGGAAGGAAGGGAGGGGGAAATGGAGGGAGGGAGGGAAGGAAGGAAGGGAGGGAAGGAGGGAGGGCAAGAAACGAGATGTGAGGGCAACCTTGCTCTGAGGTCATGGGTTTTTACCATCACTTCCTGACGCTTCTGCTGTTTTCCTTGCACGTCTGTGTTCTATGAGGGTTGAGGGGTTCAGTTTACTGGGTTTTGTTTTCATTTGGGGCTTTTGTTCTGTCTTGCTCTGTCCAAGTTTAAGAGACTCGGGTTGCCAGGGCTCCGGCTTTGGATGAGTGGAGTGTGCTGATGGTCACGGCGTCATTCTCGTCGAGGGTTCCCCGAGCTCTCACCTAATGAGAACTAGGGTCAGAACCGGACCACAGAAGTGTGACCGTCACAGTCCACAGGGGTCCACGTCAACGCTCCTCCCTGTTGCTTTCTGGGATTCTTCGGGCCCCGAGGGAGATCTTCCCGGGGGTATCAGATTGTCCCCTCTGGATCCAGATCGTCCATGAGCGAATTAGACCGAAAGACCCAAGCCGGTATCATTCATTCACTCATTCCCACGCTCATGCGTTTGTTCATGCACTCAGTCGTCCAAAGAGTATTTATTTGTGCCACACGCTTGGCTAGGCAGCTCTAAAATGAATGGGACTCAGTCCCTGACCTCCAGGACTCGCCACGAACACAGGAAACAAGCATGTCTACCCCTAACGTCTCCTTCTCCTTGCTCTGGAATAAATGGAGCAGGGGCCCCCCATCCACCCGGGTCATGACTCATCTCCAGCATCCCGCACAGCACCTACCAGAGAGGACCCGCTCAGAAAATATTTTCCGAATGAAGAAATGAGCAAAACCCCGGGAGAGAGGAAGTGTGCATAAAGAAAGAAGATGTGGGGAAATCGTAAGGAAATAGTAAGTAAGATTTATCTGTGATCCCTGGGAACACTGTCCGTATTTTTAGCCTCCTACTCAACGTAGTGACAGTCGTTAGAAACAAAGGACAGGAAGGAGCAGGGATGGTGTCTGGAAGGTAAGGAATGGGTGGGGGGGATTGAAAGCTTCAGAGGGGGGCAGAGAATCCTTGCGATATACCCCCAGTTGTGACACAGAAATGATTGCCTCTCTTGGGGCACCAGGGTGGCTCAGTCGGTTAAGTGCCCGACTTCGGCTCAGGTCATGATCTCACAGTTCATGAGTTCGGGCCCCGCGTCGGGCTCTGTGCTGACAGCTCGGGAGCCTGGAGCCTGCTTCGGATTCCGGATTCTGTCTCTGTCTCTCTCTCTCTCTCTGCCCCGCGCCCGTTCTCTCTCTCTCAAATATAAATAAATATAAAACAAGGAGGAAGATAATGGGTGTCACTTCGTGGAGGTCCTTCCCATGAAGCGGTAACCACTGAACAGCAGGAAAATAACTCCTTAAGAGGCCTCTGTGCTGTCACTAGCTCAGGAGTCCTCTCCAGCTGACCAAGTCGAGATGGCCCCAGCAGATGGTGTTAACGAGCCTGCAATGACTCAAGCCCTATCTGCGGTCTGCTGTCGCCAGAAGCTCCCTCTTGGCCACAGGTCACCGATCTCTCCCCAGCGAAGGGCTGTGGTGTTCAACCGGACTATGTCACCTCGCCTGGTAGGCTTTCCAAGATGGCAATGGTTCCAACACAGGGAGGGCTGCTTCGGACCAGGGCTGTGTGGGCACAGCCCAGACTCGCTGTTCTCCCAAAGGGAAGAGCCCAGACTTGCACTTTGAGATTGTGAGTCCCAGGGGAGTCTCCCAACTGCTCACAGCACTCCTTTCCTGGCCTCGGAAAGGAAGTCACGAGACCCGAAGGTTGACCGTTCTCTTGGCTTTCTGGCAAGTAGACCCTCACAGCTCCAACTGGGCTGGCCGGGGTTTAAAAAGTTGTAGTGCCCATCCACGAGTTTCAACCCCTCCGCATACGTGCTAACCCGGGAACCGAACACACGTATCATCACGACCTGTCAACACCCCTACGTGTTTGGGGAAGGATTTCTAAAATTTGGTTTCTTCGTTTAAAAAAGTAGTTCTGTTTCCTAACATGGAGGCCTCCGAGCTTAAAACCAAAGATGCAAAGACATCTGTAGCTTCTAGCCTTGGGCAGAGTTGATTTAGGAACTAAGTGTCAGAAACGTGATCGGTACTGAGGTGTGGTCTCTCGGCCAGATAGGGCATCATCAGGTTTCAAAGAAACTCTATGAAGTTCAACATAGATGTATTCCATCCAGAGTTTTCTAAACACACAATTCCTCTGCATCAGGGGATGCGGGGTTACAAAGAAGGAAAAGAAGATGGGGTGAGCATTGTATTCCTGGGATGGGTAGGGGGTGAACTTGAGATTGGTCCAATTCAGCCCCACTTTAAGAACATAAGACTTTGCTTCTAAACCATCATCGTTCCTTTATTTGTCTACACCACCATCATCTCCATCTCGAAGAGCGTCCAAGAGTCCCAGGACATTCGAGTAGGAAAGCCCACATGGCAAGGTGCAAGAGGGCTGCCTGGAGTGTCGAAATGCGGCTGGACATCCCTCGTAATCAACAGGCAATGTTCTGGCAGCTATCTGCGAGAATTACTCACTGGATGGCAAAGAGATGGAAATTCTCACAGCTTCTTGGCATACGGCATGTTCAGTTCTCACTTGAATGGGAAGGGAAGAACTTCAGGTGGTGAATCAGCTCTCACATGCCACCCTGGTACCAGGGACAGATGGCAGTCCCTTGGGCACAGGAGGGCTAGCCCCTTCTTAGTGGCTCAGCTCCTATCTGTTTGGTCTCAATCCCGGTATCTCTATCTGGTCTGGAAGTAGGGAAAACTGTTGTGTGCATCCTTCTCTTTTTTTTTTTTTTTTAAGTTTATTTTTATTTTGAGAGAGAGAAAGAGAATCCCGAGCACGCTCCGCTCTGTCAGCGTGGAGCCTGACACGGGGCTTGAACTCACGAACCGTGAGATCATGCTCTGAGCTAAAACCAAGAGTCAGACGCTTAACCAACTGGGCCACTCAGCTCTGCATATTCTTCTAAATCTATTGGTCTTATATCCTGAATCCTGGCTTTAGAAATCCAAAAGACAAGGGGCGCCTGGGTGGTCCAGTCGGTTAAGCATCCAACTCTGGGTTTTGGCTCAAGTCGTGATCTCACGGTTCGTGAGATCGAGCCCCAAGGCGGGCTGTGCACTGAGAGCGTGGATCCTGCTTGGGATTCTCTGTCTCCCTCTCTCTGCTCCTCCCCTGCTCATGCTCTCTCTCTCTGTCTCTCTCTATCAAAAATAAAGATTAAAAAAAAAGAAAGAAATCCAAAAGTCAAAAATTTGGTTCCGTTGTTCCGTTTCTGCTTTGACAACCCTTCCGTAAGGTACAGGGTACCTCCGTTCCAGTCATCTGGGCTGGAAGGAAACGCTTCTGTGTGTGTCTATAATGGTCTTCCTAACATTTCCCCTCCTAATTAGGTACAAATACTGCCAGTTACGGGCACAGATTGTCAACGGTGGGCCTCCCCCACAGGGCACAGCCTCGTAAGCTTAAAGAATGGAGAGCTGTTCTGTGTTCCTCCCATGTTTTCCATCCCTGTGCAATGGAGTAGGAATTCGCTCCTTTATGGACACATGAACAGGAGGCATGGGTACCATCCCTCATGTTCGGCAACGGAGGACAGTGGGTATGCTAGAGGTACCATGGGGTCTACTGGGAAGTCAAGAAGGGCACCAACCCAAAGTAGACCAGATCTCCTATTTTCATTCCATTGATCTAAGTTCCCCAACATCTCAAACCCCCCTTGTTCCAAACGGAAGGAAACCAACCCAACCCAAACCAAAACAGGAGTTTAACTAGACAGACTATCATGCTGTGTGCTGTTCAAGATTTCTCTGGAGTAGACTAAGAAACACACGTGCTGATGGGGCCCACGGGGGAATTGTTCAACCACAACTCAAAGGCCTCCTAATCAGTTAATCAACTGATCGACCCGACCGCCTTTAAGAGAGCACCTACTATCTGTCAGGTGGGCGTGGTGTTTAGGTGCCCTCGGCTGTGCGCGAATCCAGAGATGAGCCTTTGGAAAGCGAGATCAGGGTTGGAAGCACATGCAGCAGTCAGCAGAAAAGACAGCCACCCGTGCAGTGTGGTGTTAGAGTAAAATCACTGTGTCCACTAAATACCTCCTGCGAGTCAGACGCTGTGTGGCCTGCTTTCCACGCATCATCTAATTTAATCAGAGAGTAGGAATTATTCCCAATTGGCAAATGATAAGACTGGAGTTGAAGAGGTTAAGGATTTTTTTTTTTCAAGGTTAAATAGTAAGTAAGAGGAGAAGCCGCTCAAAACCAAGTCCCCGGGGACCTTCAGGTGTTAGCCCATTGAAGCATGCGGACGCCTGTACATCAAGAACGAGAATTCTCTCCGCTTTAGAAACAGAAAACTAAAGCACAGAATTCAGGCGACGAGCCCACGATCATACACCGCTCCGCTGGGTAGCTGGCATTCGAACCCAACCAGCAGACCCACTGACTACCAGTAAGTGGTAGTTGCCCAGTCCTTCCTTGGGGCGTGATTAACGCCTTATCTATCATTCAGTCTTCTAGATCTACCCCAGACCCTGGCAACTGTAGTCGGTGTGCCCTAATCATGGTGATGCACCGTGATTGGTTGGTGCCCATGACAAGCAATATGGTGGAATATAAGAATCAGTCGAATCAAGACTAGAAGATGGGTTCTTAACCACAACAAAAGCCCTGGACAAGTCATCCCCATTGGCTGTATGTCACCTTCCTCATCTGTAACACTGGTACGTTCGCCTCCTCCCGCTTGACTCGCTTGTGGTTTAGGGAACCAAATAAAGTCTTTCCGAAGGGCCAAGAACTAGGCAGACACTTTTGCCTAAAATATAGTGTCTAGGGCAAAAGATTTAAGCTATCAGTTCAGTAAAAGAATATCCAAAACCAAAAACAAAACCCCCTCAAAACAAACAAAAAAACCCCACATCTTTTTCGGTTTCTTGATTTCATTGTGAGGGAAATGCAAATTGAAGCCACTCTGAGACACTACCACACATCCTACAGAATTGCTAACATGAAAAAAAAAAAAGACAGAAAATACCAAGTCTCAGTGAGGGTGGGCAGATAATGGGATTTTCATGCACTGTTAGTAGGCATGTGAAACGGTTCAACCACGTTGGAAATTCTTTGGCATTATCTCCATCTGCATATCCTATGACTGAGTAATTCTCCTTTGCATGTGGTAGGGTCCCCTCCCTAAGGAATAAAAAAAAAAAAAATACCCTCAAGGCCAACCTGGCAATCCACGTACTAACAACATCCTTCACGACCTTGTAACATGAGACCACTTAATCAGACTGCATGTTTGTGTGTTACCACATATGGGAGAGAGAGAAGTAGAACATGGATAAAAAACTACACCATGTGGTGTTCGGGGCTCAGTTCTTTGGGTAGAAACCCAACTGAGCGGTGCCGGCATGGATAAAGCTGCCTCTTGGGAAGAAAAGCTTCAGTGTCACGACTCTCTGGGCGAGAATCCTGCTACAATGCATACACACGTTCATGAAAAGACACATAGTAGAATGTTCAGAGCAGCTCCATTCATAAGAGCCAGTATCAGGAAATGCACCAGATGCCCAGAAGCCACGAAATGGGTAAGCAGTGGAGTATCACAGGGTCCAAAGCAGGCTCTGTGCTGACAACAGAGAGCCCCAAAGTGGGGCTCGAACTCACAAACCGTGTGATCATGCCCTGGGCCGAAGTCGGATGCTTAACCGACTGTGCCATCCAGGCGTCCCTAAAATGTTACTTGAGAAACAGCCAGTGCTGGGACACTTGAACCCTCCTCTGGCCTCTGAAAGCAGACAATAAATCTCCCATGCGGAAAGCACCCTACAGGAGGTAAAGAGAGGCGGGAACTTTAATGTTTATTTATTTTTGAGAGACAGACAGAGTGCCAGCAGGGGAGGGGCAGAGAGAGAGCGAGACACAGAGCCCGAAGTGGGTCTCAAACTCATGAACCGTGAGATCATGACCTGAGCCAGAGTCGGATGCTGAACAACTGAGCCACCCAGGCGCCCCAAGTGGTAGGACCTTTAAAGCCTGGAAAGCTATAGAAACAAACCTTGTTACTTTCCTTCTCCTTTACTGCCTCAGCCCCAATTCCGCTTAGAATTCCTTACTAAATAAAGTCCCAAAGCACCTGTTTTCTTTATCGTGTCAACTTCCTCACAAATGCGATGTCTCTTTGTCCAAAACGTATAAAACGCTGCCAGCCTTGGTCATTCCTTTTCAAGACTGGGACTCTGTGTGCACTCACATAATGAAGATTTGGCTTTCCTCCTGTTAGCCCGTTTCATGTAAATTTAATTCTTCATCCAGCTGGACCATCTTGAAGGTAGGACTCCAAAAAAATACAAAAATACAAAATAGAAAATAAAACCAAAAAAAAACTAAACTAAACTAAAACCCCCAAATTCTCCACAAAGCAATATGCTGGGTTTTTTTTTTTTTTAATTTAACGTTTATTTATTTTTTGAGAGACAGAGACAGAGCATGAGCTGGGGAGGGGATGTGGTGGGGGGGGAGTCACAGATTCCAAAGCAGGCTCCAGGCTCTGAGCCATCAGCACAGAGCCCGATGCAGGGCTTGAACTCATGAACCACGAGATCATGACCTGAGCTGAAGTCGGACACTCAACCGACTGGGCCACCCAGGCGCCCTGATATGCTGGTATTTTTATTGCCCAGCGGAAGTGTGCTGAGTGGAAAATCTCTGTTTACTTAAAACTTCTCTTGAGGCTGGTATCTCTAATAGATAGAGTGCTCCTGCGCTGTAAGTAAGAAAACAAGAAAACAGACCGAGAGACAGCGGCAGAGGATAGAGACTCACAATTGACAGAATAAGTGGAAATGGCCATAAACATGAAAGGATACACAGCCTCACCAGTCATGAAATAAATGCAAACTAAACACTGACATTCTTTGGTTATTGGATTTTCAAATATTAAAGATATTGAAAACATCCAACGTTGGGGCACCTGGCTCAGTCACTTAAGCATCCGACTCTGGATTTTGCTCAGGTCATGACCTCAGGGGTCGTGGGTTCAAGCCCCGCCTCTGGCTCTGCATAGTCAGAGTGGAGCCTGCTTGGGATTCTCTCTCCCTCTCTCTGCCCCTCCCCGCCTCTCTCAAAATAAATAAATAAGCTTAAAAAAAAAAAAAAAGGAAAAGAAACTATCCAATATTGTCCAAACAGGCAATTTTGTACATTGTTGGTAAGAATGGGACTGAGGTATTCCTCTTGAAGAAAACAGATGTTAAGATTTAAAATATACATTTTTCGGGGTGCCTGGGTGGTGCAGTCGGCTAAGCGTCTGACTTCAGCTCAGGTCACGATCTCGCGGTCCGGGAGTTCGAGCCCCGCGTCAGGCTCTGGGCTGATGGCTCAGAGCCTGGAGCCTGTTTCCGATTCTGTGTCTCCCTCTCTCTCTGCCCCTCCCCCGTTCATGCTCTGTCTCTCTCTGTCCCAAATAAATAAATAAACGTTGAAAAAAAAATTAAAAATAAAATAAAATAAAATATACATTTTTCAACATTTAAAACAGATGAGGGGGCACCTGGCTGGCTCAGTCAGTTAAGCGTCTAACTTAGGCTCAGGTCATGATCTCGCGGTTTGTGAGTTCGAGCCCTGCGTCGGGCTCTGTGCTGACAGCCCGGAGCCTGGAGCCTGCTTCAGATTCGGTGTCTCCTTCTCTCTCTGTTCCTCCCTCTCCCCTTGCACACTCTCTCTCTCTCTCTCAAAAATAAATAAAGATTAAAGAAGAATTTTAAAAAACATGAGCTTTTAACCCTATAGTTCCTATAAAAATACTCAGCAAAGTGTGAAAAGACACAGGTTTGTATATAATAGAAAAATGGAAAGAAACATAAACACAAAGCAATTGGAAACATTTAAAAATAAATAACACTGTTGCCATATCATGTTGCTAAATGCAACAAGGATATGGAAGAATGTACAGTATAATTCAGTTTTGTAAAACATAAGCACACACACAAAATAAATAGATATACATGCCATATGCTATTATGTATACATATATGTATAGTTTTTGGATACAGGTTTTAGATTTTTACAGTGTGTATAAACTGGTACAATCAGGAAAGGCAATGAAGAATTTCTAATACTCCAGGAATAGACACCAAATGCTAAAAACATTATGTCTAAGTGATGGGAATCTGGAAGTTTAAAAATTTTTTCTTCATCGTGTACTGTCCAAAATTGTCTGCAATGAATATCTACCCCTTTTCAAATCAGAAAAAAACAGGCAGAATTTAAAAGAATAAGTATATACAATTTAAACTACAGCATATGATAAAAATCATGTCTAAAATATGGACAGCTTAAAGCTTCAAAGGATAAACACCCCAAAGTTAATGGCGTTTAAATGGATGGCAGGATGAGAGGTTTTCCCTCCCTTCTGCTCATTTGCAATCAACAGCTGAGTGATGTGTCGATCATTGGTTGGAATGACAGTGAGTTTATCATTATTGTAATTGATGCGCTCATTAGTACCTGACTTCTCCCTCCTCTGGCTTCCTACGTGCTTGTTATTTCCACACGGCGATATTAATTACGGGGATATAACACTAAGATGAATGGTTAGGAGGGATTCCAAAGGCATCATGGAGATGCATGCTAACAGAATAAAAAGGGGTCTTTGGAGTTCATTCTGTCCTGCCTCGCGGCTTAAGACGAGCAGACTTCTGGACCGTTCAGCACATAAGGCGATCAGTGCTGCTCCTAAAGATGCCCACGGAAATGCCCAGTTTGTGCCCTGACATTCCAACAGCCGCCTGCCAATAATTCACTCTCGCCACCCAACCAGTCAAGCAACCCACCCCGTGGTGCTTTCTTCTCCTTCATAAACAAAACTGACCAATGGTCGTGGGTGAGTTTTTCTCCGGAACAAAATCTAAAATTTCAGAGTTTACCTTTGGAAGGAAATACCTAAATGTGGGGCGGGGGGGGGGAGGGTGCAGCTGGTGAATGGCCCCAGTGCTGAGGCCCCTCATCTTTCCAGGAACCCCTGATTCATTAGATATTAATGAATGAATTCTAATTCATTAGAATTATCCCAGTGTCACCAATCCTGCCATGCTGCTCCCTAAGAACACATGGGTTCCTTTATAACGGCCCAGGCAGAAATAGATGCCTTTGCTTTTGTCCCTTGCACAGAATTTTCCAGAAGACTTTTCAAAACACTAATATAGCTGTATAACCAAAGATAAGAGCACAGTATATCAAAAGGATATACTGACATGTTAACCATGGTTACAGGCACAAAGTCGGACTATACGTTATTATCGACTATTACTTTCTCTCCAGGTTTTTATTTTTCATTTATTTTTAATTTCTTAAAGGTTTCATTTATTTATTCTTTAAGTTTTTAATGTTTATTTATTTTTGAGAGAGAGAGCGTGTGCAAGCATGTGAGCTGGGGCGGGGCGCAGAGAGAGAGGGAGACACAGCACAGAGCCTGATATGGGGCTCGAACTCACAAACCGTGAGATCGTGACCTGAGCCAAAGTCGGATGCTTAACCGAATGAGCCACCCAGGCACCCCTATTTATCTATTTTGAGAAAGAGAGAGAGAGAGAGAGAGAGAGAGAGAGAGAAACCCCAAGCAGGCTCCACACCATCAGGGCAGAGCCAGACTCGGGGCTCGAACTCACGAACCATGAGATCATGACCTGAGCCGAAACCAAGAAATGGAGGCTTAACTGACTGAGCCACCCAGGCACCCTTTATCTACGTTTTTAAAAACAAGGCATATACATTTTTCCTGTGCAGCGAGCCTTTTGCTACGTGTGTACAATTCTCTCCTCTCAGGAACATTTTCTTCTACTATATCCTCGATGATCCATTTTAATTAAAGTGTATCATTTTGCACGTCGAGAACCATAGCTGTCTGCTGATTTTACATTCTCTGCTCTCATCTATTCTTTTTTGCTAATTGGAACGTTTCCCCATTGTCCTCTATATCTTCGGGGAACTTTTCCAATGTGTTCTCTGTGTCACTTATATGATTTTTTTTTTCCTGCAGGATCAGTGCTATTTTTTCCCCCCAACTGCTGTGGAAATATTAGCTTTATTGCCACAGTCTTTCGTCTCATTTTTATCTTACCCTGCCGTCTCTTTATTTAGTTCATTCTCTCTTTAAATTTTTTTTCAATGCGCATTTATTTTTGAGAGAAAGACAGAGCATGAGCAGGGGAGGGGCAGAGAGAGAAGGAGACACAGAATCCGAAGCAGGCTCCGGGCTCCGAGCTGTCAGCACAGAGCCCGATGCGGGGCTCGAGCCCACGGACTGTGAGATCGTGACCTGAGCCAAAGCTGGGCCCTCAACTGACTGAGCCACCCAAGCACCCAGCTCAATCTCTCTTTAAAGATATTTTTATTATGTGTCAGAGAAACACTACTCCTTGTTCTCTCTCGAAAATGCCAGGTCACTTCCTAATACTCTGTGCTTTCTTCTCAAACATAGACTTTTCAGATACAGGTTCTTCCTCGTCTTTGGCTTGATATTACCTCCCTGACGTTCACGTTCTCACAGATGCGTACTTGAAGACCCCTCAGTGCCTTGGTGCTGCATGCTGTCCACTGGGAGGATGACCCAATCCCTGCTCAGATCTGTGGCTCCAGAATGAGTGGACAGGTGCAGTTCCCCAGCCCACCCTCACTTGGATACAATGAGCCAGTGGGGAGCAGAGTGGGTTGTTTGAAGCTGACAAAGGACATGGAGGAGGGCTCTGGGCCCGGAGCCCTGGGAGATGAGAAGCTTCCAGAGAGTGGAACGGGAGTGCATTTGATCCAGATGTGATCTTTGCAAATTCAGCTCTGGGCTAGCATTAGCCGTTCCCCTTCCTTCGAGATCCCAGAATCTCCCATAAACGTGAGACAGGATGGGACCCCTGGGTGGCTCAGTCCGTTGAGCATCCAACTTCGGTTCAGGTCATGTTCTCACGGTTCGTGGGTTCGAGCCCCGCGTCGGGCTCTGTGCTGACAGCCCGGAGCCTGCTTCAGATTCTGCGTCTCCCTCCTCCGCATGTGCTCTGTCCCTCTCCCTCTTTCAAAAGTAAACATTAAAAAAATAAATTAAAAATAAAACGTACGCAGTTGCATTTTTGTTATTTAACAAAGTTTAAGAGGTTTGTTTATTGTGTCCGTATTCAGACACAACAATGCGCTGAGGGCACTGGGACGTTATTAGGCAACATTTCCCAGACTTCACGGACACCAGTAAACATTTTGAGGGAGTCTCTTATTGGACGAGCATCTCCTGGAAGACACTTTGAGAAACAGTGTTTCTCAGGCCAGTTACAGACGAGTTACAATGTGTCAACACCAGCAGCCGCCCTAGAAGAACCTAGAAGTGTCTGAGGAGTGGCTAAGCCAGGACCAGCTGTGCATGGCAAACACCATGTGGGGCTGGAGTGTTCCCTGCCGTCCACGGCGGTGGATAAGGATTAAGGGAAGGAACGCATCCAAAGCCAAAACTCAATAGCGGGGAAACTCGCCCAGATGCAAGGCCCCAAGTCTGTCTTCCTTTCCACACCAATCTGCCAGCACGAATCTGGCCAAGAAGCAAAGTGTATTTACCGTTCTGTCTGAGGAAGTCACAGCACAACGATGTTCTCTTGGTCTGATACGGCTCATAGTTTCTCACAACATTCAGAGTATTTGACTTGAAAGGAATGAGGAATTGACCGACGCCAATACCTTTGATCTCGGGGAGCCTGTGTGGCTCAGTCGGTTAAGCGGCCGGCGCTTGATTTTGGCTCAGGTCATGATCTCACGGTTCGTGAGTTCTAGCCCCAAGTCGGGCTCTGTGCCAATGGTACAAAGCCTGCTTGGGATTCTCTCTCTCTCCCTCCCTTCCCCGCCCCCCCCCCCCCGGGCTTGTTTTCTCTCTCTCTCAAAATAAATAAAAACTTTAAAAAAATTGAAATATCTTTGACCTACAAATGGGGAAACAGCCTAAAGGGCAAAGCAGGTTGTTATAGGTCATCCCAAAAGGGCAGTGCTGAGTCTAGGACCCTCATGCCCAGTGCCCTTTCCATGAAACCATGATGCCTAGCATTTAACTAAAAAAAAAAAAAAAGTGTGGAAATTTAAGGCCAAATAGCTAAATAAGAGTACTTTATTCTAAGTGTGTGACTCAGCATTCTAAACACAAAATTTAAGTTTTTTTCATCTTCCAATTTGGGCAGAAAAAAAATAAATTATTAGTTCGTTCATTCATTCATTCATTCATTCATTCACTCATTCATCTACTGGGCATCTACAACCTACCAGGAACTGTATTTAGAGGCTTGGAGTATAATGGGGAAACAATGTGAAACCATCCCAAGCTTGCGTTTCGATGGAGGAGACAGACGTTATGAAACTAATGATGGAAACAAATACCAGGGTTGGGGTGCCTGGGTGGTTCAGTCAGTTAAGAGTCCGACTCCGGCTCAGGTCACGATGGCATAGTTTGTGGGTTCGAGCCCTGCGTCGGGCTCTGTGCTGACAGCTCGGAGCCTGGAGCCTGCTCGGATTCCATGTCTCCCCCTCTCTCTGCCCCTTCCCTGCTCACTCTGTTTCTATCAAAAATACATAAACATCAAAAAAAAATTTTTTTAAAGAAACAAATACCAGGTTGTTTCTGACAAGACTCATAGACAGCTGAAGAGTAATAATAAGATAAGCAAAGTTAACACCTAACCAGAAATACAAAGAATCAAGCGGTCGGTCTAAAAACAGGAAATATTTTTTTGACCCCCAAATCCCATTGGCTGGAAAGCTAGAGGAAGAAATCCAAACACAGACATCGACCGCCATCCTCCTTCCTTTGAAAAGAGCTCTGGGGTAGACCCAACCCACAGCTATGGCTCCAGACTAACCTCCTATTTGGTAAACTGGCCGTTGGGGGCGGGAGGAGGGATCTCTCTTCCTTTAGCAACACAGCTTTGTAGGGGAGCCACAAAAAGCATTTATCATCGTGAACCTGAGTTGGATCATACCACCGAGCCAGTGGGCATGGTTACAAACACTCTCGAGAAGTATGGCCCAACGGTCTACACCATGCCCACAGATTACACACCATAGTGAGCCATGTGTGGGGAGGAGAACTCAGGGCAAGAGAACGGAAGCCCTTGCTCGGCAGGGCTGGGAAATGGAGTTCACGCCATACCTAAGAGAAGGTCTTTCTCTTCCAAGTCAAAGTGATGGCAGGGCTGCTGGAGGGCGCTCTCGGGATTTCACCACATTGCCAAATACACAACCAACGGGGCCAGGCAGCTTATCCCCAAGGGCTCCCCGACTCTGCCCTGAGTGACACTGGCCAAACCCTTGGACCACGGAGAGTCCACGGAGAGTGCTTTCTTTTTTAAAAGTCCCCATGAAAGGGGCGCCTGGGTGGCTCAGTTGGTTGAGCGTCGGACTCTTAATCTCAGCTCAGGTCTTGATCTCAGGGTTGTGAGTTCAAGCCCTGCGTTGGGCTCCGTGTTGGGCTCTACGCTGGGTGTGAAGTCCACTAACTAGCTAAAAAAACAAACAAACAAATATAAGAAAATAAAGGTCCCCATTTGAAAACTAAAGGAGAGTGTGAATTTTAAGCCTGGCTCATAGTAGGAGTTCAATACATATGAATCCTTCCTTTCCACCTGCTTTCTGCTTCCTAACTTAGGTTCCTTCCTACCTTTGTCACTAAGCACCAGGCCCTAAGTTATCTGGGTCTCTGGTGTCATCATCTGTGAAATGAAAGAGGAGGGCAGGAAGTGATGGCGGGGAGGGGGGGGGTTCCTTGTAATTCAACCTGTTTCGGATCCTATCATCGTAACAGGTGCACCGCGCGGAGAAGGAACAGGAAACGCTGGGATCTCTGTCACCTGGGCCCCTAGGGGTGAGTTCTAGGAGGCTCCCGGGCATCAACCACGACCTCCGCAAAGGCACGAAAAATAAACGAGGAGGAAATTGCCAACAATCCCCGCACAGCTGGAGGCGCTCCCCCGGAAATCAGCATTTCATCAGTAGCTTCATTTACAGCAGAAAAGTTGCTATTTGCAATAACGTCGGGACCTGCCGGCTGGGATTCAGTGGCTCCCCGGTGGCGTGAGCCATCACCAAACTACCAATTTTCACTTAGCAAGTCAGAATGACCCCTCCGGGGTGCTCTGTGCCGGAGGGGAGAAGGGGTGGGTGTCTGCTGGGACAAGTTTGGGCACAGAGCGCACAGGGGCATCGGATGGCTGTGGCTGGCCTGCAGTTCCCGCCGCTTGCAACCTCTTCACAACACAAACACGTAGCGTTTCTCCTTCTGGAAGCCCCTCAGGAGCCCACCCATCGTTGCTAGAGTCAGAAAGAGGAGAGAGGAAGGCGGGCGAGGAAAAAAAAAAAAAAAGGAAAAACAGGAAGACGCGGCTGTTGGAGCAACACGCAGAACATCAGGTGGTCCCAGGAGTCCCGGTGTTGTGCCGAGATCCGTCGTGAGCCAGCGGTGTGGACCTAGCAGTCGCTTCCTCCCTCTGGGGATCCAGCATACACAAGTGTTCAAGGGTCGAGGCCGGACGGAGTGGCCTTGACCCGGCTTGCATCTCTAACGTTCTGGTTCTGTTATTCTCCACCGGGAAGGGTGGAGAAAAGGGGGAGGTGGCAAGCAGGGGGGATGGGGGCGAGGAAACAGGATGCAGACTGCCACAGGAAAGACGTAAAGGACACAGACTGGCAGAAGAGTATCCCTCCCAGAGCTTGAAGGGACCTCAGCAGCGATCCTGATGACGATCAGGATCATGAGCGACCGAGGTTCAAGGGTGGCACCCTGCAGATCGATCAGGATGGCTCCCACTCAATGCCCCACTCTCCAGGACCCAGGAGAGCCCCCACCCTGTGAGTTCCGAGTTCTGGGGAACCCAAGGGGAGGATGGGAGGCACTCAGGCTGTGAGTCTGGCCATCTGGCATTGAGGTGCCCAGGGCAGTGCAAGGGACCCCCCCTCCCCCGTCAAGGTTGTCCTGAAGAGGTAGGTCCTGAGCATTGACCCCCATGGGCCCTGAGGATGCACCCCCCAGCACCGGCACCCCTAGTCACTCTGTACCATCGAGGGACTGACTGCCAGCTACTTCTGTATGCCTGGAGGGCCACGGGCTAAAGCCTCCATAGGGGCCAAGGGCAGGCCACCCCAAGATGCACCACCTTGGCATAAAAATTATTTTGAGTTAAAAAGCAGGGGCACCTGAGTGGCTCAGTTAGTTAAGCGTCCACCTCTTAGACGCTTCGGGCTCAGATCATGATCTCATGGTTCGTGAGATCGAGACCCACATCGGGCTCTGTGCCAACAGTGCGGAGCCTGCTTGGGATTCTCTCTCCCCCTCTCTCTGCTCCTCCCCTGCTCACGCTCTTGCTCTCAAAAATAAAATAAACAAACATTAAAAAAAAAAAAGCAACCAAGTCCCTGAAGATTCAGGAAAACCTCTTTACCTCCCCCATAACTACCTAAAAGAATTTAGATAGAAGACCAGCTTCAGGAGGGGAGCTATCCCGATAGAGAGCTAGTAGTGTAGGATACGAAGGAGGTAAGGTAGGAAGGGAGGAGTCTGGCCTGTTGGTTTCTATGCCCCATTTTTTCTCAGTGGCTCAGCAAACATTTACTTACCAAACATTTAACTCTTTTTTTTTTTTAAATTTTTTTTTCAACGTTTATTTATTTTTGGGACAGAGAGAGACAGAGCGTGAACGGGGGAGGGGCAGAGAGAGAGGGAGACACAGAATCGGAAACAGGCTCCAGGCTCTGAGCCATCAGTGCAGAGCCCGACGCGGGGCTCGAACTCACTGACCGCGAGATCGTGACCTGGCTGAAGTCGGACGCTCAACCGACTGCGCCACCCAGGCGCCCCAACGTTTAACTCTTTTCATCTCCCGTGAATTGTACTCCTTCCCTTAGCAGTCCCAGACGCCCACCTCGCTCTCCTTAGATCAGGATGACGGACATACCTCATTCTGCCCGACTCGACTCTCTTTGGAATCTCCACGTCTGTTTGGATCCCATAAACGTACAGAATTAAGTCTCATTTCCTCCTGTCACCCTGTGTCAGGTGACTTTGATTCTTACTCCAGCGAGAAGGACTTAAAGGGTAGAGGACATGCTTTCTCCCCCTTCACCTTCTTGTCCACTTGTGACTTTCCTGGCTACCCTGTTCTGTTATTCTCACCTGGCTTTGTTTTAAGCTCTTCTCACAGCTACTGTTATGAGCTCAGTGCCTGCCTCTCCTGGCCCCTAGCATGTGTGCTGGTTTCTGACTCTCTCTCCACGTCCTTTTTTTCTTTAAAACGGACCTGGCTCGCCTTTTTGCCACAAGTCAGAACTCTTTGGGTCTAACTTGGACCACCAGCTTCATCACCTCCTTGTACCCGGCACGGGACACCCCACCCGTAGCAAACGATGAGGAATCTACTCCAGTCTTCCCTTAAGGACTTATCTGCTATATTCACATTATGTTTACGAGATCGAGAATGGTGGGGGTAGAGGAGGGATGAGGTAATTGTGAGGGAGGAAAAATAATTCTCCCTCTATTTCTTCTAGTTCTTGGCTGAGATCCCCCCCATTAATAAAAGACAAATTAACAGGAGAAAAACAAACAGAAGTTTAATCACATGTAAAGCTCCTGTATGCATGGGAAAGATCTGGAAAAACCGAGTAGCTCCTGGAAATGGCCCAAGCCAATCTTTAAATATCAGCTAAAGACAAAAAATATCCAATGGTAGGGAGCCAACGATGAGAAGCTATCAGGAAAAGCCCCATAAACAAGGGAAAGGCTGTTGTGCAGATGTAAGTCTTTGCCTACTGCATTGGTAAGAGTTTCTAGAGACTTAGTCATCCTATTTCTGGAACAGAAAGGGAGACACCATTACAGATGGAAATTTCCCTTATAAACGTAGAAGTCTCTTACAAGGGCAACTTCTACTTGGTTTTCAAGAGCTCTTCCTGTGTTTCCTGTTTCGTAAAAGTGACAAAACTTGCTTTTATACTTTTTTAAGATTTTATTGTTTTCAAGTCATCTCTACATCCAGCGTGGGGCTCGAACTTACAACTCTGAGATCAAGAGTCCCACGTGCCACCAACTGAGCCAGACAGGCCCTCTGGCGATAATACTTTTATATCTAAAATAATATTTATGCCAAAGAGACATATTTTGGGGCCCCTGGGTGGCTCAGTCGGTTAAGTGCCTGCCTTCCGCTCAGGTCATGATCTCAGTTTGTGGGTTCGAGCCTCGCGTCCGTCTCTGTGCTGACAGCTCAGAGCCTGGAGCCTGCTTCAGATTCTGTGTCTCCCTGTCTCTCTGCCCCTCCCCTGCTCACTCGTGTGTGTGTGTGTGTGTGTGTGTGTGTGTGTGTGTGTGTGTGTGTATACACACTCTGTCAAAAATAAATAAACATTAAAAAATTTTTTAAAAAGAGACATATTATAGGGTGGCAATTCTGCTCCCTTTAATCAATTCAAAGACAATTTCTAGCAGTGCCTGGCTGGCTCAGTCGGTAAAGCGTGTGATTCTTGATCTCGGGGTTGTAAATTGCAACTTCATGTTTGGTGTAGAGATTACTTAAAAATAAAATCTTAAAAAAAAGAAAGACAATTTCTTTTCTTATATATTTATATATAATCTATTGTCAAATTGGTTTCCTTCCATACAACACCCAGTGCTCATCCCGACAGGTGCCCTCCTCAATGCCCATCACCCACTTTCCCCCCTCCCCACCTCCCATCAACCCTAAGTTTGTTCTCAGTTTTCAAGAGTCTCTTATGGTTTGCCTCCTTCCCTCTCTGTAACTTTTTTTTTTCTCCCTCTTCCCCTCCCCCCTGGTCTTCTGTTGAGTTTCTCAGAATCCACATAAGAGTGAAAACATATGGCATCTGTCTTTCTCTGTATGACTTACTTCACTTAGCATAACACTCTCCAGTTCCATCTACGTTGCTACAAAGGGCCATATTTCATTTTTTCTCATTGCCACGTAGTATTCCATTGTGTATATAAACCACAATTTCTTTATCCATTCATCAGTTGATGGACATTTAGGCTCTTTCCATCATCTGGCTATTGTTGAAAGTGCTGCTATACACATTGGGGTACAAGTGGCCCTATGCATCAGCACTCCTGTATCCCTAGGGTAAATTCCTAGCAGTGCTATTGCTGGGTCATAGGGTAGATCTAGTTTTAATTTTTTGAGGACCCTCCACACTGTTTTCCAGAGCGGCTGCACCAGTTAGCATCCCCACCAACAGTGCAAGAGGGTTCCCCTTTCTCCACATCCTCGCCAGCATCTAGAGTCTCCCGATTTGTTCATTTTAGCCACTCTGACTGGCGTGAGGTGATATCTGAGTGTGGTTTTGATTTGTATTTCCCTGATGAGGAGCGACGTTGAGCATCTTTTCATGTGCCTGTTGGCCATCTGGATGAAGAAAGACAATTTCTGGAAAGAAATCAGGTCCAAATCTTTTCGGAGAGTTAACCGCCCTTAAGTTTTTTGTTTTTACTTGCTGCAAACTATTGAAAGGCCTGTAAGTAATTCGGGATTGAGTCTTAACCTGTTGCAAGAAAAACCCAAATCTGAAACAAGAGAATCCTAGACGCCGAAAGAGATGGGGTCATATTAGCTTGTGTTGTCTGGATGATCTGAGGGACCATACGATAGGAGGGAGTGGATATGATCAGAGAACATTTATGAGCCAGAAAAACCAACGTGAACCCAAAAACTATGGTCAGGACTGGGTTGGCTACCTCTAAGAAGATGCCGGCTGGAAGGATTTTTAAGTCATCCCCAGCGATTACAGGAAGCACAAGTACACCCCCAAGAAAATCTGTGATATTGGAAAAGGATTTACAGTAAATCCATAATCGTGGACGAGGAGCACAAGAGAAATTGCATTAGGCAGAAATCGAGGACAGTTGCGTTCCTAAGAGCCTAATACTTGGTTTCCGTATAGCAACATTTCTCCAATTCTACCTCAACATTTACATGTGAATACAGTCATTTTTTTCATCTTTATATGTTGTTACATTGATAGCTCGTTTTTATAGACTTGGGAGCCCCAGCATTTTGGCTGAGAGTATCTCTACGTTTTCCATACTTGGGGGAAGCACAACAGTGAACCTTCAATCGCACGGTGGTCGCCACCAGGGACATGGACCAAGGAGGCCCTAAGTAGGATTCTTAAGACGGCGAGATTGCAGAGCTCAGCATCAGAAGCATCTGAAACGCTTGTTAAAAGATATGCTTTCCCGGGACCCGATAAAGGAGTTCAAACCTTGGACTGAGGGGCGCCTGGGTGGCTCAGTCGGTTAAGCGTCCGACTTCGGCTCAGGTCATGATCTCGCGGTTCGTGAGTTCGAGTCCTGCATCAGGCTCTGTGCTGATGGCTCAGAGCCTGGAGCCTGTTTCCGATTCTGCGTCTCCCTCTCTCTCTGCCCCTCCCCCGTTCATGCTCTGTCTCTCTCTGTCTCAAAAACAAATAAACGTTAAAAAAAATTAAAAAACAAAAACAAAAACAAAAAACCTTGGACTGAGACCTGGAAATCGGAATCACTTGGAGAAAGACCCAAGAATCAGGTTTAGAGTAAGGGTCTGTGCCAAAGTCTACTTTCCAAAGCAGCTGAAACCAAATCTCTGCCATCCCACATCCTTTTCTGCAATATAATCCTGCCTCCAGACTGTCGAGAGGTGAGATGTGTTACCACCGCTTCCCCACCCCCACCCCTCCACCCCCCTTCAGTCTGGATGAGCTAATGGCTTCTTTGACCAGTGGAATACCGTGGAAATAACACTGTGTGACTTTGAGGCTTGGTCGTAAAAAGTGATGCCGTTACCAGCTTGTTCTCTGGAGCACTCACGCTTGGAGTACTGAGCCACTGTTTAAGACCAACCATGCTGAGGTTGCCATGTTTTTTGGAAGCCCGCCGCCTGAAGGGACCCAGTCTCCAAGTCGTCCCAGCTCAGATCTTGCAGGGAAGAGACACCTCCCCAATCCAACGCTTTCCAGAGGGCAGATGATTAATACTGGGGTTGTAATTGACATTAGAGTTAGTTTCAATGTCAAGACTGATCATTATTTATTTACTCAGCCATTCAATAAAACGGTTACGGATTGCCCGCCATTGCCAGATTGTTCTAAAATCCAGAGAAACAGCAAAGACCAAGAAAGACCCCCCCACCCCAGTGTCCTGGAGCACGCATTCTAAGGGTGGCAAAGACATACATATACTAACAACTTAGGGACGGTGTTAAATGTTGTGAAGACGGTCAAGCAAGGTGATGGGACAGGCAGGCCTGAATTTAGATTGCCTGGTGGTCCCTGAGAGTCTCCCTGGTACTGGTTTCCCGGGGCTGACAAAATAAAGTGCCACAGGTGCAGAAATTTACTGTCTCACAGTTCCGGAGGTCAAATGTGAAGATCATAAAGGGCCTCTAGAGAGAATCTACGCCTCTCTCGCGGCTTCTGGCGGTTTTCTGCCAATCCCTGGTCTTCCTCCTTTGAAGAGGCATCGCCTCCGTCCCTGACTTGACTGCCTTTTTATAAGCACACCAGTCTTACAGGATTTAGGGGTCTACAGCACTCCAGTCTGACCACAACCGAACTCAACTACACGCGCCATGACCCGATTTCCAAGTAAGGTCACATTCTGAACCCCTGGGGGGTTGGGGCTTCAACATATAAAAGGCGGGAGAGCACACGGTCCAACTTGAGGCAGGACCTGCGGGCTGAGGACCCTGCTGGTTCTGCTATCCAGAGCTGGGCATCCCAGGCAGAGAGGAAAGCAAGAGTAGAAACAAGCTTGGTGTTCAAGAACTGGGCTAGCAACCATCCACGGCTGGCGTGTAGAGAGGAAGGGGGAGCGAAGTATTAGCTTCACCCTGGCCATTCCAATTCAGACACAGGGCTCCCAAGCTGGCTGTCCCCACCATCCCCACCATCCTTCAGAATACCCAAAGAATCCTATTCTAAGCCAGAAATCCGATCCAATCTTACTAATTCTTTCAAAAAACAACAGCCAAAAAAGAGGCTCCCTCCATCACCTCTCCATGATTTGCAAGAGAAAGAACAAAACTCCAGGGCAGCTCCGAAGGTGATCCAAATGGAGCTCCACTCCAGCTGACATTTCCAGCCTTTTCTGTAAGCTGGACTCACCTCCCAGCCTCGGGACCCCCCCGTGCACGTTCAGGACTCTGTTGTTTCATACTTCCCCCAATTTTCCGGCTCTTTTCTTGATGAACCTCACAAACCTTAGGAGTTATCTTGGTATCATCTCTATTAGAGTCCGAGTTCATATAATAACCGTATCGCCATCAGCATCAACATCAGTCTGGCTCTTCGCTTGGTTTCGGGGACGCGGGTGTGGGGATATTTCTCTGTGGCTCTAGTTTTTGGTAGTGGTTTTGTTTTATGGCTTGGCTCTTTTGACACTGACATTCGCTTTTGCATCTTTAAGACTTGTGTGTTAGGAGAAGAGTGTGGTTTTCTAGGTAAGGGTTTGTACAATTTTTTTTTTCTTTCCTTTTTTTACTTCTCTGCTCCCGGGCCCCTGCTAAACCAAGGCAGCTTTTCTGAAAATTGACCACACAAGGGGCTGTACTGAACTTCTCCCAGACCCCCTCCCGATTAATCCTCTTTCTCATTAGCATGTTTATCGGAAGCCGGGAGAAATTCTCGGGCAGCTAATTTTTAACACCTGCAAGTTTTGAGAGTTGGTAGCAAAACCACATCCATAAAAGAATCGCTTGCTTTCTCAGAGATGTTAAATTTGAACCCTTTAAAGGTTGGACTTTTGTTACGATTCCTATTTCTGTTTTTACATCAAGTCATATGTTAATTAACGCTCTCCTCCTTTCAAATGTAAAGAGAGGCGGAAAAAAAAATCTGAATGAAACCATTTCAGTGCATGAATGGCCACAGTCAAGAAAGCCTTCTGCATTTCAGAGGCGGGGTGGTTTTCCTCCGGCACAAGCCTCAGCCCTGGCCTGGAGGAGGAGGTGGGCCCCCGCCAGAGGGAGGGGGTGTAGACAGGGAGCGGGTGAGGTCTCCTGGTTTGAAGGCTCACAGGCAAACTGGGAGGCTCTCTGCTGTGCTGTACTGGGTGAGCTGGAAGTGTGGCAAGAAAGGACCGGCAGGAAAATCGTCAGAGGCTCAAAGCACAGTGTCTGTGTGTGCGTGTGGCGGGTGGGGCGGGGGGGGAGGGTTACACCTCCTTCTCATGGGGGCTGGGGCACAATCCCACCTCTCTCCAAAAAGCAAGCAAAAAGCCAAGTGAGAGGTGGGGAAGAGGGCTCTAAGAGCATCCCCGGGAGGGTACCACACTGCGATGGGACACGGCGGGGGAGAATCTGACCAAGTCCTTCGGAGTGATACAGGCATGGTGACCAAAGCCCCCGTATTCTGGAAGTTTCTAAAGACAGGAAGCTTGCAGAAGTCCTCAGCAGGTGGGCAGTGAGGAGCCTCACAGAGGACCCAAGGGCTGCCCCTGCACCTCTAAGAGCCAGAAGAGGCGCTTAGCCATCCCAGAGCATCACTGGAGGACCATCTAAGTTAAGAGAGGAGGCGGATGTTTGGCGACCAAGCCTGACCACATCGGGCACGGGCAAGGCAGAGGGCGTAGACCCCCAGCAGGTCCAAAGGGAGACAGGAGGATGTCAGTGACAACAGAGGATAGCAGGATGTTGCACATTATCCTAGGAACACCAGGCACCCATCTACACAGGCAGCTCTGTATTTCCAGGGACCGACAGGGACGCAACGAGGTGGCTGGACCCCGAGGCCAGGATATGTGCCACCAAGCAGACAGGTAGGGAGTCTCGTCTCCAGTGTCTCTCATTTCTCAGTGCCCTCCTGGGGGGAATGCGAGGTGGAAATGTGCTGGGGAGAAAAGAACCCAGATGGAGACTCTGCCCTCCCCGCCGCCCCTCTCCGCACAGCAGGGAGGACCGAAGGACTAAGGTGCCCCTCCCACCGCACCTCTGCAAAGCCCCAAGGCTGATTGAGAGGAGAGAAGTTATAATAGGGTGTTTGATTAAAGCCTTGAACCAGGCTGGACTTTCAGTAACCAAAAGCAACCAGTTACACAGTTGGCCCTGGGGATGGGAGGCCCAGTCAACTGAATGTGGTTGGAAGCTCCAATGGAAAGAATAAAACTGACTGATGTTCAGAGCTCACCACAGTCTGCTTGCTAAGCAAGACGTTCTTCAGGGTTCTTCAGGTCACAGTGAGGAATAAATGTGATACTTGATTAATTTTTTTTTAATTTGAGAGAGAGAGAGAGAGAGAGAGAGAGAGAGAGAGAGAATCCCAAGCATGTTCCATGGTCAGCACAGGGCCTGATTCAGGGCTCGATCTCATGACCCTGGGATCAGGACCTGAGCTGAAATCAAGAGGCCGACGCTCAACTGACTGAGCTGCCCAGGCGTCCCCAAATGTGATCATTATTAAAGGCACGCATGCACGCCCACACACACACACACACACACACACACACACGCACGCTTAGCAAAATCAAACTTCCTAAAAATTATCCTTTGTCTGACTTTTCTTTCCCTGCAGTTTCACACATGTGACAGCTTTTCAAAAATACGTCCCCTGCTTTCTACACGCAGCCCCTTCCCTGCTGCAGGCCCCCCCCCCCACCCCGGAACATTAACATGTCCCAACCCTCCCGACCCACACACACCAGACAATAAGCAGAACCCTTCAGCTCAGGCTGAATTTCCAGGAACAGCCTTGTGGGAAATGCGGAGAAGGTCACTGTCTCAGTCTGTTCGGGGCTGCTGTAACAAAAGTACCAGAGACTTACACAACAAACTTTTTCTTTGCCCCACAGTCCTGGAGGCTAGGAAGTCCAAAATCAAGGTGCTGGCAGATTTGGTGTCTGGAGACAACCTGCTTTCTGGTTCTTAGAGAGCTGTCTTCTCACAATGCCTCCCGTGGTGGCAAATCAGGAGACAGCTCTCTGGGGTCTCTTTTATAAGGACACTAATCCCGTCATGGGGCTCTACCCTCAGGACCTCATCACCTCCCAAAGCCACTACCTCCTAATCCATCACGTTAGGGGTTAGGATTTCAGTGTCTGAATTTGAGGGGAGGGGACACAAACATTCAATCCATAATAGTCACCCTTTATCTGGTTTCCTTCCTTCCTTCCTTCCTTCCTTCCTTCCTTCCTTCTTCCTTCCTTTCTCCTTTCTTTCGTGACTTGCCTATTCATGATATTTACTTATAAAATATATTTTTTTGGGGGGCGCCTGGGTGGCGCAGTCGGTTAAGCGTCCGACTTCAGCCAGGTCACGATCTCGCGGCCTGTGAGTTCGAGCCCCGCGTTGGGCTCTGGGCTGATGGCTCAGAGCCTGGAGCCTGTTTCCAATTCTGTGTCTCCCTCTCTCTCTGCCCCTCCCCCGTCCATGCTCTGTCTCTCTCTGTCCCCCCAAAAAAATAAATGTTGAAAAAAAAATTTAAAAAATATATATTTTTTTGTATTTTATTACTCATACATATATATAGAAATTTATTTATTCTCTTAGAGAGAGGGCATGATTGGGGAAGAGCAGAGAGATAGAGGGAGAGAGAGAATCTTAAGCAGACCCCACGATCATTGCAGAGCCCAACTGGGGGCTCAATCCCACAATCCTGGGATCACGTCCTGAGGCGAAATCAAGAGTCGGATGCTCATCTTGTATTTCATATAGTTTTAGGAGTACTGGGTAAGTGAAGAATGTGCCATTTGCTAACGTCCCATGAAAATAATGGTCTGGGGGAAACCCATGCAGAAATGCAGTTAAACGAATATTCCTCAGGGACAGTGGTACGTTTGCCCATGTGATGGAAGGCTGGCCCCACCCTCCACATACACACCGGAACAGCATAAGAAGCAACACCAGAAAGGAAAGGCAGGGGGGCGGGTGGGAATCACAGGATTTTACCCCCAACATGAAAGCTTTAGAGGCAAGTCCTCGGTATTTCTATGAATTTGAAGGGTTGCTATTTTATTTTCATTTTTAAAGATTTTATTTTTAAGTCATCTCGACACCCAATGTGGGGCTCAGACTCACAACCTTGAGATCAAGAGTCACATGCTCCTAAGCCAGTGGGGCGTCCTGGCCTATTGATTATTTTAAATCAAAGTTACTTAACAGGCGGCTTGTGCAGGAAGGACACTCCTCCGTCCCCTGAAAGCACCTGTATTATAGACACCCTTCCTGTACCAGGAGGTAAGAGACATCCTTATCACGAGAGGTGGGAACTTTACAGCCAAAAATGCTATATAAACAATCCTCCTGTCTTTTTATTCCTTTACTCCCCCGGCTCACATTCTGTTTACAATTCCTCCCCAACTGGGGCTGCCAAAGTTAACTTTCCTTTGTCCTGTCAATTCCTCACTGATTTCTTTTTTTTATTTAAAAAAAAAAAATTTTTTTTTTAACGTTTATTTTTTTTTGAGACAGAGAGAGACAGAGCATGAACGGGGGAGGGTCAGAGAGAGGGAGACACAGAATCCGAAACAGGCTCCAGGCTCCGAGCTGTCAGCACAGAGCCCGACGCGGGGCTCGAACTCACGAACTGCGAGATCATGATCTGAGCCGAAGTCGGCCGCTTGACCGACTGAGCCACCCAGGCGCCCCTCCTCACTGATTTCTTGTCTCTGTCCACAAAGTACAAAAAGGGGCCACCTTGGTCATTTCTCTGGGTCGCAGTGTTAATGGTGGGCATCCGTGGGCTCGTAATAAAACTTTGTTGTTGTTTTTTTCTCCTGTTAACCCATCTCATGTAATTTATTTAAAAAAATATATTTTTTAAGTAATCTCTACACCCATTGTGGAGCTTGAACTCATGACCCCGAGATTAAGAGTCACATGGGGCCCCTGGGTGGCTCAGTTGGTTAAGCGGTTTTAGCTCAGGTCATGATCTCACAGTTTTGTGGGTTCAAACCCCACACTGGGCTCTGCACTGCAGCACAGAGCCTGCTTGGGATTCTCTCTCTGTCCCTCTCTCTGTGTCCCTCCCCACCCCGAGCTTTTCCTGTCTCTCTCAAAATAAATAAGTAAACTTAAAAAAAAAAACAAGAGTCCCATGCTCTACTGATAGAGCCAGCCAGGTACCTTCCTCCCCTTCCCTTGTCACATCTAAATTTAATTCCTAGTCCAGCTGGAAGACCTTGACGGGTAGAGGGAGAATTTTCCCTTCCCTGCACAAATAAACTCTTATTTGAGATTTTAGGGGCTTACTTGGCTTCTTTTTTTATTTGGAAGCCATGAATCCTGCGGTCTCTAAGTCCACGGGCTGACTTTTTGCAGGAAGGGGATGGGGACTTGGGAGAAAAATCCCCAGGAGTAAAAATGAAAGAATTGGAACACTTCGACAGGCCACCCCGAAATATACAGGTTTTCTGGAGAGGTTACAAATCCGGTGCCTCTTAGAGCTGATAGAATTTGAGCGCTTGTGGGTCCATTTATCTCTAAGCGCCAATGGTCACAGAGGCGGCAAAGTAGTGATGGACGGGCACAGACATTGGGCCCTAACTTGTTCTCTCCTCCAGAGCATCCAGCTGTGGCCCAAATCCTGAACATTCCATGCAGCAAACCCAACACCTTGCAATTCACCACACCCAGTCTCCTTAGAAATCCATGCACCGTCACCGTCGTTGTTGTTGTTATTATTATTATTATTTGGACAAGCTTCTTGGACGGTTGCCCCTTTAGCGACTCATCAGAGTCTTTCTCCAAGTCACATGCATGCCTCTTCCTAAGAGCATTCCGATTAAAACAATATCCTCCACTTTGATTTATTTTCAGTAACATTTTAATGGCCCTATTAGGCTGGCATCCCATACAAATGTGCCCTTGGCCTGCCTCTTACTCTGGCTCTGTTCTAGTCTGACTTTCAGAAGAGAAGAAATCATAAGAGATGAGTCAGAGAAGGCTTAAGAAGGATCAGACATAGCTCCATCTAAAAACCAATCGAGCTCAGGAGATAGCATTGCTAAAACCTTTTAAGATTCCTTCTGTCTGGGCTGGCTCGCCATGTTTTCCCACCAAAAAAACCCCTCTGTTTCCTGGAGCATTTATCTTCACATTTTAATGGGTTTAAGAATCACATTGTGAATCAGCTGACAAGTCACATCACCAGAAATTCTGATTTGCTGGCTTTGGCATGAGGTCTAGAGAAATACCGGTTCTAATAAGGACCTCAGCCTGGTAAATTTTGGTGCAGGCATCGTATTGATTTCAAACCAAGACATAACAGGCACACATTATACAAAATCAGCCTTATGCGACCTGGAAAGCTAGAGGTATTTATTTGAGATGCAAAAAAAAAAAAAAAAAAGATATGTGTACCTGCATCCTTTTCCAAATGGAGTGCAGAGGCAAGAACCCCAAAGGTAGGGATGAATGGTATTACCAAAGATGAGGAGAAACTTAACCCATCACTGGTGGTTACAGATAACCAGATGAGTGATTTGGGGGCAGCTGATTATACTTTAAAATAATCCTTAGAGGGGTGCCTGGGTGGCTCAGTTGGTTAAGCGTCCGACTTCGGCTCAGGTTATGATCTCTCGGTTTGTGAGTTCGAGCCCCACGTCGGCGGGCTCTGTGCTGACAACTCAGAGCCTGGAGCCTGCTTCAGATTCTGTGTGTCCCCCCCCCCCGCCCCTGACCCTCCCCTGCTTGTGCTCTGTCTCTATCTGTCTTTCAAAAATGAATACACATTAAAAAGACAATAATAATAATCCTTAGAGAAAATGCTCCTACAGGAGGCACCCAAGAGCCATGAGCGGAGAAGGAACACTTCAGGAAGAAGATTCATAGATTCATCAGTTCAGCCCAGAGAACCAGTGAGCCACCAAATGGATTGCATCCTTAGGAACAGCATCGGATCAAACGAAAGAGGCTAAAATTTATGTCAGGCAGGTTTTATCTCTATTTCCAAGTCTGATCAATGGGTAATAGCTCCCTGGAGCACTTCATCAAGAGAGAATGTGAAGTCATTTCTAGGCTCAGCGGAAAAAAAAAAAGAGCATTGATTGATTAGTGATGTCTGCCACCAGCAAGGAGAAGGAGAATCGGAGGCATCCTTGCAATTTCTGCTTAGGCAGTGATTGGCAAGCTTATCCAAGCTCTGTGCTTAGTAGAGGGACTCAGTCATTCCTGAGAAGTACCGTCTCTTCCCTGCTCTTTCCAGTCGGGGAAAGGGTTGCCATGTGAGCAACAAAAACAACAAAAACACAAAAACACCTTATGTGATTATGTTTCTCCCGCTAAAGACGGGTGTTGTACTAGCCCATCAAACACTTACCTGGTAGACGTCCAGACCTGTTGTGCTTGCCCGTTCACCAGCACAGACTCTCTGATCCAGGTCTTCCAGGCTCCTTGCTTTGCCTAATTTTCCAAGAGAGAAGAGAAGCCAGTAAGTAGCTCTTTCCTGCTCCGTTCGAGGTCTTAATTGCCAAACACTTCCCCTCCCACCCTAGTGATCTCAACATTTCAAACACACGAAAATGAGCAGTATTTCATAAAATGGCTGGTATGGCTGCCTTCAAAGAGCAAACTCGTTTTATGTACCTACTTAACAACAACAACAAAAAGTCGGTGTGCTTATATATAACTGAGAAGCTAATTGCCAATCAACCATATCAGAGTCACTTATGTGAGCGCCTGTCAACACTTTGGTTAACTAATTCGAGTCGGTGCATGCAGACGAAAGAGAGAAAACCACAGCGTAAAATACTTCAGAAGAAATTTAGATTGGCGGGTCTTCTAGAATTCAGCGTTTTCTCCCGTTCAGATTCACCTTCCTCGACTATAGTAAATACCTTTTGGTTGTTGTGTCTGTCCTCAACCCCTCCGAGCTACTACTTTCTTCCTAAGGGCTCCAAAGTTTGGCTGGGGACAACCATTGTTCCAGGGAGGCTGACTTCCAGATCCCATAAGACTGATTTCAACCCAGTGCTAGAGATAAGAGCGAGTGACCAGTCAGGGCACTCGTCCTGCCCGGCCACATTGACAGGCTCAGTGTGGCCATGTGATCTCAACCAATCCGATTGGATTGATACTTAAGACTCTGGCTGGGAAGAAAGATGGCGGCTGTTTCTTGCTAGAGCTGCATAGATCTTAAAACTTCCTCAAACCGTCTTAGATTAAAGAAGACAGCCAGCCTTAGCAGACAATAACTTTGAAGAAAACATTGTTGAAACAGGGGTGAAAAAAAAAAAAAAAACCCTTGAGCTGCTCTCTTGTGGATTTTTCAGGCAAATGAATCAGTCTGTTTTCTGTACTGTAAACCCACTTTTAATTACCTTCCTTCTCTGTCCCTGGTAACGGTAGCTGATACACCTAGTTAATCTGAGTCAGGAGAATCCATTTCATCAGTGCTATCTTTGTTTCCTATGACTCAACTTTTTCCCTTTCTCGTTTTCTTTCATGAATGAGATTTGGGAAGCGGGATAATAAACAGCTGATAATGATTGGGATGAAAATCTCTTGTCATGTTCCAGGGAATGCTTTGGAAAAGAATATGCATCTTCTGAATCAATACCATTTACATGATGCTAACAGGAAGGGAAGGAGAACTAGGCTGGTTTTGTTGTAGATTAAAATGCCTGTGTACTACGGGGAGGAATTAATTATGCAAAATAGCAAAATGTGCGCAGACAAATGCTAATTTGTCAACCTGTAAACTGAGCTTCCTAAATCTTAGCTGGCCATAAATCGAGTCATTTTCAAATATATTAGGCAGATGAGCTGCACCGCTAGGGTGATATATGTATTTAATCCCGAGGCCCATGCACGTACTATCTTTCCTAGGATATGAACACCCCCCACCTCCAGGGCCAGATTTTATTACATCTCCCGTGAATACATCTGTGAAGACTGCACCTTCTTGTTTCTGCCACTAACTACAGCTGAGCTGCTCAAAGAATAAAAGAAGGTAGTGAAACAGAAGCGCGGATTTACGCATGTGAGGGGTGTGCAAAGGAGAGTCTCTACCTGGCAACACAGGCAGAGGGAGCGGTGACCTTCGATCTAATGCATCCTTGGGAATTTCTCTCGCCCATCAGAGCAGAAAACATAACAGGCTCTCTGAAGACCATTCAGGAGGGCGTAATCTACAGAAGCTTCTCCTGGGCGAGTAGCTTCAGAGCTTTGCAGAAACAGGAGACAGTTAAGAGAGGAACAGGTGGCGTGGGCAGCGGTAACCTGTTGGTTTGGGTTGGCCCTTGCCGAGGTTAGCGGTGTCTTCATGCTGTGGGGCAGACTTCCACGCTGGGTGCGGGTTTGGCCTGAGGCATCTTGCATCCAGCCACGGAGAGAGTTACAGCCAGCTGCCCCCCACCCCGCCTCGGGGTTGGGCTAGTCTTGCAGGAAGGACAAAGCAGCCCTGAAAGTTTAAAAGTGCTTTGCTTTCGGGCTGCCCCTGGCTGGGAAAGGAGAAATTAACAGGAAATGTCTCCTAAACTTGGTGGGAGAAGGTCATCGAGAGGCCGTGACTGCTGGTGAACCCCAGAGCTGGACACAAGCGATCTGAGGCTCCTCACCCCATCCTCCGTCCTTGGAATGCAGATTCCACCCCGCTAGGAGCCACTTGAAGGGCACGCCCTTGAGAGAGCAGCGGGCTGTTGAGACCATCTGGGCCCTGTAAGTGATCAAAGCTTGGTAAACCCTCTACAGAAACTCACAGGCTATCCAGGGGTAATGCAGGAAATCTACTCATCCTGCAGCTGCCCAGTTAGCAATCTGGAGTGGTCTGTCTCTTTCTTTGGTCTCTGTTTGCCCTCTGGGGCTGGCGCGGGTTTCAGATTTCACCTGGGGGGGACTTGGGGAAAGTCCACCAAATGCACTTAACCAAATGCACTTACTGAAACCACCAAATGCACTTACTGAAATTATTCCAGGTAGGATTAATTTCAGCATTAAGCTATAACAGGAGATTAAAAATAACAACAAGGCAGGGAGGGCACTGCCTAACTCTTTTTTTGTTTCCTTGCCAACGTGGTTCTGGGGAGGTCTGGTAAGGGAAGCCCTTGTCGTCATTGGACATTGGGTGCCCTAATTGTGTTGCTTTAGGTGAAAAGACCTTTCCGCTCTTCTTTTTTTTTTTTTTTTTTAATTTTTTTTTCAACGTTTATTTATTTTTGGGACAGAGAGAGACAGAGCATGAGCGGGGGAGGGGCAGAGAGAGAGGGAGACACAGAATCGGAAGCAGGCTCCAGGCTCCGAGCCATCAGCCCAGAGCCCGACGTGGGGCTCGAACTCACGGACCGCGAGATCGTGACCTGGCTGAAGTCGGACGCTTAACCGACTGCGCCACCCAGGCGCCCCCCTTTCTGCTCTTCTAAGTGCAGCTTGTCCTCATGCCACCGTCCCCAACTATCACCAGATTATCATGGAGATAATTTTCTCTCAGTATACAAACCACTCACTTCCTTATACTTTTTTATGGTTGAATGGTATTCCACTGTATGAATGTACCATTATTTGTTTGTTAAACTATTCCCCAGGGGTAGGGCACGTAGGTTCTTCCCAATATATTGCTGTTCAAACAAGTGCTCCTATAAATAGCCTTGTCTGGGTATCATTTTGCATGTGGGCGAGTATTCAAGTGTAATAAATTCCTAGAAGTGTAATCGCTGAGTCAAAGGGAATGCACAACTGGAATTGTGAGAGATTTCTAAAAAAAAAAAAAAAATAGAGGCATGACTGTGGCTTTAATTTTCATTTCTATTATAATTGAGGTTCCTATCTTTCTAGGTATTTGAGGGACACTGTATCCTTTCCTATGGATAGTCTGCTCACATCTTTTTGCTTATTTTTCTATCGAGTTATTGGTCTTCTCCTTATTGAGTTGGAGAAGTGTTTTACGAATTGGGAAAATTAGCTAATCATCTGTGATAGAATTACAAATGTCTTCCTAGTTGCTGTTTGCTTTCTATTTTGCTGAATGAGTATTTCCCACATGCAGACCTTTTATTGTTATTGGTGTTGTTAAGTTGAATTTATTAATATTTCTTTGTATGAAATTTGGGCATAAAGTTATACTTTATGGCAGCATAATCCCATCTACCCTTCATCCAGTTCTTCCCAGTGGTAACATGCTGCAACACTATGGGACAGTATGACAAACAGGAAATTGACATTGCTGTAATCTATCAATCTTATTCAGATCTTATCCATTTTACACGTACTCAGTTGTGTGAGTATATGCGTGTGCGCATGTGTGTTTTTAGCTCTCCACATTTTGATCACATGCATGGGTTTATATATCCACCACGATAGCAGATACAGGACGTTTCCCTTGGCCCCAAAGATCTCTCATGCTGCCCTTTTATAACCACACTCCTCTCACTGACCTTCACCCTGCCACAGAGCCCTGGCAACCATTGATCCGGTCTCCATCCCTGTAATTTTGTTATTTCAAGAATGTTCTATCGGTGGAATCATGCAGTGGTAAACTTTTGGGGACTGGCTCCTCCTCCCCCCCCCCCCACCAGTGTAATTCCCTTGAGATGCACCCCCCACTTCCTGCATATCGGTAATCAGGATCCTTTTTATTGCTGCCAGTATTTTGTGATATGGATGTACCATCCCATAACTATTTCTCATTCAAGGGCATTTGGTGTTTTCAAATTTGGGGCTATTACAAGTAAAGGCACTATGGACATTCATGGACAGGTGTTTGCATGAACATATGTCCTCATTTCTCTGGGATAAGTGCCAAGGAGTGCATCTGCTGGGTCATTTGTAATCACATGTTTACTTTTGTAAGCAAGGGCTCAACTTTTTCAGACCGGATGTACTGAAAATACGTTACGTTCCATTAGTACCAGCAGCGCACAAGGGATCAAGGTTCCCTGCACCCTCCTCAGCACGTGGTGTTGTCGCTATTTATTTCAACCATTCTGATGTGAATTTAGCGGTACCTTATTGTGCTTTTAATTTGTCTCCCTAATGGCTAATGATGCTGAGCATCTTTTCATGTGCTCATTCACCTTCTGTATATCCTCCTTGGTGACATGCCTGTTTATGGGGTTTGCCCATTTTCTAGTTGGAGGGTTTTTTTTTGTTTGTTTTGTTTTTGTTTTGTTTTTGTTTCTGTTTTTGTTTTGCTTTTTACTTTTGATTTTTGAGTCTCTTTGTATATTCTAGATAACCACTCCTTTGTTAGACGTGTGATTTGCAAATATTTTCTTCCAGTCTATAGCTCATCATTTCATTGACAGTGACTTTCACAGAAGTTAATTTTAATGAGACCCAATGGATGAGGTTGGTTTTTTGTTTAGGTTAGAAAAAAGATAGTGAAATGTGACATGTGTACTCCCCAAGTGTGATGGTTGAAAAATGAACGTGCTTAACGCATTCTGTAGAAGTGAGAGCTACAGAGGCCAGGACCAGAATTTTCTTCTCACTTGACAGATTAAGGGTCCTGTACCTTGCCTTCACTTCCTACTCAAGAACCTTCCCAGTATCCCACAATGAATGGATTTCTGTGTATATTTAGGCAGAATGATATAATCTGGAACAATATAAGTCTTTTGGTCATGTTTAACTCGTAGGAGTCAAAACTGAGAGCTTCCCCATTCTCCAAGCTTCCTTTGAGCTCACACATCACTTTCAACCTGCGTTTCTTTGTAATATCAATGCTTTTCCATTAAAATTGTTTACGGGGACACCTGGGTGGCTCAGTCGGTTGACCATCTGACTCTTGATTTCAGTTCGGGTCATGATTTCACGGTTCATGGGTTCGGAGCCCTGCATCAGGCTCTGTGCTGACAATGTGGAGCCTGCTTGGGATTTCCTTTCTCTCCCTCTCCCTCTGCCCCTTCCCTCCTCATGCTCTCTCTCCCTGTCAAATAAATAAATAAACTTAAAAAATTAAAATTATTTATGATGTGTTGCGGTAAGTATGGACTCTAAAGGGACCCACCTGGCCCACCCCAGCTTCCGCAACCATGGATACAGGAAGGGACCATGTTCTGAGATGCGCGAACTGAGCCCATGAAATTCTAAAAGTTGAGATGAAAGCCTTACTGAGATATTCACAAGAAATGGCATCATATACTGGGAGAAGGGCCTTCATCAAAGGGATCATACCATGTGGCATCAGGATGGTCTTGGGTCATCCAAGCTGACTAGCGCCCCTCGGCCTGGGCTCTGAGCCCACCCACGGTTCTCCAGGAAAAGTGGGAGCCTGTGACCTTGGTCGGTTGTGCCCTCTGCTCCCAGACTGGCCTGTGTTAGTTCATGCTACGCCTCGTGGTCTGGGGAGGTTCTGGAGGGGCCCACCTCTCTGAGTGGAGGTGTCTCATCCATCGCGCCCTGTGATTATCAAGTTAGCTCAGGCCCAAGCGTCCTGCCTAGTTGGCACATCCTCAGAGGAAGGCTTGCTTGGGAGGGCGGTAGCTCTCCCCGGGGAGCCGTCTCCTACTTGTTTGCACTCCGCTATCAGGAGCCTTGCCCGGTCCCACAATGCCCAGGGGAGAGCTGGAGGGCCCTGGCTGCTGGCAGAGCTGGGTCACCCCGAACAACAACCCTCTCCCCCCCACCGCTGGGGAAGAGGCCCCAAAAGACTGAGTGAGCTCTTCAAGATGCCCGTCCCAGGGAAGACGCGAGGAGAACGCTTGGAGAAAGAGCCAGAAGGATCTGTACTTCTCGTTCCTGGGAGAGGACACGGGTGAGGGGAGCAGCAGATGTGTCCGGCTGCAAAACTGCAGTGACGTGTGGCCTGAAAACACGGGGGTCAGTGATGACCCCCTGCCCCCTGAAGCGTAGGGCCCAAGCACTCAGAGGCACTCGTAGGTGCTCCAAGGAGCCCATCGCGTGTTCCCGGGTGCGAGTCTGTCACCAGACGTCTTACAGGTGGTTGCTGCCAGTGCCCGTGGCTGAAACGCTGGGGTCTTTCCTTTCTTGGCTGGACCCGGGTCCAGGGCCCTTCACTGCCGCCCTGACCTCCCCTCTGCTTCTGAGGTTGCTGAGTTGCTTCCTGGTCTTTGCCACAACCTCCACCTGGCCCCTGGCCGAGCACATCCGCCTCTCAGGCTCTGCCGTGTAGGCACCTCAGCCCTCCTCCCACACTTGACTCAGTGTCCGTGCACCATGGGGAGTGAGGGTGGTTCCAGGGAGCCCGCTTGCAGCCCAGTCAGTGCCCCCACCTTCCTAGCCATGCGGGGTTGTCCCGTGTGCCTTGGTTCTAGATGTTGTAACTATATAGATAGAGAGAGAGATTCTACATGGGGAAATAGCGTGGCATGTTTCACAGTCCACTCTTCCCCCCACTCTGTTTCCTTTTTATTTTATTTCTACAGTTAATTTAATTAATTTATTTAAGTAATCTCTACTCCCAAAGTGGGGCTCGAACTCACAAACCACGAGATCAAGAGTCGCATGCTCTTCAGACTGAGCCGACCAGACGGCCCCCCTCCGTTTCCTCTTTCTCTCTGCCTTCCACTCCCTCTTCCGCAGTCTGTAAGGTCGTGAAGAGTGAGGTTTTCTGGAACTTGTCCCAGAGCGACTCAGACCTCCTGCACCTAAAGCTCCAGGAGCTTGTTGCTTGTTGGCTGGTCTTGCTGGATGTGCTAAGTGGGGGGCACGGGGGCTCCCAACACCAGCGCTTTCCATTCTCTCTTGACCGTGGAGGGTCCAAGGCTTCCTGTTTGCGTCCCTTCCCAGCGAGCCAGTCCTCTCCCTTCCCCGGGGGGGATAAATGCCCTGAGTCAATTGGGGAGCAGATCATAAGCATGGAAGGTTTACAAGAGATGAGCATATTAACGTTTAAAAAATCTTGTCCCTGGGGCACCTGGGCAGCTCAGTCGGTTAAGCGACAGACTCTTGATTTCGGCTCTGGTCATTTATCTCACAGTTTCGTGGGTTTGAACCCCCATGTAGGGCTGTGTGGTGACAGTGTGGAGCCTGCTCAGAATTCTCTCTCCCTCTCTCTGCTCTTCCCCTGCTCATGCTATCTCTCCCCAAAATAAATACATAAACTTAAAAAAAAAAATCTTGTCCCTATTACACAGAAAAAGGAGAGCTCCTTTCCACCAACACACACGCGTGCGCACACACACACACACACACACACACACACACACACACACACTCCTCTCCCTATTCTGTCCTACTGGAGTCTCTGAAACTCTGTGAAACCAGGGCAAAACTTCTTGAAGAGGACATACAAAGGAAAACCTCAAGTCTTTGGGGCAGGGAGGGGGCACTTCTATGCTTCTGGCAATGCTCTGTTTCTCGATCTGGGTATCGTTTAATAAAAAGCATAAAGGGATATCCATGGCTGGAAATCTTCAGTCAAACCAAACCTCTCCTTTGGGAACATACGGTCTCATGCCCGTGACCATGACCTGCTCAAAAGACGATGGCTTTGCCAACATGCCTCTGCTTTTTTTCCGGTCCCACCTGGGCCTGAGAACCATGGGCCTCCCTCTCCAGTCTCCACCCCGACTTGGATCCCTTCTCCAATGCTGCGTTCGCTCCTCTACTGCTTCTCTTGGTCATATTTGTTCCTCGCGCATTTCCCTGGCTGGTCCCCTTGACCTGGTCCGGCCTGAATTAATCGATGAGGACATCTGTGTGCTTTCCTCAGCTCCAGGCTCTGTCTTCAATTCCGATTTTTCCATTTTGACAGGAGCCATCTTGGCTAATCCACATTCCAAGCATTGCCTGCAATTTTGTCACCAACCCAGGCTAAGTGACAGGTGGGAAAGAACGAAAGCAGAAGGGGAAGATGAGGCAGTGATTGCCAGCCGTGCCGTTTTGAATTAGAACGTCTTTTTTTTTAAAATTTTTTTTTTTTTTTTCAACGTTTATTTATTTTTGGGACAGAGAGAGACAGAGCATGAACGGGCGAGGGGCAGAGAGAGAGGGAGACACAGAATTGGAAACAGGCTCCAGGCTCCGAGCCATCAGCCCAGAGCCTGACGCGGGGCTCGAACTCAGACTGCGAGATCGTGACCTGGCTGAAGTCGGACGCTTAACCGACTGCGCCACCCAGGCGCCCCTAGAACGTCTTTTTAAACACAGACCTTTTCTGCGGGAAGATGGACAGTGAACCCCAAATAGCAGTCGCTTCGGGATTTGGGAAGGAGGAGGTATATACGTGGGTAGAGGTGATAGGCGTGTTAAATGTGTTAAACGGAGCTTTAACTTCATCTGTAATGTTTTCTTTTCTTTTTTTTTTTTTTAAGTTTATTTATTTATTTTGAGAAGAGAGAGAATCCCAAGCAGCCAGCACGGAGCCCTACTCAGGGTTCGATCCCATGAACCGCGAGATCATGACCGGAGCTGAGATCAGGAGTCAGACGCTTAACGAACTGAGCCACCCAGGCACCCTGTAATGTTTTAATTTTTAAAAAGGAGAATGCATTCCTATGTTGTTTGAGAAAATCAAAAGATAACAAATAATAAGTCTGTCTAAAAACAAAAAGTAGGGTTTTTTTTTTGAAAAATACAAAACCGGTAAAAGCCCCAGCACGTAGGTATATAACATGTAAATGTCGGTCTGTATGCTAAAGATAATGTACAGTCTGATAGGATCTGCTCGTAGTCTAGTGTTATCTTTACACTGGACCATGAGCCTTATCATGCCCCCATTTGCTCCCCTTGGCATGGACCGTGGACACTGGTGTGCATTTGTCCCCCCAAAACGGTTTTTAGCCAATCTTAAAGGAAACCATCTGGCTTTCTTAGGGGATGGTGATCTGAAGCGCTGGGCCGAGAAAGGAAGGAAGGAAGGAAGGAAGGACTGAGGTGAGGAGTGGACAATCTCTCTTCTTTCTGGAAACGAACAGCAAGGTGTTGAGGGTGCTTAATTATCCCCCCACCCTGTGCTCCCCATAAGCTGGCCCTATGCCCGACCGCAGGGAACTCAAGAAAGAATCTTCTTCAAAGTCTCTCAGCGTGACAGAGAGTAGGAATTGCTACCAGTCGTGGAGGAAACGTGTTCCTGGAGCTCTCGAGTTCCAACGCGGAGACTCGCCGCGTTCTGGCACTCTGCATGTGAATTGTGTCTTGCTCCAAAGCCTACCCAGATTGGGGGGTGGGGAGCTGTCACCCTCTCCTTTGAAACTGCTCTTCCTCTCCATTTGCTGCCACAGATGCCAACACAATTCTTGTTGCATTAATTTGGCCGGGAGAGGGAAAAATGGCAGCAGCATTAATTAAAAAATAATTTGCCACCCAAGAGAAAGCTAACCCATTTTCCCTGACTTCCGGTCGACGGTCCACAGGTTCGAGGGAGGGGACGATGTAGGTTCGGTAGGCATGTGAATGAGAAGTGAGAGACAGTAGAGAAGCGGCTCTAAATGTGATGAAAATCTTCAATCTTAGAGGCATCTGGGAGGCAGATCTTTGAAGGCACTAAAAAAAAAAAAAGTTGTGAAGAATCAGGGGAAAGGACTGGATGGGAAGGTGATGATGATAATGGAGGGACTGGAAGAAAATGGCATAAGTGGATTTTTTTTTTAAATAAAGAGAAATAATGCCATTCTTCCATAAAAGGAACCTGGACCCCTTGGAGACATGACTTGGGTCGAGAGTGGGGGCAGGAAGTGAGGATAGTCCAGAAGATCTCATGCTGGAAAATAAAGACATGCTTGAAAACGAGAGAACACAACAACAACAAAAAGCTTTCAGCAAGCTGAAAGAGCTCCCGGTGGGCAACGCTGGGACCATTTGAGCCCCAAAATAATACTGCAGTACAGTAACACTGGGCTGTAACTTAAAGTAGGAATACCCACAAGTCCATAGTGATGTCAAGAAATGACTGAATATATAAATACGTGGAGGAGAAGAGACAAATCTCCTATACAGAAGAATCCCATAGAATTTATGTGTCTGTGACCCCTTCTTGGAAGTGGAGGGTCACTCCCCACTCCCAACCTGTGACCTGTGCATAGTGACTTTCCTTCCAAAGAGTACACAGTATGGAGAAAGGGGGGGTGGGGGTGGGGAGCGAATCATTTTATAGTGGAGGAATCTGACAACGTGCCCCCAGCAGGGGTGATCCACGTTAACATCATTCCTGTTAAAACATATTAATAGCGTGTGTCCTTGATAAGACGACAATGGCACTTCACCTCGGTGGTTCCTTTCTTCCCCCAAACCCATAACTCCAGTCTAACCATGAGAAGAGTCATCAGACAGACTGAAGTGGGAGGGCATGCTACAAAGGTCCTGACCAGTCCTCCTCAAGCCTGTCAAGGTCATCAAAAAACAAGGGAAGTCTAAGAAAGTGTCCCAGTCCAAAGGAGCCTAAGGGGACATAACGAACAAATGGAACATGGGGGTCCTGGATGGGATCCTCGCACAGAAAAAGGACCCTGGGAAAACACTGAACACATCAGAATCAAGCATGGGCTTTAGTCAACAGGGACATATCAATAGCATTTGCTTGGAACCATCAATGTCAATTATAATACGGACCTGGGTCAAGACTGAAAACAAAAAACCAAAAAACCTTACATTTGCATTCAGAACCGGAAGCCTCACACCTTGTCAGCCCTGCTTACATTGTAAAAGAAAAAAAAAAAATTACAGTGGTCGCAAGCTGTGTTTTTAAAATGTAATGCTGTTCTAACTGCGTCTAATTTCAGGTGGACTCCTTTGGAAGGGAAGGCAATATTTTCAGCCATCCAATTTTTTTTTTTTTTTTTTTTTGTCCTCACCTTGTTGACAGAGTAGGAACCACTGAGCCAGAGAAGCAAAGGAGCAAATCTGGGGCAAGAATCCACAAAGCTGACAGGTGAATTATTCGAAATCCAACAGTCCTCGTAAACCCGTGTCTCCCAGGCCGCCTGCAACGAAGGGTGATTTTTCTTTTTCATAAGACTTTCCTCTTACTGTGGAATTAATTGAGTTATTTTCGGTTCATTATGTATGCCTTTAAAAGAGACTTTCTAATAAACTCAGTTCTTATCAGTTAGAAGCCTCCTTCTGTTTCACATTTTGTCTCCTGTGTGTGGCCCTTTGTTCGCTAATCAGAATCACAACTTCCAAATGAAGGGAGGAAAGCATTTTGTTCTCTCCAACCCATTTGGCGTGTGAGCGAATCAGAAGCGAGCTAAGACTGCCACCTCTTTATTTGTTGTGTTAACCAATTAAAAAGTGTTACTCTCTTGGTAATAAAGTGTAACTTTGTCCCTCCGGGTCCTCACTCTGGTCCCTCTTGATCTGGCTCCTTATTTAATTTTCTAGCCGGCCTCACTCTGGTCTCAGATTCCGGAATCATCCAGGGCTCTACCTACGTCAAAGCCCTTCTCCGCTGGAGGGAACACACAGAACCATTCTGTCCTTCCCTCTGAGCTGACCGCCCACAGGAGCCGGTAACAGAGTCAACGCCACATAGGGCTGTGTCAGAAAACTCTTGGACGAAGTGATCTCCAAGGACAGCTGTCCATACAAGGGCTGTGCCCTCGGCAATGTTTATCTATCAGTAGAGAGCATAAGGTTCGGACAGGAACGGTGAGGCCAGAATCTGTATGCATGTTTGCTCAAATATCCAGATAACTGATTTAATAAACTGGATGGCAGCCAGGATGGACGCTTGTGTACAAAGCCAGGAAGGAATTCGGAAATATCATGGAGGACATGTGTGTCTCGGAAACATCACATCCCTTGCTGCCAGGACTGGTTCGGTCTGACTTTTGATCCAGCCCTTATGGTTTTGTGTAATGGAGAGATTTGGCAGGATAGGAGAAATGAACATTTTTATTGAACTTCTGAGTTTCCAGAATATTTGAGCATTCATGATCTCACGGGATCCCCACACCCTGTGTTGTTTCAAAGGCCAGAATTACCTTCTCTCTTTTTACAGCAAAGGCAACCGTGGCCCCTGGAAGTCACCCACTACTTGTTGAACTAGTAAAGAGTAGCCTCAGGACTGGAATTCACGTCTCCTGAATTCAAGGTTTAGGCTTTGCATCCTACCGCGATGGTTTAATTTTTTCTTCGGGGGTCCGAATTCATTTGATTGTCTGATGACACGTCTCCTAAGCAGACACATGCACACTTTTGCTATAATTTCAAGGGGTTCCCCATCAACCCCAGGGTGCAAACCACTGTCCTCTGCTACGTAATCTCTATAAAGGTCGTAGAGCAAAAATAAGGAAATTCTGAAATAGGACAATAAGCAACTTAAAGATGAGAATTAAGACCAAATTCCTAAGTTCTTTGGCCAAATTTTCTCTCTTGTCCTGGAATATATTATCTCACAGAGGGAATGGCAGATCTTGAAATGAAACGTGTTAAGAAGATACCCTGGGGGGATATGTATACACAAAAATGGGAACACGTTGATGGATGGAAAATAAAAACCTGAGAAGATACAGAACGGTAGGAACGGGGAAGTGTAAGATGAAAGGGAATAAAAATAATGGTCAATTAGACATTTCAATCATGATGATTGTGCCACCAGCATAGAGTGCATATTTATGAAATCTGTTGGGGGTGGTGGGGACCGAAAGAGGAACTTGAGGGGTATGGGATGTGGAGGGAATTGGGTGTCACCAACAAGATGGGCTAACGGAAGCCAAGGGGGCACTGACTCGCGTCACACTTGGTCTAGTGGGGCTTATCCCACACATCAGTTGTGTCTCTAGCTATCTCTGGAGAGCCCATGCTTTAGAATAAATACCTGCTCATGCTGGAAGCTTGTAAGCCACTTCGTGGCCAGGTTCCCTGTCACTGTGACTGGACCCACTGACAACGTCTTTCCTTGCCTGTGGGTTCCTGTGGATGTCCTTATTCCCAACCACTGGATGGACACTGAATCTTTCCCTCCTTTCCTACTTGGAGCAGGTTTTCCAGGTCTGCTGGGTTTAATTTACCACCCTGTCTTGACTTCCTTCTCCACTGCAAACTCTCTGGGCTGCCTACCTGGTTCTAAGTGGATTTTCTGCTTCATCCTCCACATGTGACTTCGTTGACTTTGTACCCATTGCAAATGGCCGGAGACACCTCCAATGTTGTGTGGCTCAGGATCTTCCTGGTCTCAGTTTCTCAGTTTGATTCACAACTGTCCAGTCGCCACACCAACACCACCATGACATTGTTCTTCAGCCTCTTGGGACTCCTCCTGGAGAAGGATTTGCAGCTGGTTGGTCTCCTCCCTCCAGGTTTGGGATTCTAGGAGATAGAGTTGGGCTTGGGGGATGGGGTATGAATAGGAAGATACAATGAACAGGTACACCAAGTGCTGAGCTCAGATTTGCAAAAGAAATGAGAAAACCTGACCCTCAAGCAAAGGTTGAATAAATGGTTCTTAGGCTCTCGAGCCGACTCTCTCCAGAACTTCCTTTGCCAAGCATCTTTGGGCCAGCCTTTCCTCCTTTCGTTGGTACCTGGCTCCAGCAGGCCCTACCTTACCACTGGTTATGTCTGCAGAGGGGGTTATTCAGGGTCTCGTTCAAGGCTCAGGATGTCACAATGGACGTCTGTCCACCGAAAAGTAATTCCAGGATCCAATTAGTAATTTTGAAAATTAATGGGAGTTAACAATAACAAAATTGGCCCTTTTCAGCCCAGTTACCTCAGTTATTTTAATGATGGTGATTCACCCTTAGCTTGGCACTCAGCCAACAGATGGTCCATTCAGATCGTATCTACATCCTGATGCAGAATCCAGAATTGCTGTTTATTCATTTGGCTGTATTAATGACCAATTTGTGCTCAGTCAATTAGATTAGATCAGTGAGTTAGATCCAATTAGTCTATTCAATTTTTTTTTCCTTTAAAGGAAAAAGACAAGCCATGCCAACCAGTTTTTTAGTATATATTTTTAAAATCACGTGTACCTATTCTGAAGATACCATTGTCTATGGCATGTTTAATGTCATGAAAGTCAAGAAACAGAATTCAAGGTGACCCAAGTGACGATAGACACAGTAGACACTATCTAAAAGGTAGGACACCAAAGGGTGAAAAGAGTTGAGACCGATAGGGAATGCTGGTTGATATGAATCCTATACCAAGAAAATATCACATCTATGTTTAATGTGCTCAGCATTACAGGGGAACATATTTTTGCAGGTTAACTCATGGGGTTTTGAATAAGATGTCAAAAAATTCCAGCCCAACAGAAAATGTAATAGTGATGCATGGAATTTGCACATGAATATCTAGGACTGGCCGTGTGGTGATTATCCTTGGCATTCGTTGGGTATAGTCTTCATTATCACTTTTCTCGGGGAGAGCTAACCCTAGCATGCATTTCCTCTAGCTGCAAATCAGTGACGTCTTTCAGCAAAAAGCACATAATAACCAATGACGTTGGCGTCCCTCCTTTTATACATATTTCAGGTTGGGCCAATGGAGCTGCGGAACTGGAATGGAATTCTAAAACCATGTCTACATAAAGAGGTAGAACCTGTATTTGAAACTTCTTGAGCTGTCAGACAAATAGGATTTATTCCTTGTACTAGTTCCAACTCTAGTTAATCCCTGCTGGCTCTTTGGAGCTTTGTGTGGTGAAGAGAGTTTTGAGGCTATGACCAGTCTCAGCGGGAAAGCGTTCCATAATTGATTAGTGATGTCTGCCATGGGCGCGGGAGGAGAGCGTTATAGCGCGGGATGTTGCTGTAGCCTGTTCTAGCTGCAAGGAGTGACTGAATGCAGTGCCTTGTAGCTAAATGTGTCCTTTTGGAGTTAAAAGTATAAAATGTGCATGCACTTTAACCTGTCATTGCTAACAAATTTGGAACAAACATGGACAAAACCACATTTGATAGTCTAGATGATCATAATAGGATAGCAGCCCCTTAAGGGGGCGACAATTCTCAAGAAGCTATTAAGACATTGAGCGCACATGTGGCCCACACATTTGACTCTTCAATTATGTTTCCAGAATATCTCCTGCGGTGCTTTGAATCTGCTAAGGCTTCCTCCTGGAGGTGTGGCTCGTGACCTAACCGTAAGAATCTGTGTCCTAGAGCGCTTCTGGACATTCAGCTAGTGGGGGAAACATTTCTGAAGTCCTCTCCGAGAAGTACTTTTTCCTTGCAACCACTGGTGACTTAATTAGCTCCAGCTGCCATGACAAAATATCAACAACTGGATGCCTTGGAGAACAGTCTATTTCTCTTAGTTCTAGAAACTGAAAATACAAGATGGCGTCAGCAAGATTGATGTCTGGTGAGAGCTCACTCTTGGGTTACAGGTGGCTCCCCTCTTGTTATGTGCTCACAAGACAGAGGACTGTGGTCTCTTCTTTTTTTTTTAATTTTTAAATGTTTATTTATTTTTGAGACAGAGAGCATGAACGGGGGAGGGGTAGAGAGAGACAGGGAGACACAGAATCCCAAGCAGGCTTCAGGCTCTGAGCTGTCAGCACAGAGCCTGATGTGGGGCTCGAACCCACGAACCGCGAGGTCATCACCTGAGCTGAAGTCAGACACTTAACTGACTGAGCCACCCAGGTGCCCCATGTATTCTCTTCTTATACGTATATTAACTCAGTTGGGGGTGGGCGGTCACCTTCCCAATTTTATCTAAACCTCATTACCTCCCAAAGACCTCATTTCCAAATACCATCATATTGGGGGATAGAACGTCAATGTACACATTTTGGAGGGCCACAAACAGTCATTAGACAACATTTGGTATGTGGTAGAGAGAAGGCAGTTCTATGAGGCCCCAAGTAGGATTCTGGATAGCAGGTCAGAAAGCCTAATTTATTTGTTCGTATTTTGACTAGCACCTAGCAGGGCCCATTAAATATTCATTGAAAGACCGATAGAGAGAATAAATGCTAAGGAATGAATAAATGAATGCAGAGAAGAGGTGATCCCAGGCCAGGCTAGCCGTAGAGGTAACATGAGGTCATTCTTGCCCTCACATGTCTGGCTGATCAGATACAGGCTGCGAAGAGTCCAGAGGATATCAATTCTTAGGTACCCATCCAGTTCTAAAATGATGCAGTTCTGGGGCCACCTGGGTGGCTTAGTCAATTAAGCATCTGACTCTTGAGTTTTGTTTAGGTCATGATCTCATGGTTTGTGGGATCGAGCCCCCACAGTGGGCTCCACGCTGAGTTTGGAGCCTGCTTGGGATTCTCTCTCTCCCTCTTCCTCTGCCCCTTCCTCGCTCATGCCCGCCCCCACCCCCCAATTAAAAAAAAAAGCCACAGTTCTAGAATTCTAATTATGCAGGATGCAAACTTCCTTCACTCCATCTCTAGGTGGGGAATGCCGGAGCAAGGCATTCCCTTTCTTCTGCTTCCTGTTTGGAGTCTCTCTTATTTCACTACAGCAATTGCTTTGAGTTTTGGAAAGGGTCTGAAAAAGACCTTTCCATTTCCAGTATGACCTAAATTGGCATTCTCTAACATCTCTCTAATCAGAGATAGTAGCAAACATGACTTCCTTCCTTCCTTCCTTCCTTCCTTCCTTCCTTCCTTCCTTCCTTCCTCCCTCCCTCCCTCCCTCCCTCCCTCCCTCCCTTCCTTTTCTTTCTTTCTCATCTGCATACATGTTTTCATGATATTTTGGACAGAACACATTACCCTTCCATAGAGTCATGTTGATCAACTGTGAGGTCAGCTGTATCAGTTAAAATGCTTCTAATTGCAGACAGACAATCCAGTGAAAAGAGCTTAATTAAAGTGGGGGTACATTGGCTCAGGTAATGTAAAAGTGCAGGGGTAGGCAGACTTCACAAGGGGTGAGATTCCAGGTTCAAATGGTGCCAACGAGCCTGTGTTTCTTTCCATCTCTTGGCTCAGCCCAGTATGCTGCTGGCTCCTTCCTCGGGAGCAGCTCTGGGTTCTCCCTTCCCAGGGCAAGATAGTTGTCCTGATGCCATGCTGGCTTCCTCTCAGGGGAAAGGAGTGATCATCTTTCTCAGTCCTGCCCACATAAGTTCCCGGTTATTCTATGGGCTTCTGCCACTGACTTACTTTCTCTGGAGTCTCCCAAATAAAGAGTTAAGATGTGCTGTGGGGCTTAAACCTGGGTCCTGTGGAACCCCGGGCAGATCCCATTAAATGAGAGTGATGGAGGCTAAACCTCTGAATAAAGATTTGAGACTCTGGCTCAAAAAAAGGGGGAAAGAATGTTGGGAGAAATAGCATATCAGATGACAAGTTCCCCAAATGCTCAAAGAGCTGGCATCATGGGCTCCAATCCATAAGATTAACTAACCTACGTATGAAGGATTTCACGTGGATGCCAAAAGTCATCCTAACTCGTACAGGAAAAGACTCTAGTCAACTGTATGCTTGGTCTGAACCAATACGTTGATTGGCCTCTTCAACAACAATAAAAATCCAATGTACTCGAATTTTCAGCCGTTAGAACTGTCTAGCATTGAAATTAACGGCCTGAGAAGATAGTTTCTAAGTTGTCACTAGATGTCCTAAAGCAAAAGCTATATAGTCACCTACAGTGATGTCACTGAGGGAATGCGGGGAAGCACAGACTCATTCATTCATTCATTCATTCATTCAACACGTATTTACTGAAAGCCCCTGGTGTATGCTTGGATCTCTTGAAGTAGAGGCTGAGACAAATGTCGACAGGCTCCTTTTCAGGGGAGGAAGCAGGACTGTGCAAATGCAACAGAGGCTCTATAAAACCTTGGCCACAGGGAGCCTGGATCTTTGGAGAAAACGTGGCCCATCAGAGTTCCTGCGTTGAGCTAAAATAGCTAGGCCTTTGTACTTTCCAACTTGATTAGTCATTGGATGTGGGCCACTCAGGGAAGGAAGCCTGTGTTCCTGGAGGAGAAGCCTCTGTCCCTAGAGGAGCTGACAGCTGGAGATGTGTCCTTCTGTGTCCACCACAGTCTACTGTGTGCCAAGCAGTGTTTTGACATTGAAAACACAGCAGTCAACAAAACAGTAGCAAAGCTCAAGCAAGAGCCAGCATTCCAGTGGAAGGTAAGAAGAGAACTTTTTAAAAAATTTTTTTAAAGTTTCATTTAAGTGATCTCCACACCTAACATGGGGCTTGAACTCACGACCCCAGTATCAAGAGTCACATGCTCTTCCGACTGAGCCAGCCAGGCGCCCCTGAGAGCTTTTAGAAAATATTTAAATGGGTGTGTAGCGCTTGGTGATAAATGCCGTGGTGCATCATGGTGAGGAGGAGGTAGCCATGATGGAAGAAGAAAGCAGGTAGTGGTGGGATAGTTATGCTATATTCATCAGGACGTTGGAGAAAGAACCCTGTAGACATCGAGGGCTTGAAGGGGTCCAGGCACTGAGTGAGGGCAAAGGCTTTGAGGACGAGTTAGGACGTCACTGTGGTGGGAGGGAGTAAGGAACAAGCAGTAAGACAGGGGCTTAGAAGAGTAGCAGGGGACCAGATCGGGCAGGGCCATGAGGCCATGGTTACACTCGGAGGCCATGGTAAAGACTCATGGTGGGAAGACACAGCGGTGGTCGTTTGTTAGACACACTGCCTCCGCTTAGCGTCCCGCTTCATAGAGGAGAAAACCAGATCCCATGGCAAGGGTAGGATCAGTACCAAGCTGCATAGGTAGAAATCCTAGAGAAAGTCAGAGTGGAGACAAGATACCGGATATGTCCATTAGGATGCATTGGGCTGCATGTTAGAGAAACTCTAGATTCAAAGAGGCTTCCGTAAAAGGGAATTTAATAATTTCGCATGACTGGGAGACCAGAGTTGTGGGAGCCCTGGGCGCAGTTCCGTGAGTGGCTCAGTAACGCTCCTTCTGTCTTTCCGTCTGTCGTCCCCGGTGTATCAGTCAGGATGGGCTAGGATATGCTGCGATAATAGACCCAATTCCAGTGGCTAAATTTAAGAAGCAGACGTCTAGTTTTACTTCACGTCCATGGCCGGCCACCATTTCTGTAAACTGGGGGACTGTCCCTACTGCCATCAGTCACAGGCTGACAAAGCCACGCCCACACATTGCCAATCACCATGCCAGAAGAAAATGAGAATTCTACGGAGGGTCTGGAAGTGCTGATTAAATGCTCTGGTTCAGAAATAACATACATCATTTCTGCCCACGTTTTGTCCACCCTCCTACTCACAAATGGGCCAGAGATTACAATTCTAATATATGCCCGGGAGGCAGAGATACTCAGCGGCCCTGATGATTATCAAAGGAAGTTATCAGCTTCGACTAAGAACTAGTTGCCCCCCACCCCCACCCTCCACCTCCCTGCAAGGTCAGAACATTCACAGATACAACACTCAAAAAAGTAGAGGAATTCTCACCATTTTTGAGAGCGAGGATCATTTCCCCAGCATCTCCCAACGCTTCTCTCAGTTTGTATTGGCCAGAAATAGATCACGTGTTCATTCTTAACCAACCACTGGCCCAGGGGGAATTATCATGGTTGGTTTAGCCCAACCATGATAATTGGGATCTATCCGATAGGGATTTACCTTCTAGAGCCAGAGGTTGGGTCACTTTCTCTTGAGCCTGTGGGCTGGCTGGCTGAAGTCGGTGCAGGTGTTGAAAAGATAACTCTTCTCTGGCACTTTTTAATGAGTTAAACCCACAAAGGAAGGATACTTTCATATGGGCAACAATTCAGGTATTGCAACCAGAAGGAGAAAATAGAAAAATGGTTGCTGGTGGGCAAATGGATGTTGGTAGGCAACGAACCTGATCTACCACGAAGGGCAGAAGAGGAGGGCTGGGAGTGCCAATAAGAAATATAATGCAGGGGTGCCTGGCTGGCTCAGTCAGCAAACTGTGAGACTCTTGATCCTGTGGTCATGAGTTCGAGCCCCACGCTGCGAGTAGAGATTACTAAAAAATAAGTAAAGCTTAAAAAAAAAAAGAAAAGAAAGATAATGCACTGCAGTGAGGGTTGGAGTGAATAACCTTGAAGATCCTATCCAATCCTGAGATGCCATTATCTTCTGTGAGTCTGTTGACATTCCCTTCTGGGAGCACAGGGGTTCAAATCACATTTGCGGGTGGGACTCTCTGAGGACCCAAACCCATTTCCCTCACTCAGCACCACCAATCAAATCTTATTAAAGTTCTACATGAGGAAGATACGCTTCTAACCCATTGCTAGGTTGCTTCCAGACGTGGGGTAGGCAATTCTGGAATAAAGAAGGGGCGGGGAGGTGGCCGCGAAAGCTCAGGGGAGAGGAAAGGAAGTAAGTGACTTAAAAATTGCACATAGTCGGGGCGCCTGGGTGGCTCAGGTCACGATCTCGCGGTCTGTGAGTTCGAGCCCCGCGTCGGGCTCTGGGCTGATGGCTCAGAGCCTGGAGCCTGTTTCCGATTCTGTGTCTCCCTCTCTCTCTGCCCCTCCCCCCGTTCATGCTCTGTCTCTCTCTGTCCCAAAAATAAATAAACGTTGAAAAAAAAAATTAAAAAAAAATCTTTTTTAAAAAATAAAAAAAATTGCACATAGTCTAAAAGTCAAGAATATGTTCTTATGATTTCCAAATGTATATCTTTTCTTGTCTGCTCTCTGGAGCTTGAAGCCCTTGTCTTCACCCTGGGCATCGACTACCAATAACCGACTTCAGCCCTTCGTCAACTTTTACGTGCATCAGGAGAACAGCTTCCAGATTGCTCTTCTGTGCCGTGGTCCTTACTCCGGTCCACTTAAGACATCCAGCGATTGGGTCAATCTGACAGTGTCCTCCCCTGGAGCGGAACCCACCAATAGCTCTGGAGGGTTCTGCAGTGGAGGGAATGGGGTGGAGGGAACGGCGTGGGGGCAAGTGCACAGGAAGAGGGAGGGAGGGGCATCCCAGAATCCGCCCCTGGTGCCTTGGAATCCGGGCTCCAGCTCTCCCATTCATCCATTCTGGAGTTCCGAGGAGCGGTTCTCTGCCTTTCTGGCACGGGGGATCCTCAGTTCGGATCACGCAGGAGCCGGACCTAACAGCCTTCCCACAATCTCTACGGCCCACGCTCTTGACAACGGCCCCTGCCTTCAACCTAAGCCACCCCGGCACTTGCACAAAAGGTCGGGACACACAGGCAGAATCCTGGCAGTGGCCGCTGCTTTTTGTTCTCATTTCCTCCATCTCCTCCATGGACACACGCCAAAGATGATGATTATGACTCCCTCTTGAGGTGGCCTCAAGGCTTCGACTTGGACCCGGGACTCCTTTCCACAGATCCCATGGGCAATCACACAGGAACACTTCTCTCTCCGCACCCTCCCCCCCCCCCCCCCCTTCACCTACAGCAGATGCATTTCAAAGCTGAGTCTTAAGAGGCTCAGGCAGCTTCTTCCAACTCCGCCTCAACGCTCTGGAAAAAGTCCTTGAAAGAGGCAATAAAAGGTGCCACCCAGCGCCGGGGGGCGGCTTGCGCCCGTGTTAGGGTTGCGGTTGGGGTCCTGGGAGGGGGGGGCAGGAGAGTGACTCAGGGCGAGAGACCGCAGGCCCCGCTCACAGGCAGCCCCACCACCTCAGACAAGCCACTTGACCCCTGGCCTCAGTTTAGGGACCTGTAGCAATGGGTTTGGCCTCCTCCCGCCGCTGCGAGCGTCGCCACTAGGGAGAGGCAAAGGCTTGCAGATCCCCGAGTCCCCGAGCGGGACTCGGGGAAGGTGGGACCCGCGCCCAGGGCGGCGCGGGGCAAAGGCGGCGGAGGTCTGGCCCAGCCGCGGGGCCGGCTCCGGAAGGGACGCTCCCGCCCCGCTCCCGGCCCCCTCTCCGCCTCCAGGCTCGCCGTTTCCAATAACGGGAGTCCTGGGCTTCGGTGACGCGGAGCTTCAAGTGCCGCCGAGAGTGGGGAGCGGCGAAGAGGAGCCGCCCCCACCCCCCAGGCGTGTAAACGTGGGCGGCGGTGAGCGGCCGCCTTCCCTTCCCCTCCCCTCCCCTCCCCTCCCCTCGCGGCGCTCCCGCGTGTGCGGGTGTGTGAGTGCGTGTGTCTCCCTCGCTCCCTCCCGCACGCGCTCCGGCCGCTGCGCTCCCTCCCGCCGCCGCCGCCGCCGCCGCCGCCGCCGCCTCTGCAGTCGCAGCCGGGCATGGTGAGTGAGTGAGGGCCGGCCGCCGCGCGCCCCCCGCCGCAGCCCGCTCCGTCCCGGGGAGCCAGCCCGCGGCGGGAGCGCGCTGCGGGGCCGGCGGCCCGTGCGCCCTCGGTGGCCGGCGCGCAGGGCCGCCGGGCCCCCCGTCTCGCCGCGCGGGCTCCGCGCCCCTCCGGCCCCGAGCCCGGCTCGTCGAGGGCGGCGCGCTCCCTCCCCGCCCCCCGCCCCGCCCCGTGACCGGCTCCCCGTCTTGTCCCGCAGGACCCGCCCGGACGGGACCACGCCGCCGCCGCCGCCGCCGCCGCCGCCGCCGCCCGGAGCCGCGCTTCAGGTCCCGCCTGAGCCGCGCCGCCGCCGCCGCCGCCGCCGCCGCCGGCGGGGGATGGGGCTGCCCGGGAGGCGCGCCGAGCCCGCAGGGGGAGCGCGGAGCCGGCGCGCAGCGTGAGCGCCCGAGCAGCCAGCGCCGGGCCGGTCCGTGCGCACCGCGCGCCGCCGCCGCCGCCGCCGCCGCCCGCGCCCCGATGGCGCCATCGCCCCGGCGCCGCTGAACGCCCGCGCCGCCGCCCTCGGAGCCCGGCGGCCGGGGAGCGGCCTGCCGCGGAAGCCCGCCCGCGCGCCCTCCCGCCCGGCCCCGCCATGGCGCTGCGGCGCCTCCTGCTGCTGCTGCTGCTGCTGCTGCTCTCGCTGGAGTCCCTGCACCTGCTGCCCGGCGCCCGCGCCGCCCGCGGCCGCGCCGCCAACCGGACCCTGAGCGCCGGCGCCGCTGCCGTCGGGGGCCGGCGGCCCGGGGGCGCCCTGGCCCGGGGCGGCCGGGAGCTGAACGGCACCGCCCGGGCGCCCGGCGGCCCCGAGGCGGGGAGCCGGCGGGGGCAGCCCGCGGCGGCGGTGGCGGCGGCCAGCGCGGCCGTCACCTACGAGACGTGCTGGGGCTACTACGACGTGAGCGGCCAGTACGACAAGGAGTTCGAGTGCAACAACAGCGAGAGCGGGTACCTGTACTGCTGCGGCACCTGCTACTACCGCTTTTGCTGCAAGAAGCGCCACGAGAAGCTGGACCAGCGCCAGTGCACCAACTACCAGAGCCCGGTGTGGGTGCAGACGCCCAGCACCAAGGTGGTGTCGCCGGGGCCCGAGAACAAGTACGACCCGGAGAAGGACAGGACCAACTTCACCGTGTACATCACCTGCGGGGTCATCGCCTTCGTCATCGTGGCCGGCGTCTTCGCCAAGGTGTCCTACGACAAGGCCCACCGCCCTCCGCGGGAGATGAACATCCACAGGTGAGAGGTCCCGCTCCCCGAGCCTCCCGCCGCCTCGCCTCGCCTCGCCCCTCCCTCCTGTCGTGCGTCCCCCCCTGCCCGGCCCGGCCCTTCTTCATTCACCCTCGGCCGCGGCGGCGGCGGCGGCGGCGGCGGCGTCACCACCACAGCTCTCTGGCTCTCCGAAACCCAGCTTCTTTCTCCCTTGCTCCCCTGACATGCGATAAATCACAGCCCTCTTTCCTTTTTTCACCATTTCTGCAGATCCCAGAACGCATGCTTTGGTGGCAGGGGCAGAGTAAGGAGCCGTGGAACTCGTGGAGTTGGAGTATAAGAATTTTACCAATTGTAGAATTCTGGATGGCCGGGCGGGACTGGGGGAGGGGGGTGGCGGTGGCGGTCCAGGGTTCAGTTTTCCAGGCAAGTGGGCACTTTGGCATAGGTTTCTCTTGCGTTCGGTTTTCTGAGTGGAACCAGCACAGCGTCTTTCAGTCTAGGGTTCTGAACAATGCCGGCAGCTGACAGGAGAGAGAGTACCAAGCGATTTAGTATAAATCGCATGTTCTCTGGGTGTGAGAGCTGGGGGTGATCCGGAAAGGATGTTTTCCCCCCCCCCCGGTGAGAAGGGGTAAAGATCTATCTATCCGTTCCGAGTGGACCAAGGGCAGATGGTCTCTCTTCATTACATCCTGCCCAAATGGGATGCTCGTTTTCTTGCGGAGATTGGAGGACTTGTTCTTTCAAACCCTGTAGGCAGAACTCTCCGAGTGAACATTCTTGCTGTGCTAAACCTGGTGGGCAGCGTTTCCAGCTTACGTTAGGGGGGCGGTGGGGGAAGCCTCCTACCAAAACTTACGCCAAGAGCACAGAATATGCTAGTGCCTGGTCCTACCCTGACTGCCTCCCACCCCACCACCCTAGCCCCCAGTGAGTCCTTAGGGAGGTCGGAGCCCAAAGAACGGGGAAACCAGACTGTCTTCACCGCTCGGGGACCGATGCACCCAGGGGAGGCAGAGTTAGCTCTGTTTCTAGTCCCCTGGTGGTGGTGATGAATGAATGACCAGACTTGGTTCAGCAGAGTCTTTCGGGGAAACAAACCGTGCCCCAGGACCTGCCTCTGGTTTTGGCACATGGTGCGGGCACCGGCTGGTAACTGGGACCCCCCTCCCGCTGACCCGTCCTGTTTGTGAGTTTGCCTAGCCAGTCCCCACCCTGAGCCATATACCTGAAGCTCATCTCTACACTCTGCTGGTTATCCTTCTGGCCTGGAAACCTCCTTCCCTTGCTACTGTGGACGTAAATCATCGGTACCTTGATGAAGAGAGAGAAAGGAGGATAGAAATTTCTGGGCATGATTTTTTTTTTCTTCCTTTAAAGCTGTTGAGAAAAGATGATGTTCCCTGGCAGGTTTTATGGAGTCAGACGCACGAAGTTTGGGTACTTACACAGTGACATTCTTGGGTGTCAGGACTGGGTGCTTCCAAAACCGTTCGTAATTTTCACTCGTCACCCCAAGGTGCCACTGACCCCCCCCATTGCCCCCCATCTTCTCTTCCAGGTAGTGAGTCTGTGCCTGGCTGGTCCTGGGGGCTGATGGAGGGATTGAGACAATGATGTGTAGTCAGCCGGTGTCCCCTTTGGATTCTCGCTCTTGGCTCCTCTTGGAAAGCAGAGAAGGAATTGCCTGTGAAGCAGGTGGTCCTGGTCCAAATCGTCCCCCTCTCTGTGCCTTCAGGCCTCTTCACCTTTCTCCTGGGCTCCTGGCCTCTCACGCTGCCTTCCCACTATGGCTGTGGCCTCCTGCTGGCTGGTGCCCACAGACCTTTCTTTGGGTTTCTTTCTTCTCTGAGCCTTTGTTCTGTGCTCTCTTAGACGGAGCCTTCCCCTGCCCTGACCTTGATGACCTGAATTGAGTCATCATGACCTGGGAGGATGCTAACGGCCTTTGGATGCTGGCGCTGGCCTGTGTTCTCCAGGCCTGTGACCCTGGAGATGTCCCTGTCCCTCTCGGTGATTTTTCCCCTCCCCTCCCCATCCCACCGACCCCCTTCCCCAACCCCAAACTAGGGTGCTGGCCTGTGTGTGGGTGGATGGCCCTGTGGCTGGTGATGCGATTAGAGCAGTTTGTCTCTGGGGTCGGGGAAGGCAGGTGACCAGGGTAAGGGAGCTGAATTCAGCCTCAGACCATTATGTAAATAGGGGACGTTTCTGCCTCAAATTCACCTCCTGATTTTATTCAGTTCACAGCACCTCTTCCAGCAGCTGCAATGTTGCCTGCTCAAGGCTTTGGAAACCACCATACTGATGCTTGTTAAGTAGGGGATGATGCCTGTCTCTGTGTTTGGGGGAAGGGGACGGATGAGCTACTCATCGAGGACATTCCATGAGTGACCTTGGGCAGCGGGGGGGGAAACTCCGTGTCTGGCCCTGGGTGACTCAGGCACAACAGCATCCCATCTCCGCCCCCCGCCCCCCCCCCCCCCCCCACCAAGCGTGTCAGGGTGAGTGTGCACATTGAAGGTTGCTCCTCCCCGACTCCTGGGTGTGTTCCCATGAGTTGCTTCACTTTGCTCACACTTTAAGAGGTCACCGCTTGCCATCCTGGGGAGTTTTTCACGCAGCTGGTCTTGTTGGGAACCAGGGTAGGGAAAAGCGAAGAGACCAATATCCCCACCGTAGTGAGTTTTCCCCCAGGGCAGAGCCGGGAGGAGGAAGGAGGCTCACTCTTCAGAGGTCAGCGGAGGAAGCGGGACGTGCGTCTGGTTCCATGTGCCTTGAAATAGTTCAGCAGAGACGTTTCCGTTTCTGAAAAAGGCAAAGAATGTATTCCAGGGCCTGATCCTCTCTCTGGTAGATGGCTAGCTGGGCCGGCAGGGGCTGGGGCCCAGGGAGGAGAACCGCCTCCTTGAAAGGGGTGTTGGTGGCAGGGTCGGAAGGGGTGAGAGGGAGGAGAGAAGGGAGGCTGCAGCCCTGAGATCAGCCATCTGCCTCCTCCTGGTGGCCCCGGGCTGGCCAGCCCTCCGCCTGCCCTGGGTACACATTCCTCAGAACAGGGCTTGCTTTCACTGCTCCGGCCCCCGAGGGGAAAAGCAGATTTAGTCTTTTCCAGAAGTGATTAGACCTGGCCATCCTGTTTCTGTGGAAGTCAGCGTCTGTAGGGGAAACTCTCAGCTCTCCGGTGATTCTGATAGATGAGCAAAGTCACACTCAGCTGGGCCCCAGGGAGAAAGTGACGGCCAGAGGGATCAAAGGCAGAGCTGTGCTTTGGATCTGGGGAGCCACCGGATGCCGGGTGCCCACCTTTCCCGGCCGGAAGCCCGTTTCCCACCCGGATCTCTACCTCGCCTTCCCCTGTTCACCTTCCCCGGGCTGAGGCTCGAGCTGGTAAAACCTCAGGCACCGATTTGAATGCTTCTTGAGCGGTCTCTGTCTGCATCGCTTCCTGGTTCCTGGGGCTCTTTGCTCAGTGAGGGCTGCCCGCCCGAGGCACGGCTTTGACCCAGCAGCCGGCCCTGTCTGAGCATCTCACATGCAAACCTGTTTCTTCCTCCTCCCCCAGAGTTGATTCATTAGCGTCCTCGACATGAGAATCTCCAAGGGAAGAACCATAGCTTTAATGGCTACTTAGCAGATGAGGTCTGAAGCCATTTGGGTGACCTAGTTCAAGGGGGTGGACCCAGACCTGCCCTGGGTCCCCCCGCTGTACGGGGGTGGAGGAGTTTGGGGTTGGGGGGGGGGGTCGTGCTCAGGGTTGCGGGCCAAAGAACCTGAGCAGATGTTACCAGGAGAAAGAAAAAGCGACAGGAGGTGACCCTACAGCCGTCGGGAGGGTCCTGTGTCTTTGGACTCCTCTGGTTGTTTCTAGAAGAAGCCAGGGAACCCTTTGTTCCCCCTTTTCTCTCTCTAGAAATTAATTACAAATTAATTACAAACCCAAAGAGGTCTGTTCTGTGTGCACAGACCCGGTAACTGTAATAGCAGGACCCCTTTGCTGGCTGATTTCGTGAGGTTCTCTTCGTAGGTTCCCGGGCCATGAATTGTCAGAGCACCCCCCCAAACACCCCCATTTTTGGAAGCACCGTGAGCTCATTCTAACGAGTCGATCTAAACAGAGAGTCAACTTTTTTATTTTATTATGTTTTACTTCAAACAGAGCAGTTGCAAGGACAGGAAAAAGAAAATCTTGCCTTGGATGGAAGGCCCCCCTTTAATGTTTTCTGTTTCTGCGGGGGGGAAAGCAGTGAAATTGGGGAAGGGTTCAGGAAGGCTCATGGAAGAGGGTTTAGGGAAGGTAATGGGGTGAGAAGTGGACACAACGTGTATTCCTTCTTCCACGGACAAGTCCCACTCACCTGCTGGGGGCCAGCTCTGTTTATAACCACAGAACGTATAAGCCTCTAAGGTGTGTGTGACCTTGGACACATGAGGCCAGCAGAACTCATTCTTAAAAAAAAATTTTTTTTTAATGTTTCTTTATTTTAATTTTTTTCTTTCAATGTTTATTTACCTTTGAGAGACAGAGAGAGACAGAGCATGAGCAGGGGAGGGGCAGAGAGAGAGGCAGACACAGAACCCGAAGCAGGCTCCAGGCTCCGAGCTGTCAGCACGGGGCCTGTCGAGGGGCCCGAAGCCATGAACTCTTGAGATCATGACCCGAGCAGAAGTCAGATGCTCAACCGGCTGAGCCACCCAGATGCCCCAGTTCATTCTTGATTTTAACCTGTCTGCCACGCAACTACTTTTCAAAAACCCAGCACTTTGAGGGTTCCGCCTGGCATGTTGCTGGCTGTCTTTTGCCCTCTCCGGCGCCCACCCCCCCCCCCGCCCCCGCCCCAGCCCAGGAGGCGTGCACATCGGTCCCCCTTCCCCACCCACAGCCGCACCCCAGGCTCTGAGCACATTCCTTGGGAAGAGCCTACCCACAGTGCTAGGCTGCCAAGACACAGGTAGAGGAAAAAGTCCGTTTCACTGTTTTCAGCCTGTTTTAATGAGAGATCAGATCGACTGTGCAGTTGATTCAGATCCATTGTGCAGGAAGCAATGGTTCAGACAGCTGAAAAAGTGTGCTGATGGAAAGAGGTTAATTCACCAGCCCCAGGCAGACATGCCCACGAAGGATACGGAATAGAAGGGAACCACACCAAAGGAAGCTTCCTCCTTCCTCCCCCTGCACTGCCTGATGTCTCCAGGGCCTGGCAGGATTGATTGCCTTTAGATCTTAACTTTCTGGCTCCTCTTCCGTAGTGAGTTAGAATCCCCACCACACGCTGAGAGAGCAGCCAGCCACTGGCTACTGAGTCCCCGCATAATCTGCTTTTTAAATTGTGAATTCAGGTGTGGTTTGTTCCATCCTGTGGCGATGGGTGGGGGGGTGGTTCTGGAGGACTATATTAGAGTCTACGTTGAATTCATTAAAAAAAAAATTTTTTTTAAGTTTATTTTATTTTTGAGAGGCAAACAGTGCGAGCGGGTGAGGGGCAGAGAGAGGGAGACAGAATTCAAAGCAGGCACCACAATGTCAGTGCAGAGCCTGATGTGGGGCTCGAACTCATGAACTGTGAGATCATGACCTGAGCCAAAGTCGGATGCTCAACCTACTGAGCCACCCAGGCGCCCCTAAGTTCGTTCTTTGAAGTATCTTCTTCTGCGGTGATCCCCCCACCCCCTTTCTCTATGTTGGGAAACGCCAGCCCATTGTTTTTCCGAGTCACATTTCTGACCTCGTGTTTCTAGTAGGTACTGCAGACCGGGAGGAGGGATTGGTTTATCTGCAGACCCTCAGAGGGTCTTGGTCCCTTGGCCTTGAACAGGCTTATTTCATACACGTTCAGGATAGATTGCGCCTGTCCATTCTTGTTCTTTTTTATCTCTACAAGTAAAACCATGGGCACCTGGGTGGCTCAGTCGGTTGAGTGTCCAACTTCCACTCAGGTCATGATCTCGCGGTTCGTGAGTTTGAGCCCCGCGTCGGGCTCTGTGCTGACACCTCAGAGCCTGGAGCCCGCTTCGGATTCTGTCTCCCTCTCTCTCTACCCCTCCCCGGCTGGCGCTTTGTCTCTCTCTCCCTCAAATGTAAATAAGCAGTAAAGAAATTTAAAAAAGAAAGAAGTGAAACCAAAACATTCTGAAAAGGCCTGGTAATATAGTTGACCCTTGAATGACTCTGGTTTGAACTGTGTAGGTCCATTTATATGTGGATTTTTAAAAATTAATTAATTAATTTTTTAGTTTTATTCCGCACTTTTTTTGTTTTGGTTTGTTTTTATTTAAAAAAAATTTTTTTTTAATGTTTATTTATTTTTGAGACAGAGAGAGACAGAGCATGAATGGGGAAGGGGCAGAGAGAGAGAGGGAGACACAGAATCGGAAGCAGGCTCCAGGCTCTGAGCACAGAGCCTGATGCGGGGCTCGAACTCACAAACCGTGAGATCATGACCTGAGCCGAAGTCAGACGTGTAACCAACTGGAGCCACCCAGGCAGCCGTATTTTATTATTTTTTTTTAATTCACATCCAAATTAGTTAGCATGTGGCTCAACAATGATTTCAGGAGTAGATTCCTTAGTGCCCCTTACCCATTTAGCCCATCCCCCCTCCCACAACCCCTCCAGTAACCCTCAGTTTGTTCTCCATATTTATGAGTCTCTTATGCTTTGTCCCCCTCCCTGTTTTTATATTATTTTTGTTTCCCTTATGTTCATCTGTTTTGTCTCTTAAAGTCCTCATATGAGTGAAGTCATATGATACTTGTTTTTTCTCTGACTAATTAGCATAATACTTTCCAGTTCCATCCACGTAGTTGCAAATGGCAAGATTTCATTCTTTTTGACTGCCGAGTAATACTCCACCGTATAGATATACCCCACCTTCTTTATCCATTCATCCATCGATGGACATGTGGGCTCTTTCCATACTTTGGCTATCGTTGATAGTGCTGCACATTGGGGTGCATGTGTCCCTTCGAAGCATACTTGGATTTTCTTAACAAATTATTATTTTTTTATTTTATTTTTGAGAGAGAGAGAGAGAGAGGGCTAGTGTAGGGGAGAGGGACAGAGGAAGAGAAAGAGAAAGAAAATCCCAAGCAGGCTCCAGGCTCAGTGCGGTGCCCGACCCGGGGCTCGATCCCACAACCCTGGGATCATGACCTGAGCCGAAATCAAGAGTCGCACACTCAGCGGGCTGAGCCGTCCAGGTGTCCCTGTCCCTGGGTTGTCAGCTGCACGAGTCATTGCCCCTAACCCCTGCCTGGTTTGCTCAGGGCTCAACCTTCTTTCCATTATTTTGTCGTCCGTTACAGAACCGTTGAATTTTTTTGCAGGCCAAGTCAGCAGCCTAACGTCCTGATTTTATAAGTGAGGCAGCTGACACGCAGGGAGGTCAGATCACAGTGCCCCGGGGTGGGGGGAACAGCTGGGGGTGGTGAGCTTGACCTGGAAGCCGAGGGCCACTCTGCGTCCCGGGCCCACTCTCTTGCCTGGTTGCCTCTCAGCCTTGTCTTGCGCAGTGAACGTCTATTATTGTCTTAACGCTATGCACCTGTTTCGGAAACCCTGTTACGGTCTTACGCTTCGCACCTGTTTCTGAGTCAACACCGGATAACTTCCCGATACTTAGGGATGTGAGCGACGGCCTTCTTCCTTCTCTTCCTTCCCTGACTTTCTTTGGTCCCTCCTCATTCAATTTTACGGTCCCCTAAAGTGATTTCCGTCACACTTCCACGGTCGCCTTGTAGTTTTCCCCACGTCCCTTTGTAAAGGGCAATAACCTGACCTAAGCACACTCCTTGCATAAGATCTAAGGAATGCAGACCATCGAAGAAGGGAGATGCCCCGCAGGCCAGAAGGTTGTGAGCCGGGGCAGTGGACCATCAGGTAAAACCGGAGGCCGACGTCTGTGATTCAGAAGGTGCGGTCTGAACGCTTTCTCTCTCTCCCAGAGATGGGTGGGGACGCAGCCTTCTAACCAGGTCAACGAGTTTTGGTTTTGCCAGAGACCGGGAGACCTCCAGGCAGCCCCCCCTGGGGCCCAGGTGCGTGTGATTTCAGATGGCCCCCTGCATACAAGACAGCTCTGTGGGCCTCAGAAACGCATTCACTGGTGTGGGCCTTGCCCCTTCTCAGCTCTGGGCCACCATCCCACAGGGGCGAGGTGGATACAAGGTGAGGGGGCTGAAGGGGCTTCAGGGACGTGGCTAACGAGGCTGGAAATTTGGGTCTGACCATTACATGCAATTCACCTCCGCGGCCTGCAGTTTGGAGCCTTTGCCTGATTCTGTGTACCTCTCCTAAACGTGTCCCCCTTCTAAGCAGTCACCTTGGGAGGCCACACGCCGACTCTCCCCCGGACAGTGTTGTCATAGTGTTTTCAGAGCCCATGGCACGTCATCTTGACTCTCTGTAACGGGGCACATTTTTATCCTCTTGGGCTAAGATCTGATTCTTGTAAGAGGCGCTAAGTCACGGGGCGGAGGCCGACGAGCAGAATCGGCGATCGACTGGTTATTGACGGAAGTAAAGAGTGCCTCCAGTAATGAGGCCCGCTGTCCTAGGATCCACATCAGCTGTCTCCAGAGGCCGAGCCCAGGAGAGGCGCTCGGGTGATGAGTGGTGGGGCCCGCAGGTCAGAGCCCGGTTCTCCGTGGCGGCCACTTCTCAGGGGCCGCACCTCCCCGGCCGTAGGACATTCAGCTCTGCGTTTTATCGGTGTGTCGGGGCAGACCTCGCGGGAGCTGGAAAAAGAAAGGAGTTGAATATGCAGGAAATAGTTCAAATGACTGCCCAGAAAGGGAGGGGAAAAAAAGAAAAAGAGAAAAAAAGAATGTCCCACATTTCTTCAAGAGATAGTAGTCAGATAGCTCAATTTAGATTCCTCATTTGATTCTGAGGGTACAGGGACCCAGTTTCCTCGGAATGCATGCGGCCCGGCTTGGGGTCAGAGCCGGGCTTCTCAGTGCTCTCCCTTTCCTGCACGTGGATGTCACCACCTGTGCAGTTTGGCATTCGCGTGAGGTCCCCGCCGGGGCCGGACAGCCGTCGAGGAGGTAGAAATGTTTGCAAGCACGGGAACGTGGGGCTTCCCGTGAGAATTGCCTGTAGGTTCCTGACATGCGTTTACTGGGCCCCCAGGTCCCCCAAGAGTACAGTCACTGTGCGAGATTGGTCACAGAAGCGGAGCGAGGGTGGGGCAGGTGACAAGGGGCCACAGGGGCAGTTTGTGGCTGATTCTTGCGTTTTTTGGTGGCGGGGGGGGGGGGGGCGCCGTGGTGGTGGTACGGCGGGTGGGCTGATGTTTCCATCAGGAGTTAGCGGGACGGTGAGGTGGCCCTCCTGCTGTGTGGGCTGAGGCAAAGCCTCTGGGCACTCTTGGACCCTGGGAGGAGCCAGCCCTGCTCTGTGGCTGGGGAGCCAGCTTCCTCGGCTCAAAGGTCAGGATGGTGGGGAGGTTTGTTGCCCAGAAGCCTACACGAGCCCGTCACCTGTGCACCTGCAGAGAGCTGGTGTCGAGGAGGGCCGGAGGCCTCGGTTAGCTGAGGGCTCAAGGTCACGTGGATGAAGCGGGGGATGGGGGGGGTGGTAGGGAGACTCTTGGGAGAGTGCTCAGTCCCCAGGGCTTGCTCTGTGTCTGGAACCCTGCTGTGCACTGGACCTAAGCTGCCTCCGTGCGTCTTTCCTTCACCCTCCGGGGATAGGTGCCCATTGAACAGACGAGGAAATCAACTCAAAGAGGCTTAGTAACTTGTCCAAGGTCGCACGGCTAGAGCTGTGCCAGTCTCCATCTCCTTTGGGGGCCAGCTGGCTCTCATCTTCCCAGATGTAAACGGGTCACCCAGATCAGGGTACTGCAGACCCGGGCTGGTGGCCTCGCTTGCATTGCCTGCAGGGCACAAGGCCACCAGGGTGCGGTGCAAAGGCTTGTTTTCAAGAATGGGTTATATTGGTCGAGGATAGCGAAGGTGATGCAAAGAAAATGTAAAAAATCAGAGAACAAAAAACCCAAAGCCACACACCCCAATTCCAATGGAGAACCAACAGCAAAACACAAAACACAAAACAAAACAAAAAAACAACAACAGACCTTTCCAGTATTGGCAGAACCCCGGGGCAATGCTGCACGAGTCCCAGCTCTGGAATAATAGGGGCACTAGGGAGAAGAAATGATTTGGGGGCAAGATGATGGACCTCGGGCCATTCCCAGTTTTAATTACTGAGACATACGGCTCAGAAACAGCTCCATTTATCACCGCCCCCCACCCCCACCTCCCTGCCCCATTTATAACCAGAGCACCGTGCACACAAGACAGAGTTTCAGCCAGCTCACTGCTGCTTCCCGCTCCCGTCCTGTCCTTCCCCCGTTTCCGTTTTCCTAGCCGTGCTTCCTAATTCCTCATTCTTTCCAGGTGTTTCTCTGTTTCTTGTGACCTCAGGTCCTCTGTCCTGAAAGGCTCGCTCAGAGGAAGGCATCCTGGGGAACCCTCAGCGCCCCGGGCTTTCCTCCCAAACTTCTGTTGACCTGGTCGTGGCCATGGTGGTGGGGCTGGCCTGCAGCTCTGGAACAGGGTCTCTGACCGGGGCACTTACCTGCTTGAGGTGGGTGTGGGAACCATTTCTCTAGAAAATGAACATGGATGCCACCACCTGTGCAGTTTGGCATTCGCGTGAGGTCCCCCCTCCCAGGGAGGGGGGGTTCCTGAGCCCTGTTTCCAGTAACCCCCCCCCCAGCCCCCACCCACTTCTGGTCACAGGAACAGGAGACGCCTTGATCACCCTGGCCCAGAGCCGCTGTCCCCACCTCGAGACCGTGGAGGCCGAGTTCCAGCCAGGCTCTGGGTGGCTACAAGGTTGGCCCTGCTCCCCGGCGTTTGGGAGAGGAGTGTGTGCTCTCTGCCGGCTTCCCAAACACTCATTATTCCTTGCTTTTTTGGCATTTGGTCTCGTGTACTGTTCCCATTAGCTCCGGCATTAAAGTCTCATTACTTAGGACATCTGTCCTCTGGACATATTCGCGGCCCCCTTAGCCAAATGTCCTCTTCTGGGAAGTATGCTTTCCACTCTGTCCCCTTTTCCAGCTTCCTTCGGTCTGGCTGCCCCAGGGAGGAGGGATTTGAACCCGAGAGGGCCCCCCCCCCGGAGGAGGAGGGGCGGCTGTTGATGCTGAGTGGCATCTGAGAGTGTGTTTCAGAGCCCATCAGCTCCTCCCATTTGGAGGTCTTGGAAATGCAGACCCTTGCTGTCATCCCTCGGTAGGGCAGGAATGGACGCAGAACGCCATAATAGCAAAGGAGCTATTTCCAGGAGAACTTTCCTAGACCAGCCTTGGATCCCATCAGGCAGGAACTCAGTCCTCAGTCACCCTGATGTCTGGGCCTCCTGTAAACCCACCTCTCGGGCGCTGGGAGGCAGGTGGGTGAATCAGGATTCCAGCCACCCTGTCGGACTGGCAGCTGACACTCTGTGACTTTCTACTGTGTCCTGAGGAGTTCACTCCCTCCCAACTTTGCCAGGGGATGATCCCCCAGAGGCTTGGGGGAGGGGGGTGGGGTGGGGGTGGGGCTCTTGATGCTGTGGGAAATCATAGCGCCTTTCTGTTCTGCGATCATCAGCAGCCAGTTTTTCTTGCCCACCTCCTCTCCCAGCCTCAAGCGTTCATGAAGAGAGTCGGGTCTGTCGCTTCTGTCTCTCTCCCTCTTTCAAGTCTGATCATTAAAATGTGTCTTCTCCTTCCCGCGGGTGTCTTTGTCCACTCTTGCTTGTTTCTTCCTTCTTTCCTTCTTTTGATCTCTCTACACTTCTGTTAAGATGGTGGTGGGGGGAGAGGTTCCTTTGCTTCCTTTGCTCTCTCCCTCTCGTCCTCCTTGAATTTATCCCGCTCTAACTTCATTAAACTGCATCGATTCAGACTCTGCTGATTCAGAAATTATCCAAATCGGACCTGGGCGAAGTTGTTCTTTCCTCTGTCTGACAAAAACCTGTGACAGACTGATTAATGGTGAAGATTGTGCAGGGCCCATACACCACGCGGAAGGACAGATTTTTCCAGCAGGCTCTTCCGTAGACCATTGGCATGCTAATTACAAATCTTTCTCACCTAGTCAATGATGTAGCTGTCTGAAGATCGGTTTCTGTTTCCCAGCCTAGTTTGTAATCCTGCAATGGCCCCGGGAAGCAGTAAAAATGCATTTCCTTTAGAGCGTTTTTTTTTTTTTTTTTTTTTTTTTTTGTAATTTCCATGTCTATTTCCTCGATTGGGATTAGCCTGCTGGAATCCGTGATGCTTGACCTCAGGCTGCTTCAAAGTCCCTTCTTAATTCCCTCTGGGAATGCCTGCTGATTTCCCCTTCTTGTTTCTTTTCCCCTGTCTTTCCCGGAGTTTTTAACATCTGGAAACTCTCTCTTTTTCAGCTTTGGGAGTGGAGAGTCCTGCCACGACCCAAAAGGTTCACCTCATTTCCTCTTCCCACAGGGTGAGCAGCTGGGCACCGGGGTTTATTAGGAACCTGGAGGTGGACTTTGGACAAGTGGCTTTGTCACTTCCAAGAGACCGTGAGCTCTGTCTCTGCTGCTTCTGTGCTTTCTCAATTGCCCTTTTCTGCCCAAGGAGCCTGCTCGTACATCACTGTCTCCAGCACCACAGTTTGGATTGAGGAGACAGCGTTGTAGTCTAATGCAGGATGTGATGGGAGGTGCCTAGACTGTACCCAGCCCCTTATAGGAAAGGAAAGGACTTTGACCTTTCTCTGCATGTGTGGTGCTCCACGGACACCTGCATAGCCCCCATTCTTTCACTTTTGGGGCCATCTTCCATCTTTCTGTGCCTTGAAGCATTTCCTGGGAGCTAAGAGGCAGGCTAATCCCAACCAGGGTTGCTTTCCGTGCCCATGACCTTGGGTATGAGTCCCTCAGCCAGCCCCCACTCCGGTCTGTTAGCCTGGCTGTGGGATGGGACCTGTTAGGTGGTGCAGGTGAGTTCTTCCCTGGCTCATTCTGATCTCAGCATACCTGCGAAAGTTCCGGAAAGCAGAGAGTACATCTGTCCTGTGAGTTGCAGACAGCCCTGGGGAAAATGTACTCTCCCTTCAGAGGAGAATGCTACCTGCAAATGTCTTCCTGTGGCTGCTTGGTTTTAGCATCCTAAACTCATAGAATCTCTTGGGTGAGAGGGACTTAAGAGGTGTTTAGTGCCTCTCCAGGTCCCCCTTCTCTTCTGCAAGTGCGTCGAGAGCTGGGCTCCCTCTGTGCCTGGAGGAGTCCATGGGTTCAGAGGACACAATTCTTGGTAATTCTGATGGGGAGCTAACAGTGGCTTTCCGGCACGAGACGTACCTAGTGGACAAGCCGTTGGAAATGTACCCCTTCTGTAAGACGGCAAGACATCCCTTTGAAGATGGCGGTCAAGGCCCGTTTCAGTTTTTCTGCTTCTTGGCTAAACACCCCTAGTTACAAATCTGTTCCTCACAGGACACGGGTTCGAGTCTTTGTGCCTGTACGAATGTTGCTCACATCGAAATGGGGTTGTAATTTGCGGCACTTGGGTGGCTCGGTCAGTTAAGCCTCCGACTTTTGGTTTTGGCTCAGGTCATGATCTCACAGTTTCATCAGTTCGAGCCCTGCGTCGGGCTCTGAGCTGACAGTGCAGAACCTGCTTGGGATTCTCTCTCTCTCTCTCTCTCTCTCTCTGCCTCCCTGACTGGCACTGTCTCTGTCTCTCTCAAAATAAATAATTACACTTCAAACCCGAAAGAAATGGGGTTGTAATTCTATAACCAAACCGAATGTGACATTTCCAACAGCAACATACAAGTCGTTCAAACTCCCATTCAATCTGAAGATTCCTTTTGGGAAATTGGTTGGTCTCCAGTGCTAGGCCGGACTCCCCTGCCGTGATGTCAGGATGACGCATGGGTTTGCCTATTTTGTTCCCACCTGTATTTTGTGGCTCAAGTAGTGCCTGGCACAAGGTAGGCCCTCAGCTGATGTGGTTGAAAGAATGAATGACTTAATTAATTAAAATGGAGAGCATGGTGGGTGGTCTTTCTGTGTGCCCCACTCTTCTGATGTTTGCCTTGATGTGAAGAAACTTGGGCTTGGAAATGACAGTGATGTTTATGACTTACAATTTATTTATTTTGAATGAGAGAGAGAGAGAGAGAGAGAGAGAGAGAAAATGAATCTCAAGAAGGCTCCATTCTCAGTGTGGAGACCTACACGGGGCTCGATCTCAGCACTTTGGGATCATGACCTGAGCTGAAATCAGGAGTCAGGTGCTCAACCAACTAAGCCACCCATTAACCCTATACACACACACACACACACACACACGTGTGTGTGTGTGTGTGTGTGTGTGTGTAATATATATATATATGTGTGTGTATATATGTATATGTGTATGTACGTATATGTATATATATGCGTGTGTGTATATATATATATATACATACATATACTTACATTGAGAGAGAGAGAGCGAGTGAGCAGAAGGGGGGCAGAGAGAGAGAGGGAGAGAGAGAGAATCCCAAGCAGGCTTCATGCTGTCAGCGCAGAGCCCGACGTGGGGCTTGAACCCACAAACCGCGAGATTATGACCTAAGCTGAAATCAAGACTCAGACGCTTAACCGACTGAGCCATCCGGGTGCTCCCCTATAATTTTTTTTTTTTTAAAGAAGAAAGGAAGGAAGGAAAAGGAAGAAAAAGGGAGGTAGGAAGAATGAAGAAAAAACCCAGCTGAATCACTTTGCAGAAAATGTTGCCCTGGTGAGCTTGATACGTTTGCCCTTTCATGCCCCGCTGGAATCCTGATTTGTTTTGTTCGTGAGGGGAGTCTCTTGGCTTTTCGGTGGCGGTACTTTATCTCGAAGCTTCCCGGCTCACTAGCAGAAGCACGGTTTGTGATGGCCTTGCAGAGACGAACAAACAGACACTCTCTTTGCACTTGGCTCTCAGAATCCAAGTTCAGGGTGCAGTGAAAGCTGCTGTGTGTGACCAGACGCATTCCTGTCCTCGGTCAGGCCCGAGTGGAAAATAGGGGATGTGGGTGGTCCCTTCCAGGATGACCCGTGGCCGTCACATGCCATGGGGTTCACTCTCCACGGGAGGAGTTTTGCCCATCTGGCATCAGGGATTCAGTCCTCCGGGACGCCCCTCTCCCACCACTTTTTTGTCGTGGTCCTATAGGCCGAGCCTGTGCAGACACTGGGAGGTTGTATTTGGATTTATTTATTAATCAAATATTTATAGAGTGCTTACTGGTTGCCAGGTTCCGTTCTAAGTGCTCTACAAATATTAACTCATTTAATCTCCATGATAACTCTAAGGGGTAGACATTATTTTTGGCCTTATTATTGTAGCCTTATCTTTTGAACGAGGAGGCAGGACCACAGGCCATGAAGTAGCTACGGGAGATCACTGGTGCGCCCGGTGGCCAGCAGCCCCACAGTCCGGCTCGAGAATCCCGCGTTTAGCCACTAGGCTATCCTACCTGCGTTTTGCTTCCCCCTCCGGACTTAGATCTGTGCCTACAGCAAGTCAAGCAAACCATACCGAGATAACAAAAGAGAACAGCAGTGGCGGCCATATTTATTCTTATTTTTATTAAAAAATTTTTTTTAATGTTTATATTAGAGAGAGAGAGAGAGAGTGTGCACCAGCAGGGGAGGGGCAGAGAGAGACAGAGACAGAATCCGAAACAGGCTCCAGGTTCTGAACTGTCAGCACAGAGCCCGACGCGGGGCCCGAACCCATGAACCGCAAGATCGTGACCTGAGCCGCAGTGCCCCTGTTTTTCAAAAACATTTTTTTAATGTTTATTTGAGAGAGAGAAAGAGAGGCAGGTGGCGGGCATATTTATTCACTCCTCTCCCCCCCCACCCCCGGCCGCCCGTGTGGCTCTGGTAACCAATCTCGGTAGCATTTTTGTCTTCCCCGTCCGAAATGGTGGCTGTGCTGGCCACATCTAGGTCTTTGGATCATTCCGGGACAATCCAGATATTTCTGAAGAGCCTAGGCTTGGGGTTGCTGCTACCCAGTCTTCCCAGGCCTGGGTGAATTTTCACAGGACTCAGGAGGCAAGTTGTGGAGTGTGTGGAGGTGAGGCTCTCAGGGGTGAACTGGGGCCCCATAGGATGCGCCTCTAGGCCCTGCCCAGCTCGTGGCTGGCCCCAGGCCACAGCCCCAGGACAGAGGCCCATCTGGATAGAGGACCTTACCCCGTTTGCCTGGAAAACACGGAGCCTGCGGGCTGAGCCTTCCCTGCCCGGGTCCTGCACTGTTTATTGGCCAGGATGCATTCTGATTGTGATTGTGCCCCGGGCAGCTCAGACCTGCCGAACAGCTCAGTGCAGGTGCACGAACATTGTTACCACAACAAAGGAGATCTCCACACCCATTTGGAGCCTCTCTGTGAGGGGAGAGCGGTCTTGTACACACACAAAGCCAGCAGCTGTGTTTTTCAAGTGGACTGTAGAGAACCAGGACTAAGAACTAAATTAAGCCGTTCTCCTTGGTCCGTGTTTATTAAAAAATATAGTCGCTCCGATTGTCCGGAGTGCATATTTTCAGAGAATAGAGACACCCCGTCTGCCCAGTGAATAGGCTCGGGCATGAGGTGAGAGAGGACACGGTCTGTACCCAGGCCGTCACGGTCAGGTATGAACCTCCCTTCTCCGGGACTCAAGTAGCCAGAATACTTTAAGAGTAGGATGTCTGCATTCTACTTCTAGAAGAAATACGAAAGTAACTGTCAGTGATTTACTTAAAGAGAAAAAACAAAACAAAACAAAACCCAAACCCAACCTTTCCTGGTTTGCCCCGTAGTTTTGACGTGAATAGCTTCGTTTCCCAGAATCGTCTTTATTTTGCTTCGTTTCTTCTCCGAAGAGACCTAAAGATTACTGGTGGCCCCTCTCAAGGAAGAAACTTGCATTCTTAAAGTAAGTGATTTCGAAAATCCTTCAAGATCAAGAGTGTTCTCATTAGTCCTCAGGAATAACATTAACCAGAATGGCTTATTCAGGGAACAGTTGATGTGTTTGGCCTTTTATCATACCTATCCAACAGCAGAAATGTCTCCCTGTTCTTCCCAGCAAGAGGAAAGGCATGTGTAGGGGTCTAAACGAACCAGCTTGCTTCGCCCTTGACGCAGAAAAACTTACTGGGCTCTAGGAGAACTTACCTTCTCCCCTTTTGTGTGGCTCAGAAATCCAGAGATCTGGCGGAGGACAGAGGCTGGTTTCCATCGGCTCTATCTCAGTGAGCAGTGCTGTTCGTGGGGTTCGTATGGAAAGTATTAATGGAGATCAAACAGACTTCCCAGGTGAACTAAGGGTCCCTAGGTTCCCCCCACTTAATTTGGGGGGAACCTCAGTTTTACTACCTGTTCAATGAGGGGAGATTGTGAGAAGAAGTTCCATAGTTTTGTCTTTTTTTTTTTTAGTACTCTCTTCCTACATTTCTTTTCAAACTTAGAAACTCCACAAAGCCCAGGGACTGCCTGCTTTCGGAAGCCAAGGGTCTCATGGAGCAGGACTCTGGCTTCATGCAGAGCAAGGGTCTAAGGGTCTAAGGGTCTGTGTCGATGTTCTGCTTAGATTTTGTTGCCCAAAACAGTTGCCTGCTGAAAACAGTGTAAAAAGCGTTCGAAGCTTGCTGGTGTCGAGGACCCACAGAGGTCGAAAGAACTGGGTAGCTGTCTAAAACCCTGTGTTCAGAGACCGTGGGAGAGAGAGAGTAGGTAGAAAAATAAATGTGACTGAGTGGATGGAGGGACAGATGGTTGGACGGGCAGATGAACGAATGGATGAGTGGATAATTTGGTGGTGGCACACCTCTGTTGCTTTGCCTGCCTGTCTTGGAAATCTGGATTTACCCCTCATTGGTTGTGTGTCCTTGGGCAATAGAGCTGACCTTGCAAAATCTTAGTATTCTCATCATACTGGCTGTGGCTACCGAGAGCATCTACCAAATAACGTCATTTTGGAGATTATAGGATATAATGCATGGAAGAGTTCAGCATTGATATGTGGCACGTAGTACTTGTTCAGTAAATGAGAGCGGTCAGTTTCCTAAGTCTTCGATTTCCTGTGTAATTTCCTAAGCAGGCAAGACAATGAAGGAAAGTCATGAAGGAGGTCTTACCTTTCTCTCTCTCTTTTTAAATCTTAAAAAATGTTTATTTTTGAAGGAGAGCGAGAGAATGGGGGAGGGGCAGACACAGAATCCGGAGCAGGCTCCAGGCTCCGAGCCGTCAGCACGGAGCCCGACGCGGGGCTCGAACTCACAGACCGCGAGATCGTGACCCGAGCCGAAGTCGGACGCTCCACCGACTGAGCCCCCCCCAGGCGCCCCTACCTTTCTCTGGTTAAGAGGAGTCACTTGCCAATTTCAGAAGGATCTCGTGTCTTCAAAGCAGGTGACAGCATATCAAAAAGTGTTGGTTGGGCTGGGTCCCTTGTGTCCAGATCACTCCGCACTTAGGGACGTTCAGACACTCTTTCATTTCCTTGGGGGTCGCTGACAACATGAACCAAGGTTTTCATAGGTAATTGGTCTTGACCTGAATCCCTCATCGACCGACTGAATCCCTCATCTCTCCAAGCCCAAATGTTCACTGGCGTTTGCTCAGTTGGCGGACCCGGCTGGGGAGACCAGAAGGACTCGTGCAAGTTGACCGTGCCCGTGCACAGGGACGGGAGGTGTATGCGGGCAGCAGTCCCGGGAGCGAAAGGACACCCAGACACGAGTCACGGGCCCTGGATTTAAATTTCTGCTCCGTCACGTGCTAGTCCTCGAATCACTCGGAGCCTCGGTTTCTTGTTAGAAATTGGGGTGGCAGGGCACCCACAAGGGTCGAATGCCCAGGATGACTGCTCTTCCTGCTCAGACTTGCTGCCCAATTAATCCCCTGCCCACCCCTGCTCGACACGCATCCGCAAAAGCCAGGGAATCCATGTGCCAAAGGGAGGGGTGGACCAAGGCAACTGGGGCAAAAAAATGTGCTTTTGATAGTGTGGCAGAAGAAGTGGGGGAGGGGAGGTTGAGAGGAACAGGGCTGTTAGCAAGCTTCTTCGAGTTATTTGAAAATGATGATGATGTTGGTGATGATGATTTTAATGAAGTAAACTCTACACCCGACCTGGGGCTTGAACTCACGACTCTGAGATCAGGAATTGCAGGTTCCAAGAATGGAGCCAGCCGGCCGCCCCAAGATTCTTCGGGTCTTTAAATGAGATGCTAGCCGAGGACCAGGGAGGGCCGGTGGGGTTGGCTGTTGGCTGGAAAGCCCCCTCTGCCCTCGCTTGCCCGGCTCTCTGTCCTGCTGTCTGCTCTCACTGCACTCTCCCCACTCTGAGTGCGCCCTCTGACCCCCCCTTCCCCCACCACCTTCTGAGCCTTGTGCTTTCTCTGAATTTCTCTTTGTTCCTCACTGCCCCTTTGTTCCCTCGACCTTTGTCCCTGCCCGTTCTGTCCCTTCCCTGCGTCCCTTTCTCCTGCGTCCTGTCTCCCGTTCCCCCTGTGCCTCTCCCCGCCTCTCCTCTCCGTGGGCCCACTCACCGTCTGCCTGTCCCCCTCTGTCCTCTCCTCCCTTCCGCCCCTCTCTCAGGCCTGGAGCTGGTGCCCACTCTTTCACAGACCCCGCCTCCCTGTTCCTCAGTGACCGATTTTCTTTCCCGCGGTTGGAAAATAGCTCAGGCCCTAACCCATTTCCTGGGGCGCATCCAGATTAATTAGGTGAGCCTGGCATCGTACATTTCAGAATTAGAATAATATTTATCAAGCACCCTGGGGAGAAGGGGATGGAAGAGGGAGAGGAACAGAGGAACAGGAGCGAGGAGGGAGGTCAGGAGCTGAGGGGCGGAGGGAGGGGGGTGTGAGTGGGGGCAGGGGAGCTGCCAGAGGGGGACTGCTCCTAAGGACGCCTCCTGGGAATGAGGGCACCTGTTCCCCTTGCCAGAGGGCACTGGGGAGGGATGGGGACTTGGAGAAGGGTGTCCGGCGGTCAGGGAAGCCACAGAGTGGGGGACCAGGAGCGTGGCCCTGGCCACCACGCCCTTTGTTGGGACCGTGCAGGGCGGAAGCCTGCCCCCAGAGAGCCCGCCTCTTCAGGGACACCTCGTCTGGCACGTCCCTCTCTTTGGCCGTGCTGCCCAGCTCCGCCCAGCCCACCGGGCATCTGGAAAGGATACTGGACAAGACGTCACCCTCAGGAGGAGACGGCCTGGCTGTGCCCCAGTTAACAGTCATTCTCCAGCCGCAAGTCAGACCCAAGCACACTGGTCTCCACCAAGCCCGGTGGTCTTCACAAAGGTGTCTTGCCTCCCTGGTCCGTCCTCGGAGGCTGCGTCTCGAAGGGCTTCTCGGGAGACGGGCACCGAGAGACTCCCCGTCCTGCGAGAGGGGCGCTCTGTTCGCAGCTCTCGTCTCTTTGCCGACGAGCCCCAGAGTGAATCAGCTGCCGTTAACGCTGTCAGTGTGGACCAGAGTGATAGGAGCCGAATGCCCTGCAGAGGCAGAAAGAAACCGGGCCGAGCTTTAGTTCTTCCCCTGTGTATGTCACATGGCTGGGAAGTGCGCCAAGGCCTAAGGGCACAGCGATGACCCCAACGGACGGGCCCACTCCTCGGGGACATTCCTTTCACTGAGCCCAGCCCCGTGTCTGACCCCTGGTATGGGCTGTTCAGTAGACATCGGGGGAGCTGGATGGCACTGGGCCCTTAATCCAAGACTCCCTTCCTTCCAGTGTTGCCTAGAGGTAGGTCAGGATGTCTCAGTCTCACCACTGTTGACATCTTGGGCCAGAGAGTCCTTTGTCGTGGGGGGCTGTCCTGTATAGCACAGAATTTCAGCAGCGCCCTTGGCCTCTGCTCACTAGAGGCCAGTAACACTTGCCTCCCCAGTCGTGATTGCCACAAACATCTCGGGACGTTGCCAGATGCCCCCTCCGCCAACCCCCCGCCAGGGGACAAAATCACCGTGGAGAAACACGGATGTAGGCTCAGTCTTTGGCCTCCCGAGAGCAGTGGACTTAACCACAAGTCTCCATTCTCCTTCCCAGGCACCAGAGAATTGGGAGTCTTTGTAAACACTCGAGAGGCAAGAGACTGAAAAATAATATACTTCTGTTGGGGGGAGGGAGGGATAGCAGCTTTATGGAAATGTAACTCACCTACCTTAAAATTCATCCTTAAATTTTTTAACAAATGTTTTATTAATTAATTAATTAATTAATTAATTTTTAGAGAGAGAGTGCAAGCAGGGGAGGGGCAGAGAGAGAGGGAGACACAGAATCCAAAGCAGGCTCCAGGCTCCGAGCAGTCAGCACAGAGCCCGACACGGGGCTCGAACCCACGAACCCTGAGACCATGACCTGAGCCGAAGTTGGATGCTCAACTGACTGAGCCACCCAAGCGCCTGTAGCCCAGGGTTTCCTTACCATGGAAACGTGGTAGGAAAGTGTCTTTGATAACCAGAGCAATGAAGGAATCGAGAGGACCCGCGTGGATGTGCGGTTATAAACATATCGAAAATATAACATCTTGGAATGAGAAGGGGTCTAATTAGAAGGGCCATGTTCCTTTAAACCCTTTTGTTTTGCAAATGGGGGAGAAAAGATTAAATGTTGGTTTTAGAGGTCAGCAGATCTGCTGGAAGTTTTAAGAGCTCATCTGGGATTAGAACGCAAATCTCTTGACCTTTTAGGGCGGTGCTTGCTGCTTCTCCCCACACCCTGAATCTCAGGGCCCTGACCCAGACCCCGGGTCGGCCTGAACTTCCTTCACCAGGCGAATGAGCCTCTGCGTTCTCCCTCTGCTTGGTCCCCCCGAGCGAAGGAGGGCAGTGACACGGGTCTGCTCCTCCCTTTACAGCCTGAGAGAAGAGAACGCCAGCCAGGGGCCAGCGTTTGGAACGTCTGAAATTGTTACATAAACGCCAGTAAATGATAAGATTGCCAGGTTGATGCTCTTTTCCTCGGAAGGTTCAGCATGTCAGAGGCGGCATAATGGAAGACAGCAGTTCACGCTGGGACACAGTTTTAGACTGACGTGGTTGTCACTTTGCAAGGGATCGGAGTGCCGGGCTCTGGAGGCCCAGCGTGAATGAAGCCTTGGGGAGGACTGGGGTGGGCCGGGGGGAGGCCTGGAGGCCCCAGGGACACCCCGGGTGGATGGAAAAGCCTTCGCCTGGCTTGTACGAAACAGGGATGCACTCAGAACCGGGGACGTGGCCCTAAAACGGCATTCTCTACGTGGTGGTCTCTTGAAACGTATCCACACTCACCTTTGCGTCCGCAGACGATCCATCCCTGCCTGTCTCTGTTTTCCGTCAGCAGTGGTCACGGCCACATGCCGCACAGCACACCCACAGAGCCAGTCCTGTTTGAAACCAGGTGGGGGAGCGATTTCCCCTAAATCGTGAGCCGTTAGGCGACAGGGACTGTGTCCTATTTACCTGTGTCTCGGCAGCAACTGACGCACGCTGGGTCCTCCATGAACGTGCATTCGGTCGCCCGAGGGATGTTTTGAGTGGATAAAAGCTGCTGTCTCGGGGTGGCGGGGTCTCCTGCGGAAGGGGAGTTGTGTATCCCCGTTTCTTCCTCTTCTGTGTTTGTGTATTTTCCTGTGTGTGTGTGTAATCGTTGCCTCCTCTGGGCCCCCGTTGTGATCCTGGTCTGCACGGCTCGTGTGGTCTGATACTTACCCTGTTACCTACACGGCCCGTCTTTACAGTTAAGTCACCCCTTTCTCAGATGGCGGGACCTATGTGCTGGGTCACCAGCATAAAGTCCGTGCTAGCCGGTGTGTCTGTTTCAGCGGGGCGATTGCACCCCTGTTATGCATAACCTGCTCCTGCAGATGAGACCACTGATGCCAGCCCTTTCCTGCGGTGGCATCGTACTGACCGGGGGTACAGATATCTGCCTGGCATAAGGGGGTGTTTGAGGAGCTGGTAGTCTGAAAGGGCTCATGGGAAATAAAGACGGAAACCATAATCACTGCCTTTTAGTGCCGATACCGCCCAGGCATGGTGACCTCTACCTGGGTTAGGGTTAAGGTTACGGTTAGGGTTAGGGTTAGGGGTCCCCCCGGGACCAGCAGCAGACACAGCTCGGACTACTGAGGACCGGATACTGTGTTTTTGTCTCCTCCCATAACTCCGTGCATCAAAGGGCCCGTGAAAGCAAGCCAGTTCCCTCTGTGGTTGTGTATACCTGCTTCTTGAATCTCACTGTGCGATCTCCTCTTTGTTTAGGGCTCTGGCCGACATCTTAAGACAACAGGGACCAATCCCCATAGCACACTGTGAAAGAGAAACTATCTCAGCTATCAATACCTCTCCCAAAGAGAACACACCGGTCAGATCGTCCTCCAAAAACCACTACACCCCCGTGCGTACGGCCAAGCAGACTCCAGGTAAGCGAGCGCTGATTGCCTTGTGTCTTTGCTGGGGGCTGGTGAGAGGTGTCGGTGATGTGTTGTCCCGGTGGGGCAGGTGGCAGTACGTGTGCCGTGGGAGATTCTACTGGGCCGGCGGGCTTGCGGATGCGTCCTGGGACCGTCTCCTGGGGAGGGACTGACGCGTCAGGACTGGAGGAGAGCAGCGATCCAGGGCATCCGTGATTGCGTGAGCGGCCGGCATCTTCTCTTGCCTGAAAGGCAGCTTGTGGTGGGCGTGGTAGAGTGTGGTCACCCACTTGCCCACGTGGCAAGAAGGTTTACCTTGTCCAGGATGCCAGGTATGTGACGAGAAATTGCTACGGTCATTTGTAGAGATTTCAACTACTGGAGTCTCAGACGGTAGGGATTATGTCTGTATTACGGGGTGCCTTTTCCCTGTGCCTGGTAGATTCCCCGGATATGTGTCAGTTGCTGTATCATGGCGGTCATTGCTGTAACCCCATGAAGGAAACTAAGTGGGGTGTATTTTCCTTGTCGTATGGATCAACGAAGGAAGCTCAATGAAATTTAGTGACGTGCACACCGTCAGTAAGATGTTACTACTAATAAAATACCACCGATACAGTCATATAACTCACATTTATTCAAGGGCCTTGTTCTGGGCCAACTGATAGGCTGAGCATTTTACGTGTATTTTCTTATTCTTCACAGCAGTCTGAAAAGTACTTCTATTGTCCCCATTATTGTCCCCATTCTATTGTGGGAAGAACAGAAAGGTTCAGTAATTTTCCCAAGGACACATGGGGAGAAAGAAAGCCGGGCTCCAAACCAAGGCTAGAAGTGTCAGGACTAGAAAACCCAGAAATCCTAACGAACCCAGCTGGGCTCATGAGTCCGAAGTATCTGGTTGGATAGTCTCTTTACAAGTGCAGCTGGGCAGGTCATTTCTCTTCGTGATCATGACCGGACAGCCTCGCGCTGACCCCGGTCTGCAACACAGCTTCCACGTTGACACTTGGGTCAGAAATCTGGATGTCTCTCCCCCTATGGCTTTCCAGAGGATGGGATGTTTGGTCTGAACTTCACCTGCAATAAAGATATACAGGCGCTAGGGGGCAGTAGGTATGTTGCAAATTCAAAATGTGCTGCCAGAGTCAGTTTATCTTCCGTTCATTCTTGAACTTCGCTACGTTTGTTAAATCAGAAATCACATCCTTGCCTTTAAGGTAAGAGAGTTCGGTCTTTTGAGAATCTGATGAAAGTTAAGGACGTTCTCCTTCAGAACTATTCATTATGTGTATATATATATATATATATACGCACACACACCTATGTATTCATCCAGCATTTTGAATACGATTTGGACCCTTGCAAAGTTAGAAATCCCTGATTTAAAAGTAAAGATGAGAACTCTACTTCTGCAAAAAGTCTAAGATGGCATTTTTAGCCTTGATATCCATCGTGGATGCTTAAAATACAGGCAGTAGAAGGAATCTTGGCAAAAACATCTGGACCAGTAGTTCTAGCTGGATATTAGGATCACCTAGAAGCTCTTAAAAATGCCAGTGCCCACGCCCCACAAATTAACCTGAATTCCTTAGGGAAGCTGCTGGCATCGTTACTTTCAAAATCCTTCCCGCGGTGATTCTCACACGCAAATCGGGTGAAGAGACCATTGGTCTGGATGGATTCCTTGTTTTATAGGTGAAGATACTGGTTCTCAAACTTGGCTGCCCATTGGCTTTACCTGGGGAGCTCTCACGAGGAGGGATACCTGGGTCCCACCCCCCGGAGATTGTGATCTAATTGACGTGGGAGTGTGGCCTGAGTGTGAGAGGCCGGACGCTGAGTGTTGAAGTCTTGCCGGGTGATTCGATCGTGGAGCAAAGTTCGAGAATCGCTGGGTGGTGGGAATTGCCTAAAGGTACAGTTCTAACCAAGCCTTCTCTTCACTGATCGCTGTTTAATCTAACCTTGGTATCCCGTCTAGCTTTGAGGAGGGTATTTTTGTTTCCCCGAAGACTCATGGTTTGAGGTCAGGTTTCTCCAGGACCTCGTTCGCCATCCTGGAACTTCGGGTCACGCCAGTATCCAGAACACCCCTGGAAGTTTACCTCACCCCACTCTGATTTTCTCTGTCTCATTCAGCAGCCTGCTTGTTCCCAGCCACTGAGTCCAGACTGATTCAGTGGACGGTCCCGCTTTCCTCTTAAATGCGTTTCGCCGGGCAGGGAAGATTGGTCATTTTCTTCTGGTTTCTGCGTATATCCTCTCCCGCTAATCCCAGGAGGAAAGCTTACAGTTGGGGGATCCCCTTGTGTGTTTGGAGAAATCCCACCCTGTATTTTTCAAAGTGGAACTCTTCACTTGGCCTTGAGAGATGGGAATTGTTTCTGTGGTCCGGAGAGTGCTCTCGGTAGCGGTAACACTTAAATTCGAAAGCAATTTCATGACCCTCAATGCCTGTAGCTTATAATGGACACAACCGCTTTTCCAAAATGCCTGATGATATCCTTTGCCGCAGAATAGTGCAGTTTGAGTAGGAGTTGAAACAGAATTTTACCGAAGTGTTCCAAGCGGAGATTTCCTGTGATTTTTGCCACTGTCGAATCAACAAACCACCGATCGGAAGAGTACGGTGGTGGACGTATCAGAGCGTGTGAGCGGTTTTGCTGCTCGGAGCGAGGTCCGTGGGCCAGCCGTGTCAGCACGGCCAGGGGGTTTGGTGCAAATGCAGTGTCACAGGCTCCCGATCGCCTGCTGAAGGAGAACCTGCATTTTTTATTATTGTTTATTTATTTTTGAGAGAGAGAGAGAGAGAGAGAGAGAGAGAGTGCACGCGAGCAGGGGAGGGGCAGAGAGAGAGGGAGACACAGAATCCGAAGCAGGCTCCAGGCTCCGAGCTGCCAACACAGAGCTCGACGCAGGGCTTGAACCCATAACCGTGAGATCATGACCTGAGCCGAAGTCGGATGCTCGACCGACTGAGCCCCCCAGGTGCCCCAGGAGAGCCTGCATGTTAATGAAACCACTTAGCAAGTAAAGTTTGAGAAGCGCTGGGAAGGCATGGGGTCTGAAATACACCCCCCTGTTTGTTGTCTGACCCTATGACTTACTACGTACGTGACCTTGGCAGGTTGTTTGCCTTTCCAGGTTTCCTTGTCTGCCCCTTGAGGTGAACAGCCCCTGCTGCCCAGAGTTGTTTTAAGGATATAATGAGTTCAACCAAATAGAATACTTTTTAAACCGGTCTCGACGGGTAGCACGCACTCCATATTAGCCGCGACTGGGCTGCGAAAGTATATCCACAGCTCGTGGCAAATTAGAAAAACAAAATGTGAGTAACAAAGACATTGATGTTCTTAGACCAGGCGGGGTCCATGGGACTGTGTCTGAGATGAAGGTCCCTGGACCCAGATGAGGGTTCCTGTGTTTGGCCCCTGCCTGTGGCTCATCCTCTCAGGGTAAAAGAGATTTGTAGGGCTTTGTAGGACTCAGTCAGGTTTTCGGATGCCAAGAGAATGTACTTGGTTGGGTTAGGAAATGGAGTGCCCTGCATTAATAATAATACAATGAGAGCATGAGTAGCCAAGGTACCATTTACTGAGCACCTACTATGCGCTGGGTCCTCTATTAGATACTTTTAAGTTCTTATTTTTATCTTTTAAAGTTTATTTATTGTTAGAGAGAGAGAGAGAGAGAGAGACAGAGACAGCATGAGCGAGGGAGGGAAGAAGAGAGAGAATCCCAGGCAGGCTCCACACTGCCAGCACAGAGCCCGATGCGGGACTCGAACCCATGAAACTGTGAGATCATTACCTGAGCTGAAACAGAGAGTCGGACGCTTCACCGACTGAACCACCCTTATTTATTTTCTTTAAAAGATTTTATTTTATTTTATTTTATTTATTTATTTATTTTTTTTTAATTTTTTTTCCAACGTTTATTTATTTTTGGGACAGAGAGAGACAGAGCATGAACGGGGGAGGGGCAGAGAGAGAGGGAGACACAGAATGGGAAACAGGCTCCAGGCTCCGAGCCATCAGCCCAGAGCCCGACGCGGGGCTCGAACTCACGGACCGCGAGATCGTGACCTGGCTGAAGTCGGACGCTTAACCGACTGCGCCACCCAGGCGCCCCTAAAAGATTTTATTTGTAAGTGATCTCTGCACCCAACGTGAGGCTCGAACTCAAAACTCCGAGATCAAGACTCCCATGCCCTACTGAACAAGCCAGCCAGGCACCTCTAATTCTTTTAATTCCAGTGGATACTTGATAATAGAGAGTGGGCCTGTAACGTTTCTTAAGTATAGGGCCCCCTATTCCCACACTAGAAAATTCCTCTTCCCTTCTGTAAGAACCTTTTAATAACTAAGTCTTTCAGAAGTCTCTTCCCGACGAGGGGCGCCTGGGTGGCTCAGTCGGTGAAGCGTCCGACTTCGGCTCAGGTCACGATCTCACGGTTCGTGGGTTCGAGCCCCGCATCGGGCTCTGTGCTGATGTCTCGGAGCCTGGAGCCTGCTTCGGATTCTGTGCCTCCCCCCTCTCTCTGCGTCTCTCCAGCTTGCGTTCTGTCTCTCTCTTAAAAATAAAGAAGCATTAAAAAAAAAAAAAAAAGAATTCCTCCCTGACTTGAAAGGGAGATTCATAATGGAGGGTGACTCTGGACGTAGAAAATCGGTGAAGCCCGTTTCCACCCTCCTCCCACAGATCTGGCTGTGCCCCCAGGCCTTTGCCCTGCACTGTGTGGTCCATGCAGCAGCCGCAACCCCCTCCCATGGGAGTTTGTTAGAAGTGCAGAAGCTTGGGCCCTTTCCCAGAACTACTGAAGCAGAATCTGTGCTTTACTGAGCCCTTCAGACGATGTGTAAGCACACTAAGGCTGAAGAAGATCCCTTCAGCCACAGCGAGCCTCAGCCCTGGCCGCACGGTGGAATCCCGTGCACCGTTCTGAAAATACCACTGCTTGGCCCTCACCGCAGAGATTCTGGATTAATTGGTCTGGGGGGTGGGGCAGGGGGAGATGGGCAGGCGAGGGGAACGTCTTGAGGGCTGTGGAGCGTGGGTGCATCTCAAGACCCACAGGTTCGAGCCCCGCTGGCCCAGGTTAGCGGGCTGCAGGGACACGTCCTCCCCACGGCAGGAGGGAGTGAGGAGCAGGTGCACTGAGGGGGGAGGGGCCGGTCTGCAGCTCTGACGGGGACACCTGGGCAGCGGCAGGGATGAGCACAAGTACCAGAATTGATTGGGGGGTCAGGGAGCGCCAGGCTTCGCGAAATGCGCTGCGTCCGTAGCTGAAGGTCCCCTGAGCCCGTCTGGGGGCAGCTGGGGGAGCGCGGGGAACCTGTCCCTCACGGTAGCCGGTGACACCACGTGTTGGGGTTCCAAAGTTTAGATTTCCCACCTCCCCTGACCAAGAGTGGCATCAGCTGGGGGAAATGAGCAATCGGTCATCCCGCCTCTTGTCAAAGCCGTGCGCTGTGATGGCAGACGAAGGGAGCCGGGGGACGCGACTGCGTAAGCGTCGTGGAGACCGGGAATGAAGCCTGGGCGGCTGGCCGAGGGGCGCTTTGTCACAGCCCTGCACGGCCTGGCCCCTCGCTGCTCCTGTGACCCCCTGCGCCTCCCGCCGGAACCCAGACCCCGTCCCTCCCCGTGTCGAGTGGGTGCTGGCCTTGGGGGTCTTTCCCTGTTTTGTGTCTCTGGCCGGAAGCTTTGCGTCACCAGATCTTTGGGCTGTGACGGCTGAGGCCCAGACGGCACGGCCCTCCCTGACTTCCCCATCTGCGCCCATCCCCTGCCTTTTCTTCCAGGCACTTAGGCCATCTTCGATGGTTCGCTGTCTTTGTCCCTGTCAGGACGTAAGCTCCGCGTAGGCAAGGGGTCTGTCTTTCTCTTCTCTGTGGCGTCCCCGGACCAGGAAGACGCGGTTGCTCGGATGGACGTAGGAGCCAACGCACAGGGGCTCGTCACAGAGCTGCGTGCCACAGAGACCCCATAAAGCGCTTCTCTATAAAATTAGTAGGGAGTCGGTCACTCAGCCTGGCAGTCTGGTCATCCGGTGGCGAGCTGAACCAAAGGCTGTGGTTCCAGCACCCAGGGTTTTCACCAGACCCGTCTGGCTCTGTCCTCCTGTCTGGGGCCGACCCAGCTCTCCAGGCTCAGTGTGGCCGGAGGCTGGGAGTTCGCTTCCCCGGCTGGGTACAGAGGGGCCCCCTCCATTATGACCACTCTGTCAAGAAAGACTCTTGTGCGGAGAGAGGTCTCGGGAGCTCAGGCAGCTCAGAGCCCGTTTCGGGCTGCGGGCGAAGCCGGCCAACCTGGGCCATGTACCTGAACTCTGAGAAAGTTCTGGTCAACCTCAGCCTCTGGTGGGAAGTGGGATTCTTTTTTCTCAGATCGCCCGCCCCCCTCTACTCCCCACCCCAAGGTGACAGGACTGTCTCGTTCTATGGGGGATGGAGAGGACAGCCTTGTAAGACTTTGGGACGCTAAGGGGATGGGGAGATCAGTTGAGCCAACCTGGACTTGGCCTGTGGGGAAACTGAGGCACACGGAGGTTGCCTAGGGGAGAGGTGGAAGGGTGGGGCCTCAGCGCCGGAGCTGGAAGTGTGGTGTGTGCAGCTAGAGAGAGCTGGGCGTGACTCCTCCCTGCCCGGTCACAGGCTCTAGGGCCCAGGCTGTGTTGCCTCCGTCCCACGTCTCTGCAGTGAGGTAACTGGCACCCTCCTCCGACAGCCATTGATGACCGAAGGGAATAATAATCTGTGTATCTCAAGGGCACTGACTTTTGTCTCAGTGGCTACTACCTTCACTGTTGTGACTGTCCTGTCATCGTCACCCACACCTGCCATTCTCCTCTACCTTTTCTTTCTTTCTTTTGAAAGAGGCACACGGGTGGGGGAGGAGCACAGAGAGGGAGAGAGAGAGAGAATCCCAAGCGGGATCGACACTGTCAGCGCAGAGCCCGACGCGGGGCTCGAACTCAGGAACTGTGAGATCATGACCTGAGCCGGAGTCAGATGCTTAACTGCCTGAGCCACCCAGGCGCCCCCCTCTACCTTTTCCTTTCTCCTTCTCTGTCTTCCTGGCAACTGCCAGGCATCCCTCTGCCTCCGCTCTTTTTCACGGTCTCCCTGATCGTATCGACTGGGTCTTTAGCGGTGACTGGTTCTCAGCTGCCCTGTTCGTTTTGAGGACCTTCTGGGCCGTTCCCTGCCACTCCTGAGTTTTCTCTTGGCAGTAATTTCTTTCCAAACCCACGCCTGTGGTTCTGACCGTCTCCTAGCAGACTGGCATGGCCTTTCCCCACCAGAGATTCATGGCCCTTGTCCGGATGTTGGGTTACCTCCCTTCCCCCCACAGCTTGCCCTCCCTCACTCTTACAGCCATTGTCTGTGGGTCCGTGTCTGGGGATGACCGACGGAGGCTGGGCCATGGGCCGACCACAGCAGCCCCATGACACAGCCACTCTCACTGTTCCCTCCTTGCAGGGTCTGAGAGACCCACGGAGTTTGCTGAGTCGAGGCTGGCGGTGGAGAAAAGGCACATCACTAATCCTTGATAACACGAGTCGCATTCATTAGTGCTTAGAACGGAGTTCATACAAAGCACCAGGCACCACGTAATGCCATTTATATCATTTACTCAGCGTGACCCTGTGAGGTGGTATCATAGTTGCCCCATTTCACAGGTGGAAACATTGAGGACAGGGAGACTGGAGACCTTGCCTAAGGCCACGGACACAGTCCTTGGTAGAGAGAGGGCTCCCAGCCAAGCGGGTTTCAGCCACTGTGCTGTTGAGCTCTTCTATTACTATTTCTTTTCAAGCTTGTTTACTTACTTCTTTAGAGAAAGAGAGAGAGAGAGAGAGAGAGAGAGAGAGAGAGAGAATCCCAAGAAAGATCCTTGCTATCAGCACAGAGCCCTACATGGGGCTTGAACTCACGAAACGTGAGATCACAACCCGAGCTGAATCCAAGAGATCACGACCCGAGCTGAATCCAAGAGTCAGACGCTTTACGGATGGAGCCACCCGGGCTGGGTGCCCCTCTTCTGTTACTTTTATGTTTCACTGACATTTCCTTATATCCCCACCACATTGAACCTGGACCACAGGACGTCCTTCATGTATGCCTCGCAAAGAATCTGCCATTACACTTGACCCGAGCTTGGAAGCGTCTAAAACTGGTTTTGGTCTCACTCGTTGGGAAAACACGGGGTAATCAGGCTGAAATCCACTGTCACTCTGGCCTCCCACATAGTTTATCATGGACCCGATGTTGTCCTGGGTCCTGGCGGGGGGGCGGGGGGGCCCACAAACGGAGCCCTGTGGGTTCCCCGCCCCCGGAAGAAGTGTGGATCGGCATGTAGACATCCTCACAAGGACAACACCAGGCGTGGGAGCAGAGAAGGGAGCGGGGGACCCGAGGTTCCGCAAGGGCTGGCATGCTTGAGCGGGTTTTGCAGGATGCCCAGGAGTTCCAGAGGCTGGAAAGGGTAAGGTGTGTGAATAGTGCAGGCAGCCTGCCCAGATCATCAAGGCTGGAAGATAAAATCCGCAAGGACCGTTCAAGCAGCCCGCGAGCCCTTTCTATGGTCTGGACAGAGCCAGCAGGCAGCCGAGCTTGGTAATAAGCTCGTGGGACAAGTAGGGTTCCCCTTTCTTATGGGGGGACCTGCGTTTTACCCTCTGTTCCACATCAGTGTTGGCCGTCCCAGTATTCTTTCTTGCTTTCCTCTGGGTTGTGGGGCACACTTCTAGCTGAGTGATTTTTGGCCAGTGAGACGGCCACAGAGTCTGTGTCACAGCTGTTTTTCCCGTTTGTGTTCTTGCTTTCATGCATTTTCCCGTAATACTGGCTCCTTTCTGCAAAATTCCACCACTCAGGTTAACTGTGCCTTCACCCAAAAATTCAAGGCAATTTGGGGGGTGGTGACGAGCATAGACGATGGGGCCAGACTGTTGTGGGGGGGGGGGGGATCCAGACTGCCTCGATTCTCCCATCTGTGAAACGGGGTTGGGCATAACATCTTCCTCCTTGGACTGTTGTGGGAGTGAATGAATTTGAGGGAAAAGGAGTCAGGGCAGCGTCTGACATAGGGGAGCACTGTTTTCAGCCCGCGGGGGCTCATGTGTTGGCCACTAGGCCACCCGTGGCTGTTGAACGCTTAGAACTGAAATTGGGGGGCGTCTGGGTGGCTCGGTTGAGCATCTGATTCTTGGTTTTGGCTCAGGTCACGATCTTATGGTTTGTGGGTTCGAGCCCTGCATTAGGCTCTGTGCTAACAGTGTGGAAGCTGCTTTGGGATTGTCTCCCTTTCCCTCTCTCTCAGCCCCTCCCCTGCTCATGCTCTCTGTCTTTCTCTCTCTCTCAAAATAAATAAGTAAACTTAAAAAAAAAAAAAGAACTGATATTAAAATGTGTTTCAGAGCCTCACAAACTTCCAACGGTTGGTTTGGAAACAAGAATGTAAAATATCTCCGTGATTTTTTTCTGTTGGAACGCATGTTGAAATGCTAGTATTTTGACTATATTGGATTAACTAGAATTGATTCTTACAATGAATTTCTTTGTTTCTTTTCCTTTCTTTCTTCCTTTCCTTCCTTCTTTTTTTTTTTTTTTACATGACCACCAAAAAAACATAAAATCACATTGATCCAAATGTTAGTGGTATTGAGTGTCTACTTGGGTTCACGTTTCATTCACGAAAAAAACAAACCCTTCGTGGAGGTTATGCTGTGTTGGAGGAGACAGGAAGTATGCCAGGAGATAACTTTGGAGCGTGCTGAATGCTCAGACACAAGCAGTCAGGTGATGTGTTCGAGGAACCTGGGGGGGGGGGGTTGTCACTTTTGACAGTGTTGTCCTACGAGGTGCATTTGAGCTGGTACCCGACTGGCAAGCAGGAGTCAGCCATGGAGAGACTTGGAGGAAGAGCATTCTAGGCAGAGGGAATAGCAAGTAGCAAGTGCAAAGGCCCTGAGGTAGAATGGTTTCAGTCCAGGGCACTCCCAACAGGGCTTGGCAAACTTTCTCTGAAAGGGGCCAGGTTGTAAATGTTTTAGGCTCTGCAGCCAGAAAGCCTCTGTTGCCACTGCTCAGTTTTGCCATGGTGTGGAAAGTAGCCACCGTAACAGGTACATGATGGGCTCAGCCGGGTGCTCACAAACCTTCATTTACAATAACAGGTGGTGGGCAGGACTTGGCCTGGGGGCTCTAGTTTGTCAACCCTTGCTCTCACCCTCGCTCTGAAAGCCACAGCCGCCTTCTGTGTGGCGTGTGAGCAGGGCCACATCCCTCACCAGGGTGCTGTCCGGGAGCTGGTGGCCGGCCCACGACCGTGAGCCCCTGAGGTGCTTTGCAAATGCCAGGCCTCCCTCCCTTTCCTCCAGCTCTGGCCAGGGTGTTGCTCGAACCTGATTTTACAGCCAGTGGAAGGGGTCCTAATGAGGGTTGATGAATTAACCACATCAGAGCGAGACTAGGGTTCTCCGTGGACCTGAAGTTCTTGGAGGGGGGGTGGGTGGTTATTGATCACCCGGGTGATGAGGAACAAACGTTCTTATTAAGCGTATAAGCGCCCACCAGGTGGAGGGAGGGACGGATGGCACCCCCTGATGATGACAGCCGCAGGGTGCAAGATACCTTGGGGTGTAGACACCCTGAGGTCACATCGCACAAGCCCGTTTTGCAGCGCACAGCGTATCCTTCCGCTGGTTGCCCGCATCGTGTTTATTTCCGGTCTCCAGACGCGTCTCGCCCTTGATCTTCACCCCCTCCCCTCCTTCTCTAGGAGCCGAGCTCCTCCAGCGTATAATGCGCTCCATCCCCACTTTTAACTCACGAGGACAGCCCTCCCTCCCCACCGCATCCCTCCCCTTCTCCGCCTCCGGACAGCCCAGCCGAACTTTGCAAAAACAGTTGTCTACACCTGCTGCCTCTACTTCCTCTCTCCTCCCACCCGCTTCTCAGCCCGGGCGCTGGCTTCCGTCCCCCTCCGCTCCACGGCCTGGAGACCCCTCCCCACAGCTTTGGGGGTTCAGGGAGCTGGCTCCGCTGGGCTGTGCAGCCAGAATAGCTCCCCTGCCCCCACCCTCTCGAAGCGAAAGCTGCGGCCCCCAGAGCCCGTTCAGGCTTCCCGGGCACGCCCTGCTCTGTGCTCTGGAATATTCTGTCTGCTCTCCCCCCGCCTTGCCCGCCTTCCCTTACCTCCCAGGTCTCAGCTGAGCTACCACCGACCCCGGGGGGGTGCAAGCCCCAATGACGCCCCCACACTCTGGGCGGCCTGCCCTCGCAGAGCGTCAGGGAACTGGGTGAAGAGCATCGGCCCCGGCTCCCCCTCCCCCTGGCTGTAGGGCCTTGGCCGCTTTACTTAACCTCTGCGTGCCTCAGTTTCCGGGTCTGTAAGCTGGGACAGCGACATCTCCTCTGCCTGTTGTAAGTGAGAATTAGAACCTGTGTGCCAGGTGAGGTCTGTTCTCAAGCCCCGTGGGGCCTCGGTGCAGCTCAGCCCGCCATTCCTGGGGCCTGGCCTGCTTACAGCGCGGTAAGCGTCCCTTTGGTCCTGGTAGGGGGCTGCAGGTCACCGCTCCGTGTCAACAAACAGAGAAGAACAGCCGTTTGTGGATTGCATCGAAAGCACCTTGCATCCAGATCCGGGGCGGATCTAGAGACAGACATGCCTGCTGTTTCTGAGGCTCGTGTTTGGACCCCTGCACTCCTGTGGCCTGTGGCGGGCACCTGAGTGTGCCAGGAGAGGGACGTGGTGCGGGGAGACCTGAGAGCCCCATCCTTTTTTTGTAGAGTGTTGTTATGGCGTTACGATTATTATTTTTTGAAGACTGCTTATTTTGCAAGAGAGAGCATGAGGGCAAGTGGGGGAGGGGCAGAGAGAGAGAATCCCAAGCAGACCCCACCCTGTCAGCACAGAGCCCGACGCGGGGCTCGAACCCACGAACCGTGAGATCATGACCTGAGCCGAAGTCGGGCGCTTAACCGACTGAGCCACCCCGGCGCCCGGAGAGAGGCCCATTCTTCAGTGACATTAACGACTCTGGGTGCTTGGTAACACGCTTTCCGTGCACTGACTTATTTGAATCTCGTAGCAGCCCTATGAAGCAGTCACAATTATCACGCCCACTTTGTAGATGGGGAAACCGAGGCCCAGGAGCTTCAGAATCCCGTTGGAAGTTCACACAGCCAGGAGGGGGCTGGTCTGGGCTCTGAGTGCAGGCAGTCTGACCCCAGACCCCAAGCCCTGAAGTCAAACTGATCAGAGGTACAGACGGGACGCGGGGAGCCCCCTCGCAGCTGCCTGGAACCCGTCCTGTGGCCGGGGGTCGATGCCGGCACCTGCTTGGCACGGTATGCAGACTTGGGGTTTGTGGAAGACGCTAGAAGGGGCCGATGTTTTCTCCGCCAAAGGGCACATGTTTTCATGATGTGAGCCGCTCACCTCCAAGGCAGAGACTACTTGGGCAGTGCTGAGCCACTCGCCCCAGGATGCGTTTAAGTAGGGTGGGGGCAGCCCCTGGGTGTTCTTGGCTTCGGGAGAGGCTCGCCGAGCCACCTCTAGGGTTTTTCCTTTCTGAGAATATAACAGGAGTGGTAGCCAGCACCTGCTGGGGGCTGCTGGGGCAGGGTGTGGATCTGGCCCAGTCTGCCCCATCCGGAGCTCACTTAGCGTCCACAGGGCTTTGTCTTTCTCTTGGGATTCTGTGACCCCTGGGGTCAGAGCTCAGGCAAACCCAATGACCGGATCGCTGTCCCATTCTCTGTGCCAGGCTTGTTACAGGACCCCGTTTATTCCCACTTCAGAATTTAGTGCCACTCAGAGAGTGAGTCCCAAGCCCCCGTGTTCCGATCCTGGGGGTCCTGGAGGGCGGTGGTGAATAGCTCTTCCCAGCCCAGGAGTGCCTTAAGAAGGGGTGTGCCCGGAAGCAGAGCCTTCCAGAAGCCAGAGGAGCTGTCCTTGTTCTGACCAGCTGCGCCCCTGAGGGCCCCATCTTGCCTGGGGACCTCAGGGACTTGGCCGGCTTGGTCAGAGTGGACACCCTGCCCACACCCTTCCTGCCAGGGAGGCAGCCTGGGGTGGGGGGGGGTGGGGGTGCAGACGGAGCCCGCTCTCACCATATGGCCGGGGGAGAAGGGAGAGTCACTGAGCTGGCCCACTAATTACCTGCCGCGCCCAGGAAGCAGAAGGATTTAGAATGTGTTCTGGCTGTTACCAAAATGAGGTGCAGGGGAGAGAGAAAGACAAGGCGCTGCGGACAGGGTTAGAATTCACAATGACCTCGGTGAGTTGGCAAAACGGAGGGACCGGCAGAACGCGCTCGGTGCAGCGAGGACACAAGCAAGAGGGCACGGAAGACGCACTGTTGCCGGCCTCGGGGGAGGGTGGCCTCACGTCCCTGGTCCCCCTGGGTTGGGAGGGACGAGAGCTCCCAGGGTGTGGGGACCCCAGCCTCCACCTGAGTGGTGGTGGGGGGGTCCACGTCCATCACCTACTGAGCACAGGATATTGGGGGGCCAGAGGCGGAGGAGGGGACATCGAGCCATGTCTGTCTAGGTATCAGGCACCCACTGTGCATCAAGCCCTCCGTCAGGTCCTGTGGAAGCGAGATGATAGATGCGATACAGTCCTCGACTCAGGGGCTTACGTCCGGGAGCAGGAAGACAAGTCTATATGGTCCAAGGATAATCAGCCATCCAGGTGCCCCAGCAGAATAACAAGCCACGTGCTGCTCGGAAGGTTCAGAGGGAGGCCACTGTGGTCAGGGCGGGCGTCACCTAGTGCCTTAAAGGGTGGGCAGGATTAAATGGGCCAGGAGGGTGGAGGAGGGAGCTTTCGGTTGGTGAACGGGGGGCCAGAGCCTAGAGGCGAGAGATGCTTAAGGGACCAGTGGTTTTGCAGAGGCGAGAAGTGACCGGTTCCTTTGGCAAGATTGGTTGGGGCTTTTCTGTAAACAGTCTTGGTGGAAGAACTGGGGAAAAGGCCGGAAGGAAATGGAGCTCTGTGTCCTTTTGGAGAAGGCTGCTCTGAGCAGGGGACTTTCCTCTCTCCTTCTTTGAACATAAGGGCTGTGTCCCTGAGGGCCAGGAGGTATGTGGGTAGGGGTGGGGTGCCTCGCGTGGAGGCGCCATATGGCTCCTCCGTTAGTTGGGCTAATGATGGGGGATGGGGAAGGCGCAAGGCTGGACCCTGGAGGAGGCTTGGCGAGGAGGCTTGGGGGGGTCTAGGGTGAGAGGTGCACAGGGCAAGAGGTGTAAACGCCGCAGACCGATAGCAGCACCTTGAGAAGAAGGGAAAGGGAGGTCAGAGTGGGACTCCAGAGAGATCCCTTCGTTCACATAAAAACGATTTTGATCCTTTAGTGGGGACCAGGCACCGAGGCCGTGGGAGTGAACGAAAGGAGGTGCCTAGGCTCAGGGTGCTTCCATTCCGTTACAGGAGACCGGAAATAAACCCATAAACATAAAACATACAATCAGGTCATGTGAAGTGCTTTAGAGAGAAATAGAGCAGGGAAGGAGAGTAGAGAGGGTTAGAAGTGGTAGGAAAAAGGCTGATCTGAGGAAGGGACCGAAGTTCCTGGTCACATTACCGAAGCAGAGACCTGGCTGGCCACTAGTGGCTGTGTGCGGGGCAGAGGGGAGACCGTGCCCGGTGCGTCTGGGGAGCGAGAAGAGCAGGGTGGCTGGTGTGGGGAGAGCCAGGGGAGAGACACAGCAGTGGAGGAGGTCAGTGAGCTGGGCATCGTGGGCCACGGGGGGGCGGGGGTCTTGGGTTTCATTCTGGGTGGGATGGGAGCCACGGTGGGGGTGGCAGCAGGAGACTGATAAGATCTGACTTGTGCTTGACATAATCCCTCTGGCTGTTGTGTTGAGAAGAGATCCTGGAAGGCAAACATGGAGGAAAGGAGGCGTGGGGAGAGGTGGAATCTGCTGTACCATCTTGGGGATGAGACCAAGGCTTCGACTAGGGATGGTAGTGATGGGGGATGTGAGAAAGATTCAGCTTCGGTGTTTATTTGCTTATTCTTAACTTCTTATTTGGAATCGTTTGACGACAGTGGAGAATTTTGAAGTGATTAAATGATACAGTGAATGATACCTGTGTGTCCTTCATGATTAACAATTGCCTCCCTCCCTCTCTCTCCCTCCCTCCTCCTCTTCCTTCTCTTTGTCATCATTACCATCGTCACCATCATCATCATCACCATCCCCATCATTGTCTCCATCACCATTATCATCATCACCATCATTACTGTCGCCATCATCTTCATTATCATCATCACCACCATCATCTTCATCACCATCATCATCACCATCACCATCATCACTATCACCATCATCATCACCATCACCATCATCTTCATCACCACCACCATCATCACCATCATCACCACCATCACCACCACCATCATCACCATCATCATCACCATCACCATCATCTTCATCACCATCATCACCACCACCATCATCACCATCATCATCACCACCACCATCTTCAACATCATCACCACCATCACCATCATCATTACCACAATCACCATCATCTTCATCACCATCATCATCACCACCACCATCATCACCATCATCATCACCATCATCACCACCATCACCACCACCATCATCACCATCAACATCACCACCACCATCTTCAACATCATCACCACCATCACCATCATCATTACCACAATCACCATCATCTTCATCACCATCATCATCACCACCACCATCATCGACATCATCACCACCATCACCATCATCATCACCGTCGCCATCATCATTACTATCACCGTCATCATCACCACCATCATCACCATCACCATCATCTTCATCACCACCATCATCACCACCATCATCACCACCATCACCATCATCACCACCATCACTGTCACCATCATCTTCATCACCACCATCATCATTACTGTCACCACCACCATCATCACCATCACCATCATCATTACTGTCGCCATCATCTTCATTGTCATCATTACCATCACCACCGTCATCAACGCTGTCACCATCATCACCATCATTACAGTCACCATTATTATTATCGTCATCATCACCATCATCATCACCATCACCATCACCATCAGCATCATCACCATCAGCATCATCAGAACCGAAGCATGTGAGAGTATGTTGCAGAAATTATGATACCATGATTCTTCGCTCCTGACTGCTCCATCATGTATCTCCTAGACTCAACCATGTTTTCTTACATAACCACGAGACAATTATACGATTTAGGAAACTCATCTTTGTTACAATGATAGTGTTTAATAGAGAGTATAGGATTTATTTGAAGTAGAAATGTCAGCATTTGCTGATGGATTGTATGGAGGGCATGAGGGGAAGATAGCAGTCAGCGATGACATCAAGATTTTGGATGGAGAAAATGGTTGATGAGCATGGCCAGGCCAGTGCAAAGGCCTGGAAGGAATCGTTGGGAGCTTTTGCCCAAAAGAAAATTAGGAAGAATCTGAATGTTGGCAGATGAGCTGAGCTGACCTGGGCTGTCCCATTTCTCCAGGGGATGTTGCCACAGCAATTATAAGCAAAGAACCTGGGCTCTCTCTTTCTCACCATCTGTCTCTCTCTCTGTCTGTCTCTCTCTCACACACACACATATGCACACACACACACACACACACACACACACACCCTACATGTACGTATATATACATATATAGACTTCCTTCTCCCAGTGATGTGGATCTGAATTTAGCCATAAGTACGTCTCACCATAACTAAGCAGAACCCACGATGACCCATTAGACTGTAACTGCCTTGAGGCCAGGGACATGTCTGCTTACTGTACCCACAGTGTACATCTTTTGGCACTTAGTAGGTGTTCAAAAACTACTTTTTGAATAAAATGGAATGACACAGTGAATGTTCTTGTTTAATACCTTAGGGTGCAATAATCATGATTATGTATGCTTGCAAATGGCAGAATACCTAAAAAAAAAAAAAAACCCGTTGTTAACACAAAAGAGAAATTTGTCTCTCTCTCCTGGAAAAGAGGTCAGTCCAGGGACGGTAGGCTGCTACAGCGTAAGGGAGCTCCTCTTAACCTGTTTGTTTTGGTTTCTAAGCATATGGCTTCCATGTCGTGGCCCAAGGTGGCTGCCCGAGTGCATGCCATTGTGCCTGCATTCCAGACATCAGGAGGAAGAAAGGACCAAGATCATACCACATTTCTTGAAAGACATTTCCTTGAAGCTGTCATACCAATCTCATTTGCATCACATTAGCCAGTATAGTCTTTATTTTGGGGGACCCTGTGACCAGTTAAAATATGGAAATTCTTTTACTAGAGAAAAATGGCTCATGGGGGATTTTAGTGACCAGTGTCATAGTGTGGCCTGGAAGGGGACCGGGGCTATGTGGTGCTTTCTACTACAAACCATCAATATAAAAAGCCAGCAGATTCAGTGAATCACTGTGGCGATCATCTGTTCTTCCTCACTGCAAGACAATGAGTGGTGTCATTAAGGGGACAGTGTGTGGGATGGTCAGGCCGCTGAGACACCCCTGGAGAAACATCTGAAAACTCGGAAGGAGTGTTGTTTCCCCCACTTTTGACTCTGAAACAGAGACCACGGAACGTGACCCCCATCGTGAAGCCAGCACATTTGGGGGAAGCCTCTGGAGAGGGTTGAAGAGTCCCCAGCTCTGTGTCCCCAGCTGTGAGGTGCCCAGAACCCAGGGCTGGGTCCTCTTCAGCTTCGAGTCCTCCCGCTGTCACTGCTGGGAGCTCGCGTACCCTAGCCCGTGCCTGCTAAATGAAGAAAAGGCAATCAATTTAGACTATTCAGGAGTTTTACAAGATGCAACCAGTTTTTCCGAAATAGAACGTCGGTCGAGGTTTTGCCAGAAGTATCTAGAAAGTATGTCAATGTGGACCTTGCCGCAGCCCAGCCACCTACCCATGTAAGGAGGCAGGAACAGTCCCTCCTGGATGAGGACCCTCCAGTGGGTGGGAAAGGCAGCCAGTGAAAGCCCACACCTGCCCGTCCCTGCTTCTGGATTCCGATCGGTACGTGAGCTTCATATTTCCCTTTGTGCGTGTTTGGCTTAGGGATTTATCACCACAGCTTAGATCTGCGATGAAATAGATAAGCCTGCACTTTAATAAACGTGGCATTCCTTTCCCCGTGAGAATTAGATGAGAGGAAACAGGGCCTCCGAGGGGGCCAGGGAGGGCAGGCAGTGGAGCTGGGGCAGGGAGATGCCACCCATCAAACAGCTTTGGGACGGGAACACTGGGGCACGGTCGGGGGGTCGTTTTACAGGGAGGTGGTCAGCATCCCTGCATCAGAGGCGCAGCCCTGTGTTTTCCCTGGAAAGAAGCTGGAGCGACGAAGTTTTAGGCTTGCAGTTGAGTTCTCCCTTGTGAGAATAGTTTGGATCCTGGGCTTGAGTCCTTCTCCTGGTGCCGCTGTGAAGAAACCTCCTGCAGATCTCTGGAAGGGACACGGCGTGAACTCAGAGGCTGGGGGACTCTGTCAGGCCACGGTTTGCGCTCCAGGGAAAGCAGAGAGGCACCGTGACAGTGGACAGAGTGGCCAAGCTGTGCAATCTTGAGCAGGGACATTGCTTTACTTCTCCGGACTTCTGTTGGCTTTTTTCTCCGTGAAACTACGAATACCTACTTCTAGGATCCTTGCGGAGAAAAGCAACGATAAATGGAAAGAGCTAGCAGGGTCCCCGCGTGTGGTTGATGAGCATTATATGGCAGCATTAGTATTCTTAGTATGGAGTTGGGATCAGCATCGTGAAAGAAACAGACCCTTCCGGGGCTCCGGGGGGGCTCAGTGGGTTAAGCGTCCGACTTCGGCTCAGGTCATGACCTCGTGGTTCGTGAGTTCGAGACCCACGTCGGGCTCTGTGCTAACAGCTCCGAGCCTGGAGCCTGTTTTGGATTCTGTCTCTCCCTCTCTCTCTGCCCCTCCTCTGCTCATCACTTGTAGGTGACAGGCTTATATGGGCTGACTGACTGGCTCAAGGCCACATGTGTGGCGTAAATCTGTGCAGTCATGCATGGGATCTTGTGCATAGCAGTACCAGGAGTGGTTATAAGAGCTTGTAAGGACGGGTCAAACAGTGTTTCCAGCCCTCTTCTGATTTTTCGTTCCCAGCCATAATGTCGCAGAGCCTGAAAACATGGGGAGAGAGAGAGAGACAGACAGACAGACAGGACCAGGGCAATGACCTGTGTTTCTAGTTTTCATTAGTAACTTCATTCTCTCAGGCCTGTTCTTGGCACACACCTGGCTTCTTAAGATTTTCTCGTAGACGAAGCTGACAGCGACTTTCAGAGTCATGAGGGTTTGGCTGAGACTGGCTGTTGCAAGCCTGTGGGCTTGCGTGAGTCAGAAGGACCAGGCAGACATCCTGAGCCTTGTCGTTCTCTGAGAAGGAGTGAGATGTTTTCCCATATAAACCATCTTAAATAGGAGCTACGGAAGAAACAAGCTTTGGTAGCATTTCTGTTTAGGTTGTTGCCACATAGAGATTTGCTTAGACACCTTGTGGGTCTTTTCTTTGAGATTTCCTCTGGGATGTATGGTTGCTCTGAGTGAAATTTACTCCCAAGCAGATTGAGATGCGTTAATCCACTCGCTCGTCCGGTATGTATTGAGTACTGACCCTACTCTATGATGGGATGCTATGCCCATGGAGGGCTTACAGTCTAAGAGGTACACACAGGAAGACAAGAGTTAAAAATCTGTACAAAATTCTGATGAAAGAAATGTTCACTTATCATCCTTAGGAATAACACTTGTGGACAGAGAGGTTGAAATACAACAGATGACCCGGAATGCATTGAGGGGTACACGTGAGTGGTGGGTGGGCCTTCCTGTACGTGGGAGCGTACTTCAAGTTCATTCGTTCTCTTAGGGTTTGGTGAGTGCCTGCTGTATACGAGGCACTGTGTCAAAGACTGAAATGATCTAAGGAGGCAGTACGGCAGGTGGTTGAATACGACTTAGAAGAGCAAATAAGACTCAGATGGTCAAAATGCGGGGGAGGGATTGGCTAAGATAGGAATGGAGTGGATTAAAGAACACCATCAGGATAGATGAAAAGAGTGGGCTTCATAGCATAGAGGATAGACTTGCTTTTTCTTGAAGCAGCTTGCTTATGATGGGGGCAAATGGTAGGAGAAGTTTAGAGAATGGGTTTGGAAACAGAATGTGGCGGCCTCAAATGCTAGGATTTGTTCAAGGGGAATGCCTAAAGGGAGCGCCATAATGATAGTAGTGTTTACATTCATATTATCCTCACGTGCTAAAATAGCTGACTCGAAATTTTTGATCGCTGGTGGCTGGTATATAAAAATATGATTAATTTCGTATAATGATCCTGCATGCTGCCAACATGCCAAATCCCTGATTAGTTTTATCAGCTTTTTCAGAGACTCTTTCTTAGGATTTTCTACATAAATATTAAGCCATCTGTAATACAGTTTTACTTCTTTTCTTATGGTATGCATTGGATTTCTTTTTCTTGCCTTATTGCACTGGCTACGATCTCCTGTATAATACTGAATGAGCGTGGGGAAATTTTGTTCCAGACCTTAAGGAGAAAACATTCTTTTACGTTGTAATGTGTGCTACATTTTTTGGAGGTATCCTTTATCAAGTTGAGAAAGTTTCTTTTTATTGGAATTTGTTGAGAGTTTTTATCGGAGGTGGATATTGGATTGTATCTCTTTCTCTGTTTTTTTTTCCTGTATCTATTGAGACGATTATATGACTTTCCTTTTTAGTCGTTTTTTTTTTTTTAACCTTTATTGTTGAGAGAGGGACAGAGTACAAGCAGGGGAGGGGCAGAGAGAGGGGGAGACACAGAATCCGAAGCAGGCTCCAGGCTGTGAGCTGTCAGCACAGAGCCCGACATAGGGCTTGAACCCATGAACCATGAGATAATGATCTGAGCTGAAGTCACATGCTTAACCGACTGAGCTATCCAGGTGCCCCACTTTTTTAGTCTGTTAATATGGTGTATTACATTGATTGGTTCTCAAATGTTAAATTAACTTTGCATTCCTAGAATAAACCTTTCTTGGTCAGGATTTCTTAATCATTTTATGTATTATTAGATTTGATTTGCTAAAATTTTATAAAGAAGGTTTTGTAATTATGTTCATGAAGGATATTGGTCTGTAGTTCTGTTTTTTTAATCATTTTGGTTTCACCGGTATCCATGCAATACATTCTCATAGAATGTATTGGGAAGTTTTCCCTCTGCTTCAAGTTTGTGCAGTAATTTTGCTAAGATTCACTGGCGAGACCATTTGAGCCTGGAGTTTTGTTTATTTTTATAGGAAGGCTTTTAAACTAAAAGTTCGATTTTTTTAATGGATGTAGACCTATCCAGATTCTTTCTCTCTTTTTTTTTTTTTTTAACATTTATTTATTTTTGAGAGACAAAGAGAGACAGAGCATGAGCGGGGGAGGGGCAGAGAGAGAGAGGGAGACACAGAATCCGAAGCAGGCTCCAGGCTCCGAGCTGTCAGCATAGAGCCCGATGCGGGGCTTGAACTCATGAACGGCGGGATCATGACCTGAGCCGAAGTTGGACGCTCAACCGACTCAGCCACCCGGGTGCCCCTAAAACAATTTTTAAAAAGCTTTTCCTCACCTTCCTTACTCTCAATGTCTTATGTATCCACAGAAGCTGCTTCTGTGAACACTTTCCCGTCTCACAAAACTCCCCCCAAACTCAGCCCCCTGGCCCCTGGGGGTCTCCCCACCCTTTACTATGTAAGTCGGCTTCCTTCTTGCTCTATAAAATTCTCTTCACCTATTACCCAGATTTCAAACATCAGGGTACCGTTCTAGAACTGCCTCTTTGGGGTTGAACGTGGAAGGTGGGGAAGGGTCAAAGAGCAAATAAATTGGGCCTAAACACTAGTTAATGTTCATTTTGCTGTCACACCATAGTTCACCATAGTGCTCTAGAGACATAGGTGATTGACCATCATTCTCTCCTCATCCCCCCACCCAAGGGGCTCCTGTGAAGGAAGCAGGTGCAATGAGATGCCTGCTCGCTCAGAACCTGAGTCTGTAAACTGCAATTTAGATGGATTTCCCCCAAAGCCACATTCCACATTCAGGTTTATAGAGTGCAGAGCTCAACATAGGGTTACGTGAAGAAACCGTCCCGGTGTTCGTCTACGATTTGCCCCAGGATAGTTTTCATTGTTCTAGCCGCGTGCCAAAATCATTGAACTCGGACCAGAACATCTGGGTCTTTTTCCCAACCAAATCTTCAGGGTTATTGCATTCTGTAAAGTGTCCCCACAAAAACATTAGCCGTTGCTTACTGTCCGTGGAGACCACGTATGTAACAAAGCTTGTTGCCTGTGCATAGCGCTCTACAAAGGCAAATCTCTCCGAATGTCTGTCAGTTAATCATCACCCCAGTCTATTGAGGAAGAAGAATTATTTTCATTTCGTAGACGATTCTCTGTGAAGGCTCAGAAGGTTTCATTAACGTGTCCATCACCACACAGCCTGGAGGTAGTGAAACCCAGACTTGAACTCGGGTCTTCTGATTTGACGTCTCCATTCAGCACCTGCTTCCATGAAGCCCAGCCGCTCCCGAATCGAAACCAAGTAGAAATGAGGCCTCATGCTGCGTATCTGCGTATTTTTCTGTTCTGTAGGATCTGAGTTAAGGAAAAAGCTAGTTCCGATAACAATGGTGTCACCGGAGACTGTATCGTTGAAAGTAGAGATGCCATATGATAAGGCAGGTGTTGAACACCCATGTTCTTTTGGGACGGGGAAGAAGCATATAATAGAAGGAAGGTGCACTTTTGGGTTCTAATACCATGAAAACTTTAGTGGCCGATAAGGAAATTCCAGTTTTGTCCTGTGCTAGGAGAGAGCTTACCTCCTATTTCCACTGGAATTAGGGAAGCATGGTGGAAAATGAACCCTAGAATTCTGTAGCTTGGGCATTTATGGGCGGTTGGCATTTGGGCATGATAGGTTTTTTTTTTTTTTTTGGCGGATTGTTATTCTGCATTGTCTTTTCGGTTCTTTCCTCTCTCAGAGATTTTTCTATTTCGGCGCAGAGAAACCTTCATTACAAAACTCTGACTCCCTCATTACCACCTCACCCCACCCCTCCCCACCCCTGCCCCGCACAACCTTACCTAGTAGAGCCGGAAGTCAAAGGCGGGCCATTCCTGGAGTTGGTTCAGCCGCTCAGCAATGCCTTCAGAGAACCAGACTTTTCCTCCCCTCTGTCTTCACCTTTCTTATTGTCTCACGGCTGCAAGACGGCTGCCTCAGCTCCAGCCTTGCTACATTCCAGGCAACAAGAATGGGGAAGGGCAGAGTCCATGACCTTTATGTAGCTGGACTGATTGCTGCCCTAAATAATGTATGCTGTGTCAGCAAGGAAGGAGAGGGGCAGATTGGCTCTTGGGTGGATAACTCCCCATGTCTACACTGCCTTTCGAGTCCACTTTCTTCTATCTTATGGGCTCAAAAGGGACTTCCTCTTTGAGGAGAGGCTTCCGGTTATGTGCTCACTTTGACAAATCTCTGTATCATAAAACAATTTGGAGGCCCCTTGGAGTCCATTGTATTTTTCATGACTCCATTAATGCTTTCTTAACACTTGACACTTTCGGGGCGCCTGGGTGGCTCAGTCGGTTAAGCACCCAACTTCGGCTCAGGTCGTGATCTCCCAGTCGGTGGGTTTGAGCCACCGTGTCGGGCTCTGTGCTGACAGCTCAGAGCCCGGAGGCTGCTTCGGATTCCGTGTCTCCCTCTGTCTCTGCCCCTCCCCTGTTCATGCTGTCTGTCTCTGTCTCTCAAAAATAAATAAATAGGGGCCCCTGGGTGGCTCAGTCGGTTGAGCGTCCGACTTCGGGTCAGGTCATCATCTCGCAGTTTGTGAGTTCGAGCCCCGCGTCGGGCTCTGTGCTGACAGCTCAGAGCCTGGAGCCTGCTTCAGATTCTGTGTCTTCTCTCTCTGCCCCTCCCATGCTCATGCTCTGTCTCTCTCTGTCTCTCAATAATAAATAAATGTTAAAAAAAAAATTAAAAAAAATTAAATAAACGTTTAAAATTGAAAAAAGAAATAAACGTTAAAAAAATTTTTAAAAAAACACTGGACACTTTCACTGACATGGTCCCATTTCTTTTAAGTTTATATTTATGTATTTAGAGAGAGAGAGAGAATGCTTAGAAGGGGTGGAGAGAGGGGAGAAGGAGAAAGCGAGAATGCATGGAAGTGGCAGAGAGAGAGAGAGAGAGAGAGAGAGAGAGAGAGAGAGGATCCCAGGTAAACTCAGCATTGCCAGCTCAGAGCCCAATGTGGGGCTCGAACCCTGAAAACTCGAGATCATGACCTGAGCCGAAATCAGGAGTTGGACACTCAACCAACTGAGCCACCCAGGCGCCCTGACCTGGTCCCATTTAAACTCCCCCGCGGTCCTGAGATCCAGATATTATCCTCTTTATCATTCGGGGGGTGGTGGGGGGAAACTCAGACCAAAGAAGGTTACTTAGTGATGTGTTCAATCCAGGTCCTCCTTGTCCGGGGTTCCACGGGGCTCTGCCTCTGCTCCTAACTAGAGAGTGGCTCTGAGGAGGTGCTGGCCCGGGATGGCCTGGGATGACCCTGTCTGGCCCCGCGGCTTGCGCCCGAGCTCAGGACACCCACCTTGGCCCCATTTTGCGCCCATGAAATCAGCCAGGGAAACAAGCCCTGAAAAATGTCCCCCCGGGTTTCAAGTCTCACGGGCGACATGCTCACCTGCAGCCAAGGCATCCGTCTTCACAGACAAGGCTCCGCGCTTGGGGTGTCGGCTCTTTCCAGTTGGATCGGAGGAACTTCAGATGCGTTGTTGGAAGCCTGTGCTGGGATCAGGCTTGCGTGTCGCGTTTGGTGTGTTAGGGAGACGGGGACAGATTCGCCACCCCGAAGCTGAGAGGCAGCGCGCGACGTTCGCGAGACTTGCTGTCATTTTGTTCCTTCCCTTCAGCTTCTTGCAGATGACACTTCTTCGGGGTGGGGGGCAAGGGGGCGATGCGTTACGTATCCCACCGCCCCCCGTGAGCCCCGAGAGGAGCAAATCTTCCCTTGCCTTTGGGAAAGCGTGTGTCCGGAAAAGGAGAAAGGGGATCGTTTCTTTGTTAGGAGTGATGATGTTGATGCCTTTTGAAAAGTGAATCTGACTGACGGCTCAGGGGCCCTTGTGTTCGGTTTGTATAGTTTGCATTTAAGGAGAGCGTCATGGGAGCAAGGTGCCGCAGGGGGTGGGAGGGGGATGGGAATCCGGCTCTGCGTTTGCTATAAAAACCCACAAAACTTCGGCCAACGTGAGCATTAGGGTGGCCGGGAAGTGGCTCTTTGGCACTTTGTAGAAGCTGGTGGCTGCAGTGACAACAGTCGGAATGAGAGGGAGGGTGGTGAGTATTGCCTTGTAGGGGGAGGCGCGGCCCCACGTGGGAATGCTTCCTTGAGCTTGGGGAGTACCACTCACCTCCTCTGCAGGAACAGGTGTGCCTCAAACAAGGGAGGTCCAGTTCTCTGGCGGTCACCTCTCACCGCACCTCCCCACCTGCCTGCGCCCCAACATTTGCCCAGGCTTTGTCACTGACAGGGAACCGGGGCACCAGTGTGCATCCCTCTCTACATCAGGTTCAGTAACAGGTGCAAAGTAACAGGTGCAGATGCCCCTGCACCCCGAGCTTATGCAATTCTGTGCCTTTGTTGTTGCCATTTTCTGTGCTAGGAGTTCCCTTCTCCTCTCCGACCACCTACAGAATCCTTGTCACCTGCTACACGTTATGGGCAATGTCACTTCATCTGGGAAGCCCCCCAGGGTACGTCTCTTCCCTTCATCCACATTAGAATTACCCCCTCTTCTCTCCCCTGTAGCTTTTGGCTTGTACCCCTAGTTGGCATTTCCATGATCCTGCCCTTTATCAAAGTTGTGTCTCTGGATGTTGCTGGAGCACAGCCACGAAAAATCATGTCCGTTTCTGGGAAAGAAATGCGCTATGGAAATCAGGGGTAGTCGCATCAGTTTCCCTGCAAAGGAACCAGAACCCAGTCGGGGGACAGGCTCTTCCATTAGGTGAAATGTCTCTTCCAACCCCATAGTTACCCCAGGACGTTTTGTCCAGAATATCATAATTCGTTTACTTATATCAATGATACGAATTGGGAATCTCTCCCATGCGGAGCACTGCACCAAGCCTCAGAAGCAGGATTCAGGAGAAAGGATTGCCTAGTGTTCGTTAGAACGATGGAAGAAAAGAGGTGCTATCCTAAATGCCTGATGTAACTATTTCAGTGTGAGTTCATTTATGTAAAGAAGCATCTCATCGAGCAGACATGACTGACTATTCTATGCTTTTGATGGATATGGCTTCTGTTGAAATCCCCTGCTTTTTAAATCAAGTTTTAAATGTTTATTTATTTATTTTGAGAGACAGGTAGAGCATGCGAACTGGGGAGGGGCAGAGAGAGAGGGAGAGAATCCCAAGCAGGCTCCGTGCTGTCAGCATGGAGCCCAACGCGGGGCTTGAACCCACGAACCATGAGATCATGACCTGAGCCGAAGTCGGACGCTTAACCGACCGAGCTACTCAGGTGCCCCCCTCCCCTTTTAAATTTGGGTAATTTTCATTACTCAAGTAAAACATTTTCATTATAGACAAAAATGCAAAGACACAGTGAATAAATGAGAAAATAAATGACTCGTAATCTTACTCAGAATCACAGGTTTACATTTTGGTCTTTAATTGCGTGTGTGTGTCTGGATTTTTAGAATAAGGGTCTACCCTACACCGTGTTTCAAAGCCTGTTCTTTTCACTTCACTATATGTCATAAATACCTGTACATATTAATAAGTACACACATAGAATGTCATTTTTAACAGCCCCCCCCTTTTTTTTTCTTTTTTTTGAAAGAAATGGAAATTTCTTTTCAAATTTTTCTTGGGAAAATTTGAAACCTATGAAAAGTAGAGCGGTATATATAACGGAACCCCAGGTAGCATCACCCAGCTCCAAAAACTGTCAACTCGTGGGTAATCCTATTCATCTGTAGCCTCCACTCCAACACGCACACACACACACACACACACACACACACACACACACACACCCACTGTTATCCAGGTTATTCTGAAATAAATAATAAATAAATTATGAAATAAACAAATTCCAGATAGGACATCACTTCATCTGTGAACATTTAAGGCTGAGTCTCTAAAAGAAAAAGACTCTTAGAAAACACACACACAGCCTCAGTAGCATTAGCTCGCTTAAAGAAATTCACAGTCCTTCGCTAATATCCCCAAATACCCGGCAAGTTCCAGAATCTCCTTTTGTAGCTGCATCGGACCTTTTTTAATTTTTTAATTTTTTAATTTTTTTTTAAGTATTTCTTTTTTTTGTTGTTTTTTGTTTTTGTTTTTTGTTTTTTTAATTTTTTTAACTTTTATTTATTTTTGAGACAGAGAGAGCATGAACAGGGGAGGGTCAGAGAAAGAGGGAGACACAGAAGCCGAAACAGGCTTCAGGCTCTGAGCCGTCAGCACAGAGCCCGACGCGGGGCTCGAACCCACAGACTGTGAGATCGTGACCTGAGCCGAAGTCGGACGCTCAACCGACTGAGCCACCTAGGTGTCCCGGGACCTTTTTTTAAAAAAAATTTTTTTTTTAACGTTTATTTATTTAAAAAAAATTTTTTTTTTTTAACGTTTATTTATTTTAAAAAAAAATTTTTTTTTTCAACGTTTATTTATTTTTGGGACAGAGAGAGACAGAGCAGGAACGGGGGAGGGGCAGAGAGAGAGGGAGTCACAGAATCGGAAACAGGCTCCAGGCTCTGAGCCATCAGCCCAGAGCCCGACGCAGGGCTCGAACTCACGGACCGCGAGATCGTGACCTGGCTGAAGTCGGACGCTTAACCGACTGCGCCACCCAGGCGCCCCTAACGTTTATTTATTTTTGAGACAGGGAGAGACAGAGCATGAACAGGGGAGGGTCAGAGAGAGGGAGACACAGAATCTGAAACAGGCTCCAGGCTCTGAGCAGTCAGCACAGAGCCTGACGCGGGGCTCGAACCCACAGACCGCGAGACCATGACCTGAGCCGAAGTCGGCTGCTTAACCGACTGAGCCACCCAGGCGCCCCTGCATCGGACCTTTTTATGGAGCTTTAGCATGACTTACTCCACTGGTGCCCTGGTGATGGCCCGAGAAGATGATGTGCTTGTTTTCCACTATTATAGGTAATGCCGCAGTGAATAACGCAGACACAAATTTTTGCACATGTGTGTAATGATCTTCGCAGGATGCGTGGCTGAGAGTGGCAGGGTTGAGTCAAAGGTTGTGTAGGGTTTTAAAGCCTTTTATTCCAAAATGCCATATTTCCTTCCCCTTAGTTACACTCGTTTACAAAGTTCGTGAGCAGTCCAGGAGACTGCTTCCTTATTACCCTTGTGGCTTTATTTTTATTCTTCTGTATAAACGTGAGAATTCTGTCATCAAAATAAAAATACAATGGAACTTGTTTTTGTCTTTTTTTTTTTTTCATGTTTACTTATTTTTGGGAGAGACAGAGACAGAGTGCAAGCCGGGGAGGGGAAGAGAGAGAGGGAGACACAGAATCCGAAGCAGGCTCCAGGCTCTGAGCCGTCAGCCCAGAGCCCGACGCGGGGCTCGAACTCACAAATCCTGAGATCGTGACCTGAGCCGAAGTCGGACGCTTAACCGACTGAGCCACCCAGGTGCCCCGCTAGTTTTTATTTTTGACTGCTTTTTTATATAATAGATTTTTTTTAGATGAATTTGTATTCTAATACCAAAATTCCTGTCTGAGATCAAGCATTTTTGATATCCTTCAGTAAATATATTAAGTTTTACCCATGTGACTTCCCTACACTCCTTTTAAAATACCCTGTATTTTGTATAATTTTTCATAATTGTGAATAGGAGTGCTTTCTTTCTTCTCTCCCCCCGCTCTCTTTATCCCGCCCGGACTAGTTATTGCTGGTATAAAAGATTAATTTTTGTGCATTCTCTAATTGTCAGACTTACTGAAAATTCTTCCTTGTTTCAGTGTTCTCCCCCCCACCCCCTGCCCTGCCAACTGCTTTTCTTGGATTTCCTAGAACTGTGTTCAGAGCATCCAGTAATAATGATCATTTTGACTCTTTCTTTGAAGTATTCTGACCTTTCTTTCTTTCTTGTTTAACTGCACTGGCTAACGCTCCACATAAGGCTAGATGATGAGATGGTTGGCTTTCATGCTTCACTTCTTTACTTGTTTAAATTTTTATTTATTTTTAGTTGAGAGAGAGAGAGAGAGAGAGAGCACGAGTGGGGGAGGAGGGCAGAGGGAGAGAACCTTTTCTACTTAATTACGTATTTAGTTTATTTTTTATTTTGAGAGAGAGAGAAAGAGCACACATGCATGTGGGGAGGGGTAGAGAGAGAGGGAGAGAGACTCTTAAGCAGGCTTCACACTCAGCACGGAGCCTGATGCGGGGCTCGATCTCACGACCGTGAGATCATGACCCGAGCTGAAATGCAGCCGACTGAGCCACCCGGACGCCCCAAGACTTATTTCAAAATTAAGAATAGGTGTTGAATTTTATCCGCTGCCTTTTGGGGCATTTATTTAACTCATTATTTATACTCTTCTCCACCTTGTGAATATGGTGACGTATTAGTGTGAATAAATTCTTCATTCTTGGAATACGAACCCACTTCCGTCAAACACGTGTTACCCGTTTAAAATAATGCTGGATTCTATTCTCTGATGCTTTATGTAGAGCATGCACATCGGATTTCAGGAGTTAAACTGTCTCATTTTTCAGAGGTATCTTCCTTAAGGTTTGAGACGCTCGCTTTGCAAAATGAATCGGGAGGTGTTTCTTTCCACCCCTTACTCCACTGCCGCAGCGAATGGATTCTGTGCTGGGAAACTTTGAAGGGTTCTACCTGTGCAGTTGCCCTGAGCAAGAAACTTAAAATATCTATATATTTATGTAGATATTAATATTTTATTAAATAGATATATTTTTAAACAATATTTCCTGTTTCTTCCATGATTATTGCAACCCTGGGGTTTTCTGTGTGTTCTCGAATTCGTATCGGTGAGTCATACTTTCACAGAAAATCTGATTTGGTTGAGTTTACTGGCCTAGAGCTGCACGCAGCCTCTTATTATTTAAAAATAGCTCTTCTGGATCAGCAATTATATACCTTTTTTCTTTTATATCACGGTGTTTGTGCGCTCAGGCTTCTGTCGGTTGCTAGAGGTTTAATTAGTTGTTTCGTAGAATCTGTTAGTGCACACGTTGGGATTGGCCTCCAAGTTCTTTAAATTTTATTGGTTCCTCTTAAATCTAACAGAACTTGAAGGTGTAAGTTCTTCTCTAAGGGTAGCTATAACTGACGTTTTTGCCTGTGTTTTTATATGTAATATTTTTGTTACCAGTGTGTTCTAAATATCTACGGTTAGGGATGGGAATTACACTTTTAGCCAAAGATTACTTCTGCCCGCAAAATGATCTTCTAGACTTTAAAGATTAAGACTCTACATTTCTTTTTTTAAAAAAGAGATTTATGTATGCATGTATGTATATTTGGTGAGGGAGAGCATGTGCGCAAGTTGGGGAGGGGCACAGAGAGAGGAGACAGAATCCGAAGCAGGCTCCAGGCTCCGAGCTGTCAGCACAGAGCCCGACGCGGGGCTCGAACCCATGACCCGCGAGATCATGACCTGAGCTGAAGTCGGACGCTTAACCGACTGAGCCACCCCGGCGCCCCAAATATGTGTATATTTTTAATGTTTGGGGTCTCACTGGACTTCTGTGTCCACAGTGGGTTATACCCTCCTATCTCTAACAACTATTTGCCTCGAGTCCTGTGCTCTGTAACATTAATATTGCCAGCCCTGACTCTTTGCGTGTTTGCATTTTCCTCCTATAACTTCGCTCTTTCCCCTTGTGATTTTGTTTCATATAATTTTATTTTAGGCACACCTCTTTTACACAATACACCTTAACATTCTGTTTTGCATCTCTACGTGAGAAGCTTTTATTATAACAGAGGCGTGACGCCTACGTGCATTTATTTGACAGCCGATACATTTGGTTCTTCTGTTTTTATGTCCTTCGTTTCCCGTCTATTTTTAAAAAAAAAACCCTTCCTTACCGTTTCCCTTCATTCCCTCCCCGCCCCCCCCATTGTTGCCTCTTTTATTCTCCAGTGATTTGGAAAGTATTTAGCTTATTTTTATTCCACTGGTGCCTCCCCTCCCCTTCCTCCCTTCCTCGTCTTTCTTCCGTTTTATTTAGAATGAACCAGAGTGTGGAGTCACGCATTCATTCATTCAGTGGATACTTACGAAGGGACTTGCACGTGCTATGTGACTGTGACTTGTTGGTGGTCAGATCCCAGCTCTTACGGAGTTGTAGTTTGATGCAGTGGAGAAGGTGACAAATAGAGCAGGGAAGGGATTACAGAGTGATACCACCTGGACACATGGGGTAGAGCGGTGTGCTGGAAAGTTTCTAGTGGCTTCTTTGCCCTGGATGACCCGGAAATGCCACTCTTCTGGCTTTCCCAGGCTGCTAGAGCAAAATTCCACAAACTGGGCGGCTTACACGCTAGAAACGTATTGGGTCGGGGCGCCTGGGTGGCTCAGTCGGTTAAGCGTCCGACTTCAACTCAGGTCACGATCTCACGGTCCGTGGGTTTGAGCCCCGCGTTGGGCTCTGTGCTGACAGCTCAGAGCGTGAAGCCTGCTTCGGATTCTGTGTCTCCCTCTCTCTCTGACCCTCCCCCACCCATGCTCTGTCTCTCTTGCTCTCAAAAATAAATAAAAAATTAAAAAAAAAAAAAAAGGAACGACATGTATTGCATCAAAGTTCTAGATGCTGGAAGTCCACGACCAGGGTGTTGGAAGGGATGATTTCTCTTGAGACCTTGACCAGGAAATGGTTGCTTTCTGTGTCTCCTCCACATGGCTGTCCCCCTGTATGTGGCTCGTTTGGTGTCACAATCTCCTCTTTTTATAAGGACATTTGTTATATGGCACGTAGGTTCACCCTGAAGACCTCGTTTTAACTTAATCACATCTTCAAAGACCCTCAAGTCCCGAGAGAGTCACACATTCCAAGGAACTGGGTGTTTGGGCTTCAGCATATGAATTGTGTGTGTGGGGGGGGGGGGGCAAGACACAATTCAGCCCCTAGCAGCCTGTCTCGGGAAGTGACATTTATTTGGAGATCGCTGTGGACGTGTTCTCTTTGAGACGTCCGGTTCGAGCTGCCCTGTATGCAGTATGGGTCAGTGTCTGGACAGCTCAGGAGTAGTCTGCCTTGGAATATAAATGCATGAGTCATCTGCACCTAGGGAGTCATGGAAGGGATGGGGTAACATCCTGTAGGAAGAGAATATTGAACTAGAGAAGCAAGAAGCGAGCCGAAGACCAAGTTGGGAGGTGCCCTAGCGCTTCGAGGTTGGTCAGAAAGAATCCTGGACAGAATCACGTGAAGGAGGCAGAAAGAAAACCAAGAGAGCGTGGTGTTCTGGAAGCTAAGGAGGACAGTGTTGGCATCCCGTCCAAAGCCACGGGGAAGTCGAATAAAACGGGAACGAAAGGGCACCCATTGGGGCAGAACGCGAAAGTTGTCCGCGCCCTCAGGAAGAGCAGTGTCGGTGTGGGGCCCCGGGGACTCGAGCTGGCTGGGTAACCCACGTGGGGACCCAGTCTGGGTTGGTTGGGTAAAAATGGTGGAAGGGGGGAAGTGGGACTGTAGAGATGGCATGTTCGGGAAGTTCTGCTCGGGGGAAGGAGGTGGACAAGATGGCGGCAGAGGGGGCGTGCGTCAAGAATGGGTCTCGTACTGATGGGAGAAGCCAGAACGTGAGTATGTGCTGAAGCACTTGGTCCGGTAGAACATAGGAGACCGAAGGTAGAGGAGGGGCACCCAGATGAGTGAGTCTGAGGCCATACTGATTCGTATGCGGGCGTGTGTTGATTAGCTTGGCTGTGCGTATGGCATACCTCGAATCCCAGTAGCTTACATAAGATTATTCTGTCCTGTTCAAGTGATAGCCCAAGACAGGCTTTCTAGGGCTGGGATGATGGATCTGTTACTAGAGATTGTTCAAGAATCCAGCTCCCTCCATCCACTTATGCCAGCCCCACCCTGGAGGCTTGTCCTTGGGGACCAGATGACCCGACGACTAGACCCACATTCCAATTATCACAATGGAAGCAGGGCCAATAGAACAGCCAGCCCTGTCCCTTCCGGGTGATGGCCCAGAGGTTTCCCGTACATCACGGTAGCCAGAACGGGGTCACCCGGTCGTGCCTAGCTGCAAAGGAGGCTGGGAACTCTAGTAGTTTTTCTTAGCGTGCACGGAGTCAGCTCAGAGTTGAAGCTTCTCTTACCATCGGAGAAGGAAGTTGGCAGCGGTCGGAGTCTGGCCCAGCAAAGTCCAGAGTGTCCGGCAGTTTCTGTCACAGTCCCCTTCAGCAAGAGGACACGGTTTCTCCGTTGTCAGCGGGAAGCAAGAGGGAGAGGGTGTTGGTGCCCAAGGGCATGTGCCAGTCTGATGGCCAGTGGGCGAGAAAGTTCCCGGCTTTCGAGATGAGGTCCTCGGCCGGCAGGAGGGAATGCCAGAGTTTGGAAGAGAGAACAATTGCTTGTATTATGGAGGGCCAGCCTCTGCTCGAAAATCTTTTGCATGTATTCATTGGCATACCCTTTTTTTTTTAATGTTTATTTTTGAGGGAGGGAGAGAGAGAGCGAGAGAGAATGAACAAGGGAGGGGCAGAGAGAGAGAGGGAGACACAGAATCTGAAGCAGGCTCCAGGCTCTGAGCTGTCAGCACAGAGCCCGACGCGGGGCTCGAACCTGCGGACCGTGAGATCGTGACCTGAGCCGAAGTCGGACGCTTAACCGGCCGAGCCACCCAGGCGCCCCTTGACATACCCTTTTGGAGAACTGATGAGACGCCGAATCCCAGAGAGCTTTCGCCATGCTTCACTAAGACCGCACAGCAGGCATGTGGGAGCGTGGGGAACTTGAACTCCAGCCGCTCCCTCTCAGCCTTACCCCAGTGCACACTGCCTCCAGCCTGGAAACAGGGGTATGGGGTCTCCGAAAGTAGGACCCACATTATGAGGGGCTGCCTGACAACACCGAGCGCCCAGTGGAGATGTGTGACCGTGACCATGAGTTTACGGTGACGCCTCGAAGCCCAGTTGTGCAGAGGAGTTGAGCTGTGGGGTGTAGGTATGGAGAAGGAGACAGATCGCTTGAATCCCGTTAGACTGTTCTAGGAGAGCGTAGCAAAGGGAGACCCAGCAAGAGCCCCGCGAGTGTTTGGGATGCGGATATTACAATGATCGACTCTGAAATCCAGGCTGGGCCAGTGGGCACAGGGTAATGACAAGGGGTGGCGGCCGGGGAGAAGCCCGTGGGGTCCCTGCCAGTGAGGATGAGGGAGGAATGTGGCAGTGAGAAGCTGGGGCCACCAAGCCTGCCAGGAGGTGATGGAGCGGGGCGTTCGAACGGTGATTTTATGGGTATGGATTCTGGCTCTGAGGTCGGCCCCCGGGGGTTGGTGGAAGGCGGGGGGCAGGCTCCCTGAGAACCGAGAACACTGACAAATGGTTCCCAGCGGAGAAACCATGTGACAAGTTCACGGCTGGCAGCCAAGTTAAGGAGATGGGGCTTGTTACTGACTTACAGGGAGAGGACGGAAGGAGCCCCGGCCTCTTCTCCTCTTGAAAGCAGCAGTTTGAGGGCATGTTGACATCGACAGTTGACTCGTCCGGGGACAGCGGAAAACCGGTCAGCCACTGAACGTGCTTTGCTTCTGGACCCCGTTTCCTCCTGTGACCTAGAAGACTTGAATCCTCTGTAGCTCCCATGTTGCCTTTTGTAGAAAAAGAGGGCCAGTCAGTAGTAAGGAGCGAGGAACGAGCACATGTCCCTGTGTCATTGTGACCTCTAGTGCGTCATATTCCCTGTCCGGACTGTTGTGTTCTCCTCCGTAAAATGAAGCCGTTGGACCAGGATCATCATAGCTAATGGTTATTGAGAATTGCTGCGTGCCAGATGTTCTTGTAAACGCTCTACATATATTACCTTGCATTTAATTGTCCGGACAGCTCGCTCTGAGGTCGATACTGTTTTTCATCCCCCTTTTTCCAAAGAGGGAGCTGAGACACAGAGGATAAGTAATGAGCTGTGTTGGCTTCCCGTTGCTGTTGGGACGAATTACTACAGACTTAATAGCCGAGAACAACACGGACCTATTCTCCTGTAGGTCTGGAGGCCGGGAGTGCAAAATGAGTTTCGCTTGGCCAACGCCAAGATGTTGGGAGAACTGGTTCCTTCCGAAAGCTCGAGGGGGAGGAACCCGCTTCCTTGCCTTTTCCACCTGCTAGAAGGTATCTATACTCCTTGGCTCATGGCCCCTTACTCCAGCTTTCGAGTGCATCACTCCAGCCTCTGTTTGCCACCCCATTGCCCTTATTCTCTGATTCTGAGCTTCCTGCCTCCCTCTTTGAGGGCCCCGTGATCACCCGGGTCCCACCGCATTCTCCAGGGTGATCTCGCCATCTCAAGATTCTTCAAGAACCCCATCTGAAATACTCCTTTGGCCCTGTAGGGTGACATAGTAACGAGTTGAGGGGTTAGGATGTGGACATCTTTGGGGACCATCATTGTGTTTACCGCACAAAGCCCCAAGGCAAGGGATCCCAACCGGTGTGGTCCTGCCCTGAGCATCACCCTGCTCATCTTGGAGTATCAGCGGTCAACTCTCCCTCTGAAATCTGAACGCGTCCTCAGAACTCAGCTCGACGCTGGGACCCAGGCAGCCCCATCAGTTAATCTGGATTGGCGTGCATGACAAAGCCTCGGAGGCCGTTCTCTGTTTGGGTCTCTATAGCCCCCATCTGGATCGGACATCCAGGACTTCCGTGGTTCTGGTGAGAGTGACAGAACTGGCCTACATGCCCCTCTTGAGAGAGAATTTTTCTTTTAATTTTTAATTTTTTTTAACACTTATTTATTTCAGAGACACCGAGAGAGACAAAGCACAAGTCGGGGAGGAGCAGAGAGAGAGAGGGAGACACAGAATCCAAAGCAGGTGCCAGGCTCTGAGGCATCAGCACAGAGCCCGATGCAGGGCTCAAATCCACAGACCTTGATCGAGATCATGACCTGAGCCAAAGTCAGATACTTAACCCATTGAGCCACCCAGGCACCCCAAGAATTTTTCTTCTTTCCTTCCTTCCTTCCTTCCTTCCTTCCTTCCTTCCTTCCTTCCTTCTTTCATTCCTTCATTCCTTCATTCTTCCCTTCCCTTCCCTTCTCTTCCCTTCCCTTCCCTTCTCCTTCCCTTCTCCTTCCCTTCTCCTTCCCTTCCCTTCCCTTCCCTTCCCTTCCCTTCCCTTCCTTTCCCTCCCTTTCCTTTCCTTGCAAGTTTAGGGCCATTTGTTGTAACTCCCCAACTGTGGGCGTAAACATGAACTTAAGAGTAGATGGTTGTAGGAAAACCAGTCTTCTTGTTCTGATTCCTTGGCATGTCGGCCAGGAATCCCAGCTCTTCCTGAAATGTTAGTGGATAATTTCAGTGTTTGGGCAGCGGGGGAGGGAGGTGGAGCCCACGGCAGGGCGGGGGGGGGGGGGAGCACAGCCCCACCCTCCCGCCCCATCTGCCCCGTCTTCAAGAACATGCTGTAATCGCTGAGCCCCGCATGAAGAGGAGAGAGAAAAATCACAGCATGTTCACCCAGGAGAGGAAACAAACAGCCTTTGCTATCAGGCAGGGGAGACACTTTTAAAGTGTTTCCGAAGCCAAAGGAAGTTCCCAGCAGAGCCTCCTGGAGTCCCGTCCTCAGCCTCCTCTTCCTGTGTCTGGGTGTCAGAGCCTCCCCCCACCGGGTGCTGGGTTCTCTCCCTCTGGTCCCACGTCGGACTCCCGCATGCAGCTGGCACCCTCACTGGTGCCCTTCTTCCCCTGCAGCCTGTAATGTCGGGGTGGCTGCAGAGAATGGCTTGGGAACACTGGACTGTCATTTGGAAGCTGAAGTGTTTATCCCCGGGTAGACCGTAACCTCTGGGGCCATTAGCCACACTTTCCCCAGAGTGTCAGATTGCCCAGATGGGGGGGAAGATTCCATCTCAGTAAGAGGGGATTGCACACTGCCCTTTAATTGTCTTTCCAATTTCCCCCTTCTTTGGGGGGTCTACAGGCTTTGCTACAGCGCCTACTGCACTAGGTCCAAATTATTGCTGCATTTTGGGTCAATATCGCCCTCAATGCACTGCTGTGCAGGGTGCTGGCCAGAGGCCTCCAGTGGCCGCTTTCCACCCTCCGGTCACACCGTGCATGAATTATCCTTTCTCCTCTTCTGAGCATCCTTGGTCCCATCTCCCTGCCGGGCCCCTCCTTCCTTGCCTCCCAACAGCCAGAGGCAGCTTCCAGAAACGTCCACGTCTGCTTGTTTCTTTGTGGGTCTGGGGGCCTCCTGAGAAAAGACATCTGACTGAGGAGCACCCTGGTGGCTCCCCATGAAGGTTCCCGCAGTCTGGGTGCATCCTTGCCGATCCCCAGGGTCAAAGTCATGTGGATAGAAGGGGTGGGGATGCGGGAGAGGTGTCCCCTGAGGCAAAGCTCCGAGCTGCAGGGGCTCCCTTCCCTCTGCAGGCAAACCCTTTAGGGTCCTAGAGCTGAACCTTAGGGCTGTGGTTGGAGCGTCCTGAGAACATTTGCCAGGCTGTCTCCTGCCACCAGAATTTAAGGAGTTGCAGGGAGTGAAGTAGATTATGGGATGTTATGCTGGAAAGCGCCCCCTGAGTTTATCCAGTGTAAACCCCTGATTTTACAGATGAGGAATTTGCCCAAGGGCCAACAGCTAGCGAGTGGCAGACCCGTGGCCAGAGTCCAGGGGCTAGGATCTCCAGGCCCTTGGTCAGCTCCCTTTTGCACATGGGTTCCCTCTGCCTCTGTACATGATGGTGCCTGCCACAAAGGCGAGCATGTGCTTTTGAAAGGTGGTGGGGGGAGGGTATGGGGGAGAGGAAGGAAGCGGTGCTGAGGAACTAGCCGGAGTGGCTTGGTCCCTCTAGAACATCCAGACTGGTCCAAGGCCTCTTCTGATTCCCGCACGAATGATAATGCTCAGGCCATACGTGGCCCACGACCCAGCCATTTTATGGACAGGGCCAAGAAGTCAACCTCCTAAGGGTCAGAGCTCTTGCAACGTCAGCCCTACCAGGGGCTAGGGGTTGCTATGGCAACAGAAGGGGAGGGGGAGGAAAAAGAAGCAAGGCGTAATCCAGGTAGGGTGGAGGAGGAGGTGTGACGTTAGAGCTTCTTGATGGAAACCAGAACTTTCCACAAGCTTTGCTGGAGTTTAGTCAGAGGCTGGGGACTCTGTCATTTCCCCGCGAGGCGTGCTGCAGCAGGTGTCTTCTGGGGGCCTCCTGGGGAGGAAGATGTCCGAGGGAGGAGCGTGCTGGGGGTCGAGCAAGGCCTCATCCCAGTGCCATGCCGTGGTCTGTCCGCAGGCCTGTGTGATAGTGAGTGTGTGTGAGTGTGATCGCCTCTCACTCCGCTGGGAGGCAGTCAGAAAAGTGCACCTGTTGGAGACCCACACAGGAAAGGGCTGTACCAGAGGCTAAGCCTGGGGGAGTCCTCTCCAGGAAACGAAGGACAGAGGGGGCCCTGGTCGAAGCCGAAAGGGAACCAGGAATAGTTCTCAGACCACATGCGTCCACGGACAGCCCTGTCGATCAGCTTAGAGAGGCACAGGCCTGGATGCCACCCCGGGCTTCCGAGGCTCCTCCGTGAACATCTCATCTCTGGTCACGCCAGGCACCTGCCAGTGTGCTTGCTACCCCTGGGCGAGTTATTAATATCTCGTGAAGAAAACAGAGCCCCCAAGATCAACCTCGTTGGGGGCATATTGTGCACACTGCAGAGGCAACTATTTATAAAGCACTTAGAACATTGCCAGCGTTCAGGAAAATGAGCCGTTTTGTGGATCTCCGAACAACCCTGTTAACTGTGAATTCATACGCAGGGAAGTACCGTGAGCTGAGCTAACCGCTGGGGTCACTGGCCCTCCTTGAAGTCCTATTCGTATTCAACAGATGGAGGGCACCAAGATTCAGGGAGTTTAAAAAGGGGCACCTGGGTGGCTCAGTCGGTTGAGCGTCCGACTTCGGCTCAGGTCGTGATCTCGCGGTCCGTGAGTTCGAGCCCTGCGGCCGCCTCTGTGCTGACAGCTCAGAGCCTGGAGCCTGCTTCAGATTCTGTGTCTCCCCCCCACCTCCACCCCTCCCCTGTTCACGCTCTGTCTCTCAAAAATAAATAAACGTTTAAAAAGTGTTTTAAATGAATGTCCAAGGGTGGCGGCACGGAGGAGGAGGAAGAACAGAGCTAACCAAAAGAAAAGGGACAAGCGGCTTCTGCTGGGAAGCCGTGACATGGGGGCAGGAACGCCCTCGGCCAGGTGACAACATCTGGGTCCCCCTCACAGACTTCTGCACGGTAGGCTGGAACCGGCTGACAGCGCTCCCCGGGATGATGTGCTACACCGCTTTAAAAGACAGACCCCCTTGGCACATCCGGATCTGGGTTCAAGGTCCCCGGACCCTGAGCAGTTCTTTCACAAGGTCTGGGCGAGTCTGCTCCTGGTGCAGGGGTCTAGACACTCAGTGATCCGAACCCTCTCCGAGCTGCACCCCCTCCTGCATCCCGCCTACCCTTCCCCCTCCTCCCCTGTCTCCCACACAATATACAGTGGTGTCGCGGAGTCAGAAACAAAGTCCCAAGGAGTGTCGCCACTGAGGAAAGGGACGAAGGGAGGACCAGAGCTGGTCCACAGCAGTGACGGGATTCCTCTGGGAATCAGGAAGGCCTGATGCCTTGGGAGTGGGGCAGGTTTCCGATGGAGACCCCGGTTCTGCTCTCTGGGAAGAGCTCTGTTATCCGTGGTCACATGCACTGTGACCATTGGACTTAACCCCCCAATCTCCCTGCCCTGGATGGGTCTTCCTTATCCATTCTCCCCTGTGCCTGCACCTGGGTGGGCGTTGGTCCATGTACCCCCCTGGAGGACAGAGAGCTTTTCTGCTTCCTCCCTTGTCCACAGTCAGGCCCTTGATGGTGGTTCTATGCATAAAATAGGCTGTTCCAGTGTTTTGTGGCAATGCAATTCCCGTGGAAAACTTAGTAGACTTCTGGTCTACCCTTGCTGTCAGCCCTGTGTTTCAGTGGCCTCACTCAGTAATCTTTCCTGGCTGTAGTTCTTACGTCTGCCTTCTGTCTTTGCTTCTGGGACCCCTACTGTCTCTGCACTCACCGGTGGCTGGCTGAAGGGCATCTGACACGGTAGAGGTTGGTGGGAACGGGAGGCTGCATTCTTAAGTCTTGGCCAAAGAGATGGGTGCTGTAGCTTGACTTGAGGAGACTTCATAGGTCTTTGAAGGAGACTTTGAAGACATCAGCCTCTCTCCCGATGTTGAGGGTATAGTAGCAGATGGCTTTTCCAACTCCGTGCATCCCTGTCCCTGTTTCCAGAAAAAAAAAAAAAATTTTATCCCCTCCGTCCCTGTTTGCAAGATAACCATTAAGATGGTGACATATATTTAACACCTTACTTTCTGTATCAGTTAGAATCTAAGCTGCTTTAAGAAAGAATCCATAAAGCACAGTGGCTCCAGCAAATTAATTGCCACTCACACTGCTAAGTTTCCTCCCCACGTGAAGGCGCGGGGACCCAGGCTCTGTTGAATTTGTTTCTCTGCCTTCCGCCAGTCATGGTCGTCGTCCGCGCGGCCAGTGCTGGGCTCCCCAGCCTGTATTTATAGGAAGGGAAATAAGTGGGGAGGAGGCAGGTCTACTGTCTCTCAGGCTCCAGACAAGTGGAACATGGTACCCTTGTCACCTTCCTTAGGTGGGACCACAGGCTCATGGCCACCACTGATGGCGGTGGACTCTGGGATCTGCAGTGCCCCTGGCCACCCTTCTGTGGGGCTGCAGTTCTCCCGTGGGAGGTGGCGAGGACAGATCGTGATGGACAGCGAGCCGTCCCCATCACTCAGGCCATTTGCACCAAGTCTGTGCCTCATGGAGTTTACCGTGACTCCAGGAGGTGAATAAACACAGATTGTTCATATGACTTTGCGTAACGGTACATGCTCTGACGAAAAAAAAAAAATAATGGGGGTTTGGAGATACGGGGTGGCCAGGACTGTTTCTGGGATGGGGTTACATGACCCTTAGGAATGCTGGTCCACACCTTGAATTTAGAGATGTGAATAATTTAGGTGAAATAACTATACTGTTTTTAATATCAACAAGCAAATGAAAGGGGTGTCCTCAAAAAAAGGGCAGGGTTTTTTGTTGTTGTCTTTTCTGGTGCCTTCAAATCATCCAGCAGACTGAGCTGTCTTGAGCAGGAGTAAGGTCACTGGCACAAGGGAGCTAGACACCCAGGTTACTGGAATTTTATCACGGAAGTGCATTGGGCATCCCCCCCCCGCCCACCAGAAAGCCTCGTCCAAACTCTAGTTATACAGAGTCGCAACCTGAGGTCCCGAGGGAGGAATCACCTGCCCTGAATGTCACCCAGGGTTCTGGATTTTGCACAATTCCTGCTCAGGAGGATGTCCCCACCCCCTATAATATAAGCACACACACATGCAGCCCAATGACTTCTCCAGAAAATGCCGGGAGCAGGGTGCTCTCTTCTCCACACCCAAGCCCGCCATGGGTCCCCTCTCATACTCCCTGTCCCTAAAGCCAAACATCTCAGGCTTCCCAAGTCTAATTTCCAGAGCGTTTCATTAAATAACTCACAACACCCCCCTCCCCCCCAGGTCCTGTGCTCTCCTGTGGCTGCTAAGCGCCCTCATTCCAGCAGCTGATCCAAAAAGCAATGAGGTTTGTCCAGCATGATTTGTTTTCTTTCATAAAGAAACTCGGTGATCTCACAGCTGATCTTTGCCCAGGGCTCAGGCTGCAGCCAATACCCTTGAGTTCTGTTTGGTAAGTAGTCACAGGGGCTGTCTTGCGGCCACAGGCAACAGCTGTAAAGAGAATGCCGCGTGGGGGCACCTAGGTGGCTCAGTTGGTTAAGCGTCTGACTTCAGCTCCAGTCATGATCTCACGGTTCGTGAGTTCGAGCCCCATATCGGGCTCTGTGCCGACAACCCAGAGCCTGGAACTTGCTTCAGATTTGTGTCTCCCTCTCTCTCTGCCCCTCCCCTGCTCACACTCTGTCTCTCTCTGTCTCTCAACAATAAATAAATGTTAAAAAAAAATTAATAAAAAAAAAGAGAATGTTGTGTGAAGGGGACAGCAGACAACCTTTGGGAACAGGTCCTGAAGGCCAGTGACAGAGGAGCCCAGGAAGAACGTGTAGACTCGGGCTTTTGTACTCTCACCTGACCCTAAGCTTCCAAAGACCGGTCACTGCTGGTGAAGCCCAGACCATCCACGTGTGCACTCTCGACGCAAGCATTTGGTGGCAGAGATCAGACATAACTAGAATTTTTCATGCAGGGAAAATAAGATGCTACTTGGGTCCAATTGCAGATTGGTTTCTGCAATAGCTTGAATTGATCGACTGGATTGTCTCTCGCCCTGAACCTGTGTCTTTTCTGCCTGGAACCCATTTTATTAGCAGTCTGTCCGTTGTGTTTCTTTGAACGCAGGAAGACGCTTGGATGCCCGGGGGGAGTCCTTCCCCAGTGTCTCGTAGGACCTGTTTTTGTTTGGGTCTCACTCTCTGATGCCTTGATGTGTTGACTTCGGATGTTGGATTTTTACTCCCTTGTGAGTGATTGCTGGATTCTGTTCCTTAATTCACTTTACCACCTGTAAAGTCCTTTCTGTTCTACGTAGAAGTTCAAACTTCCTTCTGTTCTACAATTCTTCCCACGCAGTGAGATTCCCGTGGTCGGTGTTGGTGTTGGATTTCCCTTCCCCATTTCCAAATGCGGAATGGAAATGCCAGGAAAAGGGATGCGTTCACTCATTCGCTCGTTTGTTCACTCAGACGTGTCAAAGGCATTGTCCTCCTCTGCGTGGCCAAGGCGGGGCTCCAGCATTCTCCAGCTTATAGGTTGGGGGAAAGGAGGAGTCCTGTCCACCTTCCTCACCTCTTATCACCTTCCTCAGGTAGGATACAGGTGCCTGAGCACGTCAGACAGCAAAGGAGGCTGGGAAATTCAGTGCATCTGGCCACCCGTGTGTCAGGCTGCGTTTCTCCCGTTGGAAGATGGGGAGAACGGATTGTGATTGACAGTTAAGGGTCCCCATCACGCCGGCTCTTTGCAGAATGTCTGGGCTGTCATGAAGGTCCCGTGACTGGCAGAGGTAAATAAATACCCATATTCGTAATGTAACTTCACCTAATGATGCTGTGTGCCGGGCACCGTCTTAGGGCTGAGACTACCAGGGTGAGCAAAACAAAGTCAGAGCACATGAAGTCTGCGTCCTCATCACGACATTGTCGTTGGTTCCAGATCATGAACAACACATAGATGAGCAGGTGCATCGTATAACGTCACATAATGGCAAACCCTGTGAAGGAAGATAGTGCAGGGAGGGGGGACCTAGAATGACCAACGTGGCCACTTAGGATGGTCAAGACAGAGGTAGGGAATGTAAAACTCTGAGACTGAATTGCACATGGTTGGAGGGATCCCAGGGGGTCTTGAATGGTTGGTGCAAGAAGATGGCGGGTGGGGGGGAGAGGAGGCAAATGAGGTCAAAGAGGCCACCAGCGCCATTCCCGAAGGGACTTGGGGGCCAGTGGAAAGCTCTGGAGTTCATCCTCAGTGAGACAGAAGCTCTTGGCGGGCCACGAGCGAGAGGGAAAGACGTGATCTAATTTATGCTTTAAGAGGATCACTTCCGCTGCTATGTGGACAGGAAACTAAAAAGTATTTTCTCTGGCATCTTTGCAGTTATGAGCACGGGGTCTGGGCTGAGGTTTTCCTGTTGCTATGGGACAGCACCAAGTTTCAGAGTCACTGGCCACACTAGTTAAAATGCATTGTAATACATTATGTTGCAAATCTGCTGTGAAACGATGCGAGTCAAATGAATTGGGATTGCTTACCTTTTTTTTTTTTTCCCATTGTAAGGATAATTTAAATAGAGTAACTGTGACACATCCTTGAAGTTTGAAAACTTCATTTCTCAGGGGACATTTGGAAAATTCCTTCATAGTCAGGAGCCTTCCTGATGAAATGTGCCAGTTTTGGGGGCGCCTGGGTGGCTCAGTTGGGTAAGCATCCCACTTCGGCTCGGTCATGATCTCCCAGTTCGTGAGTTCGAGCCCCGCGTTGGGCTCTGTGCTGACAGCTCGGAGCCCGGAGCCTGCTTTGGATTCTGTGTCGCCCACTCTCTCTGCTCCTCCCCAGCTCGTGCTCTGTCTCTGTCTCTCAAAAATAAACATTAAAAAAAAAAAAGAAATATGCTGGTTTTAATGTCCCCCCCCCCAGAACTATGTGTCTTATACTATGCATGTTTTCTAAATTCATTAATTGCTGCTTTTATGTATTAATTTCCTCTCTTGCCTTCCTTGAGAAATCCTGGTTTCCTGACTCGAGTGCTAATTTGATGTATTACCATGCTTTTCTTTTTGTTTAATAATGAAAATGATACAAAGCTATGAGTTTCCTTCTTATTACAGCTTTTGCCACATTCCATAATTTTGTTATGTATGATTTTCATTGTCATGATTCTTAAATAGTCTGTAATTACAATGTGATTACCTCTCGAATCCAGAAGTTTTAGAAATTATGTTTTTTTCTGACAATAACATCTGTTGCTGTTTTGAAAATGCATACGGTTTACAAATGGATAAATTAAAAAGCAAAACCTGTCCCCTCCCCTCCACAGGAGAGATCTTTCCAACAGCTTGGCATGCATCCAAATAGACCTTGTTCAAACACATATAAAATGATACAGTGCAAGCATATATGATTTGTAAAAATGAGATAATATGCATGGCCTCCAAGTCCTTTATTTATTCAGCAATAAGCTGTGGCAGTATCTGTAAATCTATCTGTCTTAGTCTTTGAAAATGGCTATATTATAATATGGAATGCATTGTAATCATTCGTCTACTAACGGGCATCCAGGAGGCTCGGTTGTCTATTTTTTAAGTATCTTTTTCCCCTCATGCACTCATTTCTGTGGGATACCAGACCGAAATGATGCCCGTTTTTCTTTGTTATACATAAAGGCTTTGGGGCGCCTGGGTGGCTCAGTCGGTTAAGCGTCCAACTTCGGCTCAAGTCGTGATCTCACAGTTCATGAGTTCGAGCCCCGCATCAGGCTCTGGGCTGACAGCTCGGAGCCTGGAGCCTGCTTCGGCTTCTGTGTCTCCCTCTCTCTCTGCCCCTCCCCTGCTTGTTCTCTATCTTTCTGTCTCTCTCTCTCAAAAATAAGTAAACATAAATTTGTTTTAAAGGGCATTAGTCTGTTTCTACACTGGCTGCCAAACAAACACACGGAAACAACCATCTGATTTATCGCACTTGCCGATTTCCCTGGTGAAAATACAGCAATCCCCACCTTAGCCTTATTCAAGGGAATATGTACCAAGACCCCCAGTGGATGCCTGTGACCAAGGATAGTACTGACCCCTATATATACCATATTTTTCCTATATATGCATACCTGTGATAAAGTTTGTCAGTTAGACACAGTAAGGCATTGACAGCAATAAGTAAGAATAAAATCGAACACTCATAACAATATACCGTAAAAAAAGCTATGGCAATGCCGTCTCTCTCCCTGGGGATCCTGTTATAAGGTACCCACCCTTCTTACGAGGATGTGAGATGATACAGAGCCTCCGTGACAAGATGAAGTGAAGTGAGGCGAATTGTAATGTGGTGTTGGCATCCTATTTACCTCCTTGACCCTACGTCAGAGGGAAGGTCATCTGTTGCCTGACCGAGGGTAACTGAAACCATAAATGAGGGAAGGGTATGCCCCCATGACCAGCTTCCAGATAGAGGCTGTTCTCAAAAAAAATCCCTCAGTATTTAACTGTGGACTCCTGCGAGCTGATATAAGCCAGTTCAGGCTGATTCTAGCCACCCAGGTGCCCCGATTTACTTTCTTTTTTTTAAACATTCAACGACACTTTAATTGAGCATTGTCTACATCCTGTCCCTCTCTCTACCTGCTGGGGATGCAACAGTGAACAAGGCAGATTCCATTCTCTGCTCTGGTCGAGTTTATTTCCTAGGGAGCAAGACGGATAAAATGACCACAAGGTGAAAATACGCTATGAGGTTAACAACGGGGGAGCTACGCTAGAAAATAAAAGGAGGACCTCTCTTTTTTTGATATGACATTTGGGGAGACCTCTCTGGAGAGGTAGAATTTAAGCAGAGACCTAAGTGTGCAAAGGAGCCGGCCGGGCACACGGAGTTTAAAGACTAGAGGTTAGGGGCGCCTGGGTGGCGCAGTCGGTTAAGCGTCCGACTTCGGCTCAGGTCACGATCTCGCGGTCTGTGAGTTCGAGCCCCGCGTCAGGCTCTGGGCTGATGGCTCGGAGCCTGGAGCCTGTTTCCGATTCTGTGTCTCCCTCTGTCTCTGCCCCTCCCCCGTTCATGCTCTGTCTCTCTCTGTCCGAAAAATAAATAAACGTTGGAAAAAAAAAAAAAAAAGACTAGAGGTTAGAGGTGGCATCCACAAGCTTTCCCATGGCAGCTACAGCATGTGCAAAGTCCCGAGAATTGGGGAGAGTCGGAGAGAAGGTTCTCAAGGCTAGAGCATACAGAGGAAGGAGGAGAGAGCGACCAGGACGAGGGAGGGCTCTGGGGTGGCCGGACCGCATCTCATTCTAAGTAAGTGCGCCGCGATTTTAGGGTAGAGAATCCGTGTGATCCCGTTGAAAATAAAAATATAGAAAAATCCCTATTGGAGCGCCTGGGTGGCTCAGTCAGTTAAGCATCCACCTTTGGCTCAAGTCATGATCTCATGGTTCATGGGTTCAAGCCCCACGTCGGGCTCTGTGCTGACAGCTCAGAGCCTGGAGCCTGATTTGGATTCTTTGTCTCCCTCTCTGCTCACTCTCTCTCTCTCTCTCTCTCTCTCTCTCTCTTCCTCTCTCAAATATCAATAAACACTAAAAAAATTTTTAAAAAAAATTTTTTTTTTCAACGTTTATTTATTTTTGGGACAGAGAGAGACAGAGCATGAACGGGGGAGGGGCAGAGACAGAGGGAGACACAGAATCGGAAACAGGCTCCAGGCTCCGAGCCATCAGCCCAGAGCCTGACGCGGGGCTCGAACTCCCGGACCGCGAGATCGTGACCTGGCTGAAGTCGGACGCTTAACCGACTGCGCCACCCAGGCGCCCCTAAAAAAATTTTTTTTAAAAATAAAGGAAGGTCTGGGCCAGGATCATCCCATTGTACAAATCCTGGGGGAGCCGTTCAGACCGCATTCTGCGCTCTGCAGACTGGTTGTTTTTCCCTTCACTGATGTCATCTGTCTTCTGGGGAGTCGACACCCTCTGGTTACTACATATGTTGCAAATATTTTTTCACAGTTGGCTGTAACCCATTGCAGGATTCAAAGTCTCCAAGTTTTAAGTTTTCATGAAGTCCGATTTGCCCATCTTTTTCTCTTTTATTCTGGTTTCTTTTATCCTGAGGTTCCTTGTTGCATGGAGAGAGACAATCTCCCTTTTGCAAATTTGTAAGACGGCTTTCACATTCTTTCCGTATTTGGATCGGGGGTAACAAAACCCCATAGATTTCAAAATGACTCCGGAAATGACTTCGGTATATAAACAAAGTAGGAAACTTTTATTGTGTGTATTTTTTTTTTCCCCTGTGTGCCTTTCTATCGTCCATGCCGCTGTTTGAATTGGAGCTCCGTCCTGCATTTTGTTGTCAGGAAGGACAAATTTCCTGTCAATGTGTTCTGTTACAGAATGTTGGTGACGCTTCCTGCATTCACTTACCTTTCATGGCTTCTGCAATCAGCTTGTCGCGTTCTGTTTTTCAAGAACGAGATTAAAAAAAGAGAGAGACAGAGACAGAGATACGGATTTTATGTCTTAATTTGGAAGAGAACTGACATGTTAGATAGATATTTTCCGTTTTCCTGTTCAGTAATATGGTATGTGTTTTTGGTTTTCCAGACCCTTCCTTCTTTGACTTCCTTTAGCAACGTTTTCATATATATATATTTTTTTTTTCGTAGAGCCCTGATACCTACCTTATGTTTTATTACAGGACATATCATCATTTTGGTTTTTAAATAAACGGGCTTCTCTTTCATCGGCTTTTGCCAGGATGTAGGAAAGCTACTCTGATGTGCTTTTCTTCTGTCTGCTCACTGTTTTTGGATTTTCTCACTGGTTTTAACAGAAGTCCCGTTAATTGCCTTAGACTTTGTAAGTGATCGTATCATCTACAAATAATGACAGTTGGACTCCTTTCATTTCAATATTTCTTTCTCTGACTTTTTTGCTTGGTACGTTGATGGTAACCTCTTTCGAAAAAGGTCAATTAATTTAAGGGTGACAGGTATTCCTTACATAAATGTCTTTGGGATTTGCCATGAAGTTAAGCCTTTTGTTTTCAGGTTCCTGAAAGATGACTTTAAAAATGACTTTTTCTGGGGCGCCTGGGTGGCTCAGTCGGTTGAGCGTCCGACTTCAGCTCAGGTCACGATCTCGCGGTCCGTGAGTTCGAGCCCCGTGTCGGGCTCTGGGCTGATGGCTCAGAGCCTGGAGCCTGTTTCCAATTCTGTGTCTCCCTCTCTCTCTGCCCCTCCCCGTTCATGCTCTGTCTCTCTCTGTCTCAAAAATAAACGTTAAAAAAATTAAAAAAAAAAATGACTTTTTCTGCACTTAGGGCAACAGTCATGTGTTTTGTTTTGTTTTTCTTATAATGTCATGAACTATATAACTTACTTTTATTTTTCACTCTTGAGCCTCTCTGTATTCCTGGAATGAATTTTCCTTGGCTTTGATGCTTTATTGTATTATTATGCTGAGATTTGGCTTGCTAATGTTTCATTTAGATTTTCTTTTTTGGTATTGAAATTTACAAATGAGACTGGTTTGGAACTTCTTTTTCCTTATATCTTTGTTTGATGTGGGTCTGAGAAACCGAACGAGTCTGAGACTTCACTTATTATTACAAGGCATTTATCATTTAGGCTCAAAGAAAGACTGAGAAAATTTTTAGTCTTTTTCTCTGCTCTGATGTGGTTTAAATAACAAAAAAACATTATATATTATTATTTAAAAATTTGATCAAACTGGGTCATAAAATGATCTGGTCCTGGTGATTTTTGAGGCAAGTAACCCCCGTTCGTTATTTTCTGTTGTTATTGATAGATTAGTTTTTGTTATGTCCTCAGCCAATTTTCCCTATTGTATCTGATTTTTAAAAGACTCGTTGGTATGAAGTTGAACAGAGGAAATGGAAAAATTAATTATAAAGTATTCACAGTCTCTTGTTACTTTGGGTTTATTCTCTCCAGCTAAGATCAGATTTTGCAACGTTTTTATTGTGCTTTTCAATAAGTTAGGTTTGGATTAATCAGGTCTGCTTTTTTGTGTTTCACTAGTTTCTCCCAGTATTTGTATGAATTTCACCCTTCTGTCTTCTTTAGGCTTATCTGACTTTGCTCATTCTTGTTTTCTTACAGATGCATTTAAAGATATATGTAATTTTTTTCTTTGAGTGAGACTTTTGCCCCATCTAATAGATTTTTATTTATTTATTTATTTATTTTTTAGTGTTTATTTATTTTTGAGAGAGACAGAGACAGAATGCGAGTGGGTTAGGGGCAGAGAGAGAGGGAGACACAGAAGCAGAAGCAGGCTCCAGGCTCCGAGCTGTCAGCACAGAGCCCGACGCAGGGCTCGAACTCACGAGCTGTGAGATCATGACCTGAGCTGAAGTCGGAGGCTCAACCGACTGAGCCACCCAGGCACCCCCAGATAGATTTTTAAATATCACCATTTTAAAAGCTTTTTTTCCCTAAAGAATGTATAATTTTCTGAATTTCCCTTTTCACACAAAGAAGATTTAGAAGAGTTTTTACTTTTGCATTTAAAAATATTCCAGATAGCTATTGTTTTGGCCATGGTTAGCCTATCTGAGGATAAGCCTCTTGTATGATTTCTACTTTACGAGGTTTATCAAGATTTTCCTTGCAGCTTAGTGATTGATTTTTTTTAAAGGTTTTATTTATTTATTTGAGAGGGAGAGAGAATGAGAAGGGGAGGGACAGAGAGAGCAGGGGACAGAGGATCTGAAGCGGGCTCTGTGCTAATAGTTGAGAGCCTGATGCAGGGCTCGAACTCACAAACCGTGAGATCATGACCTGAGCCAAAGTTGGACACTTAACTGATGGAACCACCCAGGCACCCTATGACTTATTTTCCTAAATATTTTATGGATATTTGGGAAGAATGCATTTTCCGTGTCTTTGGCTGTCCATCCACAATTGTAAGTTTCAACCTATGCATTTTTTTCTGTCTCATGGTTTTAAAACCCTAGTGAAATAGCTATATTTTTCACCATGATTGAGGGTTATTCAGACTCTCCTTTATTTCTGCAAATTTCGCTTTAAATATTTCTCTACTGTATTTTCTTTTGTTCAAAAAATAATCAGGATTGCTGTTATTTCTTTGGTCTGTAGTTTTCCCCGAAACATAGTATTCATTTTTGTCTCTTTTGATGCCTTTTTTTTTTTGCCTTTGTATTATCTGTTATCTGATAGAATAGTTCCAGTCTTGATTGCTTATTAACAATAAGTGTATAGAGTGTCTTTGTTCAGTTCTTTATCTTTTGCGTGTCTGTATCATTTTGCTTTTTGGATATATCTGTGTGTGTATATGTACATATATAATTTGTTCATTTGTGTTTACGGCTTAAAAGTCCTTGAAACAAATAAATGACCGAGTTTCCCAGCCACAGTGTAAATAATTGTTTAGATTTTTCTCTAGCTTTTACTGGTTTCTTTCCTAGCCTGCCTTCCTTCCTCCCTTGCTTTTTTGGGGGGTGGTGGGAAGGGCTCTGGGGTAAAGTCTCCCTTTATTTTAAAAAATAGATTGAGGGGCGCCTGGGTGGCGCAGTCGGTTAAGCGTCCGACTTCAGCCAGGTCACGATCTTGCGGTCCGTGAGTTCGAGCCCCGCGTCGGGCTCTGGGCTGATGGCTCAGAGCCTGGAGCCTGTTTCCAATTCTGTGTCTCCCTCTCTCTCTGCCCCTCCCCCATTCATGCTCTGTCTCTCTCTGTCCCAAAAATAAATAAACGTTGAAAAAAAAAAAATTAAAAAAAAAAATAGATTGAGTATTGGGGCGCCTAGGTATGGCTCAGTTGGTTAAGTGACCTACTGTTGGTTTCATCTCAGGTTGTGCTCTCACAGTTTCATGAGTTCGAACCCCGTGTCGGGCTCTGTGCTGACAGCGGGGAGCCTGCTTGGAATTCTCTCTCTCTCTCTCCCTCCCTCCCTCCCTCCCTCCCTCCCTCCCTCCCTCCCCCACTCATGCTGTCTCTGTCTCTCTCAAAATTAATAAATAAACTTAAAAGGAAAAAATAAGTTGAGTAGTTGGGTGGCAAACCTATGAGCGAGTGTGTGTCTTTCTGAAAAAAATATCTTTATTTTCCTCTTCTGGCTTTTAATCAAATTTGGTTTCTACTTTTTTATTATGGAAAATTTCAAACATAACGTGGGTGCATAGAGAACCCCACCTGCCCCCACTCCTGCCTCTCACTCCCACACTGGATTCTTTTGAAGCAGGTCCCAAGATCATATCATTTCATCCATACACAGTAAATATTTTAGCTGAATGTTTAATTTCTGAAAGGTGCTAAGATAAAGACATGCATTGGGAAACAACCACAATGCCATTATCATACTACAGAACTGACAGTGCTTCCCTAACGCATTCAAATTAGATTCAGATGATTCGAACATCAGCACTTTGAAGTTTTTGCTCCCTTGTTTCCTCACACCTCGCTTTGCAGGTGAGAAATAGAATCCCAAGTTCTCTTTGTAAACCGACTTGGCTTTTTGGAAACTGGCGATGTTTGAGTTTTACACGGGGGGGGGGGGGGGGGGGGGGGGAGGGGTTCACCTCTTGATAAGCTGCGTCAGGGCAGGGACTGTATCTGTATTTGTTTCTCTTTGCACCTGCCGTACCTAGCATAATGCTTTGCACACTGCAGGTGCTCAATAAACATCTCTTAAAGGCCTGACTGTTTGATTTGCTTCAGTGAATGAACGATGCATATCTTCCTAAGGCTCTCACTGCATCTGTCTTCCTAAACACTTTGTTTTTGGATTTTTTCGCAGTCCACCTTGTCTCCGTGCTCCTGGAATTCTCAGGAGACAGACACCAGCTCTCACCTGAAGTTTCTACAGCTGCTGATCGATCACCTTTCTCTCACGGTTATGATTTGCTCCTCTTGTCTGTGGAGTTCAAGTGTTTGTGCGTCAGCCTTGCGTTAACTTTCCTGGGACTGGTGGTCCGCTCTGCGTGGGGTTTTTGTTGTCCTTAGGGCTTCTTTGCTAAGAAGTTTACGTATTTTTCGTCACTGTGATGTGCTCTCATACATCTCTGAGGAGGGACGCCTGGGTGGCTCAGTCGGTTAGGCATCCGACTCTGGATTTCGGCTCAGGCCATGATCTCACGGGTTGTTGAGTTCAAGTCCCACATCAGGCTCTGCACTGACAGCATGGAGCCTGCTTGGGATTCTCTCTCTCTCTCTCTCTCTCTCTCTCTCTCTTTCTTTTCTCTTTCTCTGCTCTCCCCCACTTGTGCACGTGCACTCTCTCTCTCTCTCTCTCGAGTAAATAGATACATTTAAAAAAATATCTTTGGGGGAGCAAATTTAGCTTATTATAAAGTTGTCTTCTGTTTCTCAAGTTAACTCCTTTTTTTATGAATTCTTCGGTTTATTTAGTCCAGTACTGCTCTTTCGTGCTGCTGTTTTCCTTGGAAGGTTGGGAATTAAGGATTGTCTTCTTTTTTTTTTTTTAAATTCAGTGCCCTAGGGGAGCCGGGGTGGCTCTGTCAGTTAAGCGTCCGACTTGGGCTCAGGTCGTGATCTCGTAGTTCATGAGTTCGAGCCCCATATCAGGCTCTGTGCTGACAGCTTGGAGCCTGGGGCCTTCTTTGGATTCTGTGTCTCCCTCTCCTGCTCACATTCTCTCTCTCTCTCTCTCTCTCTCTCTCTCAAAATAAATGAAGCGTTAAAAAGTGTTTTTTTTTTTTTAAATCAATGCTTAATCATCTAGGTAGATAATGTCTGACTTACTCCCTTTTACAAAGTGAAGGAAAAATGAATGGCACCATAGCTCTGTGATTATTCAAATTATTCTGTTCTTCCATGCTTGAGGATGTAAGGCTTATTCGCAATGTATTCATTCATCAACTCATTAAAGTACTTCATTAACATTAATTGAGTATATGCTACCTCCCTAGGTCCTGGAGACAGAAATATGAGTAGGTTTCTGCTCTTTCCCTTATCAGGTCAGCTAAGGAAGGGGAGAAGTACACATAAATAAGATGGGTTATAGTACAGCGATGTTGAAGCAATCATGATGATGGGTTGCCTAAAAGAACACTAGAAAACAAGAGCTTGGGGCAGTTCTTTCTTTGTTTTTAAGTGTTTCATGTTTATTTATTTTTTGAGAGAGAGAGGCAGAGCATGAGCAAGGGAGGGCCAGAGAGAGAGGGAGACACTGCATCTGAAACAGGCTCCAGGCTCTGAGCCGTCAGCACAGAGCCTGATGCAGGACTCGAACTCACGGACTGTGAGATCATGACCTGAGCCGAGGTCGGACGCTTAACCGACTGAGCCGCCCAGGTGCCCCTCGGGGAACTTCTGAAACACAGTAAAACCTTGGATTGTATCTTGTTCTGCCAGTGTTCCACAAGACAAGCAAACACTTGTAATAAATTGTAACGTCATAAACGAGTGATGTCTTACAATACAAGTAGCACGTGATGCCCAGTGTCACATGTCACAGCTGAGCCAATGGTTCTTGAAATTCGCTTTGATACACGAGTGCTTTGGATGACAAGCTTGTTTCTGGATCGAATTAGGCTCACAAACCAACATTTTATAGGAAGTGAGTTATTTCCTCTTATATCCCTAGTCCTGGGACAAAATTAACACCCAATACTAACAAATTTTCATGTAGTTTTTTCTTTCTTGAGGTATGTTGACACACTCTGTTAGTTTCAAATGTACAGTGTCGTGATGCAACATTTATATACATTACAAGGTGATCACCACAGTAAATCCAGTGATAAATGTCACCAAAGTTGTTGCACATTATTAACTATATTGCCTATTAACTCTGTATCCCTGTGTCGTATTTATTTTATAACTGGAAGCTTATATATGTTTTTAAGTTTATTTATTTTGAGAGAGACAGAGATAGCGTGAGTGGGGGATGGGCGGGGAGAGAGAGAGAGAGAGAGAGAGAGAGAGAGGGAGAGAGAATCCCAAGCAGGCTCTGTGCCGACACGGGCTCGAACCGACGAAGCTGCAAGATCGTGACCTGAGCTGAAACCAAGTGTGGGACGCTTAACAGACTGAGCCACACCCAGTGCCCCCGAAGTTTGTATTTTTTAATCCCCATTCCCTGTTTTGCCCATGTCTCTGCCTCTCTCACTTCTGACAGCCGCTGGATCCTTCTCTGTATCTATAGGAGTCTGTTTCTGTCTCGTTCCGTTGGCTCATTTGTTTTGTGGTTTAAGAGTCCGCGCGTAAGTGAAATCATACGACATTTGTCTTTCTCTGTCTGACTTGTTTCACTTAGCGGGGCGCCCTGGAGGTACATTCGTGTTGTTGCAAATGGCAAGATCTCATTTTTTTTTTAAAGGCAGAGTAAAATCCCCTTTATCCATTCATCTCGTGATGGACACTTAGGTGGCTTCTGTATCTTGGCTCTGGTAAGTGACGCTGCAGTGAATATAGGATTGCGTATATCTTTTTGTCTTACTGTTTGCATGTCTTCAGATCGATATCTAGAAGTGAAATTGCTGGGTCATAGGGTAGTTCTAGTTTTAACTTTTGGAGGAACCTTCATACTGTTGTCCACAGCGGCCGCACCATTTTGCATCCCTGCCAGCCGTGCCCACGGCCTCCTTTTCACCACATCCTTGCCAACATTTGTTTCATTGCATTTTTCTTTTCTTTTTTCTTTTAGGGAGGGAGGGAGGGAGGGAGAGAGAGAGAGAGAGAGAGAGAGAGCATGAGCAGGGGTGGGGGAGGGGCAGAGGGAGAGAGAGGGAGAGAGAATCCCAAGCAGGCTCCTCAGGCTCCACGCAGAGCCTGACATGGGGCTTGAACCCATGACCTTTGAGATCATGACCTGAGCTGAAACCAAAAGTCGGACATTTAACCAACTGAGTGACCCAGGTGCCCCTGTTTTGTACAGTTTCCGTATCTCTCCTGAAACTTGCCGCCTTGTCACTCGTTGTATTAACTTTGTTCTAAAGGCTCTAAAACGCACTTCAGAATTCCTTTTTTTCTTTTTTTTTAACAACTGGATCCATTTATTAAATTCCTGCCATGAACTGATCTTTCCCTTAAACATGTGTGAAATACGCTTTGCACGTATGGTAATTTTTTTTTTTTTTTAATCTACATCCTGGGTATTGTGCATGATGCATTGCAGAGACTCTGGATTCTGTTATCATCTCCCGAAGATTGTTGTGTCTTGCTCTAGTAAGTAGCTAGATTGCGGGTTGATCATGAGCTCGTTGGAGACTTGGGTTTGTGTTCTGTTGGGTGAGTCTCTGTTGGCTCTGCCCTAAATCGTGGTCTTGGGTTATATTAATAAGTCTGAGGTGTTGACCAAGCTTCTCTGACTTGGTGGGACTCACATGTTAAATTATGTCCCCCGAGGTGGGCAGCAACTGCAACCCACCCACCTCTGACTTCGTGGCTTTGCCCCTCTGGCCTCTCACGGTCTTGTTTGCACATGGGGGTCAGCCAAAGATTCGGAGGGAGTTTCAGTGCAGACTTTGGGAGGGGTCCCACCTTCTGTGGCTCCCCCATTTCCAGGATCTCCCCCTTCAAGTTTCAGCCCCTCCGGGAGTCCCAAACTCTGTTCCTCCAACTCAGGCTAATGATCCTTTGGCTTCTGGCTTGAATTGGAAGCACTTGGTGTCTTGTGGGCTGGGGCGTTCCTGCAGGACAAACACATCTTACCAGACACGGTGTTCTGTTTTCAGGGGTCAACCCCGCACCTAGTTTCTGGCTTTTCATCTTTCTCTGTACCTTCACATAGTTGGGTTTCCATTTTTGCCCAGAAATTATAATTAACGCAAGCGTTTTTGGATACGGAGCTCAGGGCTTACGACACTGGAATCGAATTCCTTTTTAGTTATACTGGAATAAAAAACCTAGCTTTTATTAATTAGCGTGCAATGCATCAACCTCTTCTTGGGGACACTAGCTGAATGCATTTGATCCACTTGGGGGCAATTCTCGGTGTTTATAAATGGGGCGATGCAGACATAAATGGCAGGTTTCTACTAGAGTGCTTTCCTCAAATATCTTACTCAAAGATTTTCAGCCTCCTAGTTAAAATGTGAAGTTACGTCCATTCTTTACAGGGCAGATTGGGCATGAGAATATCAGTAGGGTGCTTGTTTTAGAAACTAGTTTTGAGTGTTTCTTTCAAGTTGGGGGTAACCTCCGGAGGGTTGAGGGAGAGGAGGAGAAGGAGTTGGACCAGGAGAAGAGAGACGGTGACTCACTGACATTGTTTTCTGAGAAAGTGTTTTCAGGTTAACCAGTCCTGCCCAATCCTGTGCCCGCAGGGGCCAATGTTCTTTACGCCCTTCATCAAGAAATTCACAGAGGATCTTGGGATTCCATTCTGTTCCTTAATCTGTCACCGAGAGCAGGGTGAGTCCTGTAGAACTCACACGGTTCTAATTTTATCCAAACTTCATTAGCTTGTCTTAAAATAATTTCCCACGCCAAAGAATAATAGAAAGCTGGCACTCATCACATCCAAGCGCCTTTATTTTACTAATGAGGGACCCGAGGCTCTAGAGGGGACTGCTCTGGGTTGTCATACTCTTTAGTGGCTAAGCTGTCACTTGAACCTGAGATCTTTGCTCTCTTTCTTGACCATCCTGTCCTCCCCTCCCCTCCACCCTACCCCTTACCTCCATTCCTCATCTGCCCTCCCCTGTCCTCCTCTCCCTTGTCCTTCCCTCCACTCCTCGCCTCCCCTCCCCCTCCACCCCTCCCTCCCCTCCCCTGTCCTCCCCTCCCCTCCACCCTATCCCTTACCTCCACTCCTCATCTCCCCTCCCCTGTCCTCCTCTCCCCTGTCTTTCCCTCCACTCCTCGCCTCCCTTCCCCTCCACCCCTCCCTCCCCTCCCCTGTCCTCCCCTCCCCTCCACCCTACCCCTTACCTCCACTCCTCATCTCCCCTCCCCTGTCCTCCTCTCCCCTGTCCTTCCCTCCACCCCTCCCTCCCCTCCCCTGTCCTCCCCTCCCCTCCCCCCTACCCCTTACCTCCATTTCTCATCTCCCCTCCCCTGTCCTCCTCTCCCGTCCTTCCCTCCACCCCTCCTTCCCCTCCCCTGTCCTCCCTTCCCCTCCACCCTACCCCTTACCTCCACTCCTCATCTCCCCTCCCCTGTCCTCCTCTCCCCTGTCTTTCCCTCCACTCCTCGCCTCCCTTCCCCTCCACCCCTCCCTCCCCTCCCCTGTCCTCCCCTCCCCTCCCCCCTCCCCCTTACCTCCACTCCTCATCTCCCCTCCCCTGTCCTCTCCCCTGTCCTTCCCTCCACCCCTCCCTCCCCTCCCCTGTCCTCCCCTCCCCTCCCCCCTACCCCTTACCTCCATTTCTCATCTCCCCTCCCCTGTCCTCCTCTCCCCTGTCCTTCCCTCCACTCCTCCCCTCCCCTCCTGTCTTCCTCTCCCCTCCCCTGTCCTCTCTTTCCCTACTCTCCCCTCCCCTCCCCTCCCCTCCCCTTCCCTCCCTTCCTGTCCCTTTCACCCCTCCCCTCCTCTCTCTTCCCCTCCCATCCCCTGCCCTGCCCTCCCCCCACCTCTCCCCACACCTCCAGAGGCCCTGGCACGGCTTTGGTATCCCCATCCACACTCCTGGTGTTATCTGGGCTTCACTTAGCTTTTTAGGCAGCTTTATTGAGATTTAATTTACATACTACACAAAGCACCCCTGTTTCATTAACTTCTTACTGCTGCCTGGAATGCAGATCCCAGATCCCAGAATGCCAAATACAGAAGGAAGGCTGTTCCGAGTGAGACCGTCGAGGGCCCCCCTGACACCTCAGGGTGCACCCCCCCCCATGGTAGATGCATCCCTATTTCCTGGAAACCGCCATCCAGCAAGAGCCACATCTCTAAGTTTCTGGCCCCAAATCCCCTGGAGATCCTTTCCCTACCCGTCTGCAGCTCTTCTCAGCTTAGGTGCTGGGTTTTTCGTCTCCTCTCGGATCCGTGCACGCGTGTCAGACTGGCTCACGTAGGCTCTCAAGTCTGATGCCTGTACGCCCAGGGAGAGACTTCCTCATCAGTTTTCTGAGCTCCTTTTCTGTCTTTGACATCCTGCCTCTGCCCTGGAACGCGGCACCTAGAAGGGAACTTCGCCGTGAGTTGTCTTTGGCATAAAGGCGGAACGGAGAAACCGTGGTCCTGGAACACCGTCCCGGCATGGTGGCCCCTGTTGGGCACAGAGGTTGTGCAGTGAGTCAAAACAGACAGAGGCTCTCCCTCCGGGAGCCTCCAGGAAGTTAGGCTTTCTGGCGAGTAGTTGCTCTTTCTAGTTGGAAATCCACACCTGCCCTGGGTGGTGAGTGAGGAGTCTGGACAGGTGGACGCAGTTATGGAGAATGGAGGCCAAGCTGGCGGTAACCCTCTGCTCCTCCCTGACCGCTCACCCCCACCTCGGGAGGGTTCACAAGCCTCTCAGAGTCCGGGCTGGAGAATCTGGAACCAGATTCTGGAGATCTGGGAGACACGACTTCCAGGTTTACTTTGAAATCTCAGACTCTTTTATTATTATTATTTTTTTTTAATGTTTATTTATTTTGAGAGACAGAGATAGAGAGCAAGCAGGGGAGGGGCAGAGAGAGAGAGAGAGAGAGAGAGAGAGAGAGAATGAATCTCAAGCAGGCTCCGTGCTGCCAGTGCAGAGCCTGATGCGGGGCTTGAACTGACGAACTGTGAGATCATGACCTGAGCTGAAGTCGGACACTTAGCCCAACTGAGCCACCCAGGTACCCTGAAACCTCAAACTCTTCCCCTCCACTGCCAGCCCTGTTACAGTTAGGTCTTATTAGTTAACAGAGAAGAAAGCTGACAAGAGTCACCCAGGGTGCCATAGATGACTGATCCCCCCACCGGATCCCAGGTGCCTTCCCCCACCCCACCGCTCCTGCCCCAGATCTCCCCAATAAGCACCAATTCTGCTCCGCCGCTCCAGACAGCCACGCAAACTGGCCAACAGCCCAGTCACCAACCCCGAAGTCCCAGCTCCTGGCCCCCAGGTTCCTCATCCAGCAGGGGCTGAACGTCCCCGGAAATATTTCTGAGAATTTTGCCATCGCATCCTGACCCATCAGGATGCCCTCGATCTGGGCTTAGGATCCCCCTCAGGGGAGGGGAGATTTAGGGGTACAACAGGACAGGCTGGCACATGGAGCCAGGGACACTGGACTCTGGGGTGTCCGCGGATCCGGCAGAAGGGGGCGGGGAGGGGGCTCTGTCAGGTCGAGCCGCACGAGCTGTGGGGACAGGACAGAGCCAATACTTTTCTCGGACTGCGTCAGATAAACTGGGACATCTGCAGTATTTCCTAAGCAAACTAGGTTACCCTCCCTGCCGCTGTGGCCACCCGAGGGCATCGGGCAGCTGGGTGACCCAGAAAGGGCCATCTCCTTGTCCGGCTCCATCTGGAATCCCAGCCCCTCGTTCCGCACCCCCCCAAGACAGGCGCCCTGGGTGGAAGGGAGCTTCATAGCACCGGGTGGGATCCAGCCCATTTTTGCTGCAGGCTGCTTCTCCCAAACAATCAGGGGGCAGAGGCGTTTTGGATCATGTTAAAAAGACAGAATCAGGAAGGGAAAGGACGATAAATCTTCCCCGTCTACTTTTATGTTTTATAGTCTGGAGAGAAGCGAGATAATTGCAGGAAAGTGTGGCATGTTAGGTGGAAAAAAAAAAAAAAACCAAAAAAAAACCCTTGACTTCAAGACACATTGATGTGAGCTGCTAAACTTGGAAGAATTACTTCCTTTCAGGGCCTGACTCTCTCGGTGGTTTAATGACGGGGCTGGCTTACAAAGCCTCTAGGGGTCTTTCCTGGTCTGAAGGGTCGTGGCCGGGCGGTATCTCTAGTTAACGATGCCCAGGAATGGTAAAGGAGGGTAGCCACTGAGAAGACAGCCCTCTGCCGCCCCGAAAGCCTTGGGGGTTGTAGCCAAGAGGAGGACCCCGCAAAGCAGCGGGATGTAGGGCGAGGCCAAGGCGATGGCTCAGGTCAGCTGCCTTCTGTACTTCCTTCCCGAGATATGTACCCTCCCCCCCTTGATGGCTACTCATCAGGGGCCGGTGCGCATTTACTAGGGTGCAGCGTCGCACTGGGGGTGCGAGTGAGGAGGGGGGAAGCCCGCAGCCGGGGAATCTCCCGGCCGATCGCCAACAGGGCACGTTGGCGCTGGGGGCTACGCTCATTTACTCATGCCTTCGTGAAGGCGTGGCACCTTATCTGGCGAGCGCCCCGACCTTCTGCACCCGAGGCCACCTGCCTCTCTTTGTGATTTGGTCTCGGAGGGCTGTGTGCACACGAGACCTCTCAGCAAGGTTGCACATCCTCTGCATGAAACCCCCTTGGCCTGCGAGTGTGCCAAACTCCTTAATGCAGAGGGCGCAGGCAGACCTGAGAGCCTTTATGCCCTGGGACTACACTTCCCTCCCTGCAGGTCCCAGAGCAGGGGCCCCCCACAAGGGTAGGAAGCAGTCCCCGGCCTTCTTCCTGCCTCCGCAGCAGGGTGGGACAGGAGGAGACCACCAAAGATCCATGAGACCCTGAAGTAACAAACAGAAGAGTACAAAAGACATCTTTCTGTCAAAGCAACAACTTGTGGGGCCCCTGGGTGGCTCCGTCTGTGAAGCATCCGTCTTCAGCTCAGGTCATGATCTCACGGTTCGTGGGATCGAGCCCCCCATCGGGCTCTGTGCTGACAGCTCGGAGCCTGGAGCCTGCTTCGGATTCTGTCTCCCTCTCTCTCTGTCCCTTCCCTGCTCTCACTCTCTCTCTCAAAAGTAAAGAAACATTAAAAGAAAAAAAAGCAGTAACAACTTTCGTCCCTATTTCTCACACTGAGCCTAAAAACCACGTGTTTGAAACCTGGGGCACAGGGTCAGAGACCGAAGTAACTATTATCTCTCTTCCACATTCACCCAGGATTAAGGGATTACTCGTACATCATATGCCACAAACACACACTCATCTGGAATAGCCTGGCCGTGCTCTGGGTTTATGGGGTTTGCAAAGAACGCCACGGTGGCGTTTCTGCCGTCGGTGTTGTGTTTCTGCTGCTCACAAGCCGGGTGACCTTGGGCCCCCGTCATCTCACCTCCCTGAGGACCAGTTTCCCCGTCAGAGAAATCGGAGGGTAGGACCAAAATATCCCCCAGCGCTGGAGCTTAGAGAGGCTTCAAGACACAAAGAAGAAGAGAGAGGGGGCTCAGTTTACTTCACTGGGGGGAGGCTGGTCGGCAGTGGCCGCGGTAAAGCCAACGTTAAGTCCAGAGACGCTAGAGTAAGGAGGTAGAACTTGGCAGAGAAGACAAGTAAGTTGAAGCTTTTCCATCCAGACTTCTTCCAGAAGCACACAGACACCTGCATTTTAATGCATGTGAACCCATGATACCAATTTTTTTAATGTTTATTCATTTTTGGAAGAGAGAGAGAGAGCACACGCATGAGTGGAGGAGGGAGGGAGAGAGAGAGAGAGAGAGAGAGAGAGAGAGAGAGAGAGGCTTTGGGTAGGGGTGCAGTTGGAAGAGCCTTGAGCATGAGCGTGCTGGCTAGCACAGCTTTTCGCATACTGTTTCTGTTCAGGAAGTGTTTGTGAACCAGTTAGTGGGGGCGGGGGAGAATCACACGCTGGTCGAACAGAACCAGCTGTCCTGCTCTGGGTTCTTGGTGCGGGCAAGGTAAAGAAAACCAGCTTAAGGCAGCGTACGTGTTGGCTCATCGCGCATAGTGTTGTCGGGAGCAACTTAGACCAAGGTGCTTGAGTGATGTTTTCGGTTCTCACCGTGTCTCTCTGTCTCTCTCCCGCGGTCTCTGTTTGTTTGCCTCTGCTTCATTCCGGAGGCAGGCTGTTGCCGTCTAGGTAGAATATGTCCCCCGGCAACCCCCGAATGCGTACTCCTTACGGCTTCGCATCCCGGAGAAGAGGGGACACGCTCCCTGCCTTTCCAGGCAAGACTCCAGGATTCTGGTTGAAATCTTGGTTGGATTGCAATCTAGTCTTGGATTGGCCCACATCTAACCCAGTTTCCGGGGGTCCTCTGGTTGGTGAGACCAGGCAGGTGGTTCCCTCTCTGGTCAGAGAGGGAGCCACCTGTCGGAGCCACCCAGACCACGTGTAACTGCTGTGGGAGGGCGCTGACGTAGACGCACAGAAACGTCACACCTGTTCGTCTGCGCTAGACGATGCCCGAGCCAGTAGAGGAGTACTGGCATTAGGAAAAATCTGGTCAAACATAGATGGATCTAGGAGGCATAATGCTAAGCGAAATAAGTCCGTCACAGAAAGACACATACCCTATGATGTCACTCATATGTAGAATTTCAGAAACAAACGCGCAAAGGGCGTGCAAGAGAGACAAACCAAGAAACAGACTCTTCACTCCGGAGAATATAAACTGATGGTTCTCAGAGGACAGGGGGTGCTAACACAGTTTCACGACAGTTCGGGGAAGTAGGAATCACAGATACAAACACATCACCCTCCCTGGGTTCCCCCCCCCCCCCATGAGGTCCGTGTTAACAGAATGCAGGCAAAGACATTGCAGGCAAAGACAGAAGGAAAAAAAAAAAAAAACGAAAAACAAAAAACACCTGTGCCCAGGGCACCCTACCAGATTACTGGAGTGTAGAAACCAAGTTTCAACATTCAGGAAACATCTAGTCATTTGAGATAATTTAAAAATTATTATATATTCAAAGTAATGAAATTCGGGCCGGCCCCGGTCTTCTGCCTGATGTCAAGGGATGGGGGACAATGGAGACGTGTCCCCAGGCTTCTGAGATTGGGAGCCAGGAACTCTGCACCCAGACGAAACGTCTTTCTCCTATAGAGACAACATAGAATCGTCCTTGGATAGGCTCTGTCTTGGAACATAGGAAGTCGGAGGCTCTCGGAGACCAAGAGATCACTGAACTTAGGGCCGTCAGGGGATGGGTGTTTTGTGTTTAAGAGCTGAGGGAGGTCCTGATGGAAGGGTGATGCACTCCCGTCCGCGGTCTGGAGGATAAACACACCTCCGTGGGAACCCTCCCTGGGGCTGGACCAGAGGCATCTGGATGAAGCTTCAAAGCGAGGGGTTTCGTAATTCATTATTCCCCCGCTTCATGCGGTCGACTCCGTCACTGGATGTCAGAAATTCCTCTGGAAAAGCTTCTTCCTCAGAAGAGTCCAGGCCAACGAGATCAGCATCCGCACCAGCCTTTCTTGGACGCTGGCTCTTAGTTGGGCCTTTTGCCGAAACGCTTAAGGTAAATTATTTCAGGTGAATCTCACCCCTGCATTCAGAAGTCCCATTAGGTGGGCATTTACAGCTAAGCTTTAAAAACAAAAACGCTGGGGCGCCCGGGGGGCTCCGTCGGTGAAGCGTCCGACTTCAGCTCAGGTCGTGATCTCGCGGTTCGTGGGTTCGAGCCCCGCGTCGGGCTCTGTGCTGACAGCTCGGAGCCTGGGGCTGCTTCAGATTCTGTCTCCCTCTCTCTCCGCCCCTCCCTCAGTCATGCTCTCGCTCTCAAAGATAAAATAAACATCTCAAAAAAAGAAAAAACAAACAGACCAAAAGCCCCCAAATGCTAATTAAGCCCACTTCCTTTGCTCCTGAGAGGTGGCAGGACTCTGGGTGATTTCTTCCTCCCTTCCCTTTTCTCTAGATTCTGTGTCTCATGACTCCGAACTACTTTTTACATGAGAACGAACAGCACACAGTTAAAACAGACGTGATGGTGTGCCTTACACCAGATGCACTTAATCGGAGTGCACACGCACACGCACAGCCTTTGGGGCACTTCCTTACGTCTGCCCTTCTCTTCTTTTTTTAAGTCTTTATTTTTATTTATTTATTTTGAGAGAGAAAGTGCAGGTCAGGGAGGGGCAGAGAGGGGGAGGAGAGAGAGAGAGAGAGAGAGAGAGAATCCCAAGCAGGTTTTGCACTGTGAGCACAGAGCCCGACGTGGGGCTCGAACCCACGAACCGTGAGATTGTGACCTGAGCCCAGGCCGGACGCTTCACCGACTGAGCCACCCAGGCGCCCCTCCTTACACGGGGGGGGGCCTTCTTACGTACCCTTCTTACGTACACAGACCTACAGTCTCTGACCTCTGTGCCCGCGTCCCCTGCCCCTCTGAGCTCTGCCTTCAAAGGCTGCCTCCCTCTCTCTGTGTCCCTTTCACGCACAGACTGCCCTGCGCCCCTCCCCGTCTCCGCTTTATCTCCCGGCCCCCCATCCATCTTACTTGCCTTCCCCCTCTTCTCCCCTCGCCCCTCGCCCCTTCTCTCCCGCACACGCTCGCCTTGACTAGTCGTTACACTACACTTACAACCCGCGAGACTTACGGATTCAATTCCCCAAACGCCGTGGTCCTCCCCCTTCTCTTGAAGAGTGAAGACGAGGGAACAGCCTCATTGGAATGTCACCTGTCACCTGTCTCACTGGCACCAATAGACAGAAGAGCCAGGGCTGAAAAAAAAAAAAAAACACCAAAAAACTGGGAAGACAGTAAGGTGTTTCCCGCCACCCCTCCCCCTGACCCTGCACCCACCCACCCCAGCTGGCTGAGTCATCTGTGGGTTCCCTGTGGTTTGACATCAGCTCTCTGCCACGCTGGGCACCGCGGACAGGGGCACAGCTTGCTTTTTGTCCGTCCCTTTGGACAAAATGGTGAATTACTTAACTGCAGGCTTTGGAATAAACATGCACCGTAACCATTGCTTAGCTAGCACTTTGGAAAAGCCTCCTTTGTTCCTCCTCAAGTTAAAATCCAGACACGGGTCCCGTAGCTCCCATGGCGGAGGGTGGACGAGGGCCACGTGCGACGGAGCTGGGGGCCACGGGCCGTCCCCGTCCCTCCAGCTCATCATGCTTGCCTCCCGTCGCCCTTTGGAATCTTCCCCTTTAGTGCAGACGAGGCTCCGCGGGACTCAGCTGGGAGCCGTCTTCTCCAGGTTCGGAGCACTTCCAAGTAGATGAGTTACGTCCACGCAGGGCTTTGTGACACTTTCAGATCGGTGGCCGGCGTCCTTCCGCCGCGTTAGGAGAATCGCGAGTGACATCGGTGGACGGGTTCGATCGGATGGTTCATCCCGTGACGGTCCTCTCACCGGGAGCCTGTCCCGGCCCCCGGCTCTGCAGCCTGCAGAGGGGCTTCAGGGGGGTCGGGGTCCTTGCCTCTCAGGGGTGGTAGCTGCCTGCGATGCCAAGGCCGCGCCCGGGAGAAGGCCACGTGGCGAGAGGGCAGTAGACGGCAGCCTTCGGAGGGACCCGAGAGGGGACTCCGCGGGCAGTGGCTGCCGGTGGGCAGGGCTGGGAGCGCATCAGTGACGGCATCCTCACGGTGCCCCTCGAGGCCTTGGGGCAGGTCCTGCTCTGTAAGGGTTATTCGTGCCCCGCCCCGCAGTATACATGGTGACCGGATGGATGGGTTCCCCTGGTGCACACAGAGAGGGGACCTGTGAGTGCCAGAGGGTTGCAGAGTGTGGGGTAAGTAAGGACTGTGTGTTTAGTCCGTCCCGGTGCCTGACACAGAGCTCCCAAAGCTTGAAATTTCCTGTGTGTTAGGGGTGATACGTACACCTTCCTTCCTTGCTGCTTCCTTGCTTGCTTCCTTGCTTCCTTCCTTTCTTTCTTCTTCCTCCCTCCTTTCCTTCTTTCCTTCTTTCTTTCTTTCTTTCTTTCTTTCTTTCTTTCTTTCCTTCCTTCCTTCCTTCCTTCCTTCCTTCCTCCCTCTTTTCCTTTCTTTCCTCCTTTCCTCCCTTCCTCCCTTCCTTCCTTCCTTCTTCCTTCCTTCCTTCCTTCCTTCCTTCCTTCCTTCCTTCCTTCCTCTCTCTGTCTCCCTCCTTCTTTTTTAATTTTAGAGAGAGAGAGCAGGGGAGAGGAGCAGAGAGAGAAGGAGAGAGAGAATCCCAAGCAGGCTCCATGCTCAGAGTGGAGCCCGATGTGGGGCTCAAACCCACGAACCGTGAGATCATGACCTGAGCCGAAGTCGACCGCTCAACTGACTGAGCCCCCCAGGCGCCCCCAGGAACGTCTTTCGTTTTAACGAGGCGACTCCTGGTGGCCCCCTCTGTAGCTTAGGATGGGAGCTTGTGTACCAGGAAGACCAAGCCTTGATGCGAAGCTTGGAACGTTTGCTCCCCAGGGCCCCCCAACCCCCACAGAGGGGAGACGGGCTGGAGATAGAGTCTGGTCACCAGTGACCGGTGATTTCATCAGCCATGATGGCGCGATGAGATCTTTGGCCAAACCTTGGCCTGTATGTGTCTTCACTTCAGCTGTGCCTGAGCTGGATCCTTCACGATAAACCGCGAGCTGTTCCAGCAACTGACCAAAATGAGAAAGGCGTCGCGAGAGCCCCGGTGGACAGCCCGCTGCCGGAAGTACGGGGGCCCAAGGCTCGTGGTGGCATTGGCAGGGGGCAGCGTTGTGGGACCGAGCCCTTAGCCTGTGGGGTCCGACGCTACCCCCGGGTAGAAGGTGTCGGAATTGAATCGTAGGACATCCGGCGGGCCGGGGCCTCCAAAGCTGGGACGAGAGGAACGAGGCTCCAATGGCAGAGAATTTGTGATCCCTTCCCTTCCCTTACTTTCCAAGCGCCTCCATAGAAAAGGTCCTTGGGCCGGAGACCTGGAGTCTCAACATACCTCCAGCCCCAGGAAATGGGATCTTCCCCACAAATTCTCAGGTGCTTGAGGCTCGGGTGAGCGTAGAAGAGAGACAGAGAGGCAGACTCGGGGTCCTCCCCTGACGCCGCCACTCATTGGCCGGGAGACTTGAGTGCGTCACGGATCTTCTCTGAGCTTCATATTCCTCATTTGTGGGATAGGAAGGGGGTCATCCTGATAGTGTTTACTACACAGCATCACTCTGAAGTTCAAGTGAGGTCTGCAGATGGTACCTTGTAAAACCATCAAGGGCTGGGGCCCTTGGACAGTCCGTTGAGCGCCCGACTCTTGACCTTGCCTCAGGTCATGATCTCGCGGTTCATGGGTTTCGGGGCCCCACATCGGGCTCTGCGCCGATAGCTCAGAGCCTGGAACCTGCTTGGGATTCTGTCTCTCCTTCTCTCTGACCCTCCTCTCTCTCTAAATAAATAAATAAGCCTGAAAAAAAAATTTTAAACCATCAAGGGCTATGAAATGGTAGCTAACTCTGTAAGTTTCTCCACTTTCTGTCTCTGGTCCTTACATACATTTTTTTTTCCCTGAATAAGCGTGTTGCGGATGTGGGGGAGGGGAGGGGTGCCGGGAGTAGAAGGGGCAGCGAGGTAAGCCATTGGAGGGCAGAGGAGGCAGACAGGGTGGGCCTGGTGAGGGGTGTAGACGCGTCACCCCCAATACCGAGCGCGTGGGTGGGGCCCATCCTGCAGCCCCTCACCCCCACCCCGGGGGGCCACACTCACTCTGACGAGGCTTCTCCACATCACACACCTGGCGGCGACGAGAGAAGTCACGACGCCCCCTTCCCCCCTCCGTTCCTTCAGGGAGGAGACAGGGAGCGAGCCCCGGGCACAGCCTTCTCCTGCCCCTCTCCGAGGAACCTCCTGCAATTAATGGCCTGCCATTTGCCATCTGTCCTGTCCTTCCCCGGTCGCCCAGGGCGCAGGGATTCAGAGCTGGCACATTGTGATAGTCTACAGTGTTCATGTCACCTCTGATTTCTTCCAGAAAGTCATTAAGCAGATCTGTGTGGGAGCTGCTGCAGTGTCAGTAAAGTTCCTCCAGGGCAGGCGGCACAGAGGTGGCGAGAACAGGCTAGGATTCCTCAAGTTCAAGGGGGCTGGAGTCCATGCGTGCTCAGATGAGAGACGTGTGAATTGGGACGAGGACCAGCCGCGCTTAAACCCCAGATGGACTCATCTCCTCTTTTCCCTTTGGCTTCCTCAATCTGAGACGGAGCCCCGAGTCTTCCTTAGGACCCCAGAATCACAGGGAGTATTACAACCTGTGCCTTGCCTCGCGTTTTCCCCAAAGCGGAGTCTGACACAAGAACTTGGCTGCAGGTAGTTTATGTGGGAGGCGGTCCGGTGGGGGGGGGGGGGTGGGGACAGAAGGGAGGAAGTGGGCAGGAGGAATCGCTAGTCTCGGGATGAGTGCATGAACCGGTTTTCTGCGGCCACCGGGATTCAGCCCCTGGGGCCCCTCTGCGGCATCATGTGCCTCAGGGGTGCCCCACTGGGAGGTGGGAGGTGGGTGAATGGCCACCTGCTTCTGGCCCCCTGGTGCATCACTTCCCGGCACTTCTGGGCTGCCCGTGTTCATGCAAAACCCCGAGGCAGTGAGGCAGAGAGAGACCCCTGGTGCGCTTGACATGGGAGGCCTGCAGTTGGCAGAAAGCTGCCCATCACAGCTGCACCGAGACCATGGGGCCCGGAATGCGGTGTGGTGGGTCATTAGCATCAGCTCTAGAAAGCCCGCGTTCTTCCTGGGAATGGGCCTTCTTCATCCGGGCGCAAAGAGTGCAGGTGTCAACATCAGGGACCGTCAGTGGTCCCAGAAGGAAGGATGAGGGGCTGCTTGTAGGAACAGCGTAGAAAGATACATTGTTGGGGAAGAGTCTTCCGGACCCGCGTCTGCTTTGGGTAAGGGCTTCAGCGGTGGGCGGAACACACGCGATGGGGCGTGGCAGTGGGCGGGGCACACGAGATGGGGCGTGGCGGTGGGCGGGGCACACGAGATGGGGCGTGGTGGTGGGCGGAGCACACGAGATGGGTGTGGCGGTGGGCGGAGCACACGAGATGGCGGTCAGCAGAGGCCCACAGACTAGGTGCATCCCTCTGCCGTTGAGGATGCTTTTGGGGGACCAGCACCTCCCTGCGTCTTCCAGCTGCATAACAGTTCGGGCCTCTGGCTCCAAAGTGACGGGCCAGGGAGCATCTACTAATGGAAAGCACCCCCGAATCTGTCCCCTAGAGCCCGCACTGCTAAGCAAGTCCCCTTAATACCAGAAGGCTTTTAATAGGAGGTTTAGCCGTTTCTTAATTGGCCATCTTGTGATCCGTGGTTCAAGGTGACTTTGAATTATAACAGACAATCTTGCTCCCTCACTAATTAGCACTGAAACCGCAAAGGTGCGTGTAAAGGTTGTGCTGATTAAATTATTGAAAAACTGGGAATAACCTAAATGTACAATTATAGGGATTATTGAATTAATTGAACGATGTACAGAATAGTGCAAATATCCGTGTATGTTACCTAGAGTGCTGTTTAAAATATTAATAGAAAGAAACAGGGACAATCTAGATACCCAACAGTAGGGGATTCCCTTAAAAAGAAGAAGAAGAGGGGCGCCTGGGCAGCTCAGTCAGTTGAGCGGCCGACTTCGGCTCAGGTCATGATCTCACAGTTCGTGGGTTCGAGCCCCGCGACGGGCTCTGTGCTGACAGCTCGGAGACTGCTTTGGGATTCTGTGTCTCCCTCTCTCTCTGCACCTCCCCTGCTCATGCACTCTCTCTCCAAAATAAACAAACATTTAAAAAAAAATTAAAGTGGAGAAAGACATTTGAACTGGAGCTCGCATAGACATAAGGTAAGGACTTTCCAGAAAAGTCTGAGAAGTCCAAGAAGTGCCACTGACAAGGGCCGCAGTGGCACCCAGGAGAGAAGCACAGGAACAACCTGTTAAAAGCAAATTACTCTTTAAATATTCTTTGTTTTTCATGTTTATTTTTGAGAGAGGGAGAGAGAGAGCACACAAGCAGGGGAGGGGCAGAGAGAGACAGAGACAGAGAATCGCAAGCAGGCTCCACACCGACGCACAGAGCCCGAGGCGGGGCTCAAACTCTCAAGCCGTGAGATCATGACCTGAGCCAAAGTCGAATGCTCAACCGACAGAGCCATCCAGGCACCCCGCCTCTACCGTTTTAACTGGAGCACACGCGAGTGCCCGGTGATCGTACAAGCATGACACGGTGTGAGCTGAGCCTGGGTGCTGATCTGGGGATTTGCGATGTGTATCAGTTACCCATCACTGCGTAACAAGTGAGCCCAAGACTTAGCGTATTAGAACAACACTATTATCTCCTGCAGTTCTGAGGGTTGGCAGGATGATTCTCTTGCTGGGTTTGCCTGAAGGCTCACGCCTGCGGTTGGGTTCGCCCAGTGGGGCAGGTGGGCGCTGGCTCATTGAGGCCCAAGAAGCCTGGGCCTCCCTCCCTGGTGTTCTCTCCTCCTTCAGTAGTCGAGGCAAAGCTACCTTACGTGGTGGCTAATGGGCTGCAGGAAGCTAACGCACAAGCTTCCAGGTCTTTGAAGGCCAGCACGGCATTGCTTCATCCCCCGGCATGTCTTCATGGCAAGTGACAAGGCCAGCCTAGATTCAGGGGGAGGGCAGACAGACTCCATCCCTCGATGGAGTCGACTCTTGCATGCAGAGGGGTGGGAGACAGTGCCGGCGATCATCTTGGCAGACGGTCTAGCGCAGAAAGGAGCCAGTGTGCTGGCGGCTCAGATTCTCCAGTGTCGTCTCCGCTCCGGAGGGATGACACCCCAATTCCGTGAGGGCCACCTACCGAGGCTGGGACCACAGGGGGCTCTCGGCTAGAGCAGAGGACACCGTATGCAGTGGTCTGTGGAAGGGGAGGCCTGTGGACCGTCTGTCTCAACCTCACGTATGTCGACCCTGAATCCTCAAAAAAGCCTAATAAAGTAGACACTCGTACGAGGCCCATTTTCCAGATGAGAATATGGAGGCACAGAGAAGTTAAGTAGGTCGCCCAGGTGGAGCCCCACTTTTATTTCGTCTCAGAGCCTGCGCTCCTAGCCACCGGGCTGCTTGAACGTTTGACCTTCTTTCGCCCCTGTTTTGTGACCCCAGTGCCCTTGCCCACAGAATGCACTGGTGACCTCACTTACGATGAGGACGACCAGGTGTTTGGTTGTCGATTACTTATACACGGCTTCTGTCTCACATGGCTTTGGTGTAGCCTCTAGGGGCGGTCCTGTTGGGTCCCTGTGCCAACTGAGTCCAGGATAAGGGGAAGCGGATTCGAGAGGCAGCCTGTTGGTCCCCAAACCTTACGGTCTGGAAGTGAGGATGGGCTCGCACAGATGCAGGTTTCCAAGGGAGACCGTGGACTCTCCTCCCCCACCCCCCACCCAGGACCCGCCAGCGACTGCTTTTCGTCTCTTAGCTTGGTTTTAAACGTGGTTGGCCCTGAAGCTGTGGGGGTGGGTTAGGGAGCTTCCACGGCTCCCCCATCCCTGCACCCCAAGGAGCCTGTGCCCCGCAACGTGCAGTGTTCCAGGAGGAAACGGGGCCGCAGGGCGGGCAGTGGGTACCAGCAGAGGGGCTGCTGGCCAGCTCCCTGGTCTAGAGATGGGGAAGAGGTGGGGCAGCCCAGGGATGGGAGGCTCAGGCAGCCCGCCCTCTCCTCACCTCTGCCACCCTCCCCAGTGCCTCCCGGAGGCCAGCGCACATCAGGCCATCCTGTCTCTCTGGCTCGTTTTCACCAAGCCTCTTGCGTGACTTCCCTGGTGATGTTGCTGCCCAAGGGGAGGGGGGCCGGGGGGTCGGGCAGGAGCTCTTTCTTTCCTGAGCCCTCATCCTCCAGAGGATCTGCAGCCAGTCCAGGGCCTGGAGAGGTGGGGATGTCTACCAGAAAAGCCAGATCTGTGGAGCTGCAGCCTTAAGCTATGTAAATATCAAATCAAGTAAGGGCCCAAATCCTCTGGGACAGGCAGTCTGGGGGGGGGGGGGGCGGGGCAGGGAGAAGAAGGAGCCATCTATTGTGAAGAGGCTGAGGCCAAGGGCATGAGGAGGACCAGGGGTCAGAGGGAAGGGAGGGGGAAGGAAGGGAAGGGGGGAAGAGGGAAGGAGGGAGGGAGGAGAGAAGGGAAGGAGGGAGGGAGCAGTGAGAGAGGGAGGGAGGAAGGAGGGAGGTGTCCTTTGCAGCACTCAGCCCACCGTGAGGGGCCAGGCCCAGGCAGGAGGGGTTAAGGTGCAGAGAGAACGGAGGGGCTTGGAGCCACCAGTCGGTGACTAAGACATTATCCCTGACGATAAAGGTGGTGGGGTTTGGGGGAGGGACGCGATGCTCCCAGGAGCACAGATTATTTTTCAAAACCTTGTTTCCCATCAGCAGAGCTTTCTAGTAGCGGGTACAGGTTAGGGGGTCACCCCTAAAGCAACATCCAATCCCCCTACCCCACCCCTAGAGTACAAGACAGGCCTGTGGTTCCGAAAGGAATTTTAATTTTTTCTCCCCCGTGGGAAGATTCGCACCCACACCAATATTTATCCAAGGGCGGGGGCCGTGAACACTGGCCGTGAACATGCGAGGCAAGGTCCTGGTTCTAGAATGTTCCAGCCGTTGGGGCCGGGGGGAGGCAGAGCAAGCCCCCGTCTGGTGTTGGTTTTGGGGTTGCACGTCATACCCATTCCCTGGGTATTTTTTCGAGCTGCGCAAAGTGCACGTCTCTCCAGAAACAGAACGGGGACCAGTTTGAGCTGCGCGAGACCTGGGGGCTTCTGGTCCCAGCCTCTCATTTTCCAGACCAGGAGACTTGAAGTGCTCACAGCCACAGCCATGTGCAGCAGAGGGCAGAGAACACGGGGGCTGGCCCCGGGCGGTGCCCAGGCCAACACCGTGGGCGCTTCCTGCCTGTTTTCCTCCTGTGTTTTGTATGTGGTAGCAGCTGGGACACCGGTTCATGACTTATTTAGGGTAGTAACCGAAAGCCGTGCGTCATCCCAGTGCAGGCATCTGGAAGAGGGAGTGGGGGGGGGGGGTTTCTCTGCTTCTCAGCTCAAGCCAGGGTAAGCTTCCCACTCGATTTCCTTGATCCTCTCCTAAGAGGTGGGAACCGGATGGGATTGGTCCGATGGCCGGGCATTTTTAGCCCACGCTTAGGAGATCAGTGACATCGCTTGGGTCCCCCAGAAGGCAGAGCCTCAGACAACGGCTGGTGCGGCGAAGTTTATTCTGTGGTGCGATCCCAAGGGTGGAGGATTGAGAAAATAAACAGGGAAGGAGAGGAGGCTAATCCAGGGGTTAGCGAGCGGGTTTTAACAGTGGATAACAGGAGCTCGATTCTGCTGAGCACGTGGCCCTGAAATTGTCCGCCTGAGATGCTAAGCTGGGGAGCATTTATCTCCCGGATCCCGTACCCAGGGGCGGTTGAATCCCCTTCACTCTGAATTTGCACATGATGGAACGGCTGAGCGGCAGTGCAAAAGGCCTGGGGCACGAGGTGAGGGTGCCAGGTGCGGCTGCGGTGAGGGTCTCTCCAGACACACCTGTGTGCAGCCGGCCAGCTGCCATGGTGACTCACAGCCCAAGCGAAGATGAAGGTTGAGAGGACGTGAGGCGAGGCATAAGAAGAGGTCAGAGACTCACGCGTCAAGAGGCAAGCATTTTCTTTGCCTTGCTGTGCCAGGGACCTGGCCAGGCTTCCGTGAGATCCCGAGACCCGGTCCCCTAGGCTTCAGGCTACCGTGGTGGTTCTCAAACTTGAGGATCCCCTGGAGGGCGTGTTGAAACATGTGTTCCTGGACCCCCTCCCAGCATTTTTCATTCCTGAACTCTTGGTGGGCCTGACAGCTCGCGTTTCTAACAAGTTTCCAGATAATGCCAATGCGACTGGTCTGGGAACCACAGTCAGCCATCACACTTTGTCTACCCGTCTACTGATGGGCATCTGCGAGGTTTCTGCTTTGGGGCTATTACGAATAATGCTGCCACGAGCAGGTTTTTGCATGAACGTACATTTTCAGTTCTTGTGTGTGTGTGTGTGTGTGTGTGTGTGTGTGTGAAGTGGGGGGAGGATTGCTGGGTCACATGGTCACTCCATTTTTAGGAACAGCCAGATTGCTGTCCAAGGTGGTTGCATCACTCACCACCAGTGAGAGTTACAGTTTCCCCCCATTGTCACCAGTACCTGCTACTCGCCTGCCTTTTTGATTATGGTATCCTAATGGGCGTGGGCTGGTATCTCATTGTGGTTTCCGTTTGCATTTTCCTAATAACTAATGACATTGAGCATTGTTTCCTAGGCTCATCGGCCATTTGTGTATGTTATTTAGAGACCCATCTATTCAAATCCTTCATCTAGTGTTTAATTGGGTTGCCATTTTATTTTTTAATTGAGTTTTTAAGTAACTCTTTTATGTAAACGCAAGTCCCTTATCAGATGTAGGATTTGCAAGTATTTTCTCCCGATCTGTGGGGTGTCTTTTAACTTTTTTGAGGCTATCCTTTGAAGTAAAAAATTTCCAAATACGATGAAATATGTTTTATCTACTTTTTCTTTTGTCGCTTGTGTTTTTGGTGTCATGTCTCAGAAGTTTTTGCCTAATCCAAGCTCACTAAGATTTACCCCTATATTTTATTCTAAGAGTTTTACAGTTGTAGATCTTCTATTCAGGTTACGGGCCATTCTTTTGCATGTGGATATCCAGTTGTGCCAGCGCCATTTGTTGAAAAGTCTTGTTTTGTCCCTCATACAGTTTTCTTGGCCCCCCTGTTGAAAATCAATTGATCGTAAAGGTAGAGGTTTATTCCTGGACTATCTTTTCTAATCAGCTGGTTGGAATTTTGATAAGGATTACATTGAAGCTGTAAACCCATTTGGGAAATGTTGCCATCTTAACAATTTTAAGTCTCCCAGTCCATGAACATGGGATGTCTTCCCAATTATTCAGGTGTTCTTTCATTTCTTTCTGTAATGTTCAGAATTTTCAGGGTAAAGGTCTTGCATTTCTGTGTTATATTTGTTATTTTTGATGTTACTATAAATAGAACCAATTTCTTAATTTCGTTTTCTGATTGTTTGAGGACAGAGTGGCTCAGGAATATTAAAGTAACTTGCCCAAAAGTCAGAGTTGCCAGTGTATAGAAATATGATTGATTTTTGTGTGTTGATCTTATGTCCTTCAGCCTTGCTGAACTCACACATTCTAGTAGTTTTTTTTAGTGGACTTCTTACTGTTTTTATACCATCTGGAAATGGAGATAGTTTCATTTCTTCCTTTCCAATCTGGGTGCCTTTTACTTCTTTTTCTTGACTAATTGTCATGGCTAGAATCTCTAGCACAAGAGAAGTGAGTTAACAAGAGAGTTAATCCTAGCAGAGAAGCATTTGGTCCTTTACCGTTACATAAAATGTTAGCTGTGAGTTTTTTACAGATATTCTTTATCAGGTGAGGGTGTTTCCTCTTATCTGTGGTTTTGGAAAGAGTTTTTATTTTATCATGAAAGAGTGTTGGATTTTGTCAAATGCTTTTTCTGCATCTGTTGAGATGATCATTTGTGTTTTGTTTTTGTATTCAGTCCTTTTCTCTCTAATGATAGGGTATATTATATTAATTGATTTTCAGATGTTAAGTCAATCTTACATTTCTGGGATAAATCCCACTTGGTTATTATGCATAATCCTTTTTATATGTTACTGGATTTGTTTTTCTGGTATTTTATTAAGGATTTTTGCACCTATGTTCATAAATATCCAAGAATTTTTGCCCCTCTGAAATTGTTTTAAGATGTAAAGAACCATTTTATTTTAGTTTCATTAAATTTTTTTTTTCTATTTTGAGAGAGAGAGTGCATGTGAGCAGCAGAAAGAGAGGGAGAGAGAGAACCCCAAGCAGGCTCCACACTGTCATCACAGAGCCTAATACAGGGCTTGATCCCACAAACCATGAGATCATGACCTGAGCTGAAATCAAGAATCAGATGCTCAACTGACTAAGCCACCTAGGCACCCCTGAAGAACCATTTAAAATTTTTCTTTTAATGTTTATTATTTTTGAGAGACACAGAGAGACAGAGTGCGAACGGAGGAGGAACAGAGAGAGAGGGAGACACAGAAACCGAAGCAGGCTCCAGGCTCTGGGCTGTCAGCACAGAGCCCGATGCGGGGCTCAGACCCACAAGCTGTGAGATCATGACCTGAGCTGAAGTCGGACACTCAACCGACTGAGCCACCCAGGCGCCCCGTTAAAGAACCATTTTAAATGAGATTTCAGAGATTGCAAAGTGATTGAAGAAGAATTAGTTTTACTTTGAAATTTTTGGTCTCTTTCAGAGTCTTTAAAATACTAAACTAGTAGAATAAATCTGAGATAAAATTATCTAGGACAAATTAGTAAATCAGTATTTCTAGAGATCACCAAAAGAGTCTGAGCAGAATTTCCTCAAATAATACACCATTCTTTGCTTCTCTTTTGTAGTCTGGAATGTTCTTTTTTTTTTTTAAGTGTTTATTTTTTGAGAGAAAGAGAGAGTGTGAGCGGGAGAGGTGCAGAGAGAGAGGGAGACACAGAATCTGCAGCAGGTTCCAGCCTCTGAGCTGTCAGCACAGAGCCTGACATGGGGCTGGAACCCACAAGCCATGAGATCGTGGCCTGAGCTGAAGTCGGCCGCTTAACCGACTGAGCCACCCAGGTGCCCCTGTAGTCTAGAATATTCTTTTTGTTGTGATGAAATAATTGTCACTTATGCCTGTATGAGTTTGTCGCTTGATATAATAAGCAGAAATGTTTGAGTCTTAACGATACACTCAATATGCTTATCATGATATATTCATGAAAGACATATGTATTATTTGATATAATGAATTGATATATTTGATACTCAACTGTGTATTCATGGTATAATCAATATTCTGATGATGTTCTCATGAATACTTAACACGATATATACCATCTGTTATAATGAACTATTCTTAGAGGACAAAGGGTATGTTTCCATTTCCTAAGTTTATAGGCCACTGTATTGCATGTCTGTGCAAATGAATCTTAAATCACTTAAATCGTACGTTGTCCACATGTATTATCTTAATAACACTTCTGATAATTTTGTGAGATGGGCCTTATTATTTCCATTTCATGGATTAAGGAACAGTAGTTTAGGAATCTTAAGTGACCTGCCCAAAGGTCAACGAGAAAGTAAATTGTAAGCTGGAAGTCAAACCCAATCTGACTCTAAAGGGAGAAAGGAGGGAGAAGGTGGTGGAGAAAATCAAAACAGCGTGGGTCGACAAGGAGAGATGCAGACCTATTGGCAAAGACATAAGTGGATTCAGGGAAGGGACAGCTGGGCCCGGGGGGAAACGTGGACACCCTTCCCTCGAGAGCACTGATTGGATGGCCGATGCCAGTGAGGACACTCATTGCTGCATTTGGCCTGGTGCTCCGGGGTTTCATTCCCCCCTCCACCCATCATGTTCCTCTTCCATGCACTGCCTTGACCTAGAAAGAAAGATCCATGGGGACGTATAAAACCAAAACACAGAGCTCACTTCTGAGCTTAAACAGAGTTTTTTTTTTTTCAGGCTAATTGGTGATCCATAACAGGATGTAAAATTCTATTTTGTTGCATAAGGTAGTGATTCCATAAAGCACCGAAACACGGTGAGAAGCGTGTCCTCCTTTTCTTCCCATGTTGGGAGTGTGTGTAGTGAAACAGCGTTTAATTGGGCCCCATCACTTTGACATTTGTGATGGTCTGGACGAGAGCTAGGCCGAAGCTTTGCTTGGCGCTATTTATGGGACCAGAGAAGAACTTGTAAGTTATTTGTTTATATAAACGAACATGGGGGCGTTATATCTCCTTGGGAGATAATCAACGATTCTCAAGAACTTAATGATAACCTAACTTAATGGATATGAGAACTATAAATAACTTTTTGCCTATTATGAAAGCAGGTCTCAAAGACCTTCTTGACAAGTCTTGGTTAGTTAATGATACCACCCTCTGTGCTAAAAACAATCGGATACTTATTTAATACCGGTATTTAATTAAATAAATTAATTAAATAAATATATGATCATATAATTTCTCTTAAAATCTTCGTGATCCTGAAGGGCCTTGTCACTGTTGGCCGAGAGAGAGAGAGAGAGAGAGAGAATCCCAAGCAGGCTCCATGCTGCCAGCACAGAGCCCTACATGGGGTTTGAGCCCACAAACCATAAGATTGTGACCTGAGCGGAGATCAAGAGTCAGACGCTTAACCCACTGAGCCACCCAGGCACCCCTGCCCTTTTTATCTTTTTAAAGAAACAATTTCTTTGGGGGGTCTCTATTTGGCAGCCTACTCAATCTGTGTATCTTAACACCCAAGATCCTAAGTAGTCAAGTAGAATATGTATTTCGCGTTTGTATTAAGGTTGCTCATTTTCAAACCGTGTAATTACCTTGTGAGTGTCTTCCTCTTCACACTGATGGAACAGGTTGACCAAACACAGGGACAGGCATCAGAACTGAAATCATGAACCTGGCCATCCTGTGGCCCTTCCTACTCATCTGGCTTGGCTTTCACCAGGGTGGGGGCAGGCACAGGTATACGTCTTCCCAGAGTAGCGCCTACAGGCTTTGAGATGTCGTAAAGAATGGGGGGTTGCGCGAGGGGTACAAGACAAGCCCCGAAAGCCATTGCGTGGCCTGGCATCCTCTGGTTTAATTTTATGCCACCGGGGAAACACCGTCAGCTGGACGCATTTGGTGGTGCCTTTCAAGGAAGGAGAAAATTTCGGCTGGCGTGATAATTTTGCTGGAAGGTATCAGCCTGTAAATTTGCCATCCGATCCCCTTTGCCGGGTCTCTCCGTCTTGGATCATCAGAGGAACCATGCCTAACCTCGTGGTCCATCAGCATGGTTTTGTGCATATTGTGGCTCTCGCTGGGTCGGAAGAAAACCGTTCATCGGCTCGTGGCTTTGACCTGTGGCCTGCCGGGGTAACTAACGCCAATCGATCCCCTGATTTCAGAGTCAAATCCTTGGTTCAGAGTAAAATCCTCTACTCCTTGGTTTTGGAGGAAATACACCCGGAGAAGCTGAGTTGGCTTTGTTTTCTGTGCCGGTTGGCACAAGGTCCTCCCCAGAGGGCTTTTGTCACCTACCCACCCACCTACGTGGTGACAAGTAGAAGTTATTTCTGGTATGGCTTTGACACTGTGACTGTGTCTCCCTGGGCTTGAGTCCTGTGGCTGAGCAGCCTGGGGGGATGTTTAGGTCTGAGGGCAACCGCTTCGTTTACAAAGTGCTTTCCAGATGCCTTCCTTGGCCTCAACCCTGTCCTACCTGTCCGGAGGCTTCAGCTCTCTGCTCAATTTGATGACTGATGGGAGGGAAGGCATGGGATAAGGTAAAAAAGAGAGTGAGAGACGGTGATTACTCACATGAAAAGTTTCAAGCCGAAAGACGTGAAGTGGGCAGAAACGAAGCGTGTGGAGCGTTAACACGACCAGAATGCAGGGTGTTGCATGGATCCTGCACCGTGCCTTCCTCTCACGGATAGAAATGCAATCCTGCAAGACCCCGAGGAGCCAAAAGGAGAATGCCAAAGCATAGTTTCCTTTTCTAACTAAGTGTTTCTTGGAAGGGCTTACTGAAAACCATGGGAAACAACGTCCTTCTTTTGTTTTTTTGTTTTTTTTTTTATGACTGTTATTCATTGGCAGCTGACTCTGGTCACCACAAATCAAGAAGGAATAACAGGGAGAGAATTGGTGCCCTGGAGGTTGGGGCTGCCATGACGGGACAGAAACGTGAAGTTGGTGCCCCCCAGTTTGGCAAGACAAAGGTTAGGGCGCGGCATGATCCCGACGTGAGGACCGTGAGCAGTGTGGCTCAAGTGAAGGTGATGAACTTGGCTCAAGTGAAGGTGATGAACTTGGCTCAAGTGAAGGTGATGAACTTGGCTCAAGTGAAGGCGATGAACTTGGCTCAAGTGAAGGTGATGAACTGGTCTCTCCTCCAAGGGTCGGTGTTTATCAGCAAAGGCAACATGACACCATGAAGAGGTCATGATAGACAGATGGAATCTGTTGTCCCTCAAGATGGTTGGGACTGGCTGGAGACCGGAAGCCCTGTCGGGCTAGCCTGTCTGCTCCAGAAGTGGCCACAGGAGCCACTGTTGTGACCTGCCCCAGCCCACCCTGCTGTTCTGACCTTGACTGCATTAGGCGTCTGGCTCTCTCAGCACCTCAGCCCCAGACAGACAACTCTTCCTCAGCCTTCATCATTGGAACATCAGCGCTCTGATCTCTTGCGCACTCCATCTCCCCGACTGTTCTTCTGCTGAACGCTCAAACCGTAGATGTCTGCGGTTGATCAGACCCCCCCATTTTTCTCATCATGAAGCGCTCCTGAGGTCACATACAGCATAGCATAGTCACCAAGGTAGTATTTCTGTTTCTGAAATGACTTCGCTTTGGAGCATCAGCGACTAGTTGTGGCCATTCTTCCGTCCTTAATCTCTCTGTTCTTGTGCATTTGAAGCCATTGACCGTCTTATGTGGTGCATTTTCTCCTGTTTTGATTTCCCAGGATGAACACGGTCTCCATTTTCTGCCCACCCTTCCAGTAGGTCTGTCTCTTGGGGATTCCTCATCTTTGTCCCTGCTTTTATTTTATTTTATTTTATTTTATTTTTTTTGTCCCTGCTTTTAAAATTACATGTTTCCAAAAAGATTCTTTTCTTTAATATTTGCCTACTCTTCCTCCCCTCTGTCCCTTCATCAATCTATTCTGTTCTCTTGGGACACACTCCCACCTCCAGGTAGATCTTTCTCGCATCTGCTTCTCTCTCCCGGTCTGTCCCTCCATTTCCAACTTCCTGAGGAGCATCTCCATACAGATGCTCCACCAAAACCCTAAAGTCATTTTAGCTTAATGGTTTTTAAACTTCGCAAATTATTTGGAAGCTTCTGTCTCTTTTCTGTCTTCCTTCTTCCCCGCCCTCCTCCAGTGGTGGCATCCTTCCAGGTTCAAAAAACTATGGGTCATTGTTGATTCCTTGTGCTATATGCATTTCATTATGCCTCTCCTCTGTCACCATGTGACCCTGGCTTGTTCATCTTCCTAAAGTGCTCTCTTCATTCAGCAAGTGTCTCACGAGCGGCTAACATGTATTAGGACGTATGTCAAGGGATGGGGTTACAAAGAAAAATAAATATGGTTCTTGACCTCATGGAGCTCAAGGTCTAATGGAAATAGAGATGTGCAAACAAAACAACTAATAAAATTTGATCACTGTTGTAATGGAGACCTGGTTTAAACCTGATAAAAGAGGCAGAATTGTATCCGTTGGAAAGATGAGGTAGGTTTCTCAGAGGAGGTGATGCTTAAGTTGAAGCTTGGAGAACAAGTAGGATTTTACTCAGTCGGTACTTTGAGAACTCAGTATCCCAGGAAGAAGAAACAGCATGCAGCCATATGTAGAGATAGCCAAGATACCCGTTTTCAGGGAACTATACATGGGTCTTTGGATATTCAAAGACAAACACGACAGGATGAAGGCAGGATGTTTTGTGTTCTGCTCAGGAGCTGGGCATTTAGCCTCTACTCAGTAGCAAACCATTAAGGAATCGTGGGCAAGAGAATGACATGGCCAGATAAGGAGGTATGGTGGTTGGATAAGGAGAGGGTAGACTAAAAGCAGAAAAAATGGTGGGCACCATATTTTAAAGGTCTCGTAAGAGGTGGTCGACAAGGACATGGGAGGGGGGTAGGTTTGAGATCTAAGAAGGAAGAATCAGGGGCACCTGGCTGGCTCAGTTGGTAGAGTGTGCGATTCTTGAAGCCCCGTGTTGGGTGTGGAGATTACTTAAAAGTAATATCTTTGGGAAAAAAAAAAAAAGGAAGGATCAAGAAGACTCAATGACTGACTTAAGTATCTGGCAAAGACCTTGGGTTGGTTTCTCTACAACGTGACCCTGGAAAGGGTCTTCACCACCCGTGTCAGAATATTGGCTTCCTAGGCTTAAGCCGTTGTTGGGTCAGTCCAGCCAAGAAGTAAGGCAAGTGTGTGGACTGAGATGACATATGTGTGTTTAATGCAGTCTGCCTCCGGTTGTAGGAAGACGCACATGACAGGTCTGCCCACAGCCACGGGGACCCCCGTGTCATCATGGTATACTCAGAAGGTGCTCTGATGAACATGAGGGGAAAACAGATGCTTTGAGGAATGGAGGAAAGATCATTTATCTGTTCATAATTTAGATTTTAATGTTGCTCTGAAATGCAGGACATCATTCCTGCCTTCTGGGACTAAATGCTGGGAAGAGACATCTGTTTATAGAGTTGTCCTGGGCATATTATATAAATTTATGTGTAAGTAAGAATTTCAGGTGGACTCTGGGGAAGACCGGGAAAGGGGAACAGACCCCGGCGTATTTTTCCTTTTGTGAGAGAACTCCCCACCCCAGGGTCTCTCGACCTCGGCATTATTGACATTTTGGCCCGGATGGTTTTTTGTTGTCACTGTCAGATACTTGTCAACCTCTCTGGCCTCTACCCAGGGCACCCCTCCCAAGTTGTGATGACCAGAAATGTCCCCAGACATTGACGAATGTCCCCCAAGGGAGCAAGATCTCCCAGTAGAGAACCACTGTCATATACTAATCCTTCTCCAATTTTAAGGTGCATGGGAATTGCCTGGGGACCTTGTGTAATTGCAGATACTACTGACTCAGTAGGGTGGGGACTGGAGATTCTGCGTTTCTAGCAAACTCCGGGGGGACGCCAGTGATGCTGCCCTGAGGACCGAGCTTTGAACAGCGAGGTCTTAGCACATCCGTACATCCCACCTTCGCTGCTTCCATACGTCCTACCACCACGCAAGGGAGAGCCTGGGTGGCATCGGAGATCCCGCGAGGGCCCCCGCCCTCTCGTCTCGGCGAGGACATCCCCCAAGCCCTGCCCTGATCTGTTCCAGGCTCCTGCGTTCTCGGTTGGAGGGGCGTAGGGCAGGTGGGAGTAAACCGAAGGGGCACATCCCGAGCCCCTGACGTCAGGCCGGAAGCCTGGGGCAGGGGGAGATTGAGGAGGCCTGAACTTGCTCACACATCAGCCAAGGCAGCTGTGTCTCAGTCCACGGGGTGCGGTTCAGAGGGCACAGCAGCTAATGGGACCAGATGGTCTGTGCCTTGTTTGTGGGCACGTGCCTCCCCCGTACTCACACAGTGATTTCCTCATTTGTTTCCTGCCCTCCGGAAACAGAATAGCCATTTTTAAATGAAATGGGGCTGAAGGCTCTCTTTCTTCCCAGCCTGTGTGCCGTTGAGCCTCCCGATGTGAATATGTTCAATCATGGAACTTTCTTTAAAAGCGCTGGCAGCCGGCTTTATTTGGAAGCCAGGCAGGGTCGTGATTCGGAGCAAAATGAGAAGACCCCAACCCCCACGCCCACCCCCTACAAAGGGACCCCTAGTCGGGGCATTATCTGCCATCAGATGCAAAGAGTTACAGGGGGTGTCGTGTTCTAAGCCCTGGACTGTTAACACATGAGGGCAAAGCCCTTGTGAAGGTTCTCCAGAGGGGCTAGTTGGGGGCACTTCACTCCAGAGCCATGCGCTGCAAAACTTAGGAAGACGGCAGGGCCCAGGGGCTGGTCCAGGGCCCTTCTGTCCTCAAGCCCGAAAGGAAAGAGATGGGCTTAAGTTTCTTACCCGGAGAAGTCCGTCTACCAAATCCGAGTCCTTTGAAGCTATAAAACGGACTGGACGTGCATTTTATTCCAAAACAGACCCATTGTTTTCAACACCCCACCCCACCTCACCCCGCCCCACTCCCTCTTGGGAGCCCCCATGGTTCTCCCCCATTGCTTTGCCTCAATCCTGAATGGCCGTGCTTGAAACTGTCTCAAGCAGACGTGTCTGTCTAAGGCTGGGAAGACAGCTTCAGCCCTGTCCTTTCGTCCTGCCTAGCCTTTGAGTTCCTGATGAAACTCATGACCTTGACCAGCACCAATCCCCGTTAGGGTAATGGACTTGAAGCTCTGCTGTTCTATAGCTGGGTGACCTTGGGTGCTGGGCTCAACCTCTCTGAGTCTGGTTTCTCCCTGGTCAGATGGGTTTGCTGGTATTTCCCTTTCCGTGTGGTTGTGGGCAGTAGGTAAGGGCGGTGGGGGTCGGAGGGGGGTTCCTGTTTGCCGGGTGCCTCTCTGCCAGGTCTGGGCTCTGCCCGCCAGGACTTTAGTCAGGAGGATTAGGGGAGTGACATTGGCCTCTACCCCTGGCTCTAACCCTTCCCAGCCCTGTTCGTTTTTTCTTTTTTTTTTCCTATCTCAAGTTAGGTAACATACGGTGTTAGTTTCAGCAAAACCTGGTGATTCATTCATCCCCTACGAATAACACTCAGTGCTTCTCCCAACAAGTGCCCTCCTTAATGCCCATCCCCCATTTAGCCCATCCCTCCCCCCCCCCCCCCCCACCTCCTGCCAGCAGCCATCAGTTTGTTTTCTGTATTTAAGAGTCTCTTAGAGGGGTGCCCAGCTGGCTCAGTCGGTTAAGTGTCTACCTTTGGCTCAGGTCATGATCTCAAGGTTTGTGAGTTCGAGCCCCGCGTCGGGCTCTCTGCTGTCAGTGCAGAGCCCGGAGCCTGCTTCGGATCGTCTGTCCCCCCCTCTCTCTGCCCCTCCCCTGCTCGTGCGCACTCATTCTGTCTCTCTCTTTCTCTCCCTGTCTCTCAAAAATACAAAAAGAGGCTCTTCTGGTTTGCTTTCCTCTCTGTTTTTATCTTATTTTTTCCCCCTTCTCCTCTATTCATCTGTTAAGTTTCTCAAATTCCACAGGAGTGAAATCAGATGATACCTGTCTTTTCCTGACTGACTCACTTCGCTTAGCATAATACCCTCCAGTTCTATCCACGCTGATGCACATGGCAAGATATCACCTTTTTTCATCGCTGAGTAGTATTCCCTGGTATATACACATCTTAATGCAGCCCTGTTCTCTTCCTGACTTTCCTTCAGGCAGAATGCCTCCCCTCCAAGGCCATCCGCACCTCTGAAAAAGTGGCCGTGTGGCCGGGCCCTGGAGTTCATTCCTGTTGATCCAAGCAGTTTCAGAGTGGGCCCCGTGGGGAGTTCAGATGCTACACCATTTTGGGGGGTGGGGGGCAGTGGCTGCCGGGGGGGGCCGGGAAGGAGGAGGCTCAGCCCAGCGGGGTCCACAGGCCATAGGACGGGCTTCAGGGGCAGACCCGCACCGACTCCCCACCTCGCCTGGAGCCGTGAGCTCGGCCTTGTGGGCACTCAGAGACACAGGCCGCCAGCCCTAGAAGGTTCCGTCACGTGGGTTGGCCAAACCCCGGCTCGGTCGGGCCGTGTGCAGGCAGTGGCTTCCAGCTGGCCTCCGCCCGTCTCTCGTCGCTCACGTGCAGCCGGCTCCCCGAGCTGCCGTTCGGCAGAGTCAAGCACCCTGTACAGTCACTCTCTTCCCGGCCTCAGCGACACAGCAGCTCAGCTTCCCGGAGCCGCTTCGCTGGAACATCTTATTTAAAGTTCACACCCGAAGAGACGCGGGTGTTGATGGCTAATTTCCTCTAAACGAGCAGAGAATCGGGAGGCCTCTTCCCTTGGCTGACAGCTGCGGGGTCCGCGTCCATCTGTCTGGTCCCTGCCGGCCCGATGCTGCCTCCGGGTGGAGGGTGGCCTCGGGCCAGCTGCCAATGGCACGGCTTCCTCCGGTTCCTTCCAGGAGCACGGCACACCAGCTGTTGACTCCTGTCCCCGAGCCCCCCGCCTGCCCCCTTGAAGTGGCACCACAGTGTCCCTGCTGGACGAGTGGGGGACAGGTAGTTTTTTCTCTCCTCTAAATGCAACCTGCAAGGGGGGGGGCGGTGGGGGGAGCTCCTCGGCTTTCCTCCAGGCTTCGGTGGGCAGGGTGGGAGGGCCGGTGCAGTGTTTCGCCCCATCGCTGTGCAAGAGACAGGGACGCTGCACAGGGGCGCCCGGGTGGCTCAGTCGGGCAAGCATCCGGCTCTTGATTTCTGCTCAGGTCATATCAGGTTCCTGGGTTCGAGCCCCACATCAGGCTCTGTGCTGACAGCTTCGAGCCTGCTTGGGATTCCCTCTCTCTCTTCCCTCTGTCTCTGCCCTGATCTCTCTCTCTCTCTCTCTCTCTCTCTCTCTCTCTCTCTCTCTCTCAAAATAAATACATTAAAAACAAGAAAGAAACAGGGAGGCTGCACAGGTAGAGGCCCGCATTGCTAAAGGGAGGCTGTGTGTGCGTTTTGCAACATGCCTTTTATTTATCTTTTTGGTACCATTTCACAGTAACCCCCAGCCACCAGAATGCGCACCCCTTCTTAAACACAGAATATTCTTATTGTAAAAGAAATATCTGCTCGTTAAGGGCGCCTGGCTGGCTCAGTCAGTTAAGCATCCAACTTCGGCTCAGGTCATGATCTCGTGGTTTGTGGGGTCAAGCCTCGCGTCGGGCTCTGTGCTGACGGCTCAGAGCCCAGAGCCTGCTTTGGATTCTGTGTCTCCCTCTCTCTCTGCCCCTCCCCTGCCCATGCCCTCACATTAAAAAAAAAAAAAAAAAAAAAGATATCTGCCCATTAAAGAAAGTTTGGAAAACACAGAAGAGCACAGAAAAATTACTCCTCATCCCTACAAATTCCCCTGCGTCTCCCCTGCCCGCCGCCCATTTTTACAGAGATGTAACACATTGTATATTAATTATAAATCTTTCGCTCACTTAATGTGATTCCCTGACAGTCTTTCACAGCGCGGAAAGATTTTGCAGAAGACAGCAGAGAATGAATGCGTGGCACCCGGCCTTGGAAGGAACATCATTTATTCCGCCGTTTTCCTGTTGATCACATTTAGCTTGTTTCTAATTTTACCCTATTATAAATAATACCGCGATAATAATCATGGCATATAAATCTCTGCTATGTGTGCAATTATTTCCCTTGGATAGATTGCTATTAAGTGGAATTATTAAATCACAAGCTGTGCATGTTTTAAGACTCTTATTATATATCATCATATTACCCTGAAGAGATACCTTTCCAAAAAGAGAGAGAGAGAGAGATCATTCCATTTTTTGTCTTCTCTTCTGAATTGCCCGTTTATGTCCGCAGCCTGTTTTTCCCCTAAGGAAGCTCATCTCGTCTTTATTCAGAAGAGCTTTTTTTTTTTTTTTTTTTTTAAATTTTTTTTTCAACGTTTATTTATTTTTGGGACAGAGAGAGACAGAGCATGAACGGGGGAGGGGCAGAGAGAGAGGGAGACACAGAATCGGAAACAGGCTCCAGGCTCTGAGCCATCAGCCCAGAGCCCGACGCGGGGCTCGAACTCCCGGACCGCGAGATCGTGACCTGGCTGAAGTCAGACGCTTAACCGACTGCGCCACCCAGGCGACCCCAGAAGAGCTTTTTTATATACGCTGAAGATAATAACTGTTTACAAAATTATTGTTAATTACGGTAATATATGCACAACATAAAATTCACTCTCGGCCATTTTTTTTTTTTCAACGTTTATTTATTTTTGGGACAGAAAGAGACAGAGCATGAATGGGGGAGGGGCAGAGAGAGAGGGAGACACAGAATCGGAAACAGGCTCCAGGCTCTGAGCCATCAGCCCAGAGCCCGACGCGGGGCTCGAACTCACAGACCGTGAGATCGTGACCTGGCTGAAGTCGGACGCTTAACCGACTGCACCACCCAGGCGCCCCAACTCTCTTGGCCATTTTTGAGTGAACAGTTTGGTAGGGTTGTGGCCATCCGTGTGCTCGTGCAGCCCTTCTGGCCATGCATCTCCAGAACGTTCACGTCTTCCAAAACGGAAGCCTAGTAGCCTGTGAACATGGGAGTACGTTCACGGTCATTTTCGCCCTACACGATGCTCAAAATTTTTATACGATCTGACCTCTTCGTCCCTCCTTTTGTCGCTGGCTTTTCCTTTTTTTTTTTTTTTTTTTTTTTTGCTCTCCTGTTTGGACATGCCTTGCTCGGCCAGGGTTGGTAGCTCCTTCTGTTTCTTTTACAGTCTCATTTCCTCATGTTTAATTCTAGGCCGTCCCTAGAACGTGGTTTGAAACGTGGTGTATGTTCTATTCAGAATGTGTTTATGAGAAACGCAGATCAAAATACCCCAAATAAGAGAAAGCTTATTCGATAGCACAGGGACGTCTTGTGGCTGGGAACTGGGCAGAGATCTTCTCTTTGGGGCTTCTGTCTCTGCAAAAGCCTTCCACCCTCCAGACCAGGGTTTGTGGCTCACACACGGTAAGGGCGGCATGTGGCTTTGAGGTGTCCTGACAGGGACTCTAGTTCCAACTCTGTACGACTTTATGAGTCTAAATACTTTGGAATATTTCCCACTCCTAAATATTCTTTTTTTTTTTTAAGGTTTATTTATTTTTGAGAGAGAGAGAGTGAGCACAAGTGCAGACGGGCAGAGAGAGAGAGAGAGAGAGAGAGAGAGAGAGGGAGGGACCCAAGCAGGCTCCAAGCACACCGTCAGCACAGAGCCTGAGTCAGGGCTCGAACTCGTGAACTGTGAGATCGTGACTTGAGCAGAGATCAAGAGTTGGATGCTTAGTGACTGGGCCACCCCACGGGGCACCTGGGTGGCTCAGTCAGCTAAGCGTCTGACTTCAGCTCAGGTCATGATCTTGTAGTTCACGAGTTGGAGCCCCGCGTCGGGCTCTGTGTTGACCGCTCAGAGCCTGGATCCTGCTTCGGATTCTGTGTCTCCCTCTCTCTCTGCCCCTCCCCTGCTCATGCTCTGTCTCTCTCTGTCTCAAAAATAAATAAGCATTAAAGAAATTTAAAGAAATATGACTGGGCCACCCACATGCTCCTAAATAGTCTTGACAACAAACCCTGTTTTTTGATTTCTGGCCCAATCAGTCTTGGTCAGGAAATGGGAGAGGGTCACGTGACAGAAGAGAAACTAGACTTTCCAGATGCGCCCTTTATTCGGAAGTCCACGCAGTTCTTGTAGGAGGTATGGGCTGGGCCAACATCCTGATACGTGTGTGTGAGGAGAAGCTGTATCCCAAGGACATAATCCACATTCTTGTGGATTCGTTTCTTTTCTCCACTGATTCGGATGCCCTGCTTATCATAACCTCAATCCTTAACACTTACCAAGGTCTCCCTCTTGTCTTCCTCTCAGGTGTTCCATTCTGTTCCGTTTAGCTATTCTTAGGTTGGTACCTCACTGTTTTAACGATTGTAGCTTTATCTCTTACGTAATATCTGGTTCAAGTTCTCTTTCAGTTCAGAAGGTCTTGCCTCTTCTCTTCTGTTAAATTTTCCCCGCTAGACTTCAGACTCCACGCGCCCGCTTTGTATTTCCCACAGGCAGCTTCTTATTTGAATGGTTTTAAGATCACAAACACATTAGTTTGAAGAGAATTTACATTTTCAGAACATCTTATGTGCGCACTATATATACTTATTTTTCTTTTCTGTTTTTTAATATTTTATTTTATTTAAAAAATGTTAATGTGTATTTATTGTTGAGAGAGCGAGAGAGGGAGAGGGAGAGAGAGAGAGAGAGAGAGAGAGAGACAGGGTGTGAGCGAGGGAGGGGCAGGGAGATTGGGAGACAGAATCTGAAGCGGATTCCAGGCTCCGAGCTGTCAGCACAGAGCCCAACATGGGGCTTGAGGTCAGGAACCACGTGACCAGAGCCAAAGTCGGATGCTTAACTGACTGAGCCACCCAAGTGCCCCAAAGACTTTATTTTCAAGTTCACTCTATACCCGAATGTGGAGCTAGAACTCAGAACCCTGAGATCAAGCCTTGCACACTTCACCAACTGAACTAGCCAGATGCCCCTCTACTTATTTTTCTTCTTTTTTTTAATGTTTATTTATTTTTGACAGAGAGGGAGAAGGAGAGGGAGACAGAGCATGAGTGGGGGAGGGGAGGGGCAGAGAGAGAGAGAGAGAGAGAGAGAGAGAGACAGAATCCGAAGCAGCTCCAGGCTCTGAGCTGTCAGCACAGAGCCCGACGACATGGGGCTTGAACTCACAGACAACGAGAACACGACCTGAGTTGAAGTTGGACGCTCAACTGACTGAGCCACCCAGGTGCTCCCCCCCCCCCACCCCTACTTATTTTTCAATAAAGATGACTTTAACTTAGAGGCTTTTTTGTTTTAAGCTGTCACAGCACTGAAAAACTGGATCCACCCGGGGAAGGATGGGAGGCTCGAAGTTCATCTCATCTGGCACCTGTTGAGTGAGTGAATTAGATGAATAGGCGTTCAAGTCCACGTGCACAGATTTTGATTCCAAGAGAGTGAAAAGCTGAGATGACTGGATGGATATTCGTAGCAACGGAGAGGTGACAGCGGTTTGGGGAGATGTTGCCGATCCTTTTGCCCCGTCCTGTTCGTTGGCTCTCTCGTAACCACTCAGTGCTTCCCTGCGTGTTGATAAGGCAGGGAGTCCCGTGACTCAGACCTTGAGATTATTCGAATGTGGACACAGGGGCATCTGGGTGGCTCAGTCGGTTAAGCGTCTGACTCTTGATCTGGGAGCTTGGTCCTTGCTGTCTGTAACTGGTATTAGGCGTGCTCACCAGTAACGGTAGTGAATGCTTGCAGTGCTGTGGGTCACAGAGACGGGATCGGGCCGCAGCCAGCCAGAGTTCATGGGGGACAATGGACCACAAGCCACATGTGAGGGACCACCGGGGTGGCGAGGCAGTTGCCAGATGGCAACAGGAGGCTGGACTTTTGAACACAACCTTACTGCCACTTCTCACCGCCGAGATGAAATCCTCGACCCCCACGTCCGAGTCCCTGGGGCCCGGTTCTTCCGAACATGACCTCTACTCCCCTTCCTGCTGAGGCCTTCACTCGTTACACTCTCTTGCCATATAATCGATCTTTATTTCTCGCGGCAGCGCGACACGGCTCGGGAAGACCGCAGGCTTTGGGGTAAAAAGAATGTTTTGTTCCAACCCTGCCTAGTTATGTAACTAGCTGTGCCGTTTGGGACAAATTATTGAAAATTTTCTTTTTCTTAAGTGCCACGTGGGGATGATGAATGCACCCTTTGTGAGGTTGTTTCAGAGTTTCCATTAAATGAGATTTTATGCAAAGCATGTAGTCAGGTGCTACCTTAGAGGTGGTGACCGTCTTCTTCGTAGCTGGCCTTCCTTTGGGGTCAGGGGCCTCCTAAATGTAGAGACTGATCCCATTTCTTCTGGGTTTAACCTGACTTCCCCTTCCTCCTCCCCCTCCTCCTCCTCCTTCTCCTCCTCCTCTTCTTCTTCTTCTTTAAATATATCATTCCATTCTTTTATTTTTTTAACGTTTATCTATTTTTGAGAGACAGAGACAGAGTGCGAGTAGGGGAGGAAAAGAGAGAGGGAGACCCAGAATCCGAAGCGGGCTCCAGGCTCCGAGCCGTCCGCCCAGAGCCCGACGCGGGGCTCGAACCCGTGAACTGTGAGATCGTGACCTGAGCCGAAGTCGGACGTTTAACCGACCGAGCCACCCAGGCACCCCCTGACAACCCTTTCAGTGGAAATACTTCTTTTTACCTAACTCGCTCCTTTGGAAAGGGTGGTGGGCCTTTCATTTCATATTCACTGTTGCCCTGAGTTTATTAGCGGAATCGGTGTCCTCGGGCCGGCTGCTGAGATGGACGCACTCTGCTTCCTTCCTGGCGTGCACGGTGTGGCCCTCCTTCCTTCGCTGCTCGCCAGGCGGCCAGAGCAGACTCGTGGTACAGCTTCCCGAGAGGCCGAGCTGAAGCCTCTTCCCCTCCGCCAGTCTTTACGCCAGGTCCCTTTTCCATCCCCTCCTGTGCAGCCGCGAGGTGCCTTCCCTCCCCTCGAAGGAAACCCGCTGAGCCGTTCATTATCGCAGGGTCAGCTCTCCGAGAGCTACATCCTAAACCTCTGTGAGTAGTCTTGCTTGCAGAGGCATGGCAGAGACAGGCGGTGGTGGGGCAAAGGAAAGAACGTGAACTGAACTTGGAGGGAGGAGAGGGGCAGCGTCAGACTCACCTTCTCTTTCCGGGTCTGTTTGTTTCTAACGAGGGGGTCTCGTAAGTTCCCTTGCAGCTCGGAGGGCCTTTGGGTTTGTAAACGGAGTTAAATCCAGGCAGTTGGGGGACTGGAAGACTGAGAACAGTTGCCTCCTCGTGGCGTTGGTATAATTGGGGTACAGACGGGAGTTTCACGCAAGGTTAAAAGCATGGGTGTTTAGGGGCGCCTGGGCGGCTCAGTCGGTTGAGCGTCCCACGCTGGCTTTCGGCCCGAGTCGTGATCTCACAATTTGTGATTTTGAGCCCTGCATCGGGCTCTGCACTGATAATGAGGAGCCTGCGTGGGATTCTCTCTCCCTCTCTCTCTCTCTCTCTGCCCCTTCCCTGCTCTCTCTCTCTCTTCTCCCTCTTTCTCTCTGCCCCACCCCTGCTCCCACTCTGTCTCTCTCTCTCAAAAATAAATAAACATTAAAAAAAAAACACAGAACATTTCCCTCACCCCCTATGATTCCCTAGGCCCCTTCCCAGTCTGTAGTTACCCCCAGAAGTCACAGCCCTGCTGCCTTCAGTTGTTACCAAATGGCTTCGTCCGCGCTCTTGGAGTCTTTAAAAAGAACGTGGTCTTGGCCTTCGTATAAGTGGAATCACACCACATGTACTCTCGTAGGTCTGGCTTTTCATTTAACATAATCTCTGTGAGACTCGTCGGTGTTGCTACCCTCATCACCTTGTGTAGCATCCCTTTCAGGAATATTCCGCCATGTATTCATTCCAGCTCCACTTGTCGGGCATTCGGATGATTTCGTTTTCTTTATGACTCTTTCAAGTAGAGCCGCGGCGGACAATCGTCGCGCGGGTTCGGCCGTGGACCCTGTTCTCATCTGTTCTCAACTTCTTGGGTAAATACCTGCGTGTGGAACTGCCGGGAGGTAGAGAGAAAAAATATTGTACCTTCAGGAGAAACTACCCAAGAGTTTTTTCAAGGTGGTTTATCATTTCCTGTCCCCACCAGCAGCGTGTGAGAGTTTGGTTCACATTCTTGGCAACACTTATTGTGGCCAGTTTTTTAAATTTTAGCCACTCTGGTGGGTGTGTAGGGGCGTCTTATTGTGTCGTTGTTATTATTATTATTATTATTATTATTATTATTTTAAACCATAAAAAACGTGTTTTCTGAGCCCCAGGTCCTCCACCGATGGGATACGTGAATAGTGGCAAGATCCCTCAACCCCGAGACTCTTCTGGTTCCTCCACTACTAAATAGCGGGAAATGGGCAGTGATTGGCCTGGGAGGCATAGGGTCAAGGGAGAGTGTTGTATGTAGTGTTCGGAGAAGTTCAAGGTGAATGTGCCCATTGAGGGAGAGAAACTGGTGATTCAGAAGGAGGGGGATGATTTCAGGAGGTAAGTCCGTGAGAAGGTGTAGGGGGTTGTGGATGTTAACAACTGGCAAGGAAGATTCCCTGTAAATGAGAGTTTCTTTCTTCCCGCTCCGATTTCTCCTTGAAGGATGAGGCAAGGTCAAGTTGGAGGGTATGGGGAGCGGGTGTGGGAGGTTCCAGGAGACACCATGAAATACGTCTGGAACGTGGAAGAGTGAACATTCCAAGGGAGGAGAGCAGAATCGCCAAAGGGTTGAGGGGCCATTTGAGACTTTGGGTCATTCATGCTAAGAGATTCTGGTCACGAGAGTAGCAGACGTATAGCGTTGAACGTACCCCAGGCACTGTTCTGAACTCTTACGTGTGTTTATTCGTTGAATCCTTTCAGTTGCTCTATGAGCCAGCCTCTCCTCATCTTATAGATGAGTCCGCTGGAAGGCTAAGTGACTTGTCCTCAGTCACACAGCTAATAAGACAGGGAGCCGAACACCGGACATTGTTTTGCCGAGCCAGGCAACAGCCACCATGTATCGAGAGCACTTAGAATATCCACCCGAGGTCTTAAATACCACACGTATGTATTAACTTGAGTATCACAGAACCCTCATCGGGCACTGGTTCGTCTCCTTTTACAGGTGGGAAGTGAGGGTTCAGGTAACTTGCCTGAAGTCCCACAGCTACGCGGCCACTGCTTGGCTCTCTCCGCTGGTGGTTCTGCGGGGTGAGCACAGCGGATGAGGCGGAGGCCGGGGCGGTGGTTAAGGGTGGACCACGGCATCCCAACGGGCCAAGGAGGGAAGAAGGCCCAAGATGGCGGTGGATGATGTATGCGTAGGAGGCCGGCAGGATGGCCTTGTAAGGTGGCGCTCTTACGAGGGGTAATTTGGGAACAGTGCAGCAAAAGCATTATTGAAAAGAAGAAGGTAAGGAAACTGTAAGGAACGGCACGGTGTTTTGGACAAGCTAACAGCAGCAGACTGGTCCGCTGCCGGACTGAGGGGACGAGGGGGAGGGAGCAGGAAGGACTGTTGTCTGGAGGGGAACTTCGATAGCCCATCCGTGATGGAAGGACCTGATTGTAATCCCTCCCTCCTCCTGCCCTTCTCTCCTGCTGCCTCCCCCTGGCCAGGACTACCCGGAGGTCCCTTGATGCAATTCGTAGAGGTCAGGTTGAGGACCTGCCACCTTCAGAGTCCAGCCTTGGGGACCCACACGGGAGGAGTGGGGCCTGCGGGGAAGATACTCAGGCCGGCAGCCCTGAGGAGGGTCTTGCTCCGCCTGCCCCCTGCCCCCGCTGGACGAAGGTGACCCAAGTGTCCAGGAGCAGAGGGGAGGGAGGGGCCCTGGTCCAGGGGACCCTCCTGGGCCGGGACGCACCCTTAGCAGGAACGGGATGGAGAAGCAGAGTGTGCATCCCTGGTGCGTGGACCACAGGCCATTGTACCGAACAGAGAAGAAGGGAACATGAGAGCCGTGCTTGGCGACTTGCGTATGAGCTGTTTCAGCCCCCGGTCCCTGGGAGGAGTGGCTCTGAGAGGCGAGAAATGGCAGGAGCTCACCCCCAAGAGGGTGCCGTGTTGGGGGACGGTCATGTGGATGGTTTCCCATGCGTCCCCCTCCCCTAGCTTTCTGTTTTCTTCTCAGGAGTGCGGCCCACCCCCCCGCCCCCAAACCTGCCGTGAGGGGAGACTGGAGACCGATCAGAGTACATCCAGCTCCCAGTCCTGTCCCCACCCTGCCCGGAACAATCCTGGCTCCCCCGTGTCTTTCCCTGGGACCTGGAGTGGGCAGTCTGGCTTTGCCCACGGAAGGAGACGTCTGCGTGTGACGTTAATTCCATAAACTCCGAGGCGACACCGCACCCTATGCCTAAAACTCACTGTTGGGTTTCTCACCTCCTATTTTGCCGCGCTGCGTTACTCAGCGTGGCAACAAACGCCTATCCCAAATCAACGTGCCAAAGCCCTGGGTTTGAATGCGAACCTTCTCTCATTGATCACTTCTCAAGGATGTTCCATAGTCCACAAACTAAATGGCCTTCCCATTAGGAGTTCAAGCCTAAAAAAAAAAAAAAAGAAAAAAGAAAAAAGATGACAGCCTCTAAAATTCTTCCATCTCCTATTTTTTTCTTTTAAAGAATTTTTAAAAGTTTTATTTATTTATGTTGAGAGAGAGAGAGCATGAGCGGGGAAGGGCAGAGAGAGAGAGGGAGAGAGAGGGAATCCCAAGCAGGCTCTGCACCATCAGCCTGGAGTCGTCCATCGTGGGGCTTGAACTCACAAACCACGAAATCATGACCTGAGCCGAAACCAGGAGTCGGTCACTTCATCAACTGAGCCCCCCAGGTGCTCCTCAGTGTGTGTGTGTGTGTGTGTGTGTGTGTGTGTGTGTGTGTGTGTGTGTGTTTTAGGAGATAAGAGGTCAAGAAACAGGAAAGGAGGTCTCAGGTGCCCCACGGGCTACCCCACTGTCAGTCTGCAAGGCCATAACAAGAGGGGACTTGAGCAATTCACAGATTTCTTAATCGACCCCTCCCCACAAGTCCTCAGGCTTGGGAGCCAAGGCGAGTCTTCCCTCTTTGTGGAAACAGCCTGCATCCTTGCATCCATTCAGATTCTCTTCAGGACTCTTGGCCAGGGTCCTGCTCTCAGGAATGAGCCAGAACCGAAATGGGGATCACAGTCAGAGACGGGAATTTGGTTCGACTCTGGGCATCTTTCCAAGGGGATTACAGCCAGCACATCTGAGGAGAAGATAAATGGCGCGCTGGGGTCCCCTGAAATAGAAACCAACCTCTGCACTGTTTCCTCGGGCATGGAGGAGGCTGTGGGCTCCTTGGTGCATTAGGGAAAGCTCTTCTGTGAGAAGATGGGGTGTTCAGTCACAGCCGGCAGCCAATGACCTTGGACTGTCTGCTTTTGCTTCCCAGTTCCAGTTTCCTCATCTGCAAATATCAAGGCTAGAAGAGATGCCCTTGAACAGTCCTTCAGCTGTAACGTTCCCTGATTCTATCTCAATGGCAGGGGGAGAGGGGGAGGATTTAGCCCTCCTCCTAAAATATCCCAAGATTAATGTCACCATCAAGTCATCCTCTCTCTCTCTCCTCCCCTTGGTAAATAATTAGGATGCACTAGAGGTGTGGTCTCGGACGTTTATTTTTGAGCCACATAATGCTCTCTGAAACAAGAAACCTTACCCCAAAGCCTGTATAATATACAGGAGACCACAGCAGAGCTCCCCTCTTGCAGAGGATGAGGTTGACCTAGAGTGTGCCCTTGACCACAGCCGGAGACCTTTAGAGAGTACATCTTTGTATTTTTGTTTGTCCGTTTTGGTTTCAAACACAAAGTACCAGTTTTCTTAAATTCAAACCAACAAACCTGTGGTTCGGGGGACGTTGATTTGAATGGAAAGGGGTTGGTTTAGGAATGACTTTCTGGAGAATTTGCCCCTGGTGCGACGGTTATCAAAATGTATTCTAGATTATGCGCCCCACCCCCCCACCCCCGGCGCCAACCCCACCCTGCTTGTGATCCTGACCTTCTGTATCTGATGAGAGACTCTGCTGTCCTCGAGCAGAATGATAGGATGGAGAGCCCCATCTTGAAAGTCAAGAGTTCAGGGTCCGGGTTCCCAAACCATCAACCTGTGTGACCTTGAGAAGGCCTCTACTCAACATCTCTGGGGTTCTGTCTCCTTCTTTGTCACATGAGAGTATTGGGCAAGGCAGTTCCCCAGACAGCCTGGGATTGCTTACCCTGAGCCCTCACGGCTGGGGACACATGGCCTCCACCGGGAGGGCTA